>NC_141158.1:24245833-24940416 GCF_053477565.2 Lygodium microphyllum | reverse complement strand
CAAGAAGTGGAAAGCAGATTTACCCTTTTCATTAGAATCAGCATCAATGTCTTCTTGTACAGAAGGATGTTGGATTTCTTGTGTATCTTCAATATATGGATAGTTGTTCTTCATATACAATACAAGAGAATAAGATAGAGGATATTGCAAGAAAAGATAAAGAAGTTGAAGAGAAGGCGAAAGTGTTTCAGGAGGATATTGAGAACCAGTTGGTGCAAGGATTTGATGTTGCTTTGTTTAAAAGTGAGAACATTACAAAAGTGGAAGAAAATGAGATAGAGTTGAGTGCAAAGATTGAAACAGGTCCTCTTGAATGTGTCCCAACATTGCTAAATGATATTCAACAACTTTTTGATCTTAGAGAAGATTACTTTTGGCAATCCTTGCATCATGGGGTCAAAATGATAAGAATTTTATAGGTTATGAAGAGAAATCGCTAGCAAGTCTTGATGTTGAGGGAGAGAATTTTCAAGATAGCTGTGTAGCCTTGCATTCACATATTAATCAAATTGTGGAATATCAAAAGGAGGGATACTTACAGAGAAAGATTTCTTACAAATTTAGTAGAGACTTGGTATTGATAACATGGGGTGTGAAGAGAAACTTAAGTCTCCATTAGAGGAGAAACTAAAAAGTTCAATAAATCTTTATGATGATAGTCTTCTAAAATAAGATGAAAACCCTAAGGTATGAAAGATAATTCTAAGATATCCATTGCGATTTATATTAGAGTATGTTATGCATTATAGACAAATATTATTGGATATTTATCTACTGACATCTTACACTATTGTGGTTTATTGTGCGGATAGAAATTGAAGATGCAAACAACTTTCTTGGAAGAGCCAAGGACTCAAGGCCATTGAAGCTTGGAAAAAGTCAAGGACTTTGTCATTATATTGCAAGCTTAAATAATCAAATAGTTATCAAGCTCTCCAAGCTTACCAATAATAGCTTTGAAAGTTATCTCCACCAAGGTGATTGGATCCCAAGTTTTCAATAGAGATTCAGCCAAGATAATTTTGGTGGAGAAGGAAGAAGTTGTAAGAGTTTTTGGCTTCATGCTTGGATACATTGGATCTAGGGCAAGATACTTTGGAGTTCTTGGCTCTTATTTGCTCTCCTATGTAGAAGATGCTAAGAATTTCAAGCTCCTTCTTGGCTATATGAAACAAGAGTTCCTGAAATGTAGAGGTCTTATCGAGTGAGATGAAACAAAAGATTCCTTTAGAAGACTTAGTGGATTGCTTGAAACTAAAGACTCTTCTACACCAGAATTAGACTATAAGATGTTAAGGATTTCTTGAAACACATGTTTTTCCATGTCTTTGTCTAGTTTTCAACCATTTTGAATATCTTTGCTTTGCAAAAGAGTTTAAATATCCCTCTTTTCTTCTTTGGGTAGTGGATATAGTCCTTGCCAAATATGATGTATTATAGGATGTAGTTATGTCTTTGAGTTTGAATATTTTGTGCTAAATTTATTCGTAGAACCATTGAAAGATCTCTAATAACTGTTTGCTTTGTGAAATCCACCTCCATGTCTTGTGTGTCTAAAGTATTTTGTTCTTGCTTGACAATGCAATTTTTCCATACCTTGGGTTGACAAGATAGATAGAGATCCATATTTCTTGATAAAATATGGAGCATAGTTGTATAAAATATGATGCATAGTTAGCAAATAAATAAATTCAATTAGAAAACCTTACATGAGTCAAATAATAAAGAGATATACATATGCAAACTTCTTACCATATAGCGTGTAAAATGTTGATTACCCCAAGCTTCTATCATTGCCTTTTTACAAAGGTTCAATTGGTTTTGGAAGTCTTTGAGATCATCATCATTCCACTCAATTTTATCACAATAAAATAGTACTTTCACTAGTGTTTCCCAAACATTGGCTTTTCTATTTCGATCTTGTTCATTATCAGCATGATCCTTAACTACATTATGTAGGGACTTCCACTAATTGTATCTAATAGTTGAGCCACCATTCCTAGAGTTTATCTTACCAAGTCTCCCATGAAAGTCTAGGAACCTTCTAGCCTTCACTCCACCAATAAATGGCTTTTTAGGGACACAATTACCATCCTTAGACTTTTGAAGATCTAGTTCAATAAAAACATTACCACCATGCACACCAATTATTATTATTTTTTAAATTGAATATTTGTTATAGCATTTGTTCTAGAGTTGATAATGGCTTCAGCTTCCATGAAAATCCTATATAAAGATAAATAAGCTTTTCAATTATCCTACAAAGTGCATGAAGTGTACAAATATGGGCATTTACTAAAGCAATATCTAGGACTGGCTTAAACTGTGGATCCTTGTTGTGCTTAGAGGGAGCTCTATTTTAATTTCTTGAGTTCAACTCTATGGCTGGGGACATGCAATATAGGTAAGGAGATCTAGAGTTGGCTCCGTTTGATACATTGTACATACATTTAAGTGTCTTTAAGTCACCAAATATGTAGTACCACTCAATCTTAAAGTTCCCAAATCCTTCAACAAATAGCTCTTCTCCTACTTGTTGTCTCTTAATAACCTCAGGTATTGGTGTTTGATTTAAAAGAACCCAATACAATATATCAAAATCCTATGTATCTGCTTCGAATGCTCCTAGCCACCAGATGTTGTGTTCCGATTAAACACTAAATGACATTGAATGATTGCAATGATATGATGAAAGTTCTCTAGTCATCAAGATGATAGAGTCCCTCTCTAGTTTTGTACATTTTAGAATCTCACTTTCATCAAGTTTAACCACAAATCTAGCCACTCCTTATGCATCTTCTAGTGACAAGTCATAGAATCTAATCATTAAACTTTATAGGGTGCGCACGTCAAGGAAAATATTGTTAAATTCATTGAATACAACTTCCTTTTTCTTGTCCTTGAAGTTAGCCTTGATATGGAAAGCCTCACCCAAAATCTCCATCATTTTATTATTCATTCTCTGTCGTCTAATAGTTCTAACCATAGATGGCCTTGGAAGTATGCAATTGCATACTTGTCCTTGGTTCATATTTGACTGTAAAAGATGGAAAAGGTCTATATAAGCATCTCAACTGATACCAATATTATCTAGTGTCTTCTACACTAACTCAGTATCCAAAGAATGATCCTTTATTAAATGACTCCAAGCATTGTTTCTTTGTCTTTTTAAACTTTTTCTTCAAGCCTCACCCAAAATATCCATCATTTTATTATTCACACTCTGTCGTCTAATAGTTCTAACCATAGATGGCCTTGGAAGTATGCAATCACATACTTGTCCTTACTTCATATTTGACTATAAAAGATGGAAAATGTCTATATAAGCATCTCAACTGATACCAATATTATCTAGTGTCTTCTACACTAACTCAATATCCAAAGAATGATCCTTTATTAAATGACTCCAAGCATTGTTTCTTTGTCTTTTTAAACTTTTTCCTCTCCAAAATATATTTTCAAACCACTGAAGGAAGAAGATAATAATAAAACTGAGATGCTTTCAAAGAATCTCTTTCACTTGCATTCATTTGAAGAAGAGACCTAAACAAAATCAATACAATTAATTATAAACAAAGTCATATTTAATAATTTTAAAGTGAAAAAAAATGTATCGTACTACTTGGATTCTTTTACTACAACCACCTACTCCTTGTCTGAGACTTTCAATATTTCTAAGAACCTTTTGTCAATTTCGAAGGCCTAAAATAGTTTTCTTTCATTGATAAGATTTGACGTGTTTCTCCAATGAACGAATCCTTTTTTGATAGCCCTCTAGATTTTGTAGTAACTCATTGTTATGTTTTGATGAAATATGGTTCTCCAATTTGAGGACATCCTTTTCTACAACAACCAAGTTAAGTGTATAACCTATAACCTAGAAACCCATTATAACCATCACCAATGAACTTCAACAATATAGAGCTATTATAGAAAGGTTGAGTGCTATTTTTGCTAGGATCTTTGGGATATAGCCTTCCATCTAACCAAAGATCAAGATTCTTCTTTCCTTCAAACTTGAGTATATGTTTCATAGACTCTATAATAGTAATGGATTTTGTTCTCTTCCTTATTGGTTCATACTCACTATCCAACTCAATATGAAGATGATAGAGACGTCTTTTACTAGAGTTACAAAGATCATTGGATGATGACTGGTCCATAGCTAAGGATGTGATTAGAAGTTGGATTAAAAACTATGTGAATTAGAAACAAGAAGGAAAACGAAGAAGAAACTAGTAAGGATGGGAAAGAAAGAAGAGAGTGAGAATGGAGGAAAGTAATCAAACATCGTACGGAATTCAAATTAAATATTAAGTTTCACTTTAATGAGGATGAGTAAGATCTTCATTATGACAATCTTTGTTACCTTTATGGCGGCCTAGATTTCTAGGTTTGATGTAACCATGAGAATATCGTAACAATGACTTATTAACCATTTTTTATGTATTTACTTACCAAAATATAAAAGTTTTTAAAACTCCAAAAAATGATTGAATTTCCTAAAATGTTTTCTCTCTCTAGGATCACTTATAGGGCATTTTGGAGACCTCAAAACTCCCCTAATGCTTACCTCATAAGCATCAATGAGCATTAAATAATCAAATAGTTACTATCTAAAACAATGAACGTCCAGTCTATCCACAGATTTGAAGCAATGAGTAAGCTATACCTCTTTACATAAGCTCAAGACAAAGTCCAAGAACCTAGGAAAGATGCCCAATAGGTTGCCAATGGCATGAGCAAGATTTTAAGCTTTAGGTATGAGATGTATGGTGAAGAAGGAGCATTAAAAAAATAGGCACAATGACATGAGTAACTTGGGGATGCTAACATTGTTACTATCCTCAATGAGGCACTTTTTAATGCATGGATAGTGTTGGAAGGTGACAGATGATTTTTTATGTCCAGAAGTGCTTAAAAATAACCAAAATTTTCAAATTTTAGGGAAAAAATAGACTTCATCAAAGGCGGCGGTGGCAATCAGTACGATTTTAAGCGGCAAAGCCCAAAAGTGCTTTAAAAATCCACTAGACAATGGTCGGTGAATTTTCACAATTGTTTGGTATGTCAAACAAGACCCTGGGAGATGCCCAACAGTGCGGGACTTTAAGATGAACTGCCAAAATTTTTCAGACTTCGAATTAGGTACCAAATGACGAAATGGGGATGCCCGAAAGGCCAAGGGCCGAAAGGCCAAGGGCCAAAAGGCCAAGTGTAAATAGGATTTAGGGGGGCCCAAAGGGTATGCCTTTTGGGGGCTCCCCTTGGAGCCTCAATTTTTCAAAATCGTGGAGGGGGGGAGGGAGGATGATGTTTTTTCACATGCAGTCAGAAAGAAGGCGCCATTATCACTCTTGATGGAGAGGGGGGTTAGAGAGCTTGTAAACAACCCCCCAACTGATTACATGCCTAGTCTACATTCAATCTTCACTCCTCATCGCTTCAGTCCGTCCGTCAAACGACTGTCTAGTTGTGGAGATCAAAAAACAAACTTTCTCTCTCCTCTTTCTCTCTCCTACATAGAGGCACTTCATGTGGCAAGAATCAAGAAAAGAATCGGGTGATGGATGCTTGTCCGAGGGGCACCGGATTGTTCCAAGGGGCTGAGGAGGCTAAAGGCTAAAGATCTATGCTGAAATCCATGGCTAGTTAGTTGATACACATTCCCAATTAAATATTCAAAAAACCCAAAACACGCAAAAAGGCGGTATGCTCTATTTTATGAAAGAATTTTGCTTGTCTTTTATTGTTCATGGTCTAAATGGTGTGCACATGGGCTGAAATTTTATTTGAATGTTCCTTGTATTATTTTTGAGGCTGCAATCACTATTTTGCAGAACCTGTATTGATTTATAGCAATTATAATTTTTCAAATCCCAAAAAAACACTAATTTTGATTAAAATTGATAGGTTTTTTAATTTTGAGTGGAAAAAAATGAGTGGACATGGAATAAAATAGGAAAAAATGCTGAGTTTCAGTTCTAATGATTAGTCATTAGAAAAGAAACTAGAAAATACCTATTTTTTATTAAAAATAAATAAATAAATAGAGAAAAATAGAAAAAAATGGTTTCTTACGTTGGAAAAAAAGAAAAAATGAGATCTATGTATGTGAATGTTTCACAGGGTTGAAGCATGAGATTAAGTCTTAGTTTGGCCTTTGTCCTTTGTGTTAAAGTGTGTATTTATTGTTTTTACATACAAAAAGTGACATAAAAAAACCTCTACACCTATGCATCGTAGCAAAATTTTAACAATGATGGGGAGGATGATGTTATACAATAGTTTAAACACTAAAATGATAAAAATTCTAATTTTTCTCTTTATGCATAATAGTTAGGATACGACTTATTTGAAAATAATGGATCTAGCAACACGAGGTTCACCTTGGTGCTAGGTTCCTACAACGACACATTGCGTATTAGTGAAAATTCATTAAAAGGGTTGTTTTTGCACGACACATAGGTTGATTTTAAACCATAATTGTTTGTGCACAAACTAAAGCATGCACCATTGCATGAATCATATACAGATGGTATCTATTCCTGGCATACATAGCAATTGGTTGAAGTATAATGACCCACGCTGGTGAGAGTAAGGCACCCAAGATGTAGGTCTAAACGGTGGGTCCAAAGGGACAAGTAAGTGAGGATTGGTACATTCTTGGAATGATATAATATTGGTACCAAGATCAGAGTCTTTTTTGTATGTGTTATATGTGTTAATGACGCATTGGCGGGCCAATCCCCAAGGTGTAGAAGGATCGCAGTGGGGCTGCGGAAATCAATTGAGGGGTGCCTCATATGTTGTTCTACATGGTGAATTACACCAAAATGTGTAGGGTCTCCCTCTGAGGAGTCTAAAAAGGTTAAGGGTTGGACTATAAACATGATACAAACGCAAAATGTACGTATGATGGCAGGGCAATGTGTCCTATAGAATCTCCTGACCATGAGGCCGTGGGGTGGTCTTGTGCATATCAGAGGTTCAGCTAGTGCTATAGCTAGTGCCGGCCCATTTAGGTCCCATCAATGGTGCGTCTGTCGAGAGCCGCCAATAAGTGGTGGTTCTCGAATCTAGGGTTTTTAGGACAAAATATTTGGTTTATGTCCTCTCACAAGGACCGTTAAGCCAAAATACAAATAGCAAAATAAGTTGAGAGGGCTAGACAGCACTTGGAGATTGTAAGATGCTATTCTCCTCAAAGAAGCAGCACATTACGCATAAGTGGCTGTGGCTCTAGCAACCTAAGTGTTACGAGTAGCTCTTTGGGTGCAAGTGGAAGTTGTTGAACAATGCGCAAGGGAGACGAGGAACGGAGGAAGAGAGAGGAGAAGAGAGACACAAGACACCAAAAATGGAACCCCAGAAGTGTGTCAATTGAGCACACATGATAGGAATATATAGAGGGGACCTGGGGCGCTATATATAGATAGACTATATATATAGCTAACACCCCCGCTCAAATAAAGGTCCCTTACTATGGATGAAAAAACCCTTGGGGGCTCAAGGGAAAAACCCACAGCTCTATATAGGCCTACCATTATATTAATATTCAAAATATAAAATTACAAAGTTGAACTTACAAGAGCCTATTCATAGGCATCAAAGGAGCTACATCACTCATGAATTACAACATCAACGGAGAAGGAGCTACATCACTCAAGAGCTACATCACTCTTGAATTACAACAGCCTACTCAAAGGCATCAAAAGAGCTTTATCACTCCTAAATATACAACATCTAAAATAAGGATAAGCGACATCACTGAAAAAGATAAAATCTCCAAGAAATTCCTTCAATAAGTGACATCACTGCAAAAGATAAAATCTCCAAGAAATTCCTTCAACTAAACTTGGGATGTAGGTAGTATATCTGTCACATCAAAACTTAAAGAAAAACGTTACAGTGACATTAGAACAACACAAGGTCTATAGAGACAATTCGTGACGCCGCTCTATAGACAACATAACACATGTGGGGCCCCATGAACAGAATATAAATAAAACAATTTGTCATCAGCTGGAATATAGACGCTCATCAGTTGGAAAGAATATAAACGAAATAATGTGTCATCAGCTGGAATATAGACCCTCATCAGCTGGAAAGTATATAAGCAAAACAATGCATCATCAGCTAGAATATAGATGCTCATCAATGGAATAACGAACGAGGTCAATCATCATGAAGCATGGCAATATCAACATCCAAAAGTAATGTTGATGTTGAAATGTAGAGAGAGAGAGAGAGAGAGAGGAAGCTTATCTGCTAAGTGGCTCTCATAAGCTACCAGGTTTCTGAACAACCTCTCTATATCATCTCCCACTCTTATTTTGGGCAAATACAAAATGGCCTTCTTAGCATCAAAACTGATTGAGTTCATGTAACCTAGTGCTACAGGTTGGAATTTGATACCACAATTGTAATTCCCTATTTCAAATTGTGCCATGTAGCAAAATCACTTAAGTAGTAATCCGTACCTTGCAAATCAGTCATATGTACATTAATCACTGTATCTTCCACTTTGTCTCCTTTCCTATCAAGCTTGTCTTCTTTCTTGTCAAGCTCACTGCTTCTACGGGCAGAGAATCCTTTTTCCCTTGGACTACGTCTCAAATCATTTCGCCAGTCATCCAAAACTGTATCACTTTCACTTTCCTCATCCAAAAAGGCATTAGGAAGAACAACAGGCTTTCCAGCCCTGTTTTGCTTGAGAGAAAACTGTATTTCGCGTATGAACATGGGGTAGCCATTCTTCTTCTGGCCATCGCATGCTTCAATGGGCTTTGAAACTAGTTCTTTGATTGAATTTTTCATTTGTAATTCTGCACGCCATTTATGCTCAGTACGATACACACCTTGAGATTTACACTTGACATCTTGCTCAATGTCTTTGCTATTGGCAGCATCATTACCAGAATCTTGCTCAGTGTCTTTGCTATTGACATCATTATTACCAGAATCTTTATCTAGTGATACAGAGAGAGATGTGGTGGGAGAATTAATGTTTGCAAGAGTTCCTTTAGACAATCTTTTACTTTCTTTTGATAATAGACAGGTCTTGGAAAGGATACATCTCTCCAACTCCGGAAATTGTAAAGAAACCTGCTGAGATGTGTTGCTTCTCGAGCAAGATCAACCTGTGTCAACATGAAAACTACAAATGCTATGGATGAATCCAGTAGCCAGCATCTCTCCCTGAGCCTTGGTATACGGGTCCCTTTCTCTCTCGCGCACAGGCTGAGAATCTCTCTGTGGAAACCCTGGAGGGTGGGGCGGGCCGCAGGCAAGCACAGGAGCACAAAAAGAGAGAGGAGCATCAAATCGCCATCAACACAAGTGCAATAAGTGCTGTATGAAGGGTTCAATACCTCGAGCTTGCATACTCATACATCCTGTTGGTGGAGGAGAAGATGATAACCGCCACCTGTGCTTCATAGAGAACGGAGAGCTTGTAGGCTTTCTTGAAGTCGTCAGCACATGTGCAATAAGTGCTGTGTGAAGGGTTCAATACCTCGAGCTCGCATACTCATACATCCTGTTGGTGGAGGAGAAGATGATGACCACCACCTGTGCTTCACAGAGAACAGAGAGCTCGTAGGCTTTCTTGAAGACACTAGTGCAGCATTTGGAAACGGTCACCTGCCGACTAGTACTATTCTCGATGTGACGGACTGCGCCTCACCGAGACAGGTGCTCCCTTAGTTGGGTTAGAGCGTCATGCTTCAAGTGCAAAGGTTGCAGGTTCTGGAGATGGAGGAGAAGACAGGGGAAGGTCTCCCAACTGGGCGTTCTTGCCTTATGCTGGTGATAGTGGAGGCAAATGAGCCTCCTGGCAATGAACATAATGGGAGAGACGGAGGGGGCTAGGTTACCATGGATGACTTCAAGTACAACAAGGCAAGATACTCTCAGCTACCGACCTGTGCCTGCTCTGATACCATGTTGAACAATGCGCGAGGGGCAGACTATATATATAGCTAACAAAAGTCTGGGTACTTTCCTACTTCTAGTTAATCAACCCACTTCAAGTGAGGGTGTAGTTGTATCTACACAAACTCCTGTTGTCAATCCGGTTGTAGCCATGGCACAACCCATTGCAATTCCAACAAGTACACCGGATTTATCGGCGTTAGGAGCACCATTGCCCATTTTTCATGGGTTAGCAGAAGAAGATGGAGAACTCCATATTAAGGAGTTCCAAACGCTCAGGTTCAACTATCGAATTCAAGACAAAGGACAACTAATGATGTTCTTCAACATGACATTAAAAGGAAGAGAAGCAGTGTGGTATCACAGTCTAGAAGCCGGAACCATAGCTAGCAGTGCCCAATTCTTTACGGCTTTCCATAGAGAGTTTGCACCTGAGAAGGGTGGACAGTATTAGTTGTGTGTCTTGAATGTAACACATCAAGAACCAAATGAGAATGTCCAGGCCTATGCAAAGAAACTAAAGCAAGTTCTTCACAAATTTAATACTTATAGCCCCATTCCAGCGGCTGCACAGTTGCAATATTTCCTACATGGATTCGATTTCAATATCCAGGTGCAGCTTAGTAGTGTTGCTTTGGCCGACATTGACACTGCTATTACCCAAGCAGAAGGAGTAGAGTCATGCTTGCAAGTGGCTTATGTAGCAAGGATAAATTGGAATGGTAATAATTTGGCCTTGACCAATGGGAGTCAAGGGGATCTCATGTCAAATGTGAATGGGAGAGGAAGTATTATGTTGAATTTGCCTATGTTACCCACCCCTCCTAGTATGACTATGCCTATGGCTAGTCAGGTGGCCTCACTAAATAGTGGTGGAATCCAAACAATGAATCCTAATGTTTTTCAAGTAGGTCAGTGACCAATTCCTAATCAAGTAGTTAGGTCAATAGAACGACAGATAGATGATCACGGCTATGAGTCGAGTGCATCTAATGTCCTTGACAAAGTTAAGGACATGATATGAACAATATAGACAAATAGTTGTGGACATCAATTTTCTTAAGAAGTAGCAGAATTTGATAGGAAGTCGATGCCCTAAGGAGGGTGCCTCCTCAAGATTCAGTTGTAAGTGGTGTGGTGGTCAACATTTCCCTAGGAATTGTCCGAATGTTAAATGGGATATTTGTGGAAAGTCTGACCACTTAGCTTTGCTACCTATTGGAGTAAGGTCAATTCTCTCCAACAAGGGAGTAAAAAACCAGGTCCAGTTAACCATCGCACACAAGGGAATAATCTCTAGCAAGATGAAGGACCAAGACAAATACTGCAACGAGGAAAGACTACTGTAGAGGAGTTGCCTCATGGCAATGGATTCAACCTTATTAAGGCCGTATGTATCAATGATGCTAAAACTTCTAATCTATGAGCCGTAACAAGAGGTCAAAAGATCAAAGAGGGTGACAAGGGAACTGTAAAACCTATTGAGGGAAGCCCTAAGCAAGATGCTAAGGAAAAGCGAGTTCTGAATCTTGATATGGAAGGTGGACCTTTAAGACCTATTGGTAGTAAAGTTGATCCTAAGAAGGATAAAGGATTGCCAAGAAAGAAGGTAAAGGTTAAAAAAGAGGCACCAAAGCCGATTGAAAGACTAAAGAAGAGAATGGTTTGGTGCAAGAAGAGAACTTTGGCTAACTACCACGACTTTGACCTAGCAAGTTCTCTTTGCGAAGTTAAACCAGACATAAATCTCCTACAATTGATTAAACTTTCTCCAAGAATATGCAAGGAATTCAAGAAAATCCTACGTATAGGGTATATTGTAGAACCTTTGGGCATAGCTGGAGTGGGAGAAGATTGATTCAATCATGCTGAAAAGCATTGCCCTAGGGTTCCAGGGTATGTGTATAGAATATTAGTGGAGCACACTATCGTGGACACTGGATCCTTCGTCAATATCATGAGTTCAGATTTGATGGAGAGGTTAGGTCTAGGGATCCAAAAAGATAGCTCCACACTTCTTAGGATGGTTGATGATAGTCTAAGACAACCGGAAGGTTGCATCATTAAAGTCCATGTTACAGTTGTGAGCATGGAATGCTATTTGGACTTTAGGGTGATAAGGTTTGCAAGACGTCCTAGCTATCGAGTTTTGCTAGGCAGGCCATGGATTCTACGGACAGACTGTCAAGTTGATATACCTGTTGGTCGATTGATTTTAGGTCGAGGTGCCCATTGTGTAATAGTGGATGCTTACCATGAGTCTCCTTAGAGTGAGAGAGCTCCATTATCCTCCACTGAACTAGAAAAAGTAGACGATCCATCTAGTAGTGAGACGTCATCGAGCGATGGATCTAAAGAAGGGTCCACTACAGAGGATATATATCAGATAACCTTGAATGAGCCGATAGAGCCTCAAGAGTGAATAAGAGATGCGGACATTATTGAGTTGGACCTTGGCATGCCTAATGTTTCGGCCAATCAAATTAGGTTCCATGCTCAATTTGGAAGAGAGAGAGGACTATGTGTCCCTGATTCAGGAGTTCTGTGACATCTTTGCTTGGGTGGAGCTATGATGAGCTTAGGGGTATTCCTCCTAGTCTAGCTATGCGTACTATTCCTGTAAAGGAAGGTACCCGCCCTCTACGTCAGAAAGTAAGGCATATGCCTTTTGAACTAAGGGACGGGCTGTTTGAAGAGCTTCAGAAGTTGCAGAAGGCGGGTTTGATCTTTCTCATTCAGCATTTTGAATGGTGTTCGCCAGTTGTGATAAAAAAGAAGAAGAAGAATCAAATTCATCTTTGTGTAGACTTTAGAGAGCTAAAAAAATAGACTCTTAAAGATTACTACCCGTTGCCATTTATTGACCAAATTTTGGATCAATTGGCAGGCAGGGAAATATATTCGTTCATGGATTTCTTTGCAGGGTATAACCAAATGGCGATTGTTGAGCAAGACAAGTTGAAAACGACATTTATCATTGTCTTTGGTATCTTTGCGTACCATATGATGGCATTTGGGTTATGTAATGCACCTGGTTCGTGGCAAATAACAGCCCGACAAGACCTTTGGTGACATCTTCCCAGAGGAGTTGAAAGTATTCATTGATGACCTGGGGACAGCCACCGTAAGAGAAAGGCAGTTGATCATTTTGCAAAAGTGTTTCGAGCGTTGCAGAAAACTTTGCATAGCTCTCAACCCGCGGAAGTGCATCTTTGGAGTGCCTCAAAGATGTCAGTTTTGTAAGGATTGACTAACCTTGAAAAAACCAAGGTCATAGTCACCATGAGTCCACCGCGTACTCCAAAGGAAGTGCATAGCTTTTTGTCATCGGTTGGGTATTGTCGGAGGTTTATCAATGCCTTGGCAGAAAGAACATTGCCACTAACGAACCTATTGTCTTTTAACTGTCAATTTGCATGGAATGATGCCTGTAAAGTATATTTTTATAATGTGAAGCAAAAGCTTGCCAAAGCACTTATTTTAAAAGCATCTAAAAGGGGCGAAACGTTCTATACATTTTCAGCATCAACCATGTATAGTTTAGCTGCTTCTTATCCCAAATTTGGAAGGAGAAATGGTACCATCTGATAGCTTTCGCTAGTCGGAAGTTGGGCATATCGGAAATTAACTACACCTATATGGAGAAGTTGTGCCTTGCGTTGGTATTTGCGACCAAAAAAGTTTTGGCACTACATTCTTTATGAGAAGGTGGTTTTTTATATGAAGGCGGAAGGGCTTAAATTATTATTGAATAAGTTACAGCCTTAATCACTTTGCATGATTTTGATTATGAGATTAAGAGCAAGCTACCAAAGCTTCAGGGCATTGTAGAGTGTCTTGTGGATTTTGGAGAACCAAAAGAGGTCTCGGCTGAAGGAAGTGATATGGAAACTTTGTTCAAGATTGATACGGTGTCTATTCCCTCTTGGTATGCTGCTACTATAACACACTATCTTTCTATGGGAGAGACTGGAGCTACTTTATCAAAATTGGAGAAGAGGAAAATTAAATAGTAGGCATTGAAATTTTCCTTGATTGCAATAACACTATATCAGCAGGGCGTTGATGATATCTATCGCCGATGTGTGATGCCTGACGAGGTTCCATTTATATTGGAAGAGTGCCATGATTCCACTTGTGGAGGGCACTTTGCTGGGTGGTTGACGGCATAGAAGGCTTTAAGAGCTGGGTATTGGTGGCCATCCATCTTCCAAGATTCATTTGACTATGTCAAGAGATGTGATACATGTCAAAGATATGACAATAGAGAGAATAGGAAGCGTCCACTTGCGCCAATTATGGCTACCCTTCCATTTGAGAAGTGGGGCATCGATTTTGTGGGACCTATTACCCCGTCATCTAATACTCAGAAAAGATACATTATAGTAGCAACTGATTACTTTATGAAGTGTCAGAAGCACGAGTGACAAGACAAGACAATGCAAAGGGGACTACCAATTTCCTACTTGAGCAGATCATCTACTGTTTTGGTCGGCCAAAGGAAATAGTATTGAACCATGGAACCCATTTTTTAAACAAGGTGATTAAAAGCCTCACTAGAGCATTGAAAATTAAGGATAACAAGATGACCCCCTATAATCTACAAGCCAATGGACAAGTTGAAAGTACCAATAAGCAGCTTGTGGGTATCCTATCCAAAAATAGTCTCTGAAAGGAAGCGAGACTACGACACAAAATTATATGTGGTGGTTTGGGCGTATAACATGACGTTTAAGCGATCCACTGGTCACACCCCATTCAAATTAGTTTATGGGGAGGAGTGTGTCTTGCCCTTAGAAATTGAGTTGCCGACCATAAGATTCACAATCAATCATTCTTTGGGTGATGTAGATGTCCTATTTGAGCAGTTTATGACTATAGCCCACTTAGGCGAACTCACATTGTAGAGTCTGTTACACCAAGAAGTGGTTAAACATCAGATGAAGTGGTTGCATGATCTAAAAGTGAAGAAATATACCCTTAAGAAAGGGCAGTTAGTTCTATACTATGATGCGCATAGGGAGCTATTTCCAGGAAAGCTAGAACCTAGATGGGATGGCCCTTACAAGATAGTTAGGTTAGGTAAAAATAAGTCCACGGCTTTATTAGCTGATCTACAGGGAGTGAGATTTAAGAATAAGGTTAATCTTAATAAGATTAAACTTTATTATTTCTGAAAATGCTAATGTGCTAAATGCATTGTAGGTCTATGGTCGGGTTGATTTGAGACCTGCAAGAGAGCTCAAATTAGTTGATGGGGTGGTTAATCACTTACTTGGAGCACCCATATCTTGAGCAAAGATATCATCAAGGGAAGCTTATCTAGTGAAGCAAGGGATACAAAGTGATTGAGCAAGAAGACGGTACCTTTGTATGGGAGATCCAAAGTTTTCTGCCATCACTGTTTACAAATTTTGACAAGCATTCGTGTTGAGTTTAATGAAGAAGGTGGGATGGAGCCGTCAGTTCATCCTCTAAATATGTCGAATTTTGACTATCATAATTACAAATAGGGGAGTTCGTGATGGCTAGCTATGTAAACCCATTATGGATGTACACATTATACTTTGATGGAGCATCCCGGGGGCCTAATAAAAAAGGAAGTGTTGGAGTAGTTATCTCAGATCCCCGATGTAGGGTTGCAATGAAATTAGCTATTTATCTCGAGGTAGGATTCACTAACAACATGCCAAGAAAGGTGGTATTCGGCAGTTGTTGGTAAAGGGGGATTCCCAGCTGATCTTAAATCAACTTAATGGGACATATACAGTCCAGAATCCCATCCTTTGTATGTATCATCGCACTGCTATAACCCTATTTGATGAATTTGAGAGCGTATCTCTTCAGCTCATTCCATGTTATTGGAATCAGTTTGCGGATTCATTAGCTAATTTTGCTTATGAAGAGGACCTCTTCTTCAACTGTGGTCCTAGTCCGGATATCGCTCTTGATAATGAGACAGGACCTGGTCGCTTGTGGGGAATGTTATTAGACCACACGTTATACGGCAGGAAATGGTTGATATGGATAATGCGAAGAGTGGCCGAGACCCATCTACCACTATTATCCTGGACCCATAGGTTGATCAAACGACATGTTATGCGTACACCTCTTGCTATATATGTAGGAGATATGGGTCACAACTTGATGCATTTAGTTTAGGGCTGAGAGCCCTATTTTTCCCCTTGGAATGGAGCATATTTTCGTATATCTGCCTTCTTCCGAGGAAAGCTCTATATGAGCTGGTTTGCTTGATTTCTATAGGCCAAGAGGGCCATTTATTTTAAGGTTTTAATGATCTATTTCCTTAGGCCAGGAGGGCCAGTTAGTTTTGTCATGTCATGTTTGATTTCTTTAGGCCAAGAGGGCCAACTAGTTTGTAGTGTAATGTGCTATTTCTTTAGGCCAAGAGAGCCCTATGTCTGTTTGGTGCAGGTACAATTAATGGTTTTTTGTTGTAGTGATTGTATCATATAGGTTGACGAAGTCGTTGGAGGGAGCCTTTGCTGCGAAGGAGCTTTTTGTGGCCATTCTAGGTGATTTCATCCCCTTTCCAAGTCTTTTCCCTTAAGCAATTAATGATATATGTGCATGTAAGGATTACTTTCTTTTGTTTGTTGGGGACCGGCACTCGAGACATGAAGTCCCAGGTTTAGGCTTTGTATGCCTGGGGGAGGTCTGAGTAGTCATTGTCTCCCATGCAATAGCATTGTCAGGCATTGAAAGATCTGTTTTAGAAGGCAATTCTAGTGACCCTGTTCTACTGACCTGCTAAGCAGCCATTCTAGGAGTTCCTGTTAGTTGTGAGGCAATTAGAGAAGCCTACTAAAATAATGATGGAAAGAGACAACCCTAAATATCTAAAAGACAATATATGAATATACAAAGGTGTGTAAAAAGGGGTTCTAACCCTTATAAAAATAGAAGAGGAAAGAAAGAAAAATCATTGAGCTGTTGTTTATCGCCTTGCGAAGACGTGGTAGATTCCTAGGGACAAGATAGATCCCAGGATCGATGCCTTGTCTTCCGAGGGGTGGCATCTAGCTGAAAAAAAAAAGAATACAAGAAGGTTGGAGCAAAAATAAAAGTGAGAGTTAGAAAAGGATTCAATGTCGCCTTGCGAGGGCTTGGTAGGTTCTTGGGTACCGAGATAGGACCTGAAGCCGATGCCCTATTCTCCTTGGGTCACTACACTCAACTCCCTCCTTTTTGCATGCCCAAGTATGGGAAATAAGAGGCTAAAAAATGCAATGTGCTAAAAGATAATATTTCTTGATCATGCTATAGGAGTCCTCGCCTAGTAGCAGCTCCTACTTGAGTTATCCTTAGTCAGGTAGGTAGTTTAGACCACCACTTAGGATGGCCTCTTTGCTAGTTCTTTTTAGCTTGGCTGTGTTGGAGCAGTTGATTAGTGACTAGCTTTAGACTTTCTGTCAAATTATGCTAGGCCTACTCCTCACAGAATCATGCCTTGGTTTTGACAGGGGTAGGGTGAGAGTTGTGATGTGTTTTGCTGTGTATCTATTTTGTATCAGCTTGATGCTCTTTGTGATTGTGTTTTTGTGCAGATTTGTTCGTGGGATTCGACCGGTTGAGTCGCCCTATCTCGTGGGTTACCAATGATAAATGATTTTTTATGCCGAGAAGTATTTAAAAATAGCAAAAAATTTTGAATTTCAGGGAGAAAATAGACTTTATCGAAGATGGCGGTGGCAATCAGTACGATTTTAAGCGACAATGCCCGAAAGTGCTTAACAGATCCACTGGACGATGGTCGGTGAGTTTTCACAAATTTTTGGCATGTTACACGAGACCCTAGGAGATGCCCCATAGTGTGGGACTTCAAGAGGAACTACCAAAATTTTTTAGACTTCGAATCCGGTACCAGACGACGAAATGGGGATGCCCGGAAGGCCAAGGGCCAAAAGGCCAAGTGTGAATAGGATTTAGGGGGGCCAAAAGGGTATGCCTTTTGGGGGCTCCCCTTGGAGCCTCAATTTTTCAAAATCGTGGAGGTGGGGGTAGGGAGTGCCATTTTTTCACACGCAGTCAGAAAGAAGGCGCCATTATCATTCTTGATAGAGAGGGGGATTGGAGAGCCTGTAAACAACCCCCCCAACTAATTACATGCCCAGTCTACATTCAATCTTCGCTCCTCATCACTCCAATCCATTCATCAAATGGTTGCTTGGTTGTGGAGATAAAAAACTATTCTTTCTCTCTCCTCTTTCTTTCTTCTGCATAGAGGCACTTCATGTGGCAAGAATCAAGAGGAGAATCGGGTGATGGATGCTTGTCCGGGAGGCATCTGATTGTTCCAAGAGGCTGAGGAGGCTGAAGGTTGAAGATCTATGTTAAAATCCATGGCTGGTTGGTTGATACACATTCCCCAATTAAATATCCAAAAAACCTGAAACACACAAAAAGGCGGTATGCTTTATTTTATGAAAGAATTTTGCTTGTTTTTTATCGTTCATGGTCTAAATGGTGTGCGCATGGGCTGAAATTTTATTTCAATGTTCCTTGCATTATGTTTGAGGGCTGCAATCATTGTTATGTAGAACCCATATGGATTTACAGCAATTATAAATTTTCAAAACACAAAAAAACACTAGTTTTGATGAAAATTGATAGGTTTTTTATTTTGAGTGGGAAAAAATAAGTGGACATAGAATAAAATAAGGAAAAATGTTGAGTTTCAGTTCCAATGATAAGTCATCAGAAAAGAAACCAGAAAATATCTATTTTTTATTAAAAACTAATAGAAAAAATAGAGAAAAATAGAAAAACAAATATTTCTTGCATTGGAAAAAAATAAAAAAATGAGATCTATGTATGTGAATGTCTGACGGGGCTAAAGCATGAGGTTAAGCCTCATTTTGGGCTTTTTCCTTTGTGTTAAAGTGCGTACTTATTACTTTTACATACAAAAATTGACATAAAAGAACCTCTACACCTATGCACCACAGCAAAATCTAAATGGTGAGGGGGAGGATGATGTTATACAATAGTTTAAGCACTAAAATTATAAAAATTCTGATTGTTCTCTTTATGCATAAAATTTAGGATACGGTTTATTTGAAAATAATGGATCTAGCAGCACGAGGTTCACCTTGGTGCTAGGTTCCTACAACGACGAATTGCGTATTAGCGAAAATTCATTAAAAGGGTTGTTTTTGCATGACACATATGCTGATTTTAAACCATAATGGTTTGTGAACAAACTAAAGCATACACCATTGCATGAATCATATACACATGGTATCTATTCTTGGCATGCATAGCAATTGGTTGAAGTATAAATGACGCACGCTGGAGAGAGTAAGGCACCCAAGCTGTAGGTCTAGATGGTGGGTCCAAGGGGACAAGTAAGTGATGACTTGTACATTCCTAGAACGATATAATATTGGTACCAAGAGCTGAGTTTGTTTCGTATGTGT
The DNA here is from genome assembly GCF_053477565.2 of Lygodium microphyllum. Taxonomy (NCBI): domain Eukaryota; kingdom Viridiplantae; phylum Streptophyta; class Polypodiopsida; order Schizaeales; family Lygodiaceae; genus Lygodium; species Lygodium microphyllum. The sequence goes on along the minus strand of NC_141158.1, from coordinate 24,921,040 downwards.
TCTATGTGTTAACGATGCATCGAGGGGCCAATCCCCAAGGTGTAGGAGCATCGCAGTGGGGCCACGAAAATCAGTTAAGGGGTGCCTCCTATGTTGTTCTACAAGGTGAATTACACCAAAATGTGTAGGATCTCCCTCTGACGAGTCTAAGAAGGTTAAGGGTTAGACTATAAACATGATATAAAAACAAAATGTACGTATGATGGCAGGGCAATGTGTCCTGTAGACACTCCTGATTGTGAGGCCGTGGCATTGTCTTGTGCTTATCAGAGGTCTGGCTAGTGCTATAGCTAGTGCCGGCCCATTTTAGGTCCCATCAAGAGGGCCCTAGAAAAAGTTAAGAGAAGAAGGTGAATCTCACTTTACCTTAAATGAATTGAAGTGGGGCTACTATAGAAAAGCTACAAGTGAAGGTATCTTCTCTAGCTAAAATTAATGTTGATGAAGCTCCTCAAATGCCCACTCTAATACGAGTGGAAAGGTGGAAAGGGTGAAGAAGAATAAAATCACAATTAGAAGAAAGATGCAATAGCCATGGAGGTTGGAGCAAGAAGAGATATAAATATCATATGTGGAAGCTCCAATAGTCACGATGTGTGACCTACCTTCCTTTATTCTATTGCCATACTTAAAAATAAAGAATAAAGTGATAGTGATGGATGGCCACCACCTACAAGGTATAGGTGTGCAAGCACTAAGTATAGAGTAAATGTGGGAAGCTATGCACAGGTGGCCTAATCAAGTATGGATGTAGGGCAAGGGCCTCATATACCTGAATCTTGCAAAAAACTCTGGCACGCTCCGATCGATGTGACGTAAGCTTGTGGCCTCTAAGCTCCCTCTCTCTCTCTCTCTCTCTCTCTCTCTCTCTCTCTCTCTCTCTCTCTCTCTCTCTCTCTCTCTCTCTCTCTCTCTCTCTCTCTCTCTCTCTCTCTCTCTCTCTCTCTCTCTCTCTCTAAGCTAGGATTGCAAGTGAGTCTTTCCCTTGCCTCTTGGGGTCTTAAACCCTTAATGGGCATAACCTTAACCTTCCCACTCACTCCCCTTGCAATTACAACATATCTAACCACTCATTTTTTGCTTTTTTCCATGTTTATGCTTTGTTTGGGCCTGTTTTACAGTGGAAAACCCTAAGTTTTCCACTTGATTTCTCAATCCTAACCTATCTAAATGTAACAAAATCAAAAGCAAAGTACAGAAATGATTTCTTCCACTCAACTAATCATAAAAAACAAAAAATGCTTACTTGTAGCATGGATTAAAAATCCAAAACCTCCTATCTAACTCAATCTCTGGTTCAAGGATGAAACTCTTACTTCGATGCTCGATTTGAGGTGCACAAGTGCTCAAGCTTGAATCCATTTGTCCTGGCAATGAAACCCAAATGTAGAGGGGGCTCATGTTCAACTACCAAGGCCCACGGATCACTTATTCTTTCAAGTGTTTCAAGTGAGCACCTATGACTATCTCTCACCTAGCCGATGCACCTTCGATCCTACCAGGATGTAGTGAGCTTACCTTAATGCCTGAATGAGTTGGGACATGCAGGGAGTTGGTCAAGTTGTCATTCACAATGACAACATGAGTAGCATATAGCTAGTTAGGAACCCAATGTTCCATGCTAGAACAAAACACATTGAGGTGCACTACCACTTTGTGAGAGAGAAGATACTTGCGGGAGAGATTGACTTGGTATATGTTAGCACAAAGGATCAAATAGTTGACATTTTCACAAAGGCATTGGGTACAAAGAAGCTTTGAAAGTTCCGAAGCTTACTTGGAGTTGCAAAGAAAGAGTTGAGCTTGAGGGGGAGTGTTGAGATGGCAAGCTCAACAAGTGTGGACATAGATGATGGACCACCTAGCTAGATGGGTCGGCACGCCTACACTTAGCACATCCATGTTCATTATGATACTCACATGGCCACTGACTTATCACTTATTATATTTAGTTTGTTACACCTACCTATAAATTGCTATAGATATAGCGCTAGTTGACTAGTGTAGTCAGTTATGCACTATTTGACTTAGTAGGCCACTTTTATTTATGTTATTTCATATCTATACTTTGTGTACATTTTATTGTGTGTAGAAGAAGAAGAAAAAATTGGCAAGAAAACCTTGCGGCCTCCATCTCTCTTGTGTTCTTGAGTGAGCTTCTTCTTGTGTATACAGTGTGTATTTGGCACAACAGCTCATGCCACTTAGTCATTCCTTTGTAGATAATGGTATAGGGTAAAGAGGCCAATAAAGTGATACCCCACAAATGAAAAACACACACCGCCTAAGTTGAGTAACCATTTTGTAGAAGATATGGCGTTTTCAATACTTAGTATTATTATATAATTTTTTTAAAACCACAAATGATCTTAATGTGAGTCAGAAATTATGATATAATTTTTTTAAATCACAAATGAGCTTAATGTGAGCCATGTAAAATTTTCCTAATTTTGGATTTTGTAAAACCTAAAAGCAATGTATCATTGAGTGCCACTCTGTTGGCCCCTTAGTGTCACTCTTCTTTGAACCCTTCGTTTATAACTAGGGATACTTGAAAAAAATTTATCAAAATGTCCCAATGTTTTCTCTTTGAGCTCCATATAAAATAAATAGTTTGACCATTTAAAACAATGTATGGATCTCACTTGGAAAAAAGAGTTATAATGGAGGATTATTATATGCCACTCTATTGGTCCCTTTACCCTATATAATGTCACTTATTCATGCCTCCTCTCTAGATAAAGGTCTACAAATACTATAATGAACTATTTATGTGGTAGGCATGCATGAGTTACTATAAATGAGAAGTCTTCACATTATCTAGCCCCAAATTAACCACGCATAAAACAAAGGGAAGCATATTGGAAAGTAAAAATATTTTTTCAATGAGCTAGAGGTGTAATAAGCTCAATAAGATCCTTGCCCCAATTCATGAGTGTATAGATGCAATTATAATGGTGGGAGTATAAGGCATAGGCATTTGGTACTTCCTTGGAGGTAATTCTCTAATCAGTTGTTTGATATTATTTTGAAGGGCGTGGTTATAATGAATAAACTATCTATATGTATCCTATGATAATAAATCAAGTATCATATTATCAATTATCTATCAATATTTGTATCATGGAGGAGACAAGAGAATGAATCATGTGCCTTTAGGCACAATTTATGGTATTACTTGGGGAGGTCTTGCACCATTTGAACAATAAATGAAGTAAGGGTTCCTTAAATGTTTGAGTTTTTTTAATACAAGTATGCCTCATATAAATAAAATGTAGCCCTTATCAAACAACTGTCCATGAAAAATAGAGGCTAAATGTCAAATATGCTGCTAACGTTTCAAAAATCTATTTAAATTTTGGCATAGAAGTTATAAATCTCAAAAATTTCAAAAATTTTAGTTCTAAAATGGCATATATAACTTGATTTCCAAATCCCTCCAAATTATCAAGTTACATTTGTATCTACTACTAAAAATGTTTCTCATGAACATTGGCTCTCATATCTTGAAGGTAATGTGTAATATTGTAGGTGTTTATATGAACGGAAAGTCACACTACCCAGCACGAATCATGCTTGTTGACAATTATTGAGATGAGTATCTCAAATACTCTAAGCCTAGGAGTTTCTTTAGTAGTGCCCATGTCTACAAAAGGTTGCTTACTTCATAGCCAACTCACTCTACCTCTTTGCATCAAGAGAGGACTAAATGCCTATGCCATTGAGCAAAGAGCACTCTTGTGCATGTAAATGAGTTCTTTTATAGCATAAAACGAATGCAATGTAAGAGGGGGGGCACAAGAGAGAGAGAGAGAGAGAGAGAGAGAGAGAGAGAGAGAGAGAGAGAGAGAGTGTGTGTGTGTGTGTGTGTGTGTGTGTGTGTGTGAGTGAGTGAGTGAGTGAGTGAGTGAGTGAGTGAGTGAGTGCTCATAAGAAGGCCAACTTGGTAGTTTTATCCACAATTGAATTGAACTTAATGTAGGGTAAGGGGACTGATTTAATGATCCCCCCACATTACAACACAAGATCCCCCATTTTGTCATAGAAGAAGCTCTTATTGTAAGCTATTGCTACAAATATTACACATACATTGTCACAAGAAATCTAAGCGATTCTTGGTCCAAAAATTTGGTAGCCTAGTTGGATCAAGCTACACATTGAATTAGGCAAACAAATTTTGTTTGCAGGTTTGCCTATCAAGTGCTGCATTACACTTTCAACAAAATGTTAGACATCACTAATGCGACCCCTTTACCTTAGAAATTATCTTCACTAATAACATTAAATTGTAACGCCCATACCTTAAGTATTATTTCAAGGTCAAGAGTATCATCATCTCAAGGTCAAGAGTATCTAACTCCCCAGGATGCAGGATTGTCTACGACAAATTTGGATTATACCTTTGATTGAGTGTTAACGAGATGTACACATGATAAAGATCTGTATAGATAACAAGCGGCCATGGCGTTGTGTCTTTGTAGCTGAAGAATGTTTGTCTTGGGAGACTAGTCTAATTGCGACCGATACAGAACGTGACCGGTTCGGCCTCATTAGCCAAGCTGAATGGCCATCTGGCGCATGAGAGCCTCGAGAATGCAAGCGTCGTCAGGGATCCACGTGGACGGTGGTGATTGGCGGGGGGGCTCATCAGCCAAGCTGAATGGCCATCTGGCTCATCAGCCAACCTGAATGGCCATCTGGCGCACGAGGGCCTCGAGAATGCACGCGTCGTCAGGGATCCACGTGGACGGTGGTGATTGGCGGGGGGGCTCATCAGCCAAGCTGAATGGCCATCTGGCGCACGAGAGCCTCGAGAATGCACGCGTCGTCAGGGATCCACGTGGACGGTGGTGATTGGCGGGGGGGCTGGGTGGAAGAGGAGGGGAAGAAGGAGGAGGAGGAGGAGGAGGAGGTGGAGGTGGGCTGCACCAGCCTGCAAATGGAAGCACGGAGGCGCTCCATGGATAGTTCTAATGGTCTCTGTATTCTATGAACAGCTCACTATTGTAATTGTATGAGAGAGAGAGAGACAGACAGATTGTGTGTGTGTGCGCGTGTGTGTGAGCTTGCATATTGTGTGTTTGGAGGAATATATGTGATCCATATATATAGTACCGTCCTATACCCCGAAGGCTCTCTGTGGGCAAGCCCCCCGAGTTATAAGCATGCTTAGTTTCATACGGCCAATGGTTTTCGTTCTAGTACGTAACAAAACCTTAGTTTAACCCGTTTTTGGCCTCCTGAGATGACACGATAACTTTTTGGGTTGTCTATTCACAACATAAATGAAAGGCTTGGGTGGATATTTCTTCTCGCACAAATTGGCAAGAAATAAACAAATTTGTAATTGCCTATATCTCACATTTTAGACACCTTTCAAATTGCACATGTCATGCTAATGCAATCGTGAAGATTATATCAAGATATATGGGAATTCATTTCACATGTTTTGTGCAAGCATACCAAATGTTTCTCAATAGTAAATATTCGCATCTCACTCCTAGAGATGAAAATGTCACAAGAACTAAATGGGTAGTGTCTTCAATTTCATCATTCAAAAACATTTTCATAGCATAAAAGGTTCAACTTTTATCATAAAAGTGGATTAAGACATCCTATCAACTCTCATAAGCATGTGTAATAACCTTTAGCAATGACTTATTTAGAGGACTTCAATTTCCCGTGCAAAATGAGATTGTTGATCCTTCAACTTGTCTTCAACACAACATCCCTACTCAAATGCTAGATCTAGGATACTTTTTTTAGCATTTTGTCAAGTCTCCTATAATCCTTTATCTCATGTTTGAAACAAGAAATGTGTCATACATATAGTATGGCCTGAGAGGCATCCCAGATATCCAGTATTAGTATGAAGCTTCATTAAATCAACTAACCATTGTGGAGCACCATCGTAACTCACAAACAATAGCTCAATTTTTGGTGCGCAGATCGGACGCAGATAGCTCACGTGGTGAATTCCCAAAGGTCCCCAAGAACAAAGTACTCTACTTTTTAGCACAAAAACCCATGTAAAAACAAGCACGACATGAGACAAGAGACAAATTGGGTTCAATCTCCCCCATGCCTTGTGTGAGCGCTTCACAAAGCATGTATTTAATGTATATTTCCAATCTTTATGCTCAAAAATAGCCCAATTACAAAAATATGACAAGCTTTTAGCTTTTGAGTTTGCTTTCTACCAAAAATAGGAAAATAAAGCTAATGGACGGTGCCCATACAGTCTGGCACGCCCAATCTCAATGTCCAAATAGAAATAACATATCCAGGCGCATAAGCGCATACAAAATAATAATAAATAATCGATGTCTCTATAGACATAACAAAATATAGACGTGGCGCCTATCAAAATATAGTCCAAAGGTCGAAAACCCGCTAGACTCCAATGCTTTCCTCCGCCACTGCTGCTATCTCTACACATCAACTGAAGCATTCACAATCGTTAGTAAAATAACACAATTAAACCGACAAAAGTGAATACCTAGCAGTCTTCAGCTACATAAATAAATCAACTGGTTAGAAATAAATCCTAACCTTAATTTATTACGAGTGCGCACTCTAAACTCATAAACGTTTATTAATTTAATATGCATTTTGCGGAATCACCCGCTATGGAATCACCCATGTACACACTAAATTAATGAAACGCCCGAAAAGGACAGGCGTCCCCATCAACTTCTCGCACAAAGAATCCTCTTTGTGTATGAGCCCCGGTCATCTAAGTTTACGGAATCCACCGTAAAACCTCACGGAATCCACCGTGGAATATGCCTCCTGGCATCATACCCCCGGGGTGGGATAGCAATTGACCTCAATTGCTATTAGCTCAATGTGGAGCTAACAGAGTGGGGAAAGCATTTAGGTCTCTAGCGTGCATCCATTGTGCTTCCTCTACAGGATGGTTCTTAAATTTCACTAGATATCTAGAATACCTTCGGCCAGTTCTAGTGGTCATGTAGTCAGTATCTATAATGGCTTCTGGTTCAAGTATTTCAGTCTCTTCTTCTAGTAAAGGTGGGTTTTCATAGACAGGGTGGATAGGTAATTGCCCTCTAAATGGTCTCAATAAACTAATATGAAATGTATTATGAATTTTCCAATGAGATGGCAGTTCTAACTTGAATGCATTGTCATTAATCTTATGAATGATTCTAAATGGTCCGTAGAATCTAGGGGCTAATTTGACAACTGGATGTCTATCTACACTTTGCAGTCTACGCTTTTCTATTCTAAGCCAAACATAATCATCAAGTTTGAAATTCATGGCTTGTCTTTTCTTGTTGGCTTGTTTGGTATATGATTGTTGGGCTTTAGCAATCATATCCTTTACTTCATCAAAAATAGTGTTATGCATAACAGCAATATCATCGGCACTTTGTATTCTATTAGACAAAGATGCAACAGGTGTAGATAATCTATGTCCATAAATAACTTCGAAAGGTGCTTTCTTTGTAGATGTGTGCGGTGTATTGTTATATGCAAACTGTAATAAATGCAAATGAGTATCCCATGTCTGAGGTTCAGAGATAGTGTATGCACGTAAAAGATCTAGAATGGTGCTATTTGTGGCTTCTGTTTGTCCATTTGTTTCTGGATGAAATGCAGATGAGAAATCAATCTTTGTGCCTAGATTTGCAAACAGTGTAATCCAGAAATTATTACAAAATCTAGAATCTCTATCTGAAATAATCACTTTCGGCAATCCATGGTTAGTAAAAACAGTTTTCAAAAATAACTGTGCTGCTTGTGATGCTGTTAAAGTTTTCTTACATGCAATGAAATATGCTTGCTTACTAAATCTATCTACAATTGTCCAAATCATGTCATGGTTAGATTTAGTATTTGGTAAGCCAGTAATAAAATCCATAGATATATGTTCCCAAGGTTTAGATGGAATAGATAAAGGCATTAATAACCCATACTGTTTACCATGATGTCTCTTTATTCTTTGACAAATCAGACATTCAGAAACAAAATTAGATACATCTGCATCCATATGCGGCCAATAAAAATCTTCAGTTAACATGCGTAATGTAGAAATGATACCTCTATGACCTTGATATGGGGGACAATGAATTTCATTCAAAACAAAAGATCGGAATGGAATAGTAATACACAGTCTCTTTTCAAAGAACATGAATCCATCATTATATGACAATGAATCAACAGGAATGAAATTATTTTGAACTAATTTTTGCCAATCAGAATGAAAAGTAATATCCTAGTGATATGTGTCTTTCATAGCAATCAAAGAATCAAAAGATATGATAGAAATGTTATGAATTGCAGGTCTTCTACTTAATGCATCAGCAACTACATTTTCTTTTCCAGGTTGGTATTGAATGATAGGATGGAAACTTTGAATGAATGAACCCCATTTGATATGGCGGTCAGAAATTTGGGGTTGGCTAAGTAGATGTCTAATGCTTTGCTGATCGGTCTTTATCATGAATTCTGAACCCATTAAATAATGCTTCCATTGTTTTAATGCTTGTACAACTGCTAAGAGTTCCTTGTCATAAGTGGAATATTTGAGCTCAGAGGGTTTCAGCTTAGAACTAGAATATGCTATTGGATGGTTGTCTTGCATTAGCACGGCTCCTATTCCTGATCCGCTAGCATCGGTCACAACTAGAAAGAATGGTCTGTTAAAGTCAGGCAATTGTAGAACAGGGGCATTGGTCAATGCACGTTTAAGTAAATCAAAGGATTTCTGCTGGTTTTCAGTCCATTGATAAACAATGCCTTTCTTAAGAAGTTTGGTCAGTGGTAAAGCAAGTAATGAGAAATTACGTACAAACTTCCTATAGAAACTAGCAAGACCAAGGAATGAGCGTAGTTCATGTATATTTTTAGGAATAGGCCAATGCAATATTGCATCAATTTTCTTAGGATCAACTTTTATTCCTTCTTTTGATACAATATGACCTAGATATTCTATTTCTGTCTTAAAGAATTCACTCTTGTCAGGATTTGCAAACAATTGATTTTCTTTCAGTAATTGAAAAACTAATGATAAATGCTCATAATGCTCTTTTTCACTTTGACTGAACACTAAAATATCATCAAAGAAAACAATCACACAATATTGATATTTTTGAAAAATGCGGTTCATCATTCTACTGAAAGTGGCAGGTGCATTAGTTAATCCGAATGGCATAACTAAGAATTCGTAATGGCCAAATTGTGTCCTGAATGCAGTCTTAAATATGTCGGATCTATCTAACCTCACCTGATGATATCCAGATTTAAGGTCAATTTTACTGAATATAGAAGATCCTTGCAGTTTGTCCATAAGGTCATCAACTCTAGGTATAGGATACCTATTCTTTACAGTGATCTTGTTTAATGCTCGGTAGTCAATACACATCCGATAAGTATTATTCTTTTTCTTGACTAAGAGCACAGGTGCACCGAATGGAGAACTGCTAGGTCGAATTAAGCCTCTATTTAGTAATTCTTCAACTTGACTCTGGATTTCTTTTTGCTCTATTTGCTTGTGCCTATATGGGGCTTTGCAAGGTGGTTGTGTGCCAGGTATTAGGTCAATCTTATGGTCTTCTGGACGTGATGGAGGTAAACCTGGTGGTAGGTCTTTTGCAAAATAGTCCTTAAAATATGCAAGAAATTCCTTATGCCTAGGGTGCATATGATTTTCCTTTGCGTGCAATTCATTTACCCAAATGAGATATGATTTAGTATTCTTGCGCAGTGCACGTTTTGCTTGAGTATGCGAAAGCAGTGGAAACATATGAGATGCATGTATACCAAATAATGTAATAGATTTTCCTTGAAAATTAATATTCATTGTGTGTGTGGAATAATCTATTTTGGGATTATGTTGGTGTCTCCATGGCATTCCTAGAATAATTGGTGCGCAGATCGGACGCAGATAGCTCACGTGGTGAATCCCGGAAGGTCCCCAAGAACAAAGTACTCTACTTTTTAGCACAAAAGCCCATGTAAAAGCAAGCACGACATGAGACAAGAGACAAATTGGGTTCAATCTCCCCCATGCCTTGTGTGAGCGCTTCACAAAGCATGTATTTAATGTATATTTCCAATCTTTATGCTCAAAAATAGCCCAATTACAAACATATGACAAGCTTTTAGCTTTTGAGTTTGCTTTCTACCAAAAATAGGAAAATAAAGCTAATGGACGGTGCCCATACAGTCTGGCACGCCCAATCTCAATGTCCAAATAGAAATAACATATCCAGGCGCATAAGCGCATACAAAACAATAATAAATAATCGATGTCTCTATAGACATAACAAAATATAGACGTGGCGCCTATCAAAATATAGTCCAAAGGTCGAAAACCCGCTAGACTCCAATGCTTTCCTCCGCCACTGCTGCTATCTCTACACATCAACTGAAGCATTCACAATCGTTAGTAAAATAACACAATTAAACCGACAAAAGTGAATACCTAGCAGTCTTCAGCTACATAAATAAATCAACTGGTTAGAAATAAATCCTAACCTTAATTTATTACGAGTGCGCACTCTAAACTCATAAACGTTTATTAATTTAATATGCATTTTGCGGAATCACCCGCTATGGAATCACCCATGTACACACTAAATTAATAAAACGCCCGAAAAGGACAGGCGTCCCCATCAACTTCTCGCACAAAGAATCCTCTTTGCATATGAGCCCCGGTCATCTAAGTTTACGGAATCCACCGTAAAACCTCACGGAATCCACCGTGGAATATGCCTCCTGGCATCATACCCCCGGGGTGGGATAGCAATTGACCTCAATTGCTATTAGCTCAATGTGGAGCTAACAGAGTGGGGAAAGCATTTAAGTCTCTAGCGTGCATCCATTGTGCTTCTTCTACAGGATGGTTCTTAAATTTCACGAGATATCTAGAATACCTTCGGCCAGTTCTAGTGGTCATGTAGTCAGTGTCTATGATGGCTTCTGGTTCAAGGATTTCAGTCTCTTCTTCTAGTAAAGGTGGGTTTTCATATACAGGGTGGATAGGTAATTGTCCTCTAAATGGTCTCAATAAACTAATATGAAAGGTATTATGAATTTTCCAATGAGATGGCAATTCTAACTTGAATGCATTGTCATTAATCTTATGAATGATTCTAAATGGTCCGTAGAATCTAGGAGCTAATTTGACAACTGGATGTCTATCTACACTTTGCAGTCTACGCTTTTCTATTCTAAGCCAAACATAATCATCAAGTTTGAAATTCATGGCTTGTCTTTTCTTGTTGGCTTGTTTGGTATATGATTGTTGGGCTTTAGCAATCATATCCTTTACTTCATCAAAAATAGTGTTATGCATAACAGCAATATCATCGGCACTTTGTATTCTATTAGACAAAGATGCAACAGGTGTAGATAATCTATGTCCATAAATAACTTCGAAAGGTGCTTTCTTTGTAGATGTGTGCGGTGTATTGTTATATGCAAACTGTAATAAATGCAAATGAGTATCCCATGTCTGAGGTTCAGAGATAGTGTATGCACGTAAAAGATCTAGAATGGTGCTATTTGTGGCTTCTGTTTGTCCATTTGTTTCTGGATGAAATGCAGATGAGAAATCAATCTTTGTGCCTAGATTTGCAAACAGTGTAATCCAGAAATTATTACAAAATCTAGAATCTCTATCTGAAATAATCACTTTCGGCAATCCATGGTTAGTAAAAACAGTTTTCAAAAATAACTGTGCTGCTTGTGATGCTGTTAAAGTTTTCTTACATGCAATGAAATATGCTTGCTTACTAAATCTATCTACAATTGTCCAAATCATGTCATGGTTAGATTTAGTATTTGGTAAGCCAGTAATAAAATCCATAGATATATGTTCCCAAGGTTTAGATGGAATAGATAAAGGCATTAATAACCCATACTGTTTACCATGATGTCTCTTTATTCTTTGACAAATCAGACATTCAGAAACAAAATTAGATACATCTGCATCCATATGCGGCCAATAAAAATCTTCAGTTAACATGCGTAATGTAGAAATGATACCTCTATGACCTTGATATGGGGGACAATGAATTTCATTCAAAACAAAAGATCGGAATGGAATAGTAATACACAGTCTCTTTTCAAAGAACATGAATCCATCATTATATGACAATGAATCAACAGGAATGAAATTATTTTGAACTAATTTTTGCCAATCAGAATGAAAAGTAATATCCTAGTGATATGTGTCTTTCATAGCAATCAAAGAATCAAAAGATATGATAGAAATATTATGAATTGAAGGTCTTCTACTTAATGCATCAGCAACTACATTTTCTTTTCCAGGTTGGTATTGAATGATAGGATGGAAACTTTGAATGAATGAACCCCATTTGATATGGCGGTCAGAAATTTGGGGTTGGCTAAGTAGATGTCTAATGCTTTGCTGATCGGTCTTTATCATGAATTCTGAACCCATTAAATAATGCTTCCATTGTTTTAATGCTTGTACAACTGCTAAGAGTTCCTTGTCATAAGTGGAATATTTGAGCTCAGAGGGTTTCAGCTTAGAACTAGAATATGCTATTGGATGGTTGTCTTGCATTAGCACGGCTCCTATTCCTGATCCGCTAGCATCGGTCACAACTAGAAAGAATGGTCTGTTAAAGTCAGGCAATTGTAGAACAGGGGCATTGGTCAATGCACGTTTAAGTAAATCAAAGGATTTCTGCTGGTTTTCAGTCCATTGATAAACAATGCCTTTCTTAAGAAGTTTGGTCAGTGGTAAAGCAAGTAATGAGAAATTACGTACAAACTTCCTATAGAAACTAGCAAGACCAAGGAATGAGCGTAGTTCATGTATATTTTTAGGAATAGGCCAATGCAATATTGCATCAATTTTCTTAGGATCAACTTTTATTCCTTCTTTTGATACAATATGACCTAGATATTCTATTTCTGTCTTAAAGAATTCACTCTTGTCAGGATTTGCAAACAATTGATTTTCTTTCAGTAATTGAAAAACTAATGATAAATGCTCATAATGCTCTTTTTCACTTTGACTGAACACTAAAATATCATCAAAGAAAACAATCACACAATATTGATATTTTTGAAAAATGCGGTTCATCATTCTACTGAAAGTGGCAGGTGCATTAGTTAATCCGAATGGCATAACTAAGAATTCGTAATGGCCAAATTGTGTCCTGAATGCAGTCTTAAATATGTCGGATCTATCTAACCTCACCTGATGATATCCAGATTTAAGGTCAATTTTACTGAATATAGAAGATCCTTGCAGTTTGTCCATAAGGTCATCAACTCTAGGTATAGGATACCTATTCTTTACAGTGATCTTGTTTAATGCTCGGTAGTCAATACACATCCGATAAGTATTATTCTTTTTCTTGACTAAGAGCACAGGTGCACCGAATGGAGAACTGCTAGGTCGAATTAAGCCTCTATTTAGTAATTCTTCAACTTGACTCTGGATTTCTTTTTGCTCTATTTGCTTGTGCCTATATGGGGCTTTGCAAGGTGGTTGTGTGCCAGGTATTAGGTCAATCTTATGGTCTTCTGGACGTGATGGAGGTAAACCTGGTGGTAGGTCTTTTGCAAAATAGTCCTTAAAATATGCAAGAAATTCCTTATGCCTAGGGTGCATATGATTTTCCTTTGCGTGCAATTCATTTACCCAAATGAGATATGATTTAGTATTCTTGCGCAGTGCACGTTTTGCTTGAGTATGCGAAAGCAGTGGAAACATATGAGATGCATGTATACCAAATAATGTAATAGATTTTCCTTGAAAATTAATATTCATTGTGTGTGTGGAATAATCTATTTTGGGATTATGTTGGTGTCTCCATGGCATTCCTAGAATAATTGGTGCGCAGATCGGACGCAGATAGCTCACGTGGTGAATCCCGGAAGGTCCCCAAGAACAAAGTACTCTACTTTTTAGCACAAAAGCCCATGTAAAAGCAAGCACGACATGAGACAAGAGACAAATTGGGTTCAATCTCCCCCATGCCTTGTGTGAGCGCTTCACAAAGCATGTATTTAATGTATATTTCCAATCTTTATGCTCAAAAATAGCCCAATTACAAACATATGACAAGCTTTTAGCTTTTGAGTTTGCTTTCTACCAAAAATAGGAAAATAAAGCTAATGGACGGTGCCCATACAGTCTGGCACGCCCAATCTCAATGTCCAAATAGAAATAACATATCCAGGCGCATAAGCGCATACAAAATAATAATAAATAATCGATGTCTCTATAGACATAACAAAATATAGACGTGGCGCCTATCAAAATATAGTCCAAAGGTCGAAAACCCGCTAGACTCCAATGCTTTCCTCCGCCACTGCTGCTATCTCTACACATCAACTGAAGCATTCACAATCGTTAGTAAAATAACACAATTAAACCGACAAAAGTGAATACCTAGCAGTCTTCAGCTACATAAATAAATCAACTGGTTAGAAATAAATCCTAACCTTAATTTATTACGAGTGCGCACTCTAAACTCATAAACGTTTATTAATTTAATATGCATTTTGCGGAATCACCCGCTATGGAATCACCCATGTACACACTAAATTAATAAAACGCCCGAAAAGGACAGGCGTCCCCATCAACTTCTCGCACAAAGAATCCTCTTTGCATATGAGCCCCGGTCATCTAAGTTTACGGAATCCACCGTAAAACCTCACGGAATCCACCGTGGAATATGCCTCCTGGCATCATACCCCCGGGGTGGGATAGCAATTGACCTCAATTGCTATTAGCTCAATGTGGAGCTAACAGAGTGGGGAAAGCATTTAAGTCTCTAGCGTGCATCCATTGTGCTTCTTCTACAGGATGGTTCTTAAATTTCACGAGATATCTAGAATACCTTCGGCCAGTTCTAGTGGTCATGTAGTCAGTGTCTATGATGGCTTCTGGTTCAAGGATTTCAGTCTCTTCTTCTAGTAAAGGTGGGTTTTCATAGACAGGGTGGATAGGTAATTGCCCTCTAAATGGTCTCAATAAACTAATATGAAATGTATTATGAATTTTCCAATGAGATGGCAGTTCTAACTTGAATGCATTGTCATTAATCTTATGAATGATTCTAAATGGTCCGTAGAATCTAGGGGCTAATTTGACAACTGGATGTCTATCTACACTTTGCAGTCTACGCTTTTCTATTCTAAGCCAAACATAATCATCAAGTTTGAAATTCATGGCTTGTCTTTTCTTGTTGGCTTGTTTGGTATATGATTGTTGGGCTTTAGCAATCATATCCTTTACTTCATCAAAAATAGTGTTATGCATAACAGCAATATCATCGGCACTTTGTATTCTATTAGACAAAGATGCAACAGGTGTAGATAATCTATGTCCATAAATAACTTCGAAAGGTGCTTTCTTTGTAGATGTGTGCGGTGTATTGTTATATGCAAACTGTAATAAATGCAAATGAGTATCCCATGTCTGAGGTTCAGAGATAGTGTATGCACGTAAAAGATCTAGAATGGTGCTATTTGTGGCTTCTGTTTGTCCATTTGTTTCTGGATGAAATGCAGATGAGAAATCAATCTTTGTGCCTAGATTTGCAAACAGTGTAATCCAGGAATTATTACAAAATCTAGAATCTCTATCTGAAATAATCACTTTCGGCAATCCATGGTTAGTAAAAACAGTTTTCAAAAATAACTGTGCTGCTTGTGATGCTGTTAAAGTTTTCTTACATGCAATGAAATATGCTTGCTTACTAAATCTATCTACAATTGTCCAAATCATGTCATGGTTAGATTTAGTATTTGGTAAGCCAGTAATAAAATCCATAGATATATGTTCCCAAGGTTTAGATGGAATAGATAAAGGCATTAATAACCCATACTGTTTACCATGATGTCTCTTTATTCTTTGACAAATCAGACATTCAGAAACAAAATTAGATACATCTGCATCCATATGCGGCCAATAAAAATCTTCAGTTAACATGCGTAATGTAGAAATGATACCTCTATGACCTTGATATGGGGGACAATGAATTTCATTCAAAACAAAAGATCGGAATGGAATAGTAATACACAGTCTCTTTTCAAAGAACATGAATCCATCATTATATGACAATGAATCAACAGGAATGAAATTATTTTGAACTAATTTTTGCCAATCAGAATGAAAAGTAATATCCTAGTGATATGTGTCTTTCATAGCAATCAAAGAATCAAAAGATATGATAGAAATGTTATGAATTGCAGGTCTTCTACTTAATGCATCAGCAACTACATTTTCTTTTCCAGGTTGGTATTGAATGATAGGATGGAAACTTTGAATGAATGAACCCCATTTGATATGGCGGTCAGAAATTTGGGGTTGGCTAAGTAGATGTCTAATGCTTTGCTGATCGGTCTTTATCATGAATTCTGAACCCATTAAATAATGCTTCCATTGTTTTAATGCTTGTACAACTGCTAAGAGTTCCTTGTCATAAGTGGAATATTTGAGCTCAGAGGGTTTCAGCTTAGAACTAGAATATGCTATTGGATGGTTGTCTTGCATTAGCACGGCTCCTATTCCTGATCCGCTAGCATCGGTCACAACTAGAAAGAATGGTCTGTTAAAGTCAGGCAATTGTAGAACAGGGGCATTGGTCAATGCACGTTTAAGTAAATCAAAGGATTTCTGCTGGTTTTCAGTCCATTGATAAACAATGCCTTTCTTAAGAAGTTTGGTCAGTGGTAAAGCAAGTAATGAGAAATTACGTACAAACTTCCTATAGAAACTAGCAAGACCAAGGAATGAGCGTAGTTCATGTATATTTTTAGGAATAGGCCAATGCAATATTGCATCAATTTTCTTAGGATCAACTTTTATTCCTTCTTTTGATACAATATGACCTAGATATTCTATTTCTGTCTTAAAGAATTCACTCTTGTCAGGATTTGCAAACAATTGATTTTCTTTCAGTAATTGAAAAACTAATGATAAATGCTCATAATGCTCTTTTTCACTTTGACTGAACACTAAAATATCATCAAAGAAAACAATCACACAATATTGATATTTTTGAAAAATGCGGTTCATCATTCTACTGAAAGTGGCAGGTGCATTAGTTAATCCGAATGGCATAACTAAGAATTCGTAATGGCCAAATTGTGTCCTGAATGCAGTCTTAAATATGTCGGATCTATCTAACCTCACCTGATGATATCCAGATTTAAGGTCAATTTTACTGAATATAGAAGATCCTTGCAGTTTGTCCATAAGGTCATCAACTCTAGGTATAGGATACCTATTCTTTACAGTGATCTTGTTTAATGCTCGGTAGTCAATACACATCCGATAAGTATTATTCTTTTTCTTGACTAAGAGCACAGGTGCACCGAATGGAGAACTGCTAGGTCGAATTAAGCCTCTATTTAGTAATTCTTCAACTTGACTCTGGATTTCTTTTTGCTCTATTTGCTTGTGCCTATATGGGGCTTTGCAAGGTGGTTGTGTGCCAGGTATTAGGTCAATCTTATGGTCTTCTGGACGTGATGGAGGTAAACCTGGTGGTAGGTCTTTTGCAAAATAGTCCTTAAAATATGCAAGAAATTCCTTATGCCTAGGGTGCATATGATTTTCCTTTGCGTGCAATTCATTTACCCAAATGAGATATGATTTAGTATTCTTGCGCAGTGCACGTTTTGCTTGAGTATGCGAAAGCAGTGGAAACATATGAGATGCATGTATACCAAATAATGTAATAGATTTTCCTTGAAAATTAATATTCATTGTGTGTGTGGAATAATCTATTTTGGGATTATGTTGGTGTCTCCATGGCATTCCTAGAATAATTGGTGCGCAGATCGGACGCAGATAGCTCACGTGGTGAATCCCGGAAGGTCCCCAAGAACAAAGTACTCTACTTTTTAGCACAAAAGCCCATGTAAAAGCAAGCACGACATGAGACAAGAGACAAATTGGGTTCAATCTCCCCCATGCCTTGTGTGAGCGCTTCACAAAGCATGTATTTAATGTATATTTCCAATCTTTATGCTCAAAAATAGCCCAATTACAAAAATATGACAAGCTTTTAGCTTTTGAGTTTGCTTTCTACCAAAAATAGGAAAATAAAGCTAATGGACGGTGCCCATACAGTCTGGCACGCCCAATCTCAATGTCCAAATAGAAATAACATATCCAGGCGCATAAGCGCATACAAAATAATAATAAATAATCGATGTCTCTATAGACATAACAAAATATAGACGTGGCGCCTATCAAAATATAGTCCAAAGGTCGAAAACCCGCTAGACTCCAATGCTTTCCTCTGCCACTGCTGCTATATCTACACATCAACTGAAGCATTCACAATCGTTAGTAAAATAACACAATTAAACCGACAAAAGTGAATACCTAGCAGTCTTCAGCTACATAAATAAATCAACTGGTTAGAAATAAATCCTAACCTTAATTTATTACGAGTGCGCACTCTAAACTCATAAACGTTTATTAATTTAATATGCATTTTGCGGAATCACCCGCTATGGAATCACCCATGTACACACTAAATTAATAAAACGCCCGAAAAGGACAGGCGTCCCCATCAACTTCTCGCACAAAGAATCCTCTTTGCGTATGAGCCCCGGTCATCTAAGTTTACGGAATCCACCGTAAAACCTCACGGAATCCACCGTGGAATATGCCTCCTGGCATCATACCCCCGGGGTGGGATAGCAATTGACCTCAATTGCTATTAGCTCAATGTGGAGCTAACAGAGTGGGGAAAGCATTTAAGTCTCTAGCGTGCATCCATTGTGCTTCTTCTACAGGATGGTTCTTAAATTTCACGAGATATCTAGAATACCTTCGGCCAGTTCTAGTGGTCATGTAGTCAGTGTCTATGATGGCTTCTGGTTCAAGGATTTCAGTCTCTTCTTCTAGTAAAGGTGGGTTTTCATATACAGGGTGGATAGGTAATTGTCCTCTAAATGGTCTCAATAAACTAATATGAAAGGTATTATGAATTTTCCAATGAGATGGCAATTCTAACTTGAATGCATTGTCATTAATCTTATGAATGATTCTAAATGGTCCGTAGAATCTAGGAGCTAATTTGACAACTGGATGTCTATCTACACTTTGCAGTCTACGCTTTTCTATTCTAAGCCAAACATAATCATCAAGTTTGAAATTCATGGCTTGTCTTTTCTTGTTGGCTTGTTTGGTATATGATTGTTGGGCTTTAGCAATCATATCCTTTACCTCATCAAAAATAGTGTTATGCATAACAGCAATATCATCGGCACTTTGTATTCTATTAGACAAAGATTCAACAGGTGTAGATAATCTATGTCCATAAATAACTTCAAAAGGTGCTTTCTTTGTAGATGTGTGCGGTGTATTGTTATATGCAAACTGTAATAAATGTAAATGAGTATCCCATGTCTGAGGTTTAGAAATAGTGTATGCATGTAAAAGATCTAAAATAGTGCTATTTGTGGCTTCTGTTTGTCCATTTGTTTCTGGATGAAATGCAGATGAGAAATCAATCTTTGTGCCTAGATTTGCAAACAGTGTAATCCAGGAATTATTACAAAATCTAGAATCTCTATCTGAAATAATCACTTTCGGCAATCCATGGTTAGTAAAAACAGTTTTCAAAAATAACTGTGCTGCTTGTGATGCTGTTAAAGTTTTCTTACATGCAATGAAATATGCTTGCTTACTAAATCTATCTACAATTGTCCAAATCATGTCATGGTTAGATTTAGTATTTGGTAAGCCAGTAATGAAATCCATAGATATATGTTCCCAAGGTTTAGATGGAATAGATAAAGGCATTAATAACCCATACTGTTTACCATGATGTCTTTTTATTCTTTAACAAATCAGACATTCAGAAACAAAATTAGACACATCTGCATGCATATGCGGCCAATAAAAATCTTCAGTTAACATGCGTAATGTAGAAATGATACCTCTATGACCTTGATATGGGGGACAATGAATTTCATTTAAAACAAAAGATCGGAATGGAATAGTAACACACAGTCTCTTTTCAAAGAACATGAATCCATCATTATATGACAATGAATCAACAGGAATGAAATTATTTTGAACTAATTTTTGCCAATCAGAATGAAAAGTAATATCCTGGTGATATGTGTCTTTCATAGCAATCAAAGAATCAAAAGATATGATAGAAATGTTATGAATTGCAGGTCTTCTACTCAATGCATCAGCAACTACATTTTCTTTTCCTGGTTGATATTGAATGATAGGATGGAAACTTTGAATGAATGAAGCCCATTTGATATGACGGTCAGAAATTTGGGGTTGGCTAAGTAGATGTCTAATGCTTTGCTGGTCGGTCTTTATCATGAATTCTGAACCCATTAAATAATGCTTCCATTGTTTCAATGCTTGGACAACTGCTAAGAGTTCCTTGTCATAAGTGGAATATTTAAGCTCAGAGGGTTTCAGCTTAGAACTAGAATATGCTATTGGATGGTTGTCTTGCATTAGCACGGCTCCTATTCCTGATCCGCTAGCATCGGTCACAACTAAAAAGAATGGTCTGTTAAAGTCAGGCAATTGTAGAACAGGGGCATTGGTCAATGCACGTTTAAGTAAATCAAAGGATTTCTGCTGGTTTTCAGTCCATTGATAAACAATGCCTTTCTTAAGAAGTTTGGTCAATGGTAAAGCAAGTAATGAGAAATTACGTACAAACTTCCTATAGAAACTAGCAAGACCAAGGAATGAGCGTAATTCATGTACATTTTTAGGAATAGGCCAATGCAATATTGCATCAATTTTTTTAGGATCAACTTTTATTCCTTCTTTTGATACAATATGACCGAGATATTGTATTTCTGTCTTAAAGAATTCACTCTTGTCAGGATTTGCAAACAATTGATTTTCTTTCAGTAATTGAAAAACTAATAATAAATGCTCATAATGCTCTTTTTCACTTTGACTGAACACTAAAATATCATCAAAGAAAACAATCACACAATATTGATATTTTTGGAAAATACGGTTCATCATTCTACTGAAAGTGGCAGGTGCATTAGTTAATCCAAATGGCATAACTAAGAATTCATAATGGCCAAACTGTGTCCTGAATGCAGTCTTAAATATGTCGGATCTATCTAGCCTCACCTGATGATATCCAGACTTAAGGTCAATTTTACTAAATATAGAAGATCCTTGCAGTTTGTCCATAAGGTCATCAACTCTAGGTATAGGATACCTATTCTTTACAGTGATCTTGTTTAATGCTCGGTAGTCAATACACATCCGATAAGTATTATTCTTTTTCTTGACTAAGAGCACAGGTGCACCGAATGGAGAACTACTAGGTCGAATTAAACCTCTATTTAGTAATTCTTCTACTTGACTCTGGATTTCTTTTTGCTCTATTTGATTGTGCCTATATGGGGCTTTGCAAGGTGGTTGTGTGCCAGGTATTAGGTCAATCTTATGGTCTTCTGGTCGTGATGGAGGTAAACCTGGTGGTAGGTCTTCTGCAAAACAATCCTTAAAATATGCAAGAAATTCCTTATGTCTAGGGTGCATATGAGTTTCTTTTGCGTGCAATTCATTTACCCAAATGAGATATGATTTAGTATTCTTGCGTAGTGCACGTTTTGCTTGAGTATGCGAAAGCAGTGGAAACATATGAGATGCATGCATACCAAATAATGTAATAGATTTTCCTTGAAAATTAATATTCATTGTGTGTGTGGAATAATCTATATTGGGATTATGTTGGTGTCTCCATGGCATTCCTAGAATAATGTCGCTAGACTGTAATGGGACAACTAAGAAATTTCTTCTTTCAATATATGGACCAATTTGAATTTCTAAATTTTGAACTTCTTGTGTGCCATTGTACCTAGTGCCTAAAAATGCAGCTTTTATGCGATAGTGCGTAGGTACTGTATGCAATTTCAATTCCTTTACCAATTTTGCTGAAATAAAGTCATGCGTACTACCGTCATCATGCAATATAATTCTTTCTTTTCCATGCACCATACATTTCATAGTCAACAATGAATGTGAAGTAGGCATACCTGGTAAAGTGTCGGAAGTAGTAGTAGGATCATCTTCTTCTTCAGTGAAGTCCGGCATATCCTCATGCTCGTCCTCGTCCATAGCTCCAAGGTAGTTGATATGTGCTGATGGCTTCTTTGAATGACAATTTGCTGCGAGATGCCCTAGCTGGTGACACTTGTAGCATACGATGGGCTTGGCTTTGGTCACATTATTTGCAATGGCTGGGAGTTTGGGTATATTTGGATTTGCTTGTTGAATAGGCTTAGGATTTGGATTGACATTGGATGGTAATGCAGGTGGTTTAGGCCAATTCTTGCGGAAAGATGGTGATGAGAAACGACCTGGATTAAACCTTCTGAAATTGGAATTGAATTGTTTAGATCCATAATTACCGTTTGCTTGGAATGGTTGTGGTCGTCGATCTCTTCCACGTAACTTATCTTCAGTGTCGTGAGCTAAGGAGATGGCGTCTTCAAGGGTAGCAGGCTTGAACATATTCACCTCCGCGTAGTAATGTCCAAGAAGTCCAGACATGTACTTCCGCTTATGTGTCGTCTCTGGTACATCTTCAAGCATGCGTAGCTGTAGGAGTGCATTCCAAAAACGCTCTGTATACTGTGGAATAGGCTCACGGTCGCGTTGTTGCAGTAAATCCCATTGCTTGATTGCCTTCTCATGAAATTGCGGTGGTAGAAAATTTTGCATAAACTTCTTCTTGAAATCTTCCCATGTAGCAGGACATTCTATCCTCTTGCGGACGACAGTCCACCAAAGTGATGCTCTATCTATCAGATGATTAGTAACACACTTGATTTTATCTTTCTCAGGATAAGTTTCCTCATGGAAATAGTCATCAAACTGGCTAATGAATGATAAAACAGTCTTTCCTTCTCTTATGCCATTGAAAGTGCGAAACTTGAAACTTCGTTTACTTATCTTGGATTCCTTGCGAATGGTTTGTGCTTCAAGAGTGGCGTCGATGGTACGGTGAATCAAATCTTCAGCTTGAGGTTCTTCTTTATCAGTGGACGCTCCTTGTAGCTTTGTCAATTGCGCTTGCAAGGCTTGCCTAGCTCTTCGCTCTTCGTCCAATTGTAACATGATAAGATCCAGCTTTTGTTCCATGGTAGGCTCGGGTAGGTCGTCTTCAGCCATAGGATCATCCATATGTGGGGTAGTCATCCTGTAAAACTCAACAAACCTTTCTCACTCAAAATTAGTTAGCGGGATGAGCGTAGCTCAAATTTGGGGTTACAAGGCTATGTATTTTTGGGTATTTTCTTCTTCAATTTTCAGAAATTCTGAAATATTTCTGTCTCCGTTTGCTGAAAGTACTTCAACGAACTTGCAGATAGGTAAAACAGCTTGCTGCGAACAACTTTCCAGTTCAGAGTTTTTGCATACGAACAAGTCTTCTATGAGTTTTAAGCACTAGTCAGTTCTGATTTAGTCTGACTTGCAGAGTTGCAGACTTAGCAGACTTGCAGAGTTGTTGACTTGCTGGACTTAGCCGACTTGCAGAACTTGCAGGACTTGATTCCAAGTGACTTACTAAACTTGACTTCTGGAGCGCAGGACCCGGAGTTTACAGACTTCTCTGCCTTAACTGACTTGAGAGTAGCTTAATGACTTAAGCTTAATAAATTAAGCTTAAGCTAATAAGCTTAAGAAGATCAGTAAGTCCGCCGTTTTTTGATCGTGAGGGGGGGGGGGGGGCCGTTTTTGACAGCGCGATTTTCGGGATGATCTCCTCTTGCCACGATTTG
The DNA here is from genome assembly GCF_053477565.2 of Lygodium microphyllum. Lineage (NCBI taxonomy): Eukaryota > Viridiplantae > Streptophyta > Polypodiopsida > Schizaeales > Lygodiaceae > Lygodium > Lygodium microphyllum. The sequence goes on along the minus strand of NC_141158.1, from coordinate 24,897,274 downwards.
TTGATTAGAAGCTTGTTAAGCTTCTCAAGCTTTGTATTAAGCTTTTACACTAAGCTTTTTGAAGATAGAGATATGGCTTTCTTACTGTTTATCACGACTTGATGAAGAGAATTGATGAGTGGTCCTCCGCCGACAGAGAGTGGTCCTTCGCGATCTGAGAGTGGAAACAGGGGTTCTTGATCGCCAGAAGTCTGCCTGTATCGACGGTTCGCGACGAGATTGACTGTAGAGGCCGTTTGTTCCTGGAGCTCCGCCTTCGCCCGAGATTGGTAGCGATTGGAAGCCCTTGATCTCTGCTCCGCTCTGATACCACTGGTGCGCAGATCGGACGCAGATAGCTCACGTGGTGAATCCCGGAAGGTCCCCAAGAACAAAGTACTCTACTTTTTAGCACAAAAGCCCATGTAAAAGCAAGCACGACATGAGACAAGAGACAAATTGGGTTGAATCTCCCCCATGCCTTGTGTGAGCGCTTCACAAAGCATGTATTTAATATATATTTTCAATCTTTTTGCTCAAAAATAGCCCAATTACAAAAATATGACAAGCTTTTAGCTTTTGAGTTTGCTTTCTACCAGAAATAGGAAAATAAAGCTAATGGACGGTGCCCAAAGAGTCTGGCACGCCCAATCTCAATGTCCAAATAAAAATAACATATCCAGGCGCATAAGCGCATACAAAATAATAATAATTAGTCGATGTCTCTATAGACATAATCAAAATATAGGCGTGGCGCCTATCAAAATATAGTCCAAAGGTCGAAAACCCGCTAGACTCCAATGCTTTCCTCCGCCACTGCTGCTATCTCTACACATCAACTGAAGCATTCACAATTGTTAGTAAAATAACACAATTAAACTGACAAAAGTGAATACCTAGCAGTCTTCAGCTACATAAATAAATCAACTGGTTAGAAATAAATCCTAACCTTAATTTATTACGAGTGCGCACTCTAAACTCATAAACGTTTATTAATTTAATATGCATTTTGCGGAATCACCCGCTATGGAATCACCCATGTACACACTAAATTAATAAAACGCCCGAAAAGGACAGGCGTCCCCATCAACTTCTCGCACAAAGAATCCTCTTTGCGTATGAGCCCCGGTCATCTAAGTTTACGGAATCCACCGTAAAACCTCACGGAATCCACCGTGGAATATGCCTCCTGGCATCAATAATGTCGCTTGACTGTAATGGGACAACTAAGAAATTTCTTCTTTCAATATATGGACCAATTTGAATTTCTAAATCTTGAACTTCTTGTGTGCCGTTGTACCTAGTACCTAAAAATGCAGCTTTTATGCGATAGTGCGTAGGTACTGTATGCAATTTCAATTCTTTTACCAATTTTGCTGAAATAAAGTCATGCGTACTACCGTCATCATGCAATATAGTTCTTTCTTTTCCATGCACCATACATTTCATAGTCAACAATGAATGTGAAGTAGGCATACCTGGTATAGTGTCGGAAGTAGTAGTAGGATCATCTTCTTCTTCAGTGAAATCTGGCATATCCTCATGCTCGTCTTCGTCCATAGCTCCAAGGTAGTTGATATGTGCTGATGGCTTCTTTGAATGACAATTTGCTGCGAGATGCCCTGGTTGGTGGCACTTGTAGCATACGATGGGCTTGGCTTTGGTCACATTATTTGCAATTGCTGGGAGTCTGGGTATATTTGGATTTGCTTGTTGGATAGGCTTAGGATTTGGATTGACAGTGGATGGTAATGCAGGTGGTTTAGGCCAATTCTTGCAGAAAGATGGTGATGAAAAACGACCTGGATTAAACCTTCTGAAATTGGAATTGAATTGTTTAGATCCATAATTACCGTTTGCTTGCAATGGCTGTGGTCGTCGATCTCTTCCGCGTAACTTATCTTCAGTGTCGTGGGCTAAGGAGATGGCATCTTCAAGGGTAGCAGGCTTGAACATGTTCACCTCAGCGTAGTAATGTCCAAGAAGTCCAGACATATACTTCCGCTTATGTGTCGTCTCTGGTACGTCTTCAAGCATGCGTAGCTGTAGGAGTGTATTCCAAAAACACTCTGTATACTATGGAATAGGCTCACGGTCGCGCTGTTGAAGTAAATCCCATTGCTTGATTGCCTTCTCATGAAATTGCGGTGGTAGAAAATTTTGCATGAACTTCTTCTTGAAATCTTCCCATGTAGCAGGACATTCTATACTCTTGCGGACGACAGTCCACCAAAGTGATGCTCTATCTATCAGATGATTAGTAACACACTTGATTTTATATTTCTCAGGATAAGTTTTCTCATGGAAATAGTCATCAAACTGGCTAATGAATGATAAAACAGTCTTTCCTTCTCTTATGCCATTGAAAGTACGAAACTTGAAACTTCGTTTACTTATCTTGGATTCCTTGCGAATGGTTTGTGCTTCAAGAGTGGCGTCGATGGTACGGCGAATCAAATCTTCAGCTTGTGGTTCTTCTTTATCAGTGGACGCTCCTTGTAGCTTTGTCAATTGCGCTTGCAAGGCTTGCCTAGCTCTTCGCTCTTCTTCCAATTGTAGCATGATAAGATCCAACTTTTGTTCCATGGTAGGCTCGGGTAGGTCGTCTTCAGCCATAGGATCATCCATATGTGGGGTAGTCATCCTGTAAAACTCAACAAACCTTTCTCACTCAAAATCAGTTAGCGGGATGAGCGTAGCTCAAATTTGGGGTTACAAGGCTATGTATTTTTGGGTATTTTCTTCTTCAATTTTCAGAAATTCTGCAATATTTCTGTCTCCGTTTGCTGAAAGTACTTCAACGAATTTGCAGATAGGTAAAACAGCTTGCTGCGAACAACTTTCCAGTTCTGAGTTTTTGCAAACGAACAAGTCTTCTATGAGTTTTAAGCACTAGTCAGTTCTGATTTAGTCTGACTTGCAGAGTTGCAGACTTAGCAGACTTGCAGGGTTGTTGACTTGCTGGACTTAGCCGATTTGCAGGACTTGCAGGACTTGATTCCAAGTGACTTACTGAACTTGACTTCTGTAGTGCGAGACCTGGAGTATTTTGACTTCTCTGCCCTGTGTAACTTGCAGAGATTTGTATGATTTAGCTTAATTAGACTTAGTGATTAAGCTTAAGAGCTTAATGGTGGAATAGCAGGCCGCCGTTTTTTCGTGAAGGGGGGGGGCGTTTTTTTTTCCGCGCGTGATTTTCGGACTGATCTTCTTACACCTCGAGACGATTTTGAGAAGCTTAGGCTTCTCTTAAGCTCTTAAGCTTTGTAATTAAGCTTTTAATAAAGAAGATTAGAGCTTTCTCACTGTTTTTTTTTCAACGACTTGATGGAGAGAATTGATGAGTGGTCCTCCGCCGACAGAGATTGGTCCTTCGCGATCTGACAGTGGAAATAGGGGTTCTTGATTGCCAGAAGTCTGCCTGTATCGACGGTTCGCAACGAGATTGACTGTAGAGGCCGTTTGTTCCTGGAGCTCCGCCTTCGCCCGAGATTGGTAGCGATTGGAAGCCCTTGATCTCTGCTCCGCTCTGATACCACTGGTACGCAGATTGGACGCAGATAGCTCACGTGGTGAATTCCCAAAGGTCCCCAAGAACAAAGTACTCTACTTTTTAGCACAAAAACCCATGTAAAAACAAGCACGACATGAGACAAGAGACAAATTGGGTTCAATCTCCCCCATGCCTTGTGTGAGCGCTTCACAAAGCATGTATTTAATGTATATTTCCAATCTTTATGCTCAAAAATAGCCCAATTACAAAAATATGACAAGCTTTTAGCTTTTGAGTTTGCTTTCTACCAAAAATAGGAAAATAAAGCTAATGGACGGTGCCCATACAGTCTGGCACGCCCAATCTCAATGTCCAAATAGAAATAACATATCCAGGCGCATAAGCGCATACAAAATAATAATAAATAATCGATGTCTCTATAGACATAACAAAATATAGACGTGGCGCCTATCAAAATATAGTCCAAAGGTCGAAAACCCGCTAGACTCCAATGCTTTCCTCCGCCACTGCTGCTATCTCTACACATCAACTGAAGCATTCACAATCGTTAGTAAAATAACACAATTAAACCGACAAAAGTGAATACCTAGCAGTCTTCAGCTACATAAATAAATCAACTGGTTAGAAATAAATCCTAACCTTAATTTATTACGAGTGTGCACTCTAAACTCATAAACGTTTATTAATTTAATATGCATTTTGCGGAATCACCCGCTATGGAATCACCCATGTACACACTAAATTAATGAAACGCCCGAAAAGGACAGGCGTCCCCATCAACTTCTCGCACAAAGAATCCTCTTTGTGTATGAGCCCCGGTCATCTAAGTTTACGGAATCCACCGTAAAACCTCACGGAATCCACCGTGGAATATGCCTCCTGGCATCAATTTTATTTGTGTTAATCAAAGATATTGAGATGTTGGAAAACTCCTCAAAAATATCCAACATAGTTGTAGCACATTATGCATTTCTTCACCCCACATTGGAAGCATTATCGACAAACATCTATGTGTAATGTTATCTAGCTTTGAATAACCTTTATCACACCTTCTCTAAATTTAAAATCAATTCCTAGGTACATGCTCTATGACTATGCCAAAGAAGAGAGGAGCCAAAGTCGAAACATGAGCGAAAGCAAGAAGGAAGCAAGAGCTATGAAGGTTCAGGCAAAAAGAGATAGACATGCATATCAAAACTCACATAGTCACAATGTGTGACATGCTTCCCTTATTCCATTGCCACTAAAAGAATAAAGAATAAAGTAACAATGATGGGCACTTGTCACTTGTAGTATACAAGTGTGCAGATATTGTATACAAGTAAATGTAGGTGGCTAGGCACATGTAGCCCCTTTAACCCCCAACAACCTTCCACTTGAAGGAAAATGCCTTAGTGATGAAAAAAAGTAAAAAAGAGCACAATAGGATGAGGAAAGACATCATGTCAACCTATGCTCATCAACTTTCTAAGGATAGCATATCATTCCACTAGGAGACTTTTATTGAGCAGATCTATAGAATTCCTATCCATAGGGATCTTGAGATATGTATATCCATATAATATGCCAAAACTCCCACTACAAATGTTATGTCAAGACTAGTGGCCATCATAGCATACATCAAACTGCCCAGTACAAATGCATATGGAACCTTGGCCATCTCAGGCCTCTCATAATCTAACTATGGACGATCGACCTAACTAACCTTCACATGAGACGGTAAAGGATAGATAATAAACTTACATCATGCATATGGAATCACTCAAGTACTCTCTGTACATACTCTTTGTAGGATAAGTAGAGAAGTTCCTTGAAGAAAAATTGTGTATAATGCACATACCAAGTATATGTGAGACTTACCCCATGTCCTTCACTCAAAAATCTTCTACCATCATGCATATGAAATCACTCAAGTACTCTTTGTACATACTCTTTGTAGGATAAGTAGAAAAGTTCCTTGAAGAAATTGTGTATAATGCACATACCAAGTATATGTGAGACTTACCCCATGTCCTTCACTCAAAAATATTCGTAAGATGAGTCTTTAAAGCATACAACTCAGCATGAGCACTCTAGCAATAAGCATATATCCAACATAATGAAAGGTAGAGCCCAAGTGAAAGCACACAAGCAAAAGTAAGAGCAAAGAAAGAGCTATGGCCATCTCAGCCCTCTCATCATCTAACTACGAATAATCGATCGGGACTAACCTTCACATGAGAAGATAAAGAATAGCCAACAAACTTACTATTATGCATATCGAATCACTCAAATACTATGTGTATGTCTCAGGTGTATGTACTCCTTCTAGAATAAGTAGAGAAGTCTCTTAGAGCGATTGCACATAATGTGCATTACCAAGTATATGTGACACTTGCCCCATGTCCTTTACTCAAAGCTCTTCTTAAGATGAGTTTTTAAAGTATCTAGCTTAGCATGAGTACTCCTTCCCAACAATAAGCATATTACCAACATAATGAAAGACAGAGCCTGAGTGAAAGCACACAAGTGAGAGCAAGAGCTATGGTGGATGGCGCAAGAGAGTGAGAGGGACATCATATGTGTGAACTGCATCAATCACGCTTGTTAACCCCAGTAGTTCAAGGCAAAGAAAAAGATGGCACGATAAAATACAAGAAAATTCTAAAAATGCGGACACAACAGAAGAAATGGTAAAGAAGTGTAAGGACAGCCCCTGAAAATCCAAGGTAAAAGTGCAAAAGGTAGAAGGCGCATGCTTAAATGCAAGGTGCCCCTGAAATTTTGTAGAAGAGCGCCAAACCTCCTCTTGTGAAAATTGTAAAATCTAGACATGCATAGGTGAAGGGATAGGGATAGGTTGAAATAGAAGGGAGTAGGAAAAGAGGACCTTGGCAAGATGCTCGGTCATGTAAAAAGGGGATGGGTACCCAAAAGTCTCAGGGCTTATATATAAACCCAAAAAGTGAAGGAGAAGCTCATTCTTTGGTGTGTGGCAAAAGTAGACTCATCTTCTTCTCTTTCTCTCCTCTCTTTGGTTGCTTGTGTGTGCTTGAAAAAGGGAGTGTGAGGGAGTAAGTGTATGAGGGTGAGGGGTCTTGGAGGTGAAGCTCTCCATCTTCTCCTCTCTTCTTCTTCTCTTCTCTTCTCTTGTCTCGCGTACAACTATGGAGGATGGAGCTTGGAGGTGGAGGCTTGCGGGTGCTTGAGCTTGTATCACGAATCTTAGAGCTACCGGTGTGCATGAGGGAGGAGGCAACTCATTCGGGAGTCAAGGCAAGCTCACTACACCCCGGTAAGGATCAAAGGCATATCAGCTAGGTGAGAGATAGCTAGAGGTGCTTGCTTGAAACATTTGAAGAGATAAGCGGTCTATGGGTCTTGGTGGTTGAGCGGTGAGCTCACCCTACATTTAGGTACCATTGCCGGGACAAACAAATTCAAGCTTGAGCGCTTGTGCGCCTCAACTCGAGCATCGAAGTAAGGGTTCATTACCCAACTAGAGCTTGAGATAGATAGGAAGTTTTGGGTTTATAATCCTTGCAATAAGTAAGTATTTTTTATTTTTGATGATTAGGAAAGTAGAAGAAATCATTTCAGTACTTTACTTTTTAATTTGTTGCATTTAGAGTAGGTAGGATCGAGAAATCAAAGTGGAAAGCTTTAGGGTTACTCTGCTGTGAAACAGGCCCAAATAGGACACAAATCAAGAAAAACGAGAAAAAAGAGAGTAATCGAATGGATTTATTGGAGAGGTGCCAGGGAAGGGTTTCTAATGCAAGAGGCCAAGGGAGAGCTCATTTGCAACTATGGCATTGTGTGTGTGTGTGTGTGTGTGTGTGTGTGTGTGTGTGTGTGTGTGTGTGTGTGTGTGTGTGTGTGTGTGTGTGTGCGTGTGTGTGTGTGTGTGTGTGTGTGTGAGAGAGAGAGAGAGAGACCCATTTCCCACGTTGGATCGATTGCTTCACCTAGGAGTCTTTTGCGCATTCCAAGTATATGCAACTCTTATTCTCTATCCATAGCTTTGATCTAGAGGTGCATGCTATATGTCCTGACCTAAATCGTATGATTTGATGGATTCATCGTCATACCTATCAAAAACGCACATCGTAGTTGTCCCGCCTGAGTGACGATGATTCTAGGAAAAATCCCATAATCGGCCCTCAGCCCTTGGCCCTCTTGTATTCGACCATTCGACCCTCGGCCCTCCTATATTCGACCATTCGGCCTACCACCATTCAGACAATTAGGACTCAACCCAGTCGAATCAACCATTTAACCCATCTTACTCAGACACTTGAAAATTCGGCCCTCGTCCGTACTGACTCGGTCCACCCCACTCAGACAAGCTGACATTTGGCCTATAGCCAAATTCACCATTTGGACCAACTTTGTGTTTGGCCCACTTGACTCGGCTCTCAACCGTTTGGCTCAAACCCATTCGAACAAACCACTCAACCCCCGGCCTGATTGACTCCACCCACTACGGTTCGGCCATTCGGCCCTCAGATAACCACATTGGGACTGATCGAATTTGACATTCAAACCAATTGCATTTGACCCTTTTTCATTTGGCCCTTGGCCATTTAGATGAGGCCGAATCAAACATTCAACCCCTACAATTCAAAACTCTTGGACCGAATTTGGATTTTTTCAAAATTTTGACTTGTAGACCGTAATTGACCCAGATCACAGCCATGTGAGCCCCCGAAGGCTATACAGATGGTTAAAGCACCTTTGTGGTGTGCAAGAAATAGAAAAATGGACTTATAAGTGACTCTGGCTGACCAACTAGTAGTCCAAGACGCTACTTGCACAACATTAAGTCATAGAACCCCAAACAGATCTTGATCAAGCTGAACGATGTAGCACAGACCCTTCGACGAGTGAGAACAACCAAAAACCAAACTTAGCCTATCAGGCCAAATGCATAATAAATGAGAGTGCGAGAGCCGCATAGTCACTTTACCTTCACCCTCATACTAGTTTCCAGCACTTGAAGTACACCTAAGAAAAGCCAAAAGCTTGATTGCACACAATGCACGGAAAGAGTACACACACACACACACACACACACACACACACACACACATAGAGTGATTGTAAATTGAGGATTGTTTGTAATTAACAAGGAACGTACTTAGACGTAACCATAGAATGAACCCACTAGTAGGAGAATACCTTGAGACATAGTTGGTAATCGAAACCCCAAGCGTAGGACCAAGTGAAAGACACAATAGAGAAGCTAGACGCAGCGAGGATAGACATCATTGGAGGAGTAGATCTACCCAAACTAATCAATCTCATTGACAAGCTAGTGGAGAGAGAGACCCCACTAACATGGCAGAGACAAGCACTAACCACAGACGGGACGAAGAGCTCGACCTAGGCGGTTTCTCAACACGATAAAATCCCAGTGGCTAGTACCTAGACAAACCACCATGGTAGGACATCCGAGGATATCATAATAGACCTCGAAGAGGAGAGGAGACTAGTGTGGGAATCTTTGCAGGGCCTAGTGACCTAGAATAAGGAATAGCAAGCCATGAGCTTGCGGCAAAGCATAGAAGTGCACGAGATTCAACGAGTGCTAGCCATAGCAAATAGAAATAGGGCATGCCCTGATGCTGAGAGGGAAAGAGAGCTGGAGGAAGATCCTATGTTGAGTGAGCTTCTCATGAAGCGACTGCTAGGCAACACTTCCGTCGTGTTGATGCAATAGAAACCTTGTTGCTTGCATGATTAGGAGTTACCCAAAGCTCCAAGAGCCAACCTAAAATCCATGTAGTCATGAAGCAACTAGATAAATACCAAACAAACAACGATCCCTACATCTTCGTAGAGCAGTTTGAGCAGGTCTATGAAGCCAACGGCCTCACAAATCTCACTCAGCAATCACAAGCTTTCAGCCTATGCTTAGGCAATAAGGGAAGGACTTGGGACACCAGCCTAGATGCCACAAAGCGCAATAACTTCAATAACCTCAAGAATCTCTTCATTAAGAGATTCTCGGAGGTTAGGTATCAGAAAACCTGATTGTACGACTCATGAACATGAAACAAAGTGATAAGGAAGACATTAGGGATTATGTGACCCATGTGAGGAGTCTCTTTAAGAGAATCTCAATGAAGGAATGACCCACGGAGAGATGGTGTCCATAGTCTTTATCAATGGGATACGGAGTGAAGAACTCTACAAGGCCTTGGTAGGCAACTCAAGTTTGTAGTAAGATGCGCTAACTAGGGTCTTTGAAGAGGCCATTAGAGTGGATAACCAGCTCAAGGAGAGAAGCTCCAAGAGCTCATGCCGATAAGAGACTAACCCTAGAAACTCTGAGAGAGCTTCAATGTCACAATCCCAAGTCCTTAGGACAAAGGAAAGGACATTGACCCAAGTTAGGAGCTAGCGGAGATGAAGATGGAGCTAGCCAAATTACAAGAGATGATGAGATGGCCAACATGCCCTCATGTTCAATGTGTGTATTGTGGCGGAAAACACCTGCAAGCTGAGTGTATGGACCCTAGGTCCCGACCTTGTGCATATTGTAGTAGGTTTGGCCACCATGCCATGCATTGCAGACTGCCAAGAAGAAATCGGTACTCGCAACCTTACAATCAGTCTTACCTAGCAAATAGGCTGCCAAACTTCTTCGAAAGAGGAGCCCCATTGGCTCTCCTAGCACCCAACGATGCTAAACTTGTCATTCCTAGGATGGAGATAAACCCCACAGGAATACCCAAACCACCTAGACCCTATGTAACCCATCCACCGATGAGTGACCCTCCAATCCACTATGTGGAGGAGCCAAACAATGAAGAACCTTATGTGAACCCTTACATTTGGTATGACGAAGAGGGTAATCTGATCCGTATGGACTACAAGCCAATAGCGGTGATGGCACTAGGTAAAGGTAGAGACAGAGGCTTAGGAGGGCAGACTCAAGAGCCGATGTTGGACTTGTAGTATTGCAGTCACCCATGACATATCTCCTCGCGCTACCCCAAGAGGGATCATGCCAATTGCTATAGAGCCAAAAGACAAAGAAAACCCGTTAAGGTTTGTTGATGAGGGCCACTTTTCCACCTCAAAGTCTATTCGAAATGGATATCTATTACCCGCGGACTGAGAACCTTAATAGTACGTTACTATTATTAAATCACCCCGGTGGGCCTTAAGGGGTACTTCATGGAATCTATCAATGGGCATATTATGCTACCTCCACGTTTGTTTCATTTCTATAATGTATGGCTTTGACATGGGATGAAAGAAACCTACAAGCATTGCATCCTTTTTGTTCGTCTTTTTTACTAAATTTTCCTTATTGCTTTACTTTGAATGAGGAAGGAGGGCTTGCATCTTCATATAATTCTTCTTTGGGACCAAGTGAACAACGTGGCTATTGTCAAAGTTGTACTGGCTATCTTCTTGTATCACTTCATTTTCTCTTTTTGAATGCTCACGCCAAAGGTATATAATGAAGCTTATTAGGAGGAAGAGAAGAAAAAACATGGCGACTCTAGTGGAGAATGACTCACTTGCGGAGAGCTGTAATGAGTTCTCTCTAAGGCCCCTTAATACATACAATAGTCATTGGGCATTTTACAAAGCTGCCTGGCAGACCCTGTTCAAACATATATTGTCCCACCAGTGTTTAAGCCATGCCGGTAACCCAGCTAATGCAGGTCCCAACCATAATCGTTAGATTTCCTTAATAAATTATCAAAGGGGAGGCTCCTCTTTTTCGCAATACCCTATGCGGCAGGCACCTATAATATTTAGATTATCCATGTCAATGGGGGCAAGATAGTCCTCTTGTGGCATGTTGCTAACCTCTTCAATTTCACTTTGCGAGAGTGCAGAAGGCATACCCCTAGGGGGTACTAATTGAAGTAATAAGGTCCCGACCCACTAAAGCGCGACTTGGGTTCGTCATGTTGATTATTAGAAAATAGAATCTTTGTTGAATAATCATCTAGTAGATCTATATGGCTAGCCAAATAAAGTAGATTATTACTAATATGTGTGGGTGTATCTTCCTTTACTAATGGATATTTTTCCCTCTCTAGAGGTCAACTCATTTTCTTCCATGGTTTTCTAGCTATATCAAGAGGATGCTTCATTTCAAAGGGTCCCTTTCTAGTGTTAAGATTATTCATTTGACCCTCCCTTTTTCATAGATTGGTATTAGGAATATTTTGGCACTTGACTTTACGAGAACATAGTAGAGGAATCAAAGGGGGAATTCCTCATATCATCTTGAATTAAAATCTATAGCAAGTACCCAACCACGAATTGTGAGATTTTCATAATAAATGCCAGTTTCCCCTCGATAGTCACATGCCTTGGGCCAACGTGACACCAAGACATTCTTAATATGGTGGTTGAATGCTTGAATGTGTACATATGGAACATCAAACATTACACATTACTATTTATATAATAAATAGGCCGCCATATCTAGTTCCTCAATGACTAGATGCGTTGAAGGAATCTCTCTTGTGATATCTCCTTGAGAACCTTCTTACACTCCCCTTTAGACAATAGATATTTTTGGATCCATCCATTTCATGGGGAATTAGTCTTGGGTAACCCACTAATTGAGTGTAAGAGGTTGCAAATAGTCTCTTAATGGGGCATTGACAGTTAAAATAAGTGTTGCCTTGCCTCCTAAATAGCCTAAATAGCATATAAACATCATCCACTATTAGGGATGCTGCCTTATTTAGTAGGTTGAAAAGGCTTTGAAATTGCGTTTGAGATAGCTTTAATTGTTCAATAGATTGCTCTAAGACTAGTGCCAGAGGGCAGTTTACCCCCTCCATGGTGGTTGAGAGACACAGTGTAGATGGTAGTTGAATGCTAATGGTATGCCCTTTGGCTATGGACTTGTATACCTTCTCTACCTCCTCTATGATAGATGGATCCCCTTGTATTATGATTTTGGCTTCCTATACTACACATTTTGTGGACCAATCCTCATGTTGGTCTACTAGAACATCCTTTAACCATGGGTAATTTTATAGAAATTATTCGGTTTTCTTGGGCTTTTGGCCCTGTCAAAGATCCCACTTTTTCTTCAATTAGATACGAAAGGCTCCCTCTATTCCTTTTTTTTCTTAATAATCCTATAATCCTTTGTCATTCTAGTCTCTCCTCTAGCCCTAATAGCCTATTGTCCTACTCTTTCAATCCTCCTTTTTGGTCCCCTTCAAAGGGATTGCCTATTGTCGTTTGATTTTTTAAAGTATAGATAGTCTCATCGGATATCTTAAGTTCGTCATAGTCATCATGGTCCTCGGGTAAGTTATTCATGAATATAAGTGTGTATCACATAGGTTCAAAATAAGATATTTCTAAAATACCATTTTTATACATTTTTTAGATATAGAACGGTGTAATATATAGGGTTTATTTATAGATTGAATGGAAAAGGGTTATGTTTTATTCAAAAAAAATTCACAGATAAGGTTACTTATAAATAGGCTTTGAATACACGTGATGTAGAGGGGATATACATATAGTAACTTCCCCGAGTCATGGTCATCATAGTCATCATGGTCGCCATAATTGTCATTGTTGTCCTAGTCATCATGGTCATCCTTTCTATCCCCCCTAATAGTGAATCATCAAAGAACACATCCCAAGGCTCCATGTCCATCAAATACTTCACAGTGTCCAGCCAACCGCAAGCTTCTTTTTATAGGTTCCCCCTCTTCGAGATTGATGGCTTTTGACCATTCTTCCATTCATCTTCTTTGTTATGACGATATCCCTATATCCCAGGGATCTTAGAGAGTCATTGAACACTTCTCCAAATGAAAGGTAAATGACTCAATCTCCTTTGCCTTTGTGTACTATATGTATGAATTATACAACCCCCCAGGTATGGGTATCTTCTTGGCCCCCAATGGTATTTGACTAGGGGGTGGTACTTTACGTTGCTAAACAACCATTCTAGCACACCCAATACATCTCTTCCCCCTCTGTTTAGGTCGTTCATGGCTTCTACACTCTACCTATTCAAGACCATTTGGCAGGCATATCAAGTGCTCAGTTAACCAGCCCACTTGCATCATTTTTTAGTTTTGTAAGTAAATAGGGATCTCTTCATATAGGTGCCCTAGGCATAAATAGGTATAGTATGCACCATCTAAAGCCGCTGGTTTGTGGTCCTGAGCCATCCATATAGTGTTGGATGTAACCAGTAGTAATGCTGGTCACGGGTGCGACACAAATGCACCCATTTTTAATTTCCACTACAAGCTTATCAACTTATATCATCTTCTTGATAATGCAACAATGTGCATATTTTACCTTTGTAGGTATATCTGTAAGTGCAATTAATATTTTATCTTGTATTATTTTCATTTCAAAGTGATTAGTCAATCTAAGTAAATCCAAGGAACATGTGGCATCCCCTAATATATTCTCCAAAAGATGCACAAAGGTAGACTTACCCGTTGCTCCCAGACCCCATAGATATTAACAAAATTGTTCATGGTTATCATTTGTAAAGAGTAATCACAAATAAGCCATGATCACAACAAGCTTAAGAGGATTCCCTCTATCAAACTAAGTAGAAACCTCTTGTGTGTGTTAGACAAGGTTGTACACAGGTCCAAGCTTGATGCCTTCTCAATGGAATAACCATAAACTTGGATTGGGGGGTTGCAACATCTTATGCCCATTTTTTATGACTAACATACCATTAGAAAAATGTACCCCCCTTACGGGATGAACAACTTTGTGCAACTCTATCCGTAGGCACTCTTCTATAAAATTTCTCAATTGCAGGGTGCCCATTCTCTTTCTATTCTTTGGTGATATCTTCTTTTTTATTTCAACAAGTTTCTTTTGTATCTCTATAAGGATGTTGTACCATCTCCCTTGTCTAAGTAACTATACCACACCTTTTTGAGAAGCCTATATATCCACATGTTTTGAAGCCTTGTGGTCACTTCCTTACATGCTCTTTCTTCCAAGGACTCCTCATTGGCTCTATAAGGCCGCCTTTCTCTCCGTTCCTCTCTAGTATTTGTAATAGATCCTCCTCTTTATCAACATCCAATGGTAGGCGGCAGAGAAAGCGGGATTGAAACAATAGGGTTTCTTTAGTGAGGCTTTTATTTCCCTTTATTTCCTCATAGAGGGTATTCCATCTTTGGCCTAAGGGAAAGATATCCCGTATTTCAGGGGTGTTATTCTTCTTTGTGGGCTGCATTGGTTACAAAATGTCCCCCAGTTGTTTGAGGGGGGTCCATTTTAGAAGGTTTCTCCCAAGACTTAGTAATTATTCCTTACCAAAACTATTCTACACTAAATCTAGATAAAAAGAGGCCTCTTTAAGGATATATTCCTCTCTTTTTCCCCCATATGTGTAAACCACCAGATGGCATCCTCTCTAGGCTAAGTCATGTCTCTTCTTCAAGGGCCTATCTTAATTAGATGGATAAACTAATATTATCTATATCAATTATGCATGTCCCCTCGGGCAATGATCCAACGTCAATGCCCATCGAATCACAAGCGCAGGGGGCCATAAGCATACTTTCGTTGGGCAAGAAGTGTGATGAGACAGAACCAGCCTGTTACAACTTAGGCACTTCCTACCATTGTGATAGTGTAACTTACAGCCTAGTGCAAGGATATTGTTGTTCCCTTAGTGACCAAAGCGAAGGAGAGATGGATACCATAGAATATGACACTGAGGGATGAGTGACAGAAGAGATATGCGCAGACTCGAAACCAAGCAAGAAGAACGTTTTTAGGATCCACAAAGGAGTCATGCACATGGATTGCAACCACACATGGTTGGAGCACATAGGAGCAATAGATTATGAGCAAGTAGACCTAGTCCAACCAAGTGCCGCACCATTATTCAGGATGGATTCACCCTTTGACTTGTGACCTCTAGAAGAGACTCCCTCTTTTAGCGAAGATGGAGAGTTTGATTTTGAGTCAGAAGTAAGCTTAGATAATGATCCTAAAATACCTCAACCTCCTATGAAGGAGGAAAGGAGGAAGCCACCCAAGAAACCCTAGGCTGATGAGCAAAGAAAGCCACAAGACCTACCAAAGCAATTCACAAAGTTTAAAAAAGGCGATAGGATGGTGATCTTACTAGGAGCCAAATGCCAGGGGCGAGCTAATAAACGAATAGAAAGACCCACCAAGGTCAAGGAGGTCGATTTAGCCAAGGAAGGGGAGACTCCCCGACTTGCCTTTATAGCTGATGACTTGATTGAGGAAGATGAAGCAAGTCTCATTGCTCTCTTATGAGAGTATATAGATGTGTTTTCTTGGTCCCTTGATGAGCTAAAAGGGTAGATCCGAGTATAATGACTCACAACATACCCATGACACTAGATGCAATGCCGATCAAACATCAACCATATCCAATGAGTCTCAAGAACACTCATGTAGTGAAAGAGGAAATTGATAAGCTGTTGAGAGCAAGATTCAT
Source organism: Lygodium microphyllum (assembly GCF_053477565.2). Lineage (NCBI taxonomy): Eukaryota > Viridiplantae > Streptophyta > Polypodiopsida > Schizaeales > Lygodiaceae > Lygodium > Lygodium microphyllum. The sequence goes on along the minus strand of NC_141158.1, from coordinate 24,881,339 downwards.
TTGCAAGATTGAGCACATGGACTGGGTCTCACCCATAGTGATTGTGTTGAAAAAGAATAAAAAGATTAGAGTGTCTGTCAAACAACGACAAGAAGGTAAACGTTGCTATGATGAGAGACAATTATCCATTGCCATACACCGAGAACATGCTCAAGAAAGTGGTTGGTAAAGAAGCCTATAGTTTCTTGGACAGCTTCTTAGGATATAATGAGGTGCAAGTGCATCTTGATGATAGGCATAAGACTACACTCACCACTAAATGGGGTGTCTTCACCTACATAGTCATGCCCTTTGGGTTGACTAATGCCCCATCTACCTTCTAGAGGCTGATGCGTGCCATCTTCAAGGACATGCTTAGGAAGGAGCTAGAGGTTTTTGTAGATGATTTGTGTGTTTACTCTACATGGAAGGAACACTTAGATAAGATAAGAGTGGTCTTTGAACGATGTTGGTTATGTTGCCTCTCACTGAATCCCTTGAAGTGCCAGTTTTGGGTAAAGCACGAATGCATCCTAAGCACATGGTGTCAAAGAATGGCATTGCCACAGACTTCTCGAAAGTCAAGGTTATTGTCGATCTTCCACTACCATCTTATTACAAGGGAGTTCAATGCTTCCTAGGCCACACGGGATAGTATCTGTACTTATCTTGAACTATGCATTGATTGCTAGACCTCTATGTAAGTTGTTGATTATGTTCGAGTGGACCGAGGAATGCCAATGCGCATATGAGGAATTGAAAAAGGTTCTAACCATTGCACCAATTCTATGAGCCCCAGACATTGGATAATCACCTTCCATGTTCACATCGATGCTTCAAAATTCATTGTGGGAGCTATGTTGTGCCAACCTGGTGAACACAACCTAGATTATCTAGTGAGCTTTGCTAGTAGACAACTCACGGATATAGAAATGAATTACTCAACAATGGAGAGAGAGGGATTAGCCATGGTATTTGCTATAAAGATATTTTGGCATTATCTTTTGGCCACGCCTTTTACCTTCTTTGCTGACCATTATCTTATTAATAAACCTTGTGCTATGGGATGCATTACTCGATGGTTACTTCTACTTTTAGAATTTGACTTCTCCGTGGTGGTATGTAAGGGGAAGCAACATTCCATGGTTGATCATATGTCTTGCATACCCACAAGAGAAGCTATCAGACACGGCATCTCGAATGAATCGCCAGATGTGCATCTATTTCACCTGTCTAGCGAGAGAGATTTATTTAGAGTTGATTTGATGCCATATTGCGTAGATGACATAGTTCAAGTGCTTGAGCACGGACTCCTTGAATGACCTATTGATAAGACCCAACTTAGGTGACTCATCTTTAAAATCCAACCCAGCTGTTGTGATAGTAGGCCAACTTTATAGATTGGGGCAAGATGGGTTGCTACGTAGATGTATGTGCGAGCATGAAATGCATGACATATTGGCAGAGGCACACAGAGGGATTACAAAAGGACACTTCAATGGAGATACAATAGCCTGCAAGGTGCTACATTCTCAACTGTGGTGGCCTACTCTCTTCCGAGATGCAACACGATTCATAAAGCACTACAATGAGTGCCAACGGACCAAGGTCCTGATTCACAAGGATCAAATGGAGCTAACCCCTATCATTGCAAGTCATCCTTTCGAGAAGTGGAGAATTGACTTCACTGGGCCAATTAGTCTTGTGGCACAGTATTCACAAGTCAAATACATCATCGTTGCAATGGATTATCTCACGAAGTGAGATGAAGCATGACCAACTCGAAAGAATGATACTAGGACCACTGCCAAGTTCTTATGGGAGCAGGTGATCTCACATTCGACTATCCCATCGAACTGTTTAGTGACCAAGGCATGCACTTCATTAATGAAGTGATCAGTCACCTTGTGTCTACCTTTCTAATCATCCATTGAAAGTCTTTGTCTTACTATTCTCAGGCAAATGGTTAGGCTGAGTGTACTAACAAAATCTTAGTGAAGATCCTAACCAAAGTAGTCTCTGCTTCGCATAGTGACTGGCATAACAAATTGATGGCAACCTTGTGGGCCTATCGCACATCCCATAGACCCCTAAAGAAGATATAGCAAATGAATACAATATACCTACATTTAAATCTGACAATACCATACCATAATCAAAAAGTATAATTGCCCAAGCTACCAGACTCAAATAGGGGTCAATTGATGCCAGGAGGCATATTCCACGGTGGATTCCGTAAACTTAGATGACCGGGGCTCATACACAAAGTGGATTCTTTGTGCGAGAAGTTGATGGGGACGCCTGTCATTTTCGGGCGTTTCATTAATTTAGTGTGTACATGGGTGATTCCATAGAGGGTGATTCCGCAAAATGCATATTAAATTAATAAACGTTTATGAGTTTAGAGTGCGCACTCGTAATAAATTAAGGTTAGGATTTATTTCTAACCAGTTGATTTATTTATGTAGTTGAAGACTGCTAGGTATTCACTTTTGTCGGTTAATTGTATTATTCTACTAACGATTGTGAATGCTTCAGTTGATATGTAGAGATAGCAGCAGTGGCGGAGGAAAGCATTGGAGTCTAGCGAGTATTCGACCTATGGATTATATTTTGATAGGCGCCACGCCTATATTTTGTCATGTCTATTGAGGCATCGATTATTGATTATTATTTTGTATGTGCCTATGCACACATATATGTTATTTCTATTTGGGACATTGTGTTGGGCGTGCCAGACTCTATGGGCACCGTCCATTAGCTTTATTTCCTATTTTTGTACAAGCAAACTCAAAAGCTAAAAGCTTGTCATATTTTTGTAAATTGGGCTATTATTGAGCATGAAGATGGAAATATACATAAAATACATGCTTTGTGAAGTGCTCACACAAGGCATGGGGGGAGATTGAACCCAATTGGTCTCTTGCTCTTGTCGTTCAAGCTTTTTAGATTGTAATTTGTGCAAAAAGGTAGAGTTCATTGTTCTTGGGGACCTTCCGGGATTCACTACGTGAGCATACAGCGACCGATCTGTGCACCAGTGGTATTAGAGCAGAGCTGAGATCAAGAGCTTCCAATCGCTACCCATCTCGTGCGAAGGCGGAGCTCCTGGAACGATCGGGCTCTACGGTCAATCTCGTCGCGAACCGTCGATACAGGCAGACTTCTGGCGATCAAGAACCCCTGTTTCTGCTATTAGATCGCGAAGGACCAGGTTGTACAGGGCGGAGGACCACTCCCTCATCTCCATAAACAAGTCGTGGATATACAGTAAGAACCTCCATATCTAACTTTTTCAAAATCTTAGAATTAAAGCTTAAAAGCTTAAAGGAAGCTTCATAAGCTTCCAAAATCTGTCATCGAGGTCTAAGAGGAGGTTTGAAAAATTCGCGACGTCAAAAAACGGCTGCCCCTTCCTTCACGATCTGCGCCATTTTTGGTTCATTAAGCTTCTCATTAAAAGCTTAATCTATTAAGCTTAAATCATTAAGCTTAATCCAGTCAGACAAGACAACAAAGTCAACAAACTCCAGGTCTTGCACTCCAGAAATCAAGTTCTGCAAGTCAACTGTGATCAAGTCCTGCAAGTTCACTAAGTTGGTTAAGTTCTGCAAGTCTGCAACTCTGCAAGTCACCTAAGTCTGCAACTCTGCAAGTCAGACTAGTCAACTGGAGTCAGAACTGACTAGTGCTCAAAACTCCTAGAAGGGTTGTTCCTGTGCAGAAACTTCGAACTACAAAGTTATTCGTGGCAAGATATTCTACCCATACGCAGGTTCGCTGAAGTATTTTCAGCATACGAAGAAGGAAATATCGCAGATTTACTGAAGATTGAGAAAGAAATACCCAAAAACACATAAGCCTTGTAACCCCGAACTTGAGCTACGCTCATCCCGCTAACCTAATTTTGAGTGAGAAAGGTCTTTTGAGTTTTACAGGATGACGGAACCACATATGGATGATCCTATGGCTGAAGACGACCTACCTGAGCCTGCCATGGAGCAAAAGTTGGACCTAATCATGATGCAATTGGAAGAAGAACGAAGGGCTAGGCAAGCATTACAAGCGCAATTGGCAAAATTACAAAGAGCATCTACCAACAAAGAAGAACCTCAAGCTAAAGATTTGATTCGACGTACCATCGACGCCACTCTTGAAGCTCAAACCATTCGCAAGGAATCAAAGATAAGTAAACGAAGTTTCAAATTTCGCACTTTCAATGGTATATGAGAAGGAAAGACTGTTTTATCATTCATTAGTCAGTTTGATGACTATTTCCATGAGGAAACCTATCCAGAAAAAGATAAAATCAAGTGTGTTACTAATCATTTGGTAGACAGAGCATCACTTTGGTGGACTGTCGTACGCAAGAGCATAGAATGTCCTGCTACTTGGGAAGATTTCAAGAAGAAGTTCATGCAGAATTTCCTTCCACCACAATTTCATAAGAAGGCTATCAAGCAATGGGATCTACTTCAACAACGGGATCGTGAGGCTATTCCTCAGTATACAGAGCGTTTTTGGAATGCACTCCTATAGCTACGCATGCTTGAAGAAGTACCAGAGACGACACATAAGCGGAAGTATATGTCTGGACTTCTTGGATTACTACGCTGAAGTGAACATGTTCAAGCCTGCTACCCTTGAAGATGCCATTTCACTAGCTCACGACACTGAAGATAAGCTACGCGGTAGAGACAGACGACCACAGCCATTCCAAGCCAATGGTAATTATGGATCTAAACAATTCAATTCCAATTTTAGAAGATTTAATCCAGGTCGTTTCTCTTCATCATCTTTTCGCAAGAATTGGGCTAAACCACCTGCATTACCATCCAATGTCAATCCAAATCCTAAGCCTATTCCACAAGCAAATCCAAATGTACCTAGACTTCCCGCCATTGCAAATAATGTAACCAAAGCCAAGCCAATAGTATGTTATAAATGCCACCAGCCTGGACATCTCGCAGCAAATTGTCATTCAAAGAAGCCACCAGTTCATATCAACTATCTTGGAGCCATGGACGAAGACGAACATGAGGATATGCCTGATTTCATTGAAGATGAGGACGACACTACTACTATTTCCGATACTTTACCAGGTATGCCTACTCCACATTCATTATTGACTATGAAATGTTTGGTGCATGGAAAGGAAAAGACTATTTTGCATGATGACGGTAGTACTTATGACTTTATTTCAGCAAAATTGGTAAAGGAATTGAAATTACAGACTGTACCTACGCATTATCGCATAAAAGCTGCATTTTTAGGCACTAGGTATAATGGTACACAGGAAGTGCAAGACTTAGAGATTCAAATTGGTTCATACACTGAAAGAAGAAATTTCTTAGTTGTTCCATTACAGTCGAGTGACATTATCTTAGGAATGCCTTGGCGACACCAGCATAACCCAGATATAGATTATTCCACACACACAATGAATATTAATTTTAAAGGAAAATCTATTACATTATATGGTATGCATGCATCTAATGTTTTTCCACTGCTTTCACATACTCAAGCAAAACGTGCATTACGCAAGAGTAGTAAATCATATCTCATTTGGGTGAATGAATTGCAAGTAAAGGAAAATCATATGCACCCTAGGCATAAGGAATTTCTTGCTTATTTTAAGGACTGTTTTGCAGAAGACCTACCACCAGGTTTACCTCCTTCACGACCAGAAGACCATAAGATAGATTTGATCCCTGGCACACAACCACCTTGCAAAGCACCATATAGGCACAACTAGATAGAGCAAAAAGAAATCCAGAGTCAAGTTGAAGAATTACTAAATAGAGGTTTGATTCGACCTAGCAGTTCTCCATTCGGTGCACCTGTATTGTTAATCAAGAAAAAGAATAATACCTATCATATGTGTATTGACTACCGAGCTTTAAATAAGATCACTGTAAAGAATAGGTATCCTATTCCTAGAGTTGATGACCTTATGGACAAACTGCAAGGATATTCTATATTTAGTAAAATTGACCTTAAGTCTGGTTATCATCAGGTGAGGCTAGATAAATCTTACATATTCAAGACTGCATTCAGAACACAGTTTGGTCATAACGAATTCTTAGTCATGCCATTCGGATTGACTAATGCACCTACTACCTTTAGTAGAATGATGAACCGTATCTTTCTGAAATATCAGTACTGTGTAATTGTTTTCTTTGATGATATTTTGGTGTTTAGTCAAAATGAGAAAGAACATTGTGAGCATTTGTCATTCGTTTTTCAGTTATTGAAAGAAAATCAATTGTTTGCAAATCTTGAAAAGAGTGAATTCTTTAAGACAGAAATTGAGTATTTAGGTCATATTGTATCATCTGAAGGAATTAAAGTTGATCCTAAGAAAATTGATGCAATATTGAATTGGCTGTTCCTAAAAACGTGCATGAGTTACGCTCATTCCTTGGTCTTGCTAGTTTCTATAGGAAGTTTGTACGTAATTTTTCATTACTTGCTTTACCATTAACCAAACTTCTCAAGAAAGGAATTGCTTATCAATGGACCGAAAATCAACAGAAATCCTTTGACTTACTGAAACATGCATTAACCAATGCCCCTGTTCTACAATTGCTTGACTTTAATAGACCATTCTTTCTAGTTGTGACTGATGCTAGCGGATCAGGAATAGGAGCCGTACTAATGCAAGACAATCATCCAATAGCATATTCTAGTTGTAAGCTGAAACCCTCTGAGCTGAAATATTCCACATATGACAAAGAACTATTAGCAATTGTACAAGCATTAAGTCAGTGGAAACACTACTTAATGGGTTCAAAATTTATGATAAAGACCGATCAGCAAAGTATTAGACATTTACTTAGCCAACCCCAAATTTTTGACCGTCATATCAAATGGGCTTCCTTCATTCAAAGTTTCATCCTATTATTCAATACCAACTTGGAAAAGAAAATGTAGTTGCTGATGCATTGAGTAGAAGACCTGCAATTCATAATATTTCTGTCATATCTTTTGATTCTTTGATTGCTATGAAAGATACATATCACCAGGATATTACTTTTCATTCTGATTGGAACAAATTAGTTCAAAATAATTTCATTCCTGTTGATTCATTGTCATATAATGATGGATTTATGTTTTATGAAAAGAGATTGTGTGTTACTATTCCATTCCGATCTTTTGTTTTGAATGAAATTCATTGTCCCCCATATCAAGGTCATAGAGGAATCATATCTACATTACGTATGTTAACTTAAGATTTTTATTGGCCGCATATGGATGCAGATGTATCTAATTTCGTTTCTGAATGTTTGATTTGTCAAAGAGTTAAGAGACATCATGGTAAACAGTATGGATTACTCATGCCTTTGTCTATTCCATCTAAACCTTGGGAACAAATTTCTATGGATTTCATTACTGGTTTGCCAAATACTAAATCTAACCATGATATGATTTGGACAGTTGTAGATAGATTTAGTAAGCAAGCATATTTCATTCCATGGAAGAAAACTTTAACAGCATCACAAGCAGCACAATTGTTTTTTAAAATTGTTTTTACTAACCATGGATTGCCAAAAGTTATCATTTCAGATCGTGATTCTAGATTTTGTAACAATTTTTGGATTACCCTGTTTGCTAACCTAGGCACAAAGATTGATTTTTCATCTGCATTTCATCTAGAAACTAATGGACAAACAAAAGCCACAAACAGCACTATTCTAGATCTTTTACGTGCATATACTATCTCTAAACCTCAGACATGGGACACTCATTTGTATTTATTACAGTTTGCATATAACAATACACCACACACATCTACAAAGAAAGCACCGTTTGAAGTCATTTATGGATATAGATTATCTACACCTGATGCATCTTTGTCTAATAGAATTCAGAGTGCTGATGATATTGCTAGTATGCATAACAATATTTTTGATGAGGTTAAAGATATGATTGCTAAAGCCCAGCAATCATATACCAAACAAGCCAACAAGAAAAGACAAGCTATGAATTTCAAAGTTGATGATTATGTTTGGCTAAGAATAGAAAAACATAGACTACAAAGTGTAGATAGACATCCAGTTGTCAAACTAGCTCCTAGATTCTATGGACCATTTAGAATCATTCATAAAATTAATGATAATGCATTCAAGTTAGAATTACCATCTCATTGGAAAATTCACAATACATTTCACATTAATTTATTGAGACCATTTAGAGGCCAACTACCTCTCCACCCTGTTTATGAAAACCCACCTTTATTAGAGGAAGAGACTGAGATACTTGAACCAGAAGCTATCATAGACACTGACTTTATGACCACTAGAACTGGCCGAAGGTATTCTAGATATCTAGTTAAATTTAAGAACCATCCTGTAGAGGAAGCACAATGGATGCATGCTAGAGACTTAAATGCTTTCCCCACTCTGTTAGCTCCACATTGAGCTAATAGCAATTGGGGTCAATTGCTATCCCACCCTGGGGGTATGATGCCAGGAGGCATATTCCACGGTGGATGCCGTGAGGTTTTACGGTGGATTCCGTAAACTTAGATGACCGGGGCTCATACACAAAGTGGATTCTTTGTGCGAGAAGTTGATGGGGACGCTTGTCCTTTTCGGGGGTTTCATTAATTTAGTGTGTACATGGGTGATTCCATAGAGGGTGATTCCGCAAAATGCATATTAAATTAATAAACGTTTATGAGTTTAGAGTGCGCACTCGTAATAAATTAAGGTTAGGATTTATTTCTAACCAGTTGATTTATTTATGTAGCTGAAGACTGCTAGGTATTCACTTTTGTCGGTTTAATTGTATTATTTTACTAATGATTGTGAATGCTTCAGTTGATGTGTAGAGATAGCAGCAGTGGCTGAGGAAAGCATTGGATTCTAGCGAGTATTCGACCTATGGATTATATTTTGATAGGCGCCACGCCTATATTTTGTCATGTCTATTGAGGCATCGATTATTGATTATTATTTTGTATGCGCCTATGCGCACGGATATGTTATTTCTATTTGGGACATTGTGTTGGGTGTGCCAGACTCTATGGGCACCGTCCATTAGCTTTATTTTCTATTTTTGTAAAAGCAAACTCAAAAGCTAAAAGCTTGTCATATTTTTGTAAATTGGGCTATTATTGAGCATGAAGATGGAAATATACATAAAATACATTCTTTGTGAAGCGCTCACACAAGGCATGGGGGGAGATTGAACCCAATTGGTCTCTTGCTCTTGTCATTCAAGCTTTTTACATTGTAATTTGTGCAAAAAGGTAGAGTTCATTGTTCTTGGGGACCTTCCGGGATTCACTATGTGAGCATACAGCAACCGATCTGCGCACCATCAATATATCAAATGTTGTAGGCTATAAAATGGATATAGGACAGACTCCCTTTAGGTTGACCTATGGGATTGAAGCAATTCTATCCATAGAGTTATTCATTCCTATCCTGAGAATCACTCTTCAAGAGAGATGATATGGAAAGGAAGCATGGACAAAGTGCCTAATTGAGTTAGAACACCTATCAAAAACTCGACTTTTAGCCACCCACACACTGATATGTGAGAAGGCAAGACGCAAAATCTGGTTTGACAAGTATGTCAAGTAGCGAGAACAGGTAGACTTAGTACTCTTGTACTCAATTAAGGGTCATAAATAGATGATGAAGTTTAGAGGACTAGGGCATTTTAGAGTGTGCGCCACATCAGCAGAACTAGTAATGTGGAACTCAAAACCCTAGAGGGAGAAGGCATGGGCTTCTTCAATGGAAGCTGCATCAAGAAGTACTACCCTCCCACACACCCATTACATGAGCCTCCAATGCTAGAGTCCCCTGTCAATGTACGAGTGGCCACAATTATGGAGATTGAAGATGAGGATGAGAAAGTAGTAGAACCAGCTTACATAAGCATAATGGTCACTATCAAGAACACATCCACCCTCAATGCACTGATCAATGAGGGAGTTGACTTTAATGTCCTAACTCACAATCATTGAACCCAAATTGGCAAACTGCAATTACAGAGCCCACTAATTTCAAACTTAGCCCATTTGGGGGTTGATCATATGCACTTTTGGGGAAGTGCAAACTAGCAATCTCTATCAAGTCTAAGAGCATATGTGTTGCCAAACACTAAAGATGCCGGTACAGAATCGCAGTTAGGATGCACACTTAAAAAGAAAGGTCATTGCAATGTTGATTACGAGTCCCAGCGTATTCACCTCGCCATAGGCAATGTACATATAGTCACCACTTTCAACAAGGGTTGCGCACCTCCTTCAAAGTCCACAAAGCCACCGGTAGACAATTTTAAAGGGGGGTCATGACCCATCACAACCCACCAAACCTCAAGACAGGAAAATAAATGAGGCCAAAGCTGGGGCCTACGAACCCAAGCTTCAATGGATAACTAAACATCAAGGCCCGCCACCTAGGAGTAGACTCCCATGACCCCGCAAGGCTAAGAACCCGCGCTTGAAACCTAGAAGGCCGAGACAAAACTACCAACATTAGCTATAATGGGTCTCCAAGACCTTATTGCAAGCTCAAGGCTATTACGAGGGTAATACATGGATATGGGTACCTAAAGACAAGATGGCCAAGGGCACTACTCAAACATTTTCCTCAAGCTTTGACCACCCAAAGCATTAAGATGAATCAAGCACACATGCCACAAGAGACTCAAGATCTGCAAAACCCATGGAACCTCAAAAGCCTAGGCACATAGAGCCTAAACTGAGCTACCGACCAAAATTGCAGCCCACTACTCACAAGCTGCCTCAACCTAATCCCACTTGTGCCCTTAAGACCTCAGAATCATCTAGTAGCATGACACCCATAGCTCCAACAAACCAAGTCCATCAAACAAGAGGCCAAGCCACAACCTTAGGAGCAACCCAAGCTGTAACAACCACGTGGCTAAACTATCTAGTTTCCAACCACTGATCGGCCTTAGACACTCTTATGAGCGCATATCAATTCTAACCTTGCCCACAAACTTAATGGAGAGTATGGGGGATGACTTGGTTGCCTGCCTTAGATGATTGGGTGCTACTTTTATGACACTTGCTAAATGCTACAACAAGCTGGATTTAGGTCTTTTGAATGAGCCTATAGTGATGGAAGTGTGTACACTCCCTTGTTCTTGGGAAGAATTCTAAATTTATTCGTTAAGGCTTTCAAAGTAGCTTGTAATGTCCCCATTACTTAGTGTGCATATACATTCCAAAGAAAATTAATTTATATTGCACATTTAAAAAAAACTAGCTCTAATTATGAAAATGAATCTCATTATGAAGATAATTATTATTATTAATGAGGTACTATATGCCAGTTAATGGAAGAAAGACTTGGGAGACCCGCCCAAGACTATCTTATTAAAACTGTGTTTGTAGTGTAGAACAACAAAAAGAACTAGCCTAGTGGATAGTCACTTGGCAATTAAGTGCACTTGGGTGACAACATTACCGGGATGGGTGACTTCCCGACAAGATTTTCCTACAAGCTAGTGGGAGCTTCTTGTGCGTAGCCAATGGCGCCAAAAAAAACTTCGTAGCCCCTTGCCAAGTATTCCAAGGCTAAAAGAAAGTGTTCTCTCTTTGTCATCGATGATGTTTTCAAAAAATACTAAAAAGCAACCGTCCCCTCTTTTACCCCCCATGCAAAACTATAAATTGAGGGCTTGGGGATGACCAAGAAGGGGGACAAGAGAAATCTTGACAAGGATGAGACGGTGATAGAGAAGGAGGAGACTCTATTTTGCGAGATAAAGAGACATCATTCCATTCAACACAATAATGATGAATAATATTAGAATTACTAGAATCTCTATTTTTCCATCTCTTTCTTCCTCTAGAGCTCCCCTTACCTCTAAAGTTTCCACAGCCTCTTAAAACTTACATTTTATCGAATTGCTGATTTAAACTATTTTGTTGGTTATCACTAGAATGTCCCATACCACAGTCTCTTAAAGAGGATCTACCATGTTCTCCTTCTTAAACTTAAGTAAAATTATTGGACAAGTTCACTACTTCTTTTATATGATTCACCTTGCACATTAATCTCTTCAGAGAGAGACCAATTCAAAATTAGGAAATGGCTTCTATACTTACACAGAAGTGACAAATGATTTCCAAGTCTTCTCATTAAGAAGGGGCTACGTTGAAGGTCTCTTATCCTCTTCTACTCTAATCCAAGAAGAGACGACAGTGAAGAACTTTATCCTATTCTATCAATCTGGTTAGAAGTCATACATTTACTCTCATCCCTATTCTGTCTACTAAAGAGAGAGAGAAGTATTGCTCTCCACAAGAGGCAAGAAGAACCATTCGTGAGGCCTATATCATTGAGTCTCGCAATAACCATCATCATCATTGAGAGTCTTACACCCTTGCTAATCGGTATTACTGTCATGTTCTTCTTTTACGAATCATATTTCCGTCATCATGACTCTGAAGAAAAAGAATTCAACCTCAAAAATTGTAAATGACCCTACGTGGAAGCAATAGTTGGAGTTGCAAGCATGGGAGTCACTAATGGAGTCACGAGTGCGGATAACACTCCTTTACCAATTTCAATACCACAGTTTTTTTCTAAAAAAATTCTATTCAAATTCAATAGAAATAAGATAAGTCTCTTAAGAAATACTGCGATCTTAGAGTATTCACTTGGTAAATTATTAGATCATCTTATAGGCTAGAAACTATTAGGGAAACTGTAAAATTCTAGAACTCACGAGAAATCATGAGGAATGTTTCAAGACAGATTTACAAACCTTGAAGAAATAAATCAAGGGTTCTAACTTAACACTACCTAAAGTTCAAGCCTTGTAAGAAGCCTCCCAGTTATCTGGGACCATCCTTCCATAGGACAGGACCTGTGTCAGGGGTTCTACCCACCCACTTCTCTCAATAGATGTACTTTTGTAATTTAATTAGCCCCGATCACATTTATGTGCGACATTTAAAATCCACTTCCTTAATTAAGCCTTTTAGGGAACAGGGTTTGCTCACATAATCTTATGGCACTGACACGAAAACAATTCAAATAGGTTCCTTGGAAGTAAACTTAATATTATCATTTTAACTGAGATATAAGTCTTGTTCAAAAGGGACAATTTCTGCAATCCATGAGGATGCACCTTATTTCCTCCAAGATTCCGCCCTTGCACTAGTAACAGGGGCCTTGAGATTCTATCTTGAGTCATGCAGATTGTTTGGGTCAGACCCGGAGGTAGGGAATTTACAACCAGAACCCTTTGCCATCCAAGTGTCCTCCTACATTCAAACCAACCCATAGAGAGACCTCTCATGGCAGGTTTGGTCCATGTTCTCGTCAGGCTATTTAGAACCCCCTTGGCTAGGGCTGGCGGCCACAACTGGGGGTGGTTTGGCATGCCCTCTTAGAGTTCAATCTAATTCATTATTCCCATTTCTTTTATGAGTTTGGGGGTCATAAAATCCTTTACAAGTGGTATTCCTAAATTTACAAGCACAAACAATAGTGAAGGCGAGTGCTCAGGACAGCTGCTAAGGTGGAGTCCCTATCTTTGATGCTTAGCATTTGTCCTTCTTGCCTTGGCATCAATTTCCAATATCCTTTGAGGGATAGAGAATACCCTCTTTTCAACCCCACTCCTAAGTGATAGGAGCAAGCAACTATGCAATTGAATCTATATCCAACGGTAGCTTTCCTAGCTTGCTAGCCTTTAGTCTAGGGTTCTTGTCTTGGGAAAACGACACACCGAGTTTTCTTTTATTAACATCGAGTTGTATCATGGTTAAAGGTGATATCTTCAAGATTGTTTTGGCTTTATCAAGGCCAGATGTAGGATAGAGACCAATGAGTGGTTTACTTGTCTCAAGCTCAACCTATGAATGTAACAATAGTTTGGCTCATTTACTTTTAAACCCTAAATAAGTCGAGTTAACCCCTAGTCTTATGTATCATGTAGGATTCATCTTATTGAACTGCCTTGATCAATTAAGTTTAGCACTTCATATGTGCGTCTTATATCTATCTTTAAGAGGAATCCGTAGTAGTGCAACTGGAACTATCCATGATGCCACACAGTCTAGATGCGAGTCTTTCCTAAGGCGATGATGCAATGCAGAGCTTGTACTCTTGGGAATTCATTTCAATGCACTTAGGCAAATCATAAATAGAGACTTGTATTTTTCTTTTGGTGCAAGGAACATGAAGTCATTAGGCCTAATGCAAATGCAAGCTACTTTCCCTTTAAAGGTTTATAGGAGCCTAATACTGAGCTTAGTATTGCAATGACCCAAACATACTTAACCATTTTCATGGCAACTCATGATCATCATGGACTTGATCCAAGCCTTTACACCTACCTTTCCAATTTTGCAAATTTTGTGATGCAAAAAGTATGATTTCCACCTAATGATGACTATGCTTTATCATCCCAATAATCCATTTTTTAGTTTCTTTTACCTCTCAAGCATGATAATGCCAGTGCGTAAATCTAATGCACTACGAACACAATCAATAAAGTCCTTGATTTCAGTGTGCACCAATGCGTAATATTTTGTGCAAGTTGTTCATTCTAAACATGTCAAAGTGCAATAAAACACAATGCCAAACATGATTTTTATAGTACAGCCTAGTTGGTGGTTAGCTATTGTAGATTTTCGCATGGATACTCCTCTTAATGTAGTCAATCTACATTTTTCAAATATTCCTACCACATTTAAGATTTATGGAATGCACTTGGTTACCAAGTGTCATGGTTCCTTAACAAGCAGCTCCATCCGTTGGTGTGAGATTCATGCTCGATTGGACCTTACTTTGCTTGGGAGGCATCGTATAGTTTGACTTTCTCTTCATTGCTATGCACCCTAGCTACAAGGCAGTTGACTCCTTGTGGAAGAAAATCAACTGTGACAACCCTCTCAAAGAGGGGGGAAAAAGAGGGGAAGCTTGAAAACTTCCAAGGGAAATTTTCCTTCCTCTCTTTCCTCTCTCTCTCTCTCTCTTTTCTCTCACTCACTCACACTCTCTCTCTTTTCTCTCACACTCTCTCTTTCTTTCTCTCTCTCTCTCTCCAAACCAATCTTCAAGCATTAGATCTCCTAGAGCTCCTTCGTAGACCAAAAACATGCATCAAAATAACAACTCATCTTTGTTCCTCAAAACCCAAATCTGATTGCTTCGTTGGCTCTAAAAGGGGGGTAAAACCCCAGGAAGGACACGTGCTCTAGGATCTCCCAGTTCACTCCTTCTTCTTCTTCTAGTTCAAAGTGTAGTTTTTAGCCTGTCAATAGCGATCGCGACATGCGCGATTTCGCCAATCTTTCCTTTTTGTGTAAAATTCCCTAACTGGCTGAAAAAGCAAATTGCTTTTTGCATGCCATCCTAATCTAGAAACTTTTCTAACTTTTTTGGATTTTACAATAAATAATATTAAAAATAGACCAAAATTTTCCATAAATCTAGTATTTTTGGACCATTCATGCTACTCACAATAGTACTAATGACTCAGATCACATTGACTCTCTTGATCAATAAGAAAGTTGGATGATGATGCACTCCAAAGTTTTTCACACGGTGTGTGCATAGTGGCACAACATCCATGCCCTCTGAATCTGCACATCCTCTTGTATGTGCAAAATCCTAGTTGTCATCAGATTCTGAGTCCTCCTCATTCTTTGTAACTATATCCTTTGCTTCTTCATCTTCCATATCTTCATGGTGGCTACCCCTTGTATCATGGTGGCCACTATTTTCTTCCAATTCTGGCAACTCATAGGGATTAGATTCCCATCTCTTGAATAATTTGATTCTTTTCCCTGCTTGTAGAAGTTTTATGGCTGTCCTATCCTGTTCATTTAATGCATAAGTAGCATTATCATACACCTGTCTTACCACATAAGGTCCAAACCATCTTTTGGAAACTTTACGCATGGCACTATGCTGGTTCTCTAAACTGCCATCATAAACCAATACCCAATCCCCATCTTGTATGGTTCTTGGCCTCAATCTATGTCTTTTTTCAAACTGTTTCTTGTTCTATATCCTTGCTACCCTTAACTTTGCAATTGCTACCTCTATGTCTTCTGAATTTCTTTCCAATTGTCTAATGTGTAAGGCCAACAACTCCTCTCGATTAAACTCTCTTCCCAAGTTAGCACACTCCATGTGATTGTCCTCTCTTCTATCGACATGATAGGTTTTTGACCATACATCAATTTTGTAGGCATATATTCTTTAGCAAAACTATGAGTTATTCTATCAGTCCACAAGGCATAAGGGAGCAATTGTGACCACTCTTTCACCTTCTCTCCACATGCTTTTGCCAATGATTTCACAATAGGTGGATGACCTCTTTCATTTTTTCCATTTTCTTTAACAGGCTGAAGTTAAAGCAAGCTTTATCTCCAACCGTGCAAAGAAATCATGAGCCTCATCTGCATCTAGCTCACCCCTATCTGCTGTAAGGTTTTTCACACAGCCATACCGAGGAAATATCTCTTCTAAGAGAAAAGTACAGACTACATTTGTTGTATTAGTACCAAGAGCTCTCCCTTCTACTTAATTAGTTAAGTCTTCACAAGCAAGTACAATATATCTCATTTGCCAAAGACCTGTAGGCATCGTGACTAAATCCACCACCCACTTAAAATGAAGAGACAATGGATATGTGGGCAGCAATCCATCCCGATGTCTCACAAATGAATACATTTGACATGTCGTACATGTTTTCATAAAGTGAGAAACATCCTTATACATACCCTACCACCAATATCTTTCTTTGATCTTTGCAAAAGTACCCCAAACACCTCTATGGCGAGTGCTATTATTTAGTAAGCTCTTCATTTGGAGCTTTTTAAGTGCTTCTTGAAGCTTTTTGGTCATCACTTAGATTTTTTGGGTTATTTTATGGAGCTTTTTGTTTGATTATGTTATCACTTTGAATTTAATTATTTTGCAATTGCAAACTAATTAGATCAATTATATTAGGATGTTGAACTACAAACTAATCGCAAACTATTGAATGCTTTGATCTCTAACAAAAAATAGGTATGCAACTACTTCTAAAGCATGAAGTTTTAGCATAATTTTATAAGTTTATGAAGTAATCCCAATTTAAGTGAGATCCAAAATCCATAGAGTCATACATAATTCCCAAGCATCATTAAGCCCCATGGCATGCACTACCAATACAAGGCATCATCGTCACTAGGATGAACAGATGGCGGTCCGCATGTCACATCAACCAAGCACTGGTTGTAGAGGCTAAAATCACCCTCAAGGCACATGAAAAAATGATACATCTCTGTGCATGCTCTACCAAGGCCGCCACAACCTGAAAAAATATCCAGCACATAGTCGAGATCCTCTGTGAACGTACCAAGGAGCCACCTACAAAAGAAACCATTTAGTAACATCCATAACAAAAGCATGACATATCTCAATGCAAAGTATAAACCAGTCTAAGAGTGTATAACGCACCTATAAAAAACTAGTGATCTTTTTGTACCCCCTTGAACCTCTACACCATCTACATAAGTGTGCTCAAATGATGTGCCCTGGAGGTCTGTCTCGAAGAGGAAGCTACAAGAGGTAGGAAACCTATATGGGCTAACCCTCTCGCCAGCCTCTCTATCATATGAAGGGACATGCATCCCTCGACAAAACAAGCCAATAGTAAGGTCCATGACCTAGCAATGCAGAATCATCTTGTTAGCTGCTTAAACTTTTATTTTAAAAAGTTACAAGTTTGTCATCAACACACTTACCTCCTCTCGAGTATCAGAGTGTCTATATCCACCCTCACACACGAGAGTCCATGTGCGATGGAGCTTCAATCCAATGGCATGATCTCCTCTAAGCACTTTTCCAAAGTGTTGTGCAAGTCCCAAAGTCACCAAGAACCCCTCATCTGCCAAGAATCTATGGGTTAGGTCCATGACACCTTTGACAAGTGCACTAGAAAATGTATTCCATTCAAGAATCCCTTTCGAATGTCAAGATGTATAAAACCATGCAATATCACATGAGTTTATAAACTAAACTAATGCAAGCACATATACCTTCTGCCTCAAGGCCAACAACAAGCAAAGATGTAGGAAAATCTGCAAACAACAACTTAGCAACCTCATATGATGGGACACCATTACACTGGTAAGAGTTGATGATATTTCCCTCCATGAAGTGCTTAATGTTAAAATTGAAAACACAATAACAAAGCTTAAGTAACCATTACAATAGATGTATATATAGAGAATGGTGATAAAATATACCCATCCAATGCAAAATCGTCGATCGATTTCACGTCTACCAACAGAGCATCTACGATAGTTTGGTATTGAAATCCTATCATCAAAATAAAGTTTACTTACAAATGTTGATGTTGGCCAAATGTTAAGACTCAGAATGTAAAGCTAGAAATCTACATACATGTCTTGCGTATAACGGGACGTCTACAAGACTCTTGTATAGGCTCTGATGACTGAGTCATGAACGACATAGCCCGAGAAGGTGTAGTATGTTGCAAAGATCCCTCAAAGTGACCCTTACTTTTTTCCTTTTCTTTCCAAATGCTATGCATGTCAAAACCATCTTTTTTGCCTAAATTTGTAAAGAAAAATAGGAAGGAAAGCAAATTATTTAGTGTTTAATGTTTAGATTTTATATTATCTTCAAAAAAATATAAAATGTACTTTTAACATGACTCCAATAATCCAAAAAATGATACTTGATTCACCTTCTAATTCTTCATCCAATGAAACAACTTTCTCTTTGTGTTTAGACCTTCGCTTTGTTGTACCAACCTCATTTGATACACTTATATTACCTACGCAATATAAAGACAACAAAATAATACTTTAATAAATTGACTCGTCAAATGAAAATCCTAAACTCTATCATTCATGCAAATTGGCTTACCCTTGCTATGCTTCAATGCATCATCTATCGTGGGTATATTCTTTCGTTTTCCCATGGACTTTTTCTTCATTGTAGTATCAACAATTGCATCACTAATGGCACCTAAGTAGTGTGAAGTCAACACAATATAATATCATATTCATGCAAATTAGAAACAAGGCTACTTGGATCAAACTAAAAATTTCCATTCCATCCAATATACCCTTTGCCATGCTACCGCCACAAGTCGCCTTTATCCCCACAACATGAGGGACGATGTCTATTGTATTGGACATTTCTAATTTGCAAAAACAACAAAGTTAAGAAAACACAAAAGTCTAAAAAGTTATGATAAGTTTCATGTTAAACAAATACATTTTTAGAAAGTACCATTTCCTTTATCCTCTTCTTTGTGCATAGAAATTACTCTTTTTTGTTCTAGAAATCCTGCATATAAGGCAAGTATTACTAAAACAAATAGCTAAGAGCAAGAGTTACCACATATTTACTATGTTTGGCTCTCAAAGTACTTACTCTCTCTTAATTCAATCTCTTGCCGTGAAGTATCATCAAATGGATAGTCTATCCACCATGGACAAATACGAATTTCCCATTCCGACAGACCCCTCTCAAGCAGTGCTTTTGAGAACATACAATTTTCACATCCCAAGTCCATCCACTCCTCCACTAGAGGAGGGAGGCTTTCTAGCACTCCACTTTCCTATAGACTACGCAACCATCTTTTCCAAAAACATAAGAACAAACAACAAAAGCACTCTTAAGCTAGAATACATTTGTACATATGGTATTTAGAAAATATGGTTTCTTTATACTAGAAATACATGTATACCACCCTCTTGCTTGATTGTGTGAGCTCTGGAACCTTCTCATAGTCTCCAACATTCTTCATTTCACCAAAAATATTTGCAAATGCCTTTAAAATATGTAAACGTCTTTGGCCTTTTAAAAAAACATCAAAGCCTCTTGGAATCTCAGTGCCATCAACTTGTAAGCTCCTGATCAATAAGGAGCATTCTCCAATCATATGAAACCAATACACCTCTTGCTTCATGTAGCTACGAAATCTCCTTACATCCGCAAAGTGTGACATAGTGGAGTCCTTTGCCTTTGTGACAGTCATGAGAAGTAAAATCTCCCTTTTTCTAATATATTGGTTATTGAACAAAACATAACTTCAATATTGTTGAACCAAATTATGTTCAATTCCAAAAAATAAGATAACATTAGTCCATGAGGAAAACATACCTCTCCGCAGCAATATTAGCACTACAAATGGCATACAATTTGTCCTTGGTAATAGCCATCATGTTCTTTTCATCCCAATTCAATGCAAACAAAACAGAAAAGAAATCCTCTCCATGTGCAGGATTAGCTATTCCAAGGTACTTGTATCCTTTGTCCCTCAATTTATCTGCTCTTTGTTTATGAATTGTTTTCTTTTTGCCTTATAATTTGCCTCTGGCAAAGCAAGCTCCTTGAGGCAGGCCTCCTCTTTGGGTATGGCAGAGTTATAGTCATCCTAAACAGAAAAGCCAATACATTATTCTTAGTTATGGTTAAATTCAAGATACCACAATTTGTTATGCTAAAAACTAAAATACTATACCAAACTTTTTACCTTCCACACCAAAAGAGATATTAGCAAACATGGGTTCTTGTACCATGGATCATTGCCGTGGTTACTTTTTTCCTCAATTTCATACTCTATTTCAGCCCACCGTCTTTGAGAAGGGCTCATCCTTTCCAAAATGCTTTGTTTATCAGCAATGCCAAACTTTTGGAACATGAAAATTTCATGGCCTAGATTGGGTTTGACATGTGCTCTTGTTACACTACAACATTGAAAATTGTCTTTAAATTTTAAGATTCACACATAAATAAAACCTATTCACATTCACATAACTAATAAATGAAACCTATTGGCATTCACATGTAAATGAAACCTATCGGTATAAATAAAATATCTTGACATTCACACATAAATTATCTTTATATTTTGAGATTCACACATAAATAAAAACTATTGGCAATATTCACACACAATTGATGATCTATTAACCCATTTGAAAAAGTTAATAGTGATAAGTATACTTACGCATTTGATGTATCCAATGCTAACAATAGTTCTCCTTGTTTCTTCTTCTCCACTTGAATGAATTGACATAGAACTCTAACATGTCGCGAAATATCTTCATTATAAACTACTTACATCAAATAATAAAATAAATAATTAGTCAAAGAAGGAAGTATCATCACAATAAACAAGAGAAAGCAAGACAATGCATAGTTACCTTCCTTTATCCTCTTCATCCATGTCTTCAACCTATGATTACCGTCCCATACCAAAAACTTGCACCCTCTTAAATCAGCCCACTCATCAGTCAATTCATCTTCAAACCTTTGGTTAACTTCTATCCAAAGAGGGCCCCACTCTTCCAAATTTTGGGGAGATACATCCATTAGCTCACCAGTGGGCCTTCTCAAAGAAACCAAAAATTTCCCCATTGTTTCCATATACGAAGCATTATCAAAAGATGAAATCAACCATGTAGCAGAACTAGATGCAAGCCTTATAGCCTCATAGGGCACAAGTCTACACAAAGGGATAGGAGGAGGAGAAGTAGACCTCGTTATAAAAAATTAGGCCAACACATCTGACATAATCCCAAACTTGACATTCTCTCCAATGTATCTATCATGCTCACTGACCTCTTTCTTTTCTTCATTAGCAACATCCTCATTTACCTCTTCATTTTCCTCATGTACAGTTTGCAAATCTAAAGACCTCCCCTGTGTTGTTTCACCACACTCCATGGTGGTAGTGTGGATGCTCATAGGATCTGCATGAATGACATTGCTTGCTTCATCCATGCTATCCTCAAGCGCTTCATCATTAATGAAAGTACATTTTTTCCTTGGTTTTCCACCCTTGTTATTTGGAGATTTAGAGAATGCATGGGAGGATGCTTCTTGATCAATACTTACTAGTCTATTGCATAGACTAGATCTTAATCTTGTAATTGGAGTATCTACAAAAAATAATTTTAAAATAGAATATAACATTTATATGGAACTTTAAAAGAGTTGCTTAACCATTAAGAATAGAATATGTAAATTTAAAAGAGTGATTGAATGACTTACTTGGACGGCCCCTTTTGCTTTGACCTCTCCTACCACCACCACGCCGACCTCTAGCCATGGTCAGACACACTAAAACAAACCACAAATCATTTTAAAAATGAAGACAACTCAACTAAATCACATGTTCTATTAATTAATCTCCACCAAAATATGACCATTTGACGTAGACAACACACTTTAATATCATTTGTTATTTGGTTTTAATAAATGTATTAAATTTTCTTAATCATTTGAACCTCCTGACCACATTTTCACCCCCGCATCCCCAAAGGGGGATACTCCCAACCCCTTGTTCATGTCTGCGTTGACGCAGACAACGCTGAGTGTTTGACAATTCCCAATCCAAAAAAATCAAATCATATCACACTTATTTCTTTAGGATGATTTGCGTATGATTTAAAAATGGTTTAATTTTTCATGCCTTGGACTCGCGCGGTTCACACCCACTCTATATGGAGGGGGATGTAGGGGGGGCATCAGCCCCCCTACTACTGTCGCCGGGGGGTTCCAAGGGGGGCCGATGATAGCCATGAGACCCCCCTTGGCGGGGGTTCGGGGGCAGCGCCCCCGAAGCCAAAAATTGTAGGTAACTTGGCTATAGAAGAGGTTTAAGGAGCAGTTTAGGGAGGAGCAGTGGTTTAAGGATGAGGGCTAAGAGGGGAGTGGTTTAGGGAGCAGGGACTGAGAGGAGAGTAGTTTAAGGAGGAGGGGCTGAGAGGGGGGCAGCTATGCACTACCCGCCCCATTTCATAAGGTACCCCGCCCCCCCACCAGGTCGTCTGTGTTGACGCAGACAACGGGCGCGTACTGAGGGTTCCCCCTCCTCACCTTCTCCCTCTCCTCCTCCTCCCTCGAAAGGGGGTTGCACCCAACCCCCGAGAGTTGTTTGCATTGATGCAGCAAGCCCCGGGTGTCCCAAAGGTCTCCTCCTCTCCCATTTTTTCAGTTTACCGTCTCCTTCTCTACCTCCCCTTTCCTTCTCTTCCCTCCCATTGTTGTCCTCTCATTGTCTACCTGCTCTTCCATTTCTTTCAGCCATGGAGGAAAAATGAAACTTGAAATATAGATTTTCAGTCATAAGGATGGAGTGTGGAGCTTACGCGGTGAGTTTGATGGAGAATGTTGATCTTGTTTGAGCTTGTTGCAGGGGCTGCTCTCCTTCTTACTTCTTCTTTATGCCTTCCAACTTGCAATGGGAGAGAAGAAGAGGGAAACAAAAGAGAAAATGAAGAAAAAGAAGAAGAAGAAGAAGAAGAAGAAGAAGAAGAAGGACAAATAAGAATATATGTTTAAACCATTACACACAACTTTCAATGGCAAGCAGTACATGCATATTGAACATCCATCATGAGAGAATGTTTCTCTCAAACACTGAAAAATTATTTACTAAAAAATGTAAATGTTGACAACGCCTGACATTTGACAAAATAAAACGTGCTTATAAAAATATGTGCTACAACACAACATGATTTTCGAAAAGACATGATTTATTTTCAAAAATACATGCTTTTTTAAAAATTTTATTTAACTAAATCTTGTGATTTTTCAATATGTAAACTTTTTTTAATGATTTGGTTCATTAATGGACTGATTCGTAACTTCAACCGTCACTAAGGACTTGCCCATGGAGTAAGAGCTCATTTAATCCATATTTGGTGGGCGTAACGGACTATTATTTCTACGTTCAAAGAAATTGATAAACAATAGGCATGCTATTAGATATAATATTTCGCCTTCATAGCTCCATTGTTTGCTAAGTTTCAAATCGGCTTTTGTGAGAGACGATGGCAGAAGTTACTCTTCAATGGTCAATCGGCTCTGAATCACTGGAACGTGTTGTGCCCTTGAGGGATGGAAAGATTCTTGTGAGCTCTTATTTTCTTCAATCACTTCTACCCCCTGACCGGAAGCTCGTAGGTTTGTATGCTATTTTCCAACTTGATGCTTACAGTGAAGAGATCGCGATTCATGGCCAACCGGATATCAATGGTGCGGAGCAATTTTTGCTCGATTCTTCTCTTTCATGTCAATATAAAATAGTACATTGTGATACCACTTTTACCATGGACCAAGATGAAGGACTACACACTGTAGAAAATAGCAAACAAGCTCATTCACTTTCAGGACCTGTTGTAGACATTACATCCAATTCCTTTGTAGAGACGTCATCTCAAACTTCTTCGCCACTTATAACAAATGTTTTTTGTGCACCCCTCTCAACTCCGACTATTGACTTAGAGTCGGATGATGGACTTGATAGTCCTCATTCATTTCCACAAATAAAGAAAGAGATTTTACCTTGAATTGCTAATAGCCCTAGAGGAAAGAAGTTGAAGGCTTTGTTGCAGATGAGTGAAGGCTCTTTTTTTGTTAGTGAGATTCCAAGAGAGTACAATGGTTTTGTTGCTTTCGTTCTTCTACGAGCATATGGCACAACTTCAAACATGGATGGGATGTAGCAACAATATGATGGTCATGTCTGGACAAGACCCCATCCAACTAATATATTCCCTTATGCTACTTCAAGAATTAGCCATTGCCTTGGAGACTTACAATGTCATCGAGTCATTTGTCCTTACTATGAGAGAAAAAATCAACATAATAAAATGTATTTTCATGGTTACCTCAATAGCACAGTGAGCAAGGAGCTACTTGCAAGTGAAGAAAAATATTCAATCACGTGTCACTATTATAGTAAAGTTGTCACTTGTTATGTAACTTGTGATTGCAAATTTTATTACATTTTTTCAAAGGACACAAGCATGGAGAGATTGATGCTTCATGTAGGCACTCGCACACACAATGTGCAACCAGGGACTTCAATGGCTGGAATTAAAAAAATTAGATCTCTAGTTCACTTAGTTTTGCAAGTGAATCGACACTGTGGTGCTAGGAAGATTCAAATGATTGTAGCAAAACAAATTATCACTGAATCTTTGACAACTAATGGTTCAATGGTGGAGGGAGAACAAGAGCTTCCAAACTTTTTGGAGGAGTTGATGCCATTGGTTCAAAATCAAAGGTTATTTTCGGTTATTCAAGTCTGCAAACTATGGTTTGTAGCATTGTTATTAGTTTAACAAACTTTCGTTTGTTGAGGTTGCAGGTTCAATAGTAGTGTGACATGCCAGAAAAAAAAAGAAACATGTGTTGTTGGAGATGGCTTTGATAACATTTTGGAGTTGAAAAAAATATGCAGGTTTCCTTTTTTCATGGCACTAGATTTCCAGGGCAAGGAGGGGTGGGTGAAAAAATTTACATTTTCAAGATGTCTACTAAAGGACCCGGCTCTAGAGTGGAATTGGTTAATCGAATGCGACGCTTAGGAAATGGAGACCTTTGCAAGTCTTGGGTTCACTTTGACTTTACACATAGAATAGATGACTGGGCAACAATGTCTTGTTCTGTGTACGATCCATGGTTTCTTCGAGGACCTTACTTGTTATCAATTTTCGTTGACATATTCTAGTTGCTAATCACTGTATTTCTTATTGCAGCTTGAAGGGGATCATGGTGATTGCTATTTGTGATACAAAGGAAGAGGATACAGAAACACAAATTATTTTTTGGATATGACTTAATAATGTGATGCTCAAATGTGGACACCCTCCTACAGACTTTGTAGGTTTTATGGCGGATGAAGCTGGTGCAAATTGGATGGCGATCCACACTGTTTTCAATGCGGAACCTGACAATTTTTTGGAAGGAAGAGAGCGATCGTGTTTGTTTCACTGGGAACAAAGTTTACAAAAGCACACAACAAAATACATGCCTTCAAACCTTTGGAAGCATCACTTGAATTTATGTGAGAGGTGGTGCCTTTCAAAATCCATTGAAGAGGGCAAGAGGAATGCCACAGCTACACAAAATTGGTGGCAGCAAGTAGGACTACCTCGAGATAGTACTGTACCATTGAAGAGATGGATCAAATGGTGGGAGAATAGGATAGACCATTGGGGTAGTACTACACATGTAAATGTTTTTTTTTTTGTTTCTATTTGTTACATACACATGTACTAATATCATTGGGGTGGGAATACCCAAGTATGAGAACAAAATAGACATGTAAGAGGAATTGCTGAGTTTTTTATTGGGTTGCAAGCTTCCTTGAGTCCTTGGGAGAGGGCTTGTATTCCCAACACAAATCTTTCTGAGAGCGTGCATGCAAGTTGGTCAACTCATATAGTCATTGTTCAAGGCAACTGGCCTTCACAACGGGAAGATACTCTGGAAGTGGTCTCGACATGGATGCTCTTATTAATAGGGTGGTTGCAAGAAATACCCCTTCACCTGCATTCATAGCTCGAACAATTCAAGGAGCAGTTCTTGGCACCCCCATGTACGGAGAGCCTTTCATTTCTGGAATCAAAGAAACAGTTCAAAGGAAAAGAAGAACTCTAGATGGTTGTAGCTCTCATAAACCTGGCTATGTAATGGAGTCAAGGGATAGAAAACAAAAAGAACGACCACACAAGATAAAATTTCAAAATAGAAATGACCAACCTATAGAAGTGGGCTTGGACCATGAGGTGCATGTAGTGCCGATTAAAATGGATCTCCCAACTAATATTGTCTCAGAGGAGGAAATGCATAGAAGTTTGTGTGCCATCCAGAGAATGCCTGTTCATTGCAAACGAAAATGTTTTGGTATTATAAATAGAAAGAAGTGCTGCAACGTGATAGAAAGTAGATCACCTGGGTTACTATGCCCTTCATTTTGGTCAGAGAGGGAATTTCAAGGTAAGCCTATTGCACAATGGTTCTGGTTTTGCAATCATGATGTGGAGCATATTTGGGATGTTGATAAACAAGTTAAGCATGTGCCCTTCTTTATCTTCTCATGTGAAGGTTAGTCCCAACGGATTTTTCGTAGTTAGATAATGAGAGGGCTGAGATGGCCATAGCTCTTTCTTTGCTCTTACTTCTTCTGCTTGTGTGCTTCCACTTGGGCTCTACCTTTCATTATGTTGGATATATGCTTATTACTAGAGTGCTCATGCTGAGTTTTATGCTTCTAATAAGTGAAGGACATGGGGTAAGTCTCACATATACTTGGTATGTGCATTATACACAATTTCTCCAAGGGACTTCTCTACTTATCCTACAAAGAGTATGTACAGAGAGTACTTGAGTGATTCCATATGCATGATGGTAAGTTTATTATCTATCCTTTACAGTCTCACGTGAAGGTTAGTTAGGTCAATTGTCCATAGTTAGATGATGAGAGGGCTAAAATGGCCAAGGTTCCATATGCATTTGCACTGGGAAGTTTGATGTATGCTATAATGGCCACTAGTCTTGGCATAACATTTCTAGTGGGAGTTTTGGCATATTATATGGCTATACCTATCTCAAGATCCCTATGGATAGGAATTCTACATATCTGCTCAATAAAAGTCTCCTACTGGAACGATATGCTATCCTTATAAAGTTGATGAGCATAGGTTGACATGATGTCTTTCCTCATCCTATTGTACTCACTTTTACTTTTTTTCTTCACTAAGGCATTTTCCTTCAAGTGGAAGGTTGTTGGGGGTTAAAGGGGCTACATGTGCCTAGCCACCTACATTTACTTGTATACAATAACTGCACACTTGTATACTACAAGTGACAAGCGCCCATCATTGTTACTTTATTCTTTATTCTTTTAGTGGCAATGGAATAACGGAAGGCATGTCACACATTGTGACTATGTGAGTCTCGATATGCATGTCTCTCTCTTTTTGCTTGAACCTCCATAGAGTCTTGCTTCCTTCTTGCTTTCGCTCATGTTTCCACTTTCGCTCCACTCTTCTTTGGCATAGTCATAGAGCATGTACCTAGGAATTGATTTTAAATTTAGAGAATGTGTCATAACGGGTATTGAAAGCTAGATAACATTACATATAGATGTTTGTCGATAATGCTTTCAATGTGGGGTGAAGAAATGCATAATGTACTACAACTATATTGGATATTTTTTAGGAGTTTTCCAACATCTCAATATATTTGATTAACACAAATAAAATTGAGCTATTGTTTGTGAGTTACGATGGTGCTCCACAATGGTTAGTTGATTTAATGAAGCTTCATACTAATACTGGATATTTGGGATGCCTCTCATGCCATACTATATATATGACACATTTCTTGTTTCAATATTCTAATTCTCCAAAACCTACTAGAATATTGGAGTAGAGAGGATGATTGAGGTATCCATTTGTTCTCATAGTGATAAAAAAGCTTCTCATGCTATTAGTGCCCCAAGAGAGGACGACGGGTTTGAGTGCAAGGAGGAGAAGACCATCATTCACTTGTTCTAGTAATGACTTAAAGAGTGAAGAGTCTGTGGAACAAGTATAATAAGATGACACATGTAGTACGATTTATAATAAAGTTAACATGAGATAAAGGATTCTAGGAGACTTGACAAAATGCCAAAAAAAGTATCCTAGATTTAGCATTTGAGTAGGGATGTTGTGTTGAAGACAAGTTGAAAGATCAACAATCTCATTTTGCATGGGAAATTGAAGTCCTCTAAATAAGTCATTGCTAGAGGTTATTACACATGCTTATGAGAGTTGATAGGATGTCTTAATCCACTTTTATGAAAAAAGTTGAACCTTTTATGCTATGAAAATGATTTAGAATGATGAAATTGAAGACACTACCCATTTAGTTCTAGTGACATTTTCATCTCTAGGAGTGAGATGCAAATATTTACTATTAAGAAACATTTGGTATGCTTGTACAAAACATGTGAAAGGAATTCCCATATTTCTTGATATAATCTTGACGATTGCATTAGCATGATATGTGCAATTTGAAAGGTGTCTAAAGTGTGAGATATAGGCAATTACAAATTTGTTTATTTCTTGCCAATTTGTGCGAGAAGAAATGTCCACCCAAGCCTGTCATTTATGTTTTGAATAGACAAGCCAAAAAGTTATCGTGTCATCTCAAGAGGTCAAAAACGGGTTAAACTAAGGTTTTGTTACGTACTAGAACGAAAACCATTGGCCGTATGAAACTAAGCATGGTTATAACTCGGGGGGCTTGCCCACAGAGAGCCTTCGGGGCTATATATATGGATCACATATATTCCTCCAAACACAGACTCTATGCAAGCTTGCGCGCGCGCGCACACACACTATCTGTCTGTCTGTCTCTCTCTCTCTCTCGTACAAACACACAATATGCAAGCTCACACACACGCGCACACACACACAATCTGTGTGTCTCTCTCTCTCATACAATTACAATAGTGAGCTCTTCATAGAATACAGAGACCATTCGAACTATCCATGGAGAGCCTCCGTGCTTCCATTTGCAGGCTGGTGCAGCCCTCCTCCTCCTCCTCCTCTTCTTCCTTCTTGCCCTCCTCTTCCACCCAGCCCCCCCGCCAATCACCACCGTCCACGTGGATCCCTGACGACGCCTGCATTCTCGAGGCTCTCGTGCGCCAGATGGCCATTCAGCTTGGCTGATGAGCCCCCCCGCCAATCACCACCGTCCACGTGGATTCCTGACGACGCTTGCATTCTCGAGGCTCTCATGCGCCAGATGGCCATGGCCTCGAACAATAAGATGATGATACTCTTGACCTTGAAATAATACTTAACGCATGGGCGTTACAATTTAATGTTATTAGTGAAGATAATTTCTAAGGTAAAGGGGTCGTATCAGTGATGTCTAGCAAGTCTCACACTTCAATCTTTCTTTGCTCGACATTTTGTTGAAAGTGTAATGGAGCCCTTGCTAGGCAAACCTACAAACACAATTTATTTGCCTAATTCAATGTGTAGCTTGATGCAACTAGGCTACCAATTTTTTGGACCAAGAATCGCTTAGATTTCTTGTGACAATGTATGTGTAATATTTGTAGCAATAACTTAAAATAAGAGCTTCTTCTATGACAAAATGTGGGGGGGGGGGGGGGGGGGCGGGGGGTGTCTTGTGTTGTAATGTGGGGGGATCATTAAATCAGTCCCCTTACCCTACATTAAGTTCAATTCAATTGTGGATAAAACTACCAAGTTGGCCTTCTTATGAGTACACACACACACACACACTCTCTCTCTCTCTCTCTCTCTCTCTCTCTCTCTCTCTCTCTCTCTTTGTGCCCCCCTCTTGCATTGCATTCGTTTTATGCTATTAAAGAACTCATTTACATGCACAAGAGTTCTCTTTGCTCAATGGCATATACATTTAGTCCTCTCTTGATGCAAAGAGGCAGAGTGAGGTGGCTATGAAGTAAGCAACCTTTTGTAGACATGGGCACTACTAAAGAAACTCCTAGGCTTAGAGTGTTTGAGATACTCATCTCAATAATTGTCAACAAGCATGATTCTTGATGGGTAGTGTGACTTTCCTTTCATATAAACACCTACAATATTACACTTGACCTTCAAGATATGAGAGCCAATATTCATGAAAAACATTTTTAGTAGTAGATACAAAGGTAACTTGATAATTTAGAGGGATTTGGAAATCAAGTTATATATGTCATTTTAGAACTAAAATTTTTGAAAATTTTGAGATTTTAAACTTCTATGCCAAAATTCAAAGAGATTTTTAGAACACTAGTAGCATATTTGACATTTAACCTCTATTTTTCATGGATAGTTGTTTGATGAGGGCTACATTTTATTTATATGAGGCATACTTGTATTAAAACAACTCAAACATTTAAGGAAACCTTACTTCATTTATTGTTCAAATGGTGCAAAACCTCCCCAAGTAATACCATAAATTGTGCCTAAAGGCACATGATTCATTCTCTTGTCTCCTCCATGATACAAATATTGATAGATACTTGATAATAAGATACTTAATTTATTATCATAGGATACATATAGATAGTTTATTCATTATAGCCACTCCCTTCAAAATAATATCAAACAACTAATTAGAGAATTATCTCCAAGGAAGTACCAAATGCCTATGCCTTATACTCCCACCATTATAATTGCATCTATACACTCATGAATTGGTTGGGCAAGGATCTTGTTGAGCTTATTACACCTCTAACTCATTGAAAAAATATTTTTACTTTCCAACATGCTTCCCTTTGTTTTATGCATGGTTAATTTGGGACTAGATAATGTGAAGACTTCTCATTTATAGTAATTCATGCATGTCTATCACATAAATAGTTCATTATAGTCTTTGTAGACCTTTATCTAGAGAGGAGGCATGAATAAGTGACATTATATAGGGTAAAGGGGCCAATAGAGTGGCATCTAATAATCCTCCATTATAACTCTTTTTTCCAAGTGAGATCCATACATTTTTTTAAATGGTCAAACTAAAACATTGGGACATTTTGATATTTTTTTTCAAGTATCCCTAGTTATTACGTTTTACAAAATCCAAAATTAAGAAAAATTTACATGGCTCACATTAAGATCATTTTTTATTAAAAAAATTATATCATAATTTTTTACTCACATTAAGATCATCTGTGGTTTTAAAAAATTTATATAATAATACTAAGTGTTGAAAAAGCCATATCTTTTCTACAACATAGTTACTCAACTGAGGCAGGGTGTATTTTTCTTTTGCGGGGTATCACTTTATTGACCCCTTTACCCTATACCATTATCTACGAAGAAATGACTAAGTGGCATGAATCAATTGTCAAGAATCGTATGGTGGGGGGACTTGCTTGAGCTGTTGTGCCAAACACACACTGTATACACAAGAAGAAGCTCACTCAAGAACACAAGAAGAGAGATGGAGGCCAAAACGTTTTCTTGCCAGTTTTTTCTTTTTCTACACACAATAAAATGTACACAAAGTATAGATAAGAAATAACATAAAGAAAAGTGGCCTACTAAGTCAAATAGTGCATAACTGACTACACTAGTCAACTAGCGCTATATCTATAGCGATTTGTAAGTGGTGTAACAAACTAAATATAATAAGTGATAAGTCAGTGGCTATGTGAGTATCATAATGACCATGGACGTGCTAAGTGTAGACGTGCGGACCCTTCTAGCTAGGCAGTTCATCATCAATGTCGGCACGTGTTGAGCTTGCCATCTCAACACTCCCCCTCCTCAAGCTCAACTCTCTCTTTGCAACTCCAAGTAAGCTTCAGAACTTTCAAAGCTTCTTTGCATCCAATGCCTTTGTGAAAATGTTAGCTATTTGATCCTGTGTGTTGACATATACCAAGTCAATCTCTTCTGCAAGTACCTTCTCTCTCAGAAAATGGTTGTGCATCTCAGAAATTTCAAAGCTTCTTTGCACCCAATGCCTTTGTGAAAATGTTAGCTATTTGATCCTGTGTGTTGACATATACCAAGTCAATCTCTTCTGCAAGTACCTTCTCTCTCAGAAAGTGGTTGTGCACCTCAATGTGTTTTGTCCTAGTATGGAACACTAGGTTCCTAGCTAGCTATATGTTACTCATGTTGTCATAGTGAATGACAACTTGACCATCTCCCTGCACGTCCTAAATCACCTAATAACTTTTGCAGTCATACCACCTCACATTGCCATAGTAGCACCTCTATACTTAGCCTCTATACTCAATAAAGCAACTGTAGGTTGCTTTTTGATGCTCCACATAGCTATTGCACTACCAAGAAAAAACATGAATCCAGTAGTAGATCTTCTATTTAACATGCTACTAGCCCAGTCTGTGTATCCAAAGACTTGTATATCCTTACTTGCATCATAAAAAAGTTTGTAATGTAAAATGGACTTCGCATACCTCAATATGTGTCTAACTGCATCCAAATGAGGCTTTCTAGGCATTTGCATAAACTGACTGACTTGGCCAAGAACATAGCTCAAGTCTGGCATTGTGATAGTCATATAAATCAGACTCCCTACTATCCTCCTGAAAATAGTAGGGTCTTCTATCTCATCCCCAATGTTAGCACTCAACTTCACATTTTACTCCGATGGTACTGAAAGAGGCTTACATGCTGTCATACCATACTTGGATAACATATCCAAGCCATACTGCCTTTGGGGTAGCCATATACCATCATCACATTTGATCACCTCAATACCAAGAAAGTATCTTAGCTCACCCAAATCCTTCATCTCAAACTTCTTCTTCAAGAAGTCCTTAACTTCAACAATCCCATTGTCACTATCACGTATAATAATCAAGTCATCCACATAGATGACTATGATGACCAAACCTACATAGTCAAGAGAATCCCAACTGGTGAGTGACCAACCAAAAGAGCGATGTCCACAATATTCATTAATGGAATACGAAGCGAAGATCTCTACAAGGCCTTGGCACATGACTCGAGCTTATAGCAAGACACGCTGGCTAGGGTCTTTCAAGAAGCCATTAGAGTGGATGACCAGCTCAAGGAGAGAAGTTCGAGGAGCTCAAATTGAGAGGAGACTACCTCTAAGAATTCCAAGAGAATTTCAATTGACAAGCGAAAGATCATGCCCAAGTACTCAGGATAAAGGAAAGGGCACTGACTCAAGCCAAGAGCTAGTGGAGATTAAGATAGTACTGGCTAGATGACAAGAGATGATGAGACAACCAACATGCCTTACATCCAATGCGTGTATTGTGGCCGAAACCACCTGCCAGCTGAGTGTCATGACCCTAGGTCCTGACTTTGTGCCAATTGCAATAGGTTCGGCCACCATGATGCCATGCATTATAGGCTGCCAAGGAGACTTTTGCACTTGGAACCATACAATCAACCTTCCCTAGCGCATAGACTACCAAACTTCTTCAGAAAGGGAGCCCCTTTGGCTCTCCGGCACCCAGTGACACCAAGCCAACCATTCCTAGGAGGGAGATAAACCCTACATGCATACCTAGAATACCTAGACCCTACATGACCCATCGACCGAGTGGCGCTTCGATCCACTACGTGGAGAAGCCTTACTTGTACCCTTACGTCTTGTATGATGAAGAGAGCAATGCACTCCTTATGGACTACAGACAAGTATCGGTGATGGTGTTAGGTAGAGGAAGAGGTAGAGGCTTAGGAGGGGAGACTCAAGAGCCAATCACGTGTTGGACTTGCGGTCACCTAGGACATGTCTCTTCCCAATGCCCCAAAAGGGAGCAAGCAAATCGAGTGATCTGAGATGCACTGAATGTGGAATCACACATCTCTTTGTTGACTCCCCTAGATGAAAGCCATCCTCTAATTTGGCAAACAAGCCATTGGTCCCATTGGGGTTGTTTGGTGGTGAGACACTCAACAAGGAGGCCACCTCTATCCCATTGCATGTCATGACCTGTGCACAGAAAAAGTAGGTAGGCATATCATTGCCAGGGTCTAGCAACTTAAATGCACCCTCAATCAGAAAGAAAAGCCGCAAGAGAAGAAAGAAGAAACCAGCAGACGCAAAGGTCATGCTGAAAATGGAGAGTGCTACAATGCTGCCTAGCTGAAAAAAATTAATAGACCCAGAAGCAAAAACGTCAACTCCAAGGATGACCAAGAAGGGAAGTGCGAAGGTCGAGGAGTATCCCAACCCAAAGTGCCAACTCGAAGCCATCGAAAAAGTGAAGGAGTGGGTGAAAGAAGCCCATGAACACTTAAAAGACAATAAGCCCATTTTGAAAGATGAGATCAATGTTGTCTCAAGCATAAGCACACCAGTGTCGCCTCCATGTCCAAAATTGAGAGATGCGACTGCACCACAAGCAATGCCACATAGACAAAGCCTAAACGCTACGGGCAAGCAAATCAAACAAGGCCATTGGATAGGAAACACAAGGATAAGAGAGCATCAAGTAGCTAGAAATCTCCTCAACACTCTAGTGACCATCCCAGTGACTCTAAGCCTAGGAGATCTGCTTAGGTAGTATCTGACACTATGGAAAGAGTTGAAGTAGTGGGTTGAAGGGTCAATAGAGCAAGCTGCCACCGCTGACTTGCATGAGAATGATGTAGAAATGCAAGTACCAAGTCTAACAATGTACTGAGTGCCAAAATCCTTACACATCAATGCTTTTTGGGCGGGCGCTTAAATACATGCTATATTGCCAGTCTTAGGTCTAGGCGATACCATAAGGAAAGGAATTGTAGACACGGAAGTGGTAGTCAGTGTGCTAAGCCATGCAGTGCTCTAGACCTGGGGTAACCCACTTGTCAAGACAACCACGTTTAATGTCACACTAGCTAATGGGATGAAAGTGAAGCCATTTTTTGTATTAAAGAATTTGCTAGTAAAGATCGTAGGAGTCCAATTCTCAGTTGATTTTATAGTCATGAAGGGAGTGGACTATAATATCCTGCTAGGACAACCCTATATGTGCAATGCGAGAGTCATAGAAGACTAGAGCAATTGTCTAATCTTTCTAGAAAATCAAAGGAAAGTCGTAAGAGTATAAATGGACACCTAGAAGACCACAGTAGTCAATCTAGATGCCATCTCCACTATGCTGAAGGGTGATAGCCAGAATAGAAAATCTTAGAGGCCACTGACTAAGTATATCCCTTGTCATGATGAGGACGAGCGAGACTGGATGCATGTCCTTGGTACAATGAACCTGTCGTTCTCGGACAACAAGGAATATGAGCAAGGTACTACGTCAATTGGCAAGACTTGAGAAGAGCCCTCAGTGCCAATTTGCATGATGGTAAGGAGCACACAGAGAAGACCCAATCCAATCATATTCCAAGTATCGAACAACAAGCGAGAGCTCCATGAGATCTTAGAGCACCTGACTAACAAGTTAGTTGGTAACCCATCAACAAACCTTAAACCACTTGAAGATCTCTTGAATGAACCTAAGTGGTGATGGACCAAAGGGCATGGCTTAAACTTGATGTACAATTGGGCCTTAGTCATCACCAACGAGAAGGATGAGATATATCAAAAATGTAAAGTTTACATAATCTCTCCCATGTATATACTGTGTATATGCATTTGAGAACTTTAAACAATATTGTCCTCGATAAAGATTAATCAAAGACTCATCGATGCTCAATACTTTAGTGTCCCATATGTTGCTTATGCTATGCATGGATTCATTACATAGCAACTAGGTGCAATTTAACTCCCTTTGATACAAGCACTTCACAAACTTCATCTTTGAATATTTGAGATGCGATTTATCCTTTTCAATGACCTATTCTAGCACCACAAGGTACGGAGCCTAATGCATCTCTTGCGAGCATTAAAGCAAGCATCTATCAATTTGAAAATACATTACTTACGACCGGTACCGCAATTGGATTGATAGTGATGCCTTTGCCCGAAGCTCTGTTGTTGGTTGTAGGATTGTCATCCGCATGCGACATTCTTCGCTTGGAGGCCATCATCCGCAAGTACACTCAAGAGATTAAGAAGGTGGAATAGATTCGAGATGGGAGAGCGAAAGAGAAGATGGTTAAATCGAGGATTGAGATAGAGGGAAATTGTGCAGCCTCTCGGGGTAACTCTTCTCTCTCACTCTCTCTCTCAAGCTCTCTCTCTCACAATCTCTTGGAGGGGTATACTCTCTCTCTCCCTATCTCTTGTAGCCTTTCAGGGTCTCCTTATGCTCTCTTGTGCCTCCCCATGCCTCGTATTTACAATGAATTAGAGAGGAGGGGATAAGTCTGAGAACAAGAGTGGAGGGGCTCTTAGAAGACTCAATGATCTGATGCTTAGATCATAAATCAGATGGTTGCATTGGCTCCAAAAGGGGGCAAAACACCAAGACACTTGGTTAGAAAGCTCTTAGTTCACTCCTTCTTCTTTTCTCTATTCGAAGTGATGTCTACTACCTGTATACTGCGATCGAGGCGCGCGCGATTTTGCTAGTCACTTTCCTTTATTTCTCTTTTTATAAAATCTCCAAGACTAACTAAAACATCACTTGTCTTTTCTTTTGAATGACTTTTAGTTCTATCTTTTTAGGATAATATCTAAAATATAATAGTTCCCCCCCCCCCCCCCAAGAATCTAATATTTTTGGACCATTCAAACTATACACATTAATACTAGTGATTAATATGGCTCATAAGTCCCGTTCACATTGTACTTTTCATGAAGGGTGGCTACGGTCCTTACCAATCCGAGAAAAATGTCAGATTTATGACTCTTTATTTTTTTAATATATTTTTAATTGAATGAAAATTATTAGCTATTAATGCTAGTCAATTTTTACATTAGTTAGTCCTTAGTTAGTAATCTTACTAACTTATTAATTGACTAACTAACTTTCAAACTAACCAACTAGCTTTTATTGCGTGGATATATTACAGTACCTCAAAACATCAGTTGTCATTCCTGGCCATTGATAGCTTTTCCTAACAGTATTGACAGTCTTGGCATAGCCAGGGTGTCCAACTATGGGACTGTCATGGACTTCCCAAAAAATCTTCTTTTTGAGGTCCCAATTGTTAGGCACACATAGCCTATGCCGATAGTATAATAGCTCTCCTTCAAGGTGATAATGTTTGTATCTGGGTTTTGATTTTGAAACATCACCTCCTGCTTTGATGGTTTCTTTTAACTCTAGATAATCTATGTCATTGGGAATCTCTGTAGCCACCACTACTTCCAAGATGGGATTGCTTGGCATGGAAATTAGGCTAGTGAGAAATCCTCTTTGCTAGGATATTCTAAAAATAAAGCATCGAGGAGTGATTTCCTGCTCAAGGCATCAGCTATCACATTTTTCTTTCTAGGGCAGAACTTGATCTCAAAATCAAATTCTTGAAGCACTTCAATCCATCTCCTCTGTCTCATGTTCAAATCTGGCTATGTGAAGATCCATTTAGGAATTTTGTCATCACTCACAAGTGTGAACCCAGCAGATAATGACGCCAAAGTTTCAAGGCATGGATGATTGCTAAAAGCTCTAGGTCATGCGTAGCATAATTCTTCTCATAAGGTTTTAGCATTCGAGAAGAATATGTGACTGGACGACCTTCTTGAGTAAGGACACGTCCCAATGCCATGATACTTGCATCTGTGATGACCTAAAATTCCATTGAGAAGTCTGGAAACTTTAGGATAGGAGCAATGGTGAGACACTCTTTTAGCTTATCAAAGCTTTCTTTGCTCTCATTCTGTCCATACAATCTTAACTTACTTCTTGAGTAGCTCAGTGAGAGGTGCCGCAATCAAAGAATAATCCTTGATAAAAATCCTGTACCACCCTGTCAAACCTAGAAATCCTTTGATTTCTCTAACGTTTTGAGGTGGTGGCCAATCTTGGACATCCTTGATCTTTGCAGGATCTACGGATATTGCTTCCTTCGAGACAATGAATCCCAAGTATTCTATCGTCTTCTTGAAGAAAGAACACTTCTTCTTCTTAGCGAAGAGCTTGTTCTCACGAAGCAGCTCAAGAACAATCCGTAGATGAACTGGATGTACTTCTTCTTCCTTGGAGTAGGTAAGGATGTCATAAAAAAATGTGAGTACAAACTCATCTAAATGGGGCTTGAAGATATCCTGGACCAACCTGTTGAAGGTGGCACGCGCATTTGTTAGCCTGAATGACATTACTGTGAATTCATAATGGCCATACCTCATATTAAAAGCTATTTTGGGAATTTTCTCTTCTTTTATTCGGATCTGATAATATCCAGATCTCAGGTCATTTTTTGAGAAGATCACAGCTCCTTGTAATCTATCCACAGCAATTCATCAATTTGGAATATTGGATATTTATTTTTTATTGTAACATGATTCAGACACCTATAGTCAATGCATAATCTAAGGGTTCCATCCTTCTTCTTCTGGAATAGGACAAGTGCACCCTAGGGAGAATTACTAGCACGAATGAAGCCTTGCTGGAGTAATTGCTTCAACTACTCTTTCAACTCAATAGCTTCGGATATCGACATCTTGTATGGCTTTCTTGCCACTGGTTCAGCTCCAAGGATTAATTTTATTTCATGGTCTACTTCCCGTTCAAGAGGTAGTTCAGTTAGCTCCTCAAGGAAGACATCAACGAATTCACCCATCAGTGATGAAGGTTTTTCTTCATCTTTGTCATCCTCCACTTTGTTTAATTTTATCAAATAGACAAGGATTCCTTTCCTAATACCCTTCACTTTCTTTAATTTTATCAAATAGATAGGGATTCCTTTCTTAATACCCTTCACTTTGTTTAATTTTATCAAATAGATAGGGAGTCCTTTCCTAATGCCCTTCAGGATTCGACTGGCTTTAGTTAGCTGGATTTTTGGCTTGTTTGACTGTCCTTGTGCTTGGACTGTTTCACCTAGGAGATTCTTAAATGTAACTCTTCCTTCTCTTCAATGAATATTTTCCTGATTGGGACTCAACTAATCCATTCCTAGAAGACAGACATATACCCCTAAAGGCATAACCCAAAAAAAAAAATTTATGGTTTCCCCATCTAACTCAAACTGTATGTTGTTTATGGCATGAGTTGAGACAGTTTCTCTACCATTTGCTAGCTCTACCATCAGTTTTCTAGCCCACTCAGGGTTTAACTTTGACCTCTTAGAACATTTTGGGGAAATAAAGGAATGAGTTGCACCACAATCAATGAGGATTTTAAAATGAATACCTTGATATTCTACCGGTGTTTAGATGACAAAAAATTATTGTCCAACACCCTTATTATTCAAGGACATGTGAATGGATCCTCTCTCGACTTCTTCTTCCATAGTTGGATCCACTTCTTCCACTGTGAGGGCACATGTGTGGATTCCATCTCCACGGCCTACTCCTTGCCCCATTCCACGACTAGCTCCTTGCCCTGCTCCTTGCCTAGCTCCACGTCCACGTCCTCTATTATTAAAATTCTCATTTCGTTGAGGACATTGTGGGATGTTGGCATTGGCATTGGCATTGGCGTTGGTCCCTTTATTTGGGCATTCAGAGTGAAAATGACCTGGCTGATTACATCTCCAGCATCGTGGCTCATTATTCCAGTTTCTATTTATGTTGTTATCTCTGCCAGGATTTTGAGGAGCACTGACTGCATTAGCTTGTCCTTGATTGTAACTCCTTTGTTATTGATATCCTATCCGCGCTCTTTTGGAGTAGGGAAATCTATTCTTGAACCTATTATTTGACTTAGAGTAAGCCTTCGCCAAAGGTTGTGCCCTTAGTAGTGCATCTTCCAAGTCTATAGGCCTCATTGCTTCCAGTTATTCATTAAGGGGAAATTTCAGACCTTGGCAGAAACACGCCACTTGTTGCTTCATTGACAAGTGAGGAGCGTACTTTTGTAGGGTCACAAATCGAGAATAGTACCCTTCCAAGGTCATTCCTAATTTCTTAAGGTCAAAGAACTCGTTTATCTTAAGTGTCTAATAGGCAGGGGGTAAGTAGCAATTTTGGACAGCCTTCTTAATTTGATTCCAAGTAATAGTATGCTCAGAGATTGATTTGTCTTGACACCACTGTTTCCATCACAGTCTGGCTTCACCTGTAAG
This sequence comes from Lygodium microphyllum, assembly GCF_053477565.2. Classification (NCBI taxonomy): domain Eukaryota; kingdom Viridiplantae; phylum Streptophyta; class Polypodiopsida; order Schizaeales; family Lygodiaceae; genus Lygodium; species Lygodium microphyllum. Next base: position 24,840,994 of record NC_141158.1, on the reverse strand, counting down.
CCTCAACCCTGCTATCATTGACTGATTAGCAACACTTGTGCCAGCAGCGGAGAAATAATCCTCCATCTGCTCTATCTAGGTTTTGGCATTAATGGTGACTTTCGCTCCTTTGCCATTAAATTCTGGCAGCTTTACGTGTTTGAGCAAAAACTTTCTTTCTTTCTCCTCAGCCACACCGATTCTGTGACTGGGACAACAACCGCCATCAATGTAGAATTAGAAGGAACCTAAAATTTGATAATTTCTTAGCGTTGAGAAATTCACAATTTATAGTCCTTAGAGATGACAAGTCTTCTTTATCTCAACCCAAGATTTTTATTTTTTCGACCATGACAAAACTTTTTCCAAAAAAAAGAGTATATTATATATTTCTAACAAGCACCATAGGCTTTACAAATTTTTTTGTTTCCATGGGCTTATCTTGTGAACTACTAAAGCTCCATACATATTTTTCAGCTTCTTGTATTTAAGAAAATTTACAAATTTATCCATGGATTCTGGATAAAGACAGGGAGTAATAAGCAGGAGGTTCTTTGGACATATCCAACACCAAATAGTTATTGGGAAGATTTGATAGTTCCACCACCTCATAATTATATTGACCGGTATGATAAGCTACCATCACCCAATTTGGTTGAATGATGTTGACAATGGAACTGTAAATCCATTGATTTAGAGACATTGTCTCGCCACCATTGTTGTGCAATGTCACATTCATATCACTTCTATGAGATATATAGAGCCTGACCATTTGGAGTCTTTTTGCCCAGCATAACGTCCATAAGCTATACTCAATACTGCTTGTTCTATCAGCAAAAATTGGCCAGTAAGTAGGTGTCTATGCCCAATTTGCCTCTAAGGTCCACCACTGAGGATCAACCTGCATTTCTGGGGGAGTAAAAATATTCTCCATAATGCGGAAAATTTCCTCTCTCAGTGAAAGAGAACATCGGTTTCCATGTTGATATATTTCTTGAAATATTTCACGGAATAACCGTTCTTCATTTTGCACATAATTTCCAGGATGAGAAATGTTATTCAAGAAAAAGTCCAGGGCAAGATTAGTAATATTTTTTGACCAATAATCCTTGGCCTCAACTGCATCATTTTACCCATAATTGATCCATTCATAAATAATTCCTATGAATTTTCTTTCTAGGATCTTTTCCAGGGATTGTGCTTATGGCAGTGTCATCCTCTCTTAAGGTGATTATTCTTTACAGTTTTTTTAAAAAAAATATTCTAAAATTTAAAAAAAACAAAATTTTCTTGCTTTGATACCACATGTGGCGTACCAATCGCTAAATATAGTTGATAACATTTGGTGGTCGTCTAGGGTCTTTCCTAGTTGCCGCCATCCACACTCCACTGGAATGTTTGAACTTTGATCAGTCTAGCGACCCAAGGTCCACCTCGCAGGGGAATGACTTACCTCATCCCATGAGGATTGACCTGAGTGTTTCCTGCTAACCTAACAGTCTCCTATCTTTGGCTAGCTCACGTTCGGAGGTGTCCTTCAAGAGGCTTCTCGTTCGAACGGAGAAGGGGTCATTACCCTTGGTTCATGGAGTGCAATGCTTTTTTCCAGTAACGGTCTAGGGTTCGTGGAACTCTAACGCGTTCTGGCACAACCGATACATCACTCCCCTAAGATAGTGATCAACCCGGATTCTAAGACTTTGACCCTAGGGTAAGTCATCATGTCGACTCTTATCCTATTTTTCCCTTTCAGGAAAGCACCTGACTCATTGGGTCCACCCAACCATCGAACGCCTTTTGTCGTGAAGGGTCACTCACCCACTTCCCTTTAAACTTTGTTTTCTTTAGTTATCTAAACAGAGCATACTACCATGTTGTTGAATACATAAAAATAGCTTCATTAATTACCCTTTTAGCACAACGTTCGTTTCACATCTCTGTTAATTCACGACACGAAAACATTGAAACCAGTCCTTTCAAAACATTGGATGAAAGTATATTTATATATTTTCAGTTCCACCATTAAAATCAGAGGTTTCTAAGTCCATGTCATCATGAGTAGTATCTTCATCTTTCATCCACCATAGCTAAACCTTTGCTCTAGATCCGTGTTTCTCAACATCTCTTATGGGAGCATTACGTTGAATTGAAGGACTCTCTTGGTGCATCCAACAATATCGTTGAGACCAACATCATGCAACTATACTAGAAAAATGTTCAAGATGATGGGAGAACTGTTCTTCCAAAAAGAACCATGGGTGTTATTGCAATGAGGAGAACATCAAGTGAAGTATAGCATTACAAAACAAGTCATGTGAGGTAGACCCAACTATAGCTATGAAGGCTATCTTGTACTCAATTTCACAACTAGAATGGCCATGGTAGACTTATTTTAGCTCAACCAAGATATACAAGATTGGAGAGTATCTTGTCAATATTGGATTTTGGATTTCTGATGCTGATGACTCACTTTATGTGAGAAAGGGAGATGGGGGTTTGGTCATCATAGTCATCTATTTGGATGACTTGATTATTACAAGTGACAGTGACAATGGGATTGCTAAAGTTAAGGACTTCTTGAAGAAGAAGTTTGAGATGAAAGATTTGGGTGAGTTGAGATACTTTCTTGGTATTGAGGTGATCAGATGTGATGATGGTTTATGGCTATCCCAAAGGAGTATGGCTTGGATATATTATCCAAGTATGGTATGATAGCATGTAAGCCTCTTTCAGTACCATTGGAGCAAAATGTGAAGTTGAGTGTCAACGTTGGGGATGAGATAGAAGACCCTACTATGTTCAGGAGGATAGTAGGGAGTTTGATTTACATGACTATCACAAGGCCAGACTTGAGCTATACTATTGGCCTTGTCAGTCAGTTTATGCACATGCCTAGAATGCCTCATTTGGATGCAGTTAGATGTATATTGAGGTATGTGAGGTCCACTTTACATTATGGACTTTTTTATGAGGTAGGTAAGGACGTACAGGTCTTTGGATACACAGATCTAAATTGGGCTGGCAACATGTCAAACAGAAGATCTACTAGTGGATTCATGTTTTCCCTTTGGTAGTGCAACACTCTTCCATAATTCAGCATTCCAGGAGATTTTAATTTACTTCACAAAACTTTCCCAACGAAAGCACCCATCTAAACTACAGCTTAGGTTTCCCATCCTCTCAACGTTGGTCAAAGTTTATCAATCAAGTGCAGTGCATTCCAGGAGATACCACAAGGCATGCTTGATGCAAGGTGTACGACAATCGTGCACAACCATTTTATGATTAAAAACAGCCATGTGAGGTGCGGAAAATAGCCCTTTTATGAATTTTAACTAAGTTGTAGCATGCCTGCTCCTCAAATTGTGGGACACATCTTAGCAGTCCATCGAGAGATATATCTAGAAGACGTCATCCGGAACTCCCAAGGAATGACACGGGGTTTTCCAACTAGGGTCTCTCGAGTCTGCCTTCCAACGGAACTTATCCGGTCGTTCCCACTAGGATCGACCTAAAGTCCATGTTCTTAGCAGTCGGGTCTTCCCAACAACCTTCTAGCGTCGGTCGACAACCGCTCCACTTTGCGTAGATACAACTTGACCAAGGGAGACTCATACCGCACTTGGTTCAAAGAGAATGGGAAATGAGAGGGATGCATTGCCCAACCTCTCTGCCCGTAAGGCATAGTCCCATTCCGGTCCCCTAAAACAGCATGAATAAGGTTTTTAACTTATAAGTTCTGAGGTCCTTGTCTATCTAACATTTGCATCAAATAAATTCCATTGAGGAAAGCTCTAGGCTAACCGAGACCACCCTGCCGTAGGATGGACCCCACAGTCACATCCACCACGCTTCCCTCAGGGGTTGTTTTAGTTATCTAATTACCTACCACATTATGTTTGATGCATAAAAGCAGCTTCCTTAATTAACCCGTTAATCACAGGTTCCTTTACATAATTTAGGGCACAGACACGAAGACAAGGTAAAACAAGATCAAAAAATTCCTTAGCTTATCTCCAGATTAATGTTTGTCTCCTGCCCATACAGAAGGATTAAGTGTCCCTTTCTGCCTCCGTAGAAAAATCCTTCCATCTCCTAGAAATAAAAACCCGAAGGTTTATCCTACCAAGATTCTACCTTGTAACTAGTATCAAGGCCTCGAGATCCTATCTCGAGTCACATAGAACACTTGTGTAGGGTCCAGAGGCATTGGGATTTACGGCCAAAGAGCCCCTACACCCAAGCATCCTCCTATGCCAAGTAATTTCCAAGGAGAGACCTCTCGTGGTGGGGTCGGTTCACATTCCACATTCCGAGCATGGTTTCATAACCCCCTTGGTTAGGGTTTGGCGAATTGCGGGGGGTAGCTAGTGCCATCCTTCTTTAATTATCCCTTTAGGAAATCATCCACAGTTGAAGCAACCAGCCTAATAGCATTTTCTAGGAAAAACATCCCTTTTGTTCCCATGGCAATTTATCCTTACAGCTCCTACCATGAAAATATAATCACTTGGATATTCATCCAAAACCACAACCAATCCTTAAGGATCCTTTCGAAAACAATCAAGCTGAAACAACTAGCCTAACATCTTTTAACTAGGAAAACATCCTTTCCTAATCTAGCAAGTAACCACTCTGCCTAGCAATCACTTTTTCCATCTTTAACAAGATCAACCTTCGTTAAAACCATTTCAACAATTCCAAGCAACATGCTTAGCATAAATCAACTACCATAAAGTTTGCTCTCCCCCTTGGGTTAGGGCTTGGCAAGGTCAATTTAACAAATTCCTTCTAGATCCTTTAAATGATCTAAGTGGTCTTCCCCTTGATCCTGATTTGATCAAGGCTAACATTGTCCTATTGTTTCAAACATAGACAAGTTTGGTGGTTTGTACAACATTCCTGTTAAGGTGAAGTTCCTTTCCTGAATACCCTCAGCATTCTTCCTTAGGTCGATTGCAGCCCGCAAGATCCGATACCTTGGGAATTGGGGTTTTCCCTAAGTCTACATAGTCGAATGCCAATTCAACTCGTGCTTTTCGAGTTATGGACTGGTGATCTGCCCTTTCCAACAACCTTAGCATCGGCAAGGTCTTCATAGGAATTTTTCCCTAGATAGTTTACCTATCTAACTCCTAAATGTTGTTGTGCATTGAGTCCACTAGGGCATCCTTACCCTAGTGTGTAAGTCTCCCCTTCCTGGAAGAACAAGAGAATTTTTTCGTCCCAAGTTCTAATGCATTTAAACTATATTTATGAACTTATAATTTACCATAAATCCTGGGTCTTAGAAAAACCTAATTTTGATCAGTAGGTGTTGAGACATTAACAGTTCCACTTGATTCGATCTGCTTATTTTCCCCTTTCGCATCTCCCACACTCGTACGTCGATCGCATTGGACGAGCTCTCGTCCTCCTTCCTCAAAGTGTGAACCTTGCAAGGAACTCCATAGCTTTGCTAGGAGTTCGGCAGCCCTCAATTTGAAGGGAATAGTGGCAATGTTTCTGCGGTTTAAGTGAGGGGGAACGATGAGTAGGAACAAGGCTTAAAGAGGGTGGGGGAGACTTTAGAAGGTTTTAGAACCTTCTCTTTCTCTCTCATTCTCTCTCTGCCTAGGGAAGCATGCGATGGTGGCGCCGATTGTATCCGTGAGGGTGAATTCCTTCTTTGAGAGCTTCTCTCTCTCTCTCTCTCTCTCTGTGTGTGTTGGCATGATGACGGCCTTGATCATGGTGCGTTCCTTGAGCCAAGGGGGGGGGGGGGGGGGGGGGGGGGGGGGGGGGGCATATTATATACTTGAGAGGGGGGGTGAGGTCTCCCTCTCCCTCTCCATGTTATTATGCTTGTAGCCCACCAACTGTTTGATTTGCATTGCCACTAGATCGAGATGACGATGAGAACGAGGATGAAGACGTGAATGATGATGATGATGATGATGCGTTGGACGGAGATTGTTACGATGACAGATGGCGAGCGTCCCAGAGCTGGCGGCGGTAGAGAGACATGTACATTTTCTCCTTTCATTTTCTCTTTTTTTGTTTTAATTAACTAAAACATACATTCTAACCTTAATACTAACTAGCCTTACTAACTAATGTTACTATCATACTTAGTATTCGCACACGTGAAGGGGAGTTTAAATGCGAGGTGTTATTCCAAAATGTATAGACGGGTTAAATTTTTAAAAAAATGTCAGAGACATTACATCCTCTTTCCCTTGGAAGAATCGAGATGTCCTCATCTCGAGCACACTTAAGGTTCTAGCACCTGTGGTTAGGACCCATCATGCTTCTGTTGTGCAAATTTGATCATGCAACACAGCCCTTAGCTTAAGTAGTTTTACTCTGATACCAACTGTAACGTGTGCACTCCTCAAATTGTGGGACACGTCTTAGTAGTCCATTGAGAGATATATCTAGAAGACGCCACCCGGCACTCCCAAGGAATGACATGGGGTTTGCCAACTAGGGTCTCTCACATCTGCCTTGCAAAACGGAACTTATCCGACATTCCCACTAGGATCGACTTGAATTCCGGGTTCCTAGCAGTCGGATCTCCCTAACAACCTTCTAGCATCAGTTGACAGATGCTCCACTTTGCGTAGATTTAACTAGACCAAGGCAGACTCATACTGCACTTGGTTCAAAGAGAATGGGAAACGAGAGGGATGCATCGCTTAACCTCTCTACCCGTAAGGCATACTCCCATTCCGGTCTCTTAAAACAGCATTAATCAGATTTTAATTTACAAGTTCTAAGGTCCTTGTCTATCTAACATTTGCATAAAGTAAATTCCATCGAAGAAAGCTCTCGGCTAACCGAGACCACCCTGCTGTAGGATGGACCCGACGGTCACATCTACCACGCTTCCCTCAGGGGTTGTTTTAGTTATCTAATTACCTACCACATTATGTTTGACACATAAAAGCAACTTCCTTAATTAACCTGTTAATCATATGCTCCTTTACGTAATTCAGAGCACAGACACGAAGACAAGGTAAAACAAGATCAAACACTTCCTTAACTTATCTTCAGATTAATGTTTGTCTCCCGCCCATACAGGAGAATTAAGTGTCCCTTTCTGCCTCCGTAGAAAAATCCTTCAATCTCCAAAAAATAAAAACCCGAAGGTTTATCCTCCTAAGATTCTGCCTTGTAACTAGTATCAAGGCCTCGAGATCATATCTCGAGTCACGTAGAACACTTGTGTAGGGTTCGGAGGCATTGGGATTTACGACTAGAGCCCCCTGGCACCCAAGCGTCCTCCTATGCCAAGTAATTTCCATGGAGAGACCTCTCGTTGCGTGCTCGGTCCACATTCCCGGCGTAGATTCATAACCCCCTTCGTTAGGGTTTGGCGGCGGTTCGCCGGGGGTAGCTAGTGCCATGCTTCCTTAATTATCCCTTCAAGAAATAATCCACAGCTGAAGCAACCAGTCTAATAACATTTACTAGGAAAAACATCCCTTTTTTTTCCATGGCAATTTATCATTACAGCTCCCGCCATGAAAATATAATCACTTGGATATTCATCCAAAACCACAACCAATCCTTAAGTATCCTTTCAGAAACAATCAAGCTGAAACAACCAGCCTAACATCCTTTAACTAGGAAAACATCCTTTCCTAATCCAGCAAGTAACCACTTTGCCTAGCAATCAATTTTTCCATCTTTAACAAGATCAACCTTCGTTAAAACCATTTCAACAGTTCCAAGCAACATGCTTAGCACAAATCAACTACCATAAAGTTCGCCCTCCCCCTTGGGTTAGGGCTTCGCAAGGTCAATTTAACAAATTCCTTCTAGATCCTTTAAATGATCTAAGTGGTCTTCCCCTTGATCCTGATTTGATCAAGGCTAACATTGTCCTATTGTTTCAAACATAGACAAGTTTGGTGGTTTGTACAACATTCCTGTTAAGGTGAAGTTCCTTTCCTGAAAACCTCAGCATTCTTCCTTAGGTCGATTGCAACCCGCAAGATCCGATACCTTGGGAATTGGGGTTTTCCCTAATTTCGCCTTTGCTTGTGAGGAACAAGAATCTACATAGTCGAATGCCAATTCAACTCGTGCTTTTCGAGTTATGCACTAGTGATCCGCCCTTTCCAACAACCTTAGCATTGGCTAGGTCTTCATGGGAATTTTTCCCTAGATAGTTTACCTATCTAACTCCTAAATGTTGTAGTGCATTGTGTTCACTAGGATGTCCTTACCCTAGTGTGTAAGTCTCCCCTTCCTGGAAGAACAAGAGAATTTTTCCATCCCAAGTTCTAATGCATTTAAACTATATTTACAAACTTATAATTTACCATAAATCCCGGGTCTTAGAAAAACCTGATTTTGATCCGTAGGTGTTGAGACATTAACAGTTCCACTTGATTCAGTCTACTTCTTTTCCTCTTTCGCAACTCCCACACTCCTACTTCGATCGTGTCGGATGAGCTCTCATCCTCCTTCCTCAAGGTGTGAACCTTGCAAGGAACTCCATAGGAATTTGACAACCCTCAATTTGAAGGAATAGTGGCAATGTTCCCACGGTTTAAGTGAGGGGGAAGGATGAGTAGGAACAAGGCTTAAGGGGGGGAGACCTTAGAAGGTTCTAGAACCTTCTCTTTCTCTCTCATTCTCTCTCTGCCTGGGGAAGCATGCAATGGTGGGGCCGACTGTATCTGTGAGGGTGAATCCATTCTTTGAGAGCTTCTCTCTCTCTCTCTCTCTCTCTCTCTCTCTCTCTCTCTCTCTCTCTCTCTCTCTCTCTCTCTCTCTCTCTCTCTCTCTCTCTCTCTCTCTCTCTCTCTCTCTCTCTCTCTCTCTCTCTCTCTCTCTCTCTCTCTCTCTCTCTCTCTCTCTCCCCCTCCCCTCTATCTCTCTCTCTCTAAGCATGATGACGGCCTTGATCATGGTACGTTCCTTGAGCCAAGGGGGTATTATATACTTGAGAGGGGGGTGAGGTCTCCCTCCCCCTCTCCACGTTATTATGCTTGCAGTCCACTAGCTGTTTGATTTGCATGGCCGCTAGATCGAGATGACGATGAGAACGAGGATGAAGACATGAGTGATGATGATGATGATGATGATGATGAGTTGGACGGAGATCGTTACGATGAGAGATGGCAAGAGTCCCAGAGCTGGCAGCGGCAGAGAGACAGGTACGTTTTCTCCGTTCATTTTCTCTCTTTTTAATTTAATTAACTAAAACATACATTCTAACCTTAATACTAACTAGCCTTACTAACTAATGTTACTATCATACTTAGTATTCGTGCGCGCGGAGGGGAGTTTAAATGTGAGGTGTTATGCCAAAATGTATAAACGGGTTAAGTTTTTAAAAAAATGTCGGAGACATTACATCCTCTTCCCCTTGGAAGAATCGAGATGTCCTCATCTCGAGTACACTTAAGGTTCTAGCACCTGTGGGTTAGGACCCATCATGCTTCTGCTGTGCAAATCTGATCATGCAGCACAACCCTTAGCTTAAGTAGTTTTGCTCTGATACCAACTATAACGTGCACGCTCCTCAAATTGTGGGACACGTCTTAACAGTCCATCGAGAGATATATCTAGAAGACACCACCCAGCACTCCCAAGGAATGACACGGGGTTTGCCAACTAGGGTCTCTCGAGTCTGCCTCGCAATGGAACTTATCCGACCGTTCCCACTAGGATCGCGACCTGAAGTCCGGGTTCCTAGTAGTCGGGTCTTCCTAACAGTCTTCTAGCATCAGTCAACCAGCCGCTCCACTTTGTGTAGATACAACTGGACCAAGATAGACTCATACCGCACTTGGTTCAAAGAGAATGGGAAATGAGAGGGACGCATCACTCAACCTCTCTACCCTAAGGCATAGTCCCATTCCAGTCCCCTAAAATGGCATGAATTAGGTTTTTAACTAACAAGTTCTAAGGTCCTTGTCTATCTAACGTTTGCATCAAATAAATTCCATTGAGGAAAGCTCTCGGCTAACCCAGACCACCTTGCCTTAGGATGGACTGGACAGTCACGTCCACCACGCTTCCCTTGGGGGTTGTTTTAGTTATCTAATTACCTACCACATTATGTTTGACACATAAAAGCAGCTTCCTTAATTAACCCGTTAATCACAGGTTCCTTTACGTAATTCAGGGCACATACACGAAGACAAGGTAAAACAAGATCAAACACTTCCTTAACTTATCTTCAGATTAATGTTTGTCTCCCGCCCATACAAGAGAATTAAGTGTCCCTTTCTGCCTCCGTAGAAAAATCCTTTCATCTCCTGGAAATAAAACCTGAAGGTTTATCCCACCAAGATTCTGCCTTGTAACTAGTATCAAGGCCTTGAGATCCTATCTCTAGTCATGTAGAACACTTGTGTAGGGTCCGAAGGCATTGGGATTTACGGCCAGAGCCCCCCCTAGCACCCAAGCGCCCTCCTACGCTAAGTAATTTCCACGGAGAGACCTCTCACAGCGGGGTTGCGCAGATTTATAACCCCCTTGGTTAGGGTTTGGCGGTTCGTAGGGGGTAGTTACTTCCATGCTTCCTTAATTATCCCTTTAGGAAATCATCCATAGCTGAAGCAACCAGCCTAATAACTTTTGCTAGGAAAAACATCCCTTTTGTTCCCATGGCAATTTATCCTTACAGCTCCCGCCATAAAAATATAATCACTTGGATATTCATCCAAAACCACAACCAATCCTTAAGTTTCCTTTCGGAAACAATCAGGCTGAAACAACCTGCCTAACATCCTTTAACCAGGAAAACATCCTTTCCTAATCCAACAAGTAACCACTCTGCCTAGCAATCACTTTTTCCATCTTTTACAAGATCAACCTTCGTTAAAACCATTTCAACAGTTCCAAGCAACATGCTTAGCATAAATCAACTACCATAAAGTTTGCTCTCCCCCTTGGGTTAGGGCTTTGCAAGGTCAATTTAACAAATTCCTTCTAGATCCTTTAAATGATCTAAGTGGTGTTCCCCTTGATCTTGATTTGATCAAGGCTAACATTGTCCTATTGTTTCAAACATAGACAAATTTGGTGGTTTGTACAACATTCTTGTTAAGGTGAAGTTCCTTTCCTGAATACCCTCAGCATTCTTCCTTAGGTTGATTGCAACCCGCAAGATCCAATACCTTCGAAATTGGGGTTTTCCCTAAGTTCGCCTTTGCTTGTAAGGAACAAGAATCTACATAGTTGAATGCCAATTCAACTCGTGCTTTTCAAGTTATGGATTGGTGATCCGCACTTTCCAATGGCCTTAGCATCGACAAGGTCTTCATAGGAAATTTTCCCTAGATAGTTTACCTATTTAGCTCCTAAATGCTGTTTCGCATTGAGTCCACTAGAATGTCCTTACCCTAGTGTGTAAGTCTCCCCTTCCTGGAAGAACAAGAGAATTTTTCTATCCCAAGTTCTAATGCATTTAAACTATATTTACGAACTTATAATTTACCATAAATCCCGGGTCTTAGAAAAACCTGATTTTGATCCACAGGTGTTGAGACATTAACAGTTTCTCCACTTGATTCGGTCTGCTTCTTTTCCCCTTTCGCAGCTCCCACACTCATATTTCGATCGTGTTGGACGAGCTCTCGTACTCCTTCCTCAAAGTGAAAACCTTGCAAGGAACTCCATAGCTTTGCTAGGAATTCGGTAGCCCTCAATTTGAAGGGAATAGTGGCAATGTTCCCACGGTTTAAGTGAGGGGGAAGGATGAGTAGGAACAAGGCTTAAGGGGGGGAGACCTTAGAAGGTTCTAGAACCTTCTCTTTCTTTCTCATTCTCTCTCTACCTAGGGGAGCATGCGATGGTGGTGCCGACTGTATCCATGAGGGTATATCCCTTCTTTGAGAGCTTCTCTCTCTCTCTCTCTCTCTCTCTCTCTCTCTCTCTCTCTCTCTCTCTCTCTCTCTCTCTCTCTCTCTCTCTCTCTCTCTCTCTCTCTCTCTCTCTCTCTCTCTCTCTCTCTCTCTCTCTCTCTCTCTCTAAGCATGATGACGGCCTTGATCATGGTGCGTTCCTTGATATATACTTGAGAGGGGGGGTGAGGTCTCCCTCTCCCTCTCCACGTTATTATGCTTGCAGCCCGCCAGCTATTTGATTTGCATGGCCACTAGATCGAGATGACGATGAGAACGAGGATGAAGACATGAGTGATGATGATGATGATGAGTTGGATGGAGATCGTTACGTTGAGAGATGGCGAGAGTCCCAGAGCTGGCGGCGACAGAGAGACAGGTACATTTTCTTCTTTCATTTTCTCTTTTTTTGTTTTAATTAACTAAAACATACATTCTAACCTTAATACTAACTAGCCTTACTAACTTATGTTACTATCATACTTAATATTCGCGCTCGCAGTGGGGAGTTTAAATGCGAGGTGTTATGCCAAAATGTATAGACGCGTTAAATTTTTAAAAAATTGTCGGAGACATTACATAAGTGTTACGTGATGCGCTGCTTTAGGGACTAGCACTGGAACTTCCGTGCTATTAGTCACCTATATTTAATTATGGAACGATCTCTAAATGCTATGCACAAAGAGGTAAATCAGATTTTGTATCTTTTCAGCAATTAGATCGTCACACAACCTTCATCCTCCCCTCACCATTTAGGTGTTGCTGTGGTGCATAGGTGTAAATGGTTGTTTAGTATCATTTTTGTATATAAAAAGCGATAAACACGGACTACAACAAAAATGAAAAGGCCAAAATGAGGCTTAACCTCATGCTTTAACCTTGCCAAACATTCACACACATAAATCTTATTTTTCCATATTTTTAAAGTGCAAAAAACCCAATTTTTTCCATTTTTTACTATTTTTCTCTATTTATTATTCATGGAAAATAGGTATTTTCTGATGTATTTATATTGGCTTATTATTTTGATTGAGACTTAACATTTTCTTTGGTCTTATTCCATTTTCATCCCTTTTCTCCAATTCAAAATCAAAAAACCCACTAATTTCCACTAAAAATGACATTTACAGGTTGTAAAGAATTAATAACGACTATAAATCATCCCAGGTTCTATATTTCTGTAATTCTGTCCCTCAATCATGATGTAAACAAGGTTCAAACAAAATTTCATTGCATATGAACAACATTTGGACCATGAAACAACAAAAACAATCAAATTTCTTTGTAAAATTGAAGCATACCGCGTGTCTTGCGTGTTGCGGGTTTTTTTAATCATTATTCTGAGCAGCCCATAGACCAACCAGCAACCATTCTTCAGTGATGAACCTCTTTCCTCAACCTCCTCTTCATCTTGAAGCAATCCAATCACCGCCAAACAAGGATTCTTCAGCCCCTCCTCTTCTTGATTTCTTGCACATGAATGCCTCTATGCAGGAGAGAGAGGGAGGAGAGAGAAAGACTAGTTTTTGTTCTCTTCACTCAGTGCATCATTTCTTAATCGGTTTGTGGTGATGGAGGGCAAAGGATAGAAGCATTCCAGGCCCAAAAGGGTTCCTCTCCATTCTTCAGATCAACAAATCATGATTTTGGGAGAAAAGAGGGGGCGCAAAAAACTGACACCCCCCCTCCCCCATCGTTTCAAATCATGGGCATTCTTGCCCATAAGCTCTTTTAATTAGAGCTTTAAAACTCTAAACCACTTAACTAGTTCAAGCCTCTTGCATTCACACTTCTGGCCAAATGGTTTTTTCATATTTGAGGGGCGTTGGATTCCTGACGTCGTTTTACATCTAGGTAAACTCCAGCTCGGCCATCCGCCACCGTTTGATTTCCATCAAAATAGGCACTAGCACTTTAGGGACTTACCACTTAAAATTGTCTTGATTCCCACCGTCGCCTTTGACAAAGTCTATTTTTCCTTTTATATTCGTAATTTTTGGCTATTTTTAAGCACTTCTCGGCATAAAAAATCATATGTCATTGGTGACCACGGGATAGGTAACTCAGCCCGTCGAATCCCACGAATAGATCTACACAGAAACAACAAAAAGAAGCATCAAGCTAATACAAAAATTACACAACACAATACATCGCAGCTCATATCCTACCCCTTGACAAAACCAAGGCATGAAATCCATGAGGAGTAGGCCTAGCATAATCTGATAGAAAGTTTGAAGCTAGTCGCTAACCAACTACTACAACATAGCCAAACTATAAAGAACTATCAAAGAGGTCACCCTAAGTGGCATTCTAAACTACCTACCTAACTAAGGACAACTCAACTAAGAGCTCCTACTAGGCGAGGACTCCTATAGCCTAATCAAGAAATAGTTTCTTTTAGCACATTTTTTCTTCTTTTAGTGTCTGATTGTCCATACTCGGGCGCGTAAAAAGGAGGGAGCTGAGCGTAGTGACCCAAGGAGAATAGGGCATCGGCCTTAGGTCCTGTCTCGGTACCCAAGAACCTACCAAGCCCTCGCAAGGCGACACTTAATCCTTTTCTAGCACTCACTTTTATTTTCGCTCCAACCTTTTTATATTTCCTTTTTTTATGGCAAGATGTCACCCCAAGGAAAACAAGGCATCGACCCGGGGTCTAACTCGTCCCCAGGCACCTACCAAGCCTTCGCAAGGCGATAAACAATAACTCAAGGATTTTTCTTTCTTTCCTTTTCTATTTTTATAGGGTTCAAACTCCTTTTTACACACCTCCATATATTCATATATTGGCTTTCAGATCTTTAGGGTTTTGTCTCTTTCCATCATTATTTTAATAGGCTTCTCTAACTGCCTCACAACTAACAGGAGCTCCTCGAACGGCTGCCTAGTGGGCTAGCAGAATAGGGTCACTAGAACTGTAATAAGACTCGAATGCCATCACATGGTACGCAAAGGTACCAAAGACTGTAATAAGTGTCGTTTTTAGCTTGTCTTGCTCTACAATCGCCATTTGGTTATACCCTATAAAGCAGTCCATAAACGAATAGATTTCCCTACCCGCTAGTTGGATCCAAAATTTGGTCAATAAATGGCAATGTGTAGTAATCTTTAACAGTCTTCTTATTCAACTCTCTAAAGTCTACACAAAGACGGATTTGATTATTCTTCTTCTTTCTAGTCACAACTGGTGAGCACCATTCAGTATGTTGAATAGGGAAGATCAAACGTGCTTTCCTAAACTTCTGTAGTTCCTCGTACAGCCCGTCCCTTAATTCAAAAGGCATACGCCTTACTTTCTGCCATACAGGGCAGGTACCTTCCTTTACACGAATAGTATGCACAGCTAGACTGGGAGGAATACCCCGAAGTTTGTCATAGCTCCAAGCAAAGATATCGCGGAACTCTTGAATTATAGACACATAATCCTCTTTTTATTCCGCACTGAGCATGGTTCCTAATTTAATTGGTCGTGAATCATTTAGTGTACCAAGATCCAGTTCAATAACGTATGCCTCTCTTATTCGATCATGAGGCTCTATTGGCTCATTCCAGGTTATCTGATAAATATCCTCTGTGTAGTGGATCCTTCCTTAGATCATCACTCGATGATGTCTCACTACCAGATGAATCATCTACTATTTCTAGTTCAGTGGAGGATAGTGGAGCTCTCTCACTTTAAGGAGACTCATTGTAAGCGTCCACTATTACGCGATGGGCACCTCGACCTAGAATCACTCGACCCGCGGGTATATTGACTTGACAATCTATCCGTAGAATCCATGGCTTGCCTAGCAAAACCCGATAGCTAGGACGTCCTGCAAACCTTATCACCCTAAAGTCCAGATAGCATTTCACGCTCACAACAGTAACATGGACCTTAGTAATACAACCTTCTGGTTGTCTTAGACTATCATCAACCATCCTAAGAAGTGTGGAGCCGTCTTTTTGGATCTCTAGACCCAACCTCTCCATCAAGTCCGAACTTATGATATTGACGGAGGATCTAGTGTCCATGATAGCATGCTCCACTAATATTCCATCCACCTATGCTGGAACCCAAGGGAAATGCTTTTCAACATGATCACTATACCTACATTGAGCCCTTGATCTAGGAGACTAAGAAGTAGCCCCACATCTTCAGGTGGATCTATAAGTGTTGCATGGAACAACAAAGAAAAGAAGAAAGTGTTGGATGGTAATGATGCATCTACCAGTCATTTGGGATTTGATGGACATTCTAATGGTTTGGAGAGTTTGGAATTCCTTCAATCAGGTAACCAGGTGTACAAAGAGCTCATAGTAATGTAAAGGCTCCATTGAGTGATTCGGTGGTAAACAGATCTAGCAGGGTCAGTACCCTGTTAAAAGATTTGTTTTTGAAGGTTATACATCTCACCATTGAAGGAACCAGTGATTAAATGGCTAATTAAGGAAGTTGTTTTTGCTTGTCAAACTAAATGTTGTAGGTAATTATATAACTAAAGCAACCTGAGGAAAGTGTGGTGGATGTGACCATGGGTCCGTCCTACGGAAGGGTGGTCCCGATTGGCCAGGAGCTTTTCTCAAAGAAGTTAACAGCAAGGTAAATGATGACCTAGAATCTAGGAAGCTAGAGTCCTGATTTATACTGTTTTAGGGGAATGGAATGGGACTATGCCTTATGGGTAGAGAGGTCAAGCTTTGCATCCCTCTCGTTTCCCATTCTCCTTGAACCAAGTGCAGTATGAATCCGCTTCGACCCTGATGTTTCTGCGTAAAGTAGTTCACCTGGGGTTCGATGCTAGTTACCTCGGAGGAACTTGACCATTAGGGAAACCCCGATTCAAGTCGATTCCAAGTGGGAACGGCCGGAATGTTTCCGCTTCGTGGCAAACTCGCGAAGGCCTAGATCGCAAACCCGTGACATTCCGCAGGAGTGTCGGGCGGCGCTTTCTAGACTCTCTTCCCAATGCTAAGACGTGTCCTACAAGTCGACATGTGGACACGTTACAATTGGTATCAGAGCGAATCAACGGATCTAATATTTACAAGAATACTTAATGAGGAGAAGTAGAGTAAATGTTGTTGTTAAGAACATTTCCTTACTTACTTATCGATGCTAGCCTGCAGAGTCGCAAAGCATGGAACAAATTCTTGGTGTTCCAGGTTATGTTTATGACCGTGATGCTTGCTTGGGATTATCGACTGAGATTAGATATGATGAATATCCTAGACCTCATCTACGATCCTTCGCCCCTGTACATGGAACGGAGATGGATGGGTGATTCAAGAATTTATTACTATTAAGGGTTAAATGGGCACACTATGTTGTATGTGAATGTACCTTGTACATGTCGGTAGTCGAAAGGTCAAGCAGAACATGTATGTGTACGAGGAAGTGACTCGAATAATCCCTACCGACAGAATCAAGGTGTTGGGACATTATGAGAAGAATGGGTATCAAAGGAAAGGATACCGCAAGCTTCCTATGACCTATCAATTCCTAAAAATCCATGACCCCAATCCATACTATTACTCAATTCCTGTAGCTGAATGTAACACAATCTTATTCTCACCGAATTGATATGCCAATTAGCTTGTTCCATCTTCCCAAAAAAAATTTGTACTCGAAAGGGCTATGTCCATATGAATGAAATAGACTTTTTTATCACTGTTTGTCATGGCTGTGAGTGTTGGTAAAGGAATTAAGTGATTAGGTCACTTGGTTAAAAGCTAAACTGGGCATGTTAATGCAATGTGAGAAATGCTCAGCAAGTTTTTAATGTTAAGAATTTTAATGCCTAGGCACAACCTCAAGTGCAGATTCCTAGTCCGACCCCTACACCAAGTACGACTGTAATTTAGGAGAAGAAGTTTCTTCTCAAGTAGATCAAACCACCCGAATTCGATGGTAAGGGAAGGACCGTCCAAACTGATGCCGAGATCTAGATTGAATCCATGGAGGATTATTTTGAAGTAGTAGGTACTGCACCTGCTAACCAGGCTATGCTCACCAAGCTGAAGCTTACCAACAAAGCAAGACTTTGGTGAAAGCAATGATGCAGAGACCAAGGGATCTCGAAAGGGTCAGTTACGTGGGAAAAGCTTAAAAGAGCTGTGCGAGCGAGATATCTACCACCTACCTACCACACGCAGAAGATAAACGAGTTCTATGAACTGAAGCAGCTTGATCTATCCCTTGATACATACTATTCAAAGTTCGTCTCTCTTTTGAAGTATGTGCCACAAATGGATATGACACAACAGGTGTCAAAGTTTTGTGATGGATTAAACCCACCTATAAACACCCACCTTGAATCAATACGCCCAACAGACCTTCACGATGCGCTCATTTGAGCTACGCCCATAATACAGGAGTACATACTAGGCCAAGAAATAACAAGACTTGGTCTTACAAGGATCAGAACAAAGGAGTGTATAGGTCCCAGGCGAAGAGAGCGCAGAGCCAAAATCCGGGACAAAGGAAGAAAGCTAGGACCAACACTGTCAATAATTTCATTCCTACCCAAGGTAATGGCCGCAATCTCTGCTATTTCCATTGCAACGAGCCCGGTCACTTTAAAAGGTATTGTCCCAAGGTTAGGGGAGGACAACGTCAAGGGCAATCCCAAGGAACCACCCATGGCCAGGGAGCCGCTGTCATAGCCAGAGGGAGAATCTCTAGTGTTACCAACAAGGAGCTGTGTGATGAAGAAGACCCATCCATGGAAGCAGGCATTGAGAGGGCAATGATCCATACCACTCTTCACAAGAAAGGCCCGAATCGCCAATTTTCGGTGATTCAGACTCCATCGGATTATCAAGGTAAAAGCTTCAAAACCTTGATTGATTATGGCAGTATGCATTCCTTCATTTCACCAGTTTGTGCAAGAAGATTAGGGATAGCCACAAAAGATGCACCTACCTTACTTCTAGAATTAGCAAATGGTCGTGAGGTCACTTGTACCAGGCAAACTGCCAAGGTGGAATTCCTACTGGGTGGAAAGTCGACTTCAGTTAGATTGAGGGTTATGAACCTAGGTGTCCACGAGTGTTTGCTTGAAATGGATTGGCTTAAACCTAATGATGCCCACATTCACTGGGGGAAGGGCCAAGTTTCCTTTCAAAATTCTGAAGGGAATTTGGTCACAACTCAAGGAGAGACTGGGAAGCCAAAAATTCAACTGGCCAAAGCATCTCGGATAATAAAAGGAGTTAAAAAGGGCCTACCTGTCTATTTGATTAAGCTAAATAAGTTAGATCAGAATCAGGAGTTTGGAGAAGAACCTTCATGGCTAAAGGAATACACAGACGTATTTCCTGAAGAGCTGACAAAACGTCCTCCTCAAAGGGAAGTCGATCACGAAATCAAGCTAGCGCCAGGAGCTGCACCAATTGCAAAGAGACCATCCCAGAAGTGATTGAGCTGAAGGAGTAACTCAAGCAACTATTAGACCAAGGCTACATCCGTCCTAGCAGTTCACCATGGGGAGCTCCAATGCTATTCTAGAAGAAGAAAGATGGAACGCTTCGGTTATACATTGACTACATAGGGTTTAATCAATCAACCATTAAGAACAAATACCCCATTCCAAGAATATATGAACTTCTTAACTGTCTTCAAGGTGTGAAAATCTTCTCCAAGATTGATCTCAGGTCCGGATATTATCAGATAAGGAGCAAGGAAGAGGATATCCCAAAGACGGCATTCAGCACAAGGTATGGGCACTTTGAATTCCTAGTCATGTCATTTGGGCTGACAAATGCTCCTGCTACCTTCAACAGGTTAATGCAAGATATCTTTAGGCCCTATCTTGATGACTTTATGCTCGTCTTCTTTGACGATACCCTAGTCTACTCCAAGCAGGAAGAAGATCATGAACCCCAACTTCACATTGTCCTTGAAACAATGAGGGCACACGAGCTTTATGCTAAGAAAAAGAAGTGTGCATTTTTCAAGTGACAGACTGAATATCTGGGATTCATTGTATCAACGGAAGGGATTTCAGTAGATCCGGACAAGGTAGATGTTCTGGAGTGGCCAACACCAACAACTGTCAAAGAAATACATAGTTTTCTTGGATTGACAGGATGGTACAAGGTCTTTATCAAAAACTATGCTTTGATTGCAATGCCTCTGAGACTGATCTACTGAAGAAGCAAGCATTAATTGTATGGTCACCTACTGTTGAACAGTCCAGCTTTGACAAACTAAAGCAAAGCTTGGTATCAGCACCCATCCTGAAACTTCCAAATCTTAGTAAGAGGTTTGAAGTAATAACTGATGCTAGCACACTTGCCTTAGGATGTGTGCTTATGCAAGAAGGTCATCCTGTAGCATACTCTTCAAGGAAGCTGAAGAGCCATGAAAGGAACTATGCTACCCACGATCTAGAGCTATTAGCTGTCATCCATGCTATCAAGCTTTGGAGACACTACTTGCTGGGTAACAAATTTACCCTAGTGACGGATCATAAAAGTCTTAAATTGACTTTTACCCAGAATGAGCTCAATACGAGGCAACGTCGATGCATTGAAGTTCTAGAGGAATATGATTTTGAAATCAAATACCGGCCTGGAAAGGAGAATGTAGTTGCCGATGCACTCAGTCGCAAGGCATTTCTAAATTCTCTGATTTTGCAAGATCTCTAGCCACAAAGGTATCCATGCCAAACAATCCAATTCTTGAGCTAGCTAGAGAAGAGGCATGCCATGACCCAACCTATCAGAAATTGCTAAGGGAGATCCCCATCAAGGATCAAGACCCAAAGCTACAAACAAAGTATCAAGAATTCTCTATCAATAGTGGACTTGTCTACTATAGAACGAGATTATGTATACCGGCAAGCCATTCACTCAAGCAGAAGATACTTTGGGAAGCCCATGACTCCCCTTTTTCAGGACATCTTGGCTATGCCAAGACCCTCAATGCAGTCAGAAAGAGCTATTATTGGGAGAGGCTCAAAGGTGACGTTCTCAAATATGTCATTGAATGTTTGTCTTGTCAACGCATTAAGGTCGAACATGTCAAAATGCCAGGGAAATTGCAACCACTTGACATTCCCCAAATGAAGTGGGAGTTCATTAGTATGGATTTTGTTGTTGGCCTACCCCAAGTTCAGGGAGGATACAACTGTATTATGGTCGTGATGGATATGCTCACCAAGGTTGCAGATTGTATCCCTGTTAAGACAAACTATAAAGCCTCAGACATCACGAGGTTATTCATCAAGGAGATTTTCAAACTGCATGGGTTACCCAGAAGAATCATTAGTGATCGTGACTCTCTCTTCACATCATACTTCTGGAGGGCTATCTTTGAGGCCATTGGGACTCAACTCTATTTCAGTACAGCTTACCATCCCCAAATCGATTGTCAAACGGAGCGAGTCAACCAAGTCATTGAGGATATGCTAAGGGCACACTGCTATCGTGAACCCAAAAAGTGGATTCAATATTTGCCACTGGTTGAGTTTGCCTACAATGCTTTCTACCAACAAAGCATTCAGATGACCCCTTTCCAAGCATTGTATGGGCACGACTGTCGTAGTCCTTTAAACTTTTCAGATCCAACCCTGAGGGTTGAAGCTTCAAAGCGGATGTTGGAAGATATGGATGACCAAATTAAGTCAATAAGACAGGACATCCAAGCCGCCAAGGACAAGCAGAAAGCTTACGCGAACCTAAAAAGTCAAGACAGATCCTTCGCTGAAGGAGATATGGTCTTCATTCGTGTGCGTCCAAAGAAGAGTTCCCTATCCTTGGGTGAATGCAAAAAGCTAAGTCCAAGGTATTGTGGGACCTACAAGATTCTCAAGTGCCTAGGGCCTAATGGTTATAGACTGCAACTCCCTGAAAACCTAAAAGTTCATAATGTATTCCATATCAATCTACTGAAAAAGTATGTGCCTAACCCTAGTCACGTGCTTGATGATCAACAAGTTGTAATTCCTAGCCAAGGAGTCCTTGAGCTATGGCCCGATAGGATCTTAGATGTTAGGGAGAAGCATTTGAGATCCAGAACCTTGAAAGAATACCTCGTCCAGTGGAAAGATTATCCCGAAGGGGATGCCACTTGGATGGATGAAAGTACTCTCAACCAACAATACCCCCATCTCTTCTCGAGATGAGGACATCTCGATTCCTCTAACGGGGAGAGAATGTAATATTTCCACCTAAAATATTAATCCACCCTAAATCCCGCACACCCCATGCAAAAATGCAACCCAAAGTAATCTCCAGCATCATAAAAATGTTGGTGGCTAAGTGCTTACTCTGCGCGCATTAATAAATTTTAGCTACGTGTCGTGTATGGAAGAATGTGGCTTGAAGACCACAAGCCCACGCACAAACACCCTTCACGGGTAAAAAAAGGGGATGATGGTTAAATTTTGTGCAAATTTTTTTTATTATTAACCCCCTCCTCTCAGCCGATGCATGGCAAGGAGAGGGAGTGTGAGAAGAGCATGAGTTGTGGAGGGCATGGGGAGGTGGCATGCAGCCCGACACATGAGTGGCTATCCCTCCCCCCCTTAGACCTATAAGACCACCCCCTCCCCAAGCTTGAGGGAGGGGAGAGGAGAGAGAGGTGGAGCCGTGCTGCTAGAGGAATCATGGAGCCTACCGTGCTACCGCCATCAGCCGCCATGCCACGCCACGCTGCTGTTGCGCCAGGCCGCCTCACCTCCACCTGCCATCATCATCTCCACCATCATCATCATCCTCATCATAATCATTATCCTCATCATCATCTCCTCCATCATTTCTTCTCTCTCCACCTCATTCTGTGGAACAGAAGCTTCTTGGAAGCTTCTATAGAAGCTTCTAAATAAGGCTTCCATAAGCCTTGTTTACACGGCCTCCCCTGGTTTTTTTTAAAACCACATCTTGTAAAGGCAATTTCTGTGCGAGGGGGAGCATGCAGTTTTGGGGCTGATTTTCCAAAGCCTGGAGGGAGTTTGGAGATCGGATAAAGGCAAGGACAAGTTTGCAGAGTCAAGGATCTACGTCATCAATGGCTCCAAAGCTAAAGACGTGAGGCGCACACGTCGAAGCCTCCAACCCGAGTTCACGTGTGGACAACGCTATGAGTCCTCATGCCCAGGTTCCAATTGTATTCTTGCATAAGAGGGGATGCATTAAGCATGATGGTTTTTAGGAAAATTTAAATGCATTTATTCATTCATTTACGAAGTTAGTGCATGTCATGTATTTGAAATTGCTTGCACTTCCAAGTTGCAATCCTGAACGAATATTGCATAGGTTAAAAAGATGGATTTGACTAAATGCATCCTAGATTGCCTCGCGAAAAAGAATAGTGCATAATGCACTTAGGTAATAATTTCCTAGTTGTGATTCGTATGAGATAATCATTGGCGTCCATTAAATGTTATCCAAGTAGTTGCAATGCATGAAAGGGATTTATGTACCTTGCAAGTTGCATGCGATGTTAATTATTAGATATGATCAATGCTCCACCCTCATTAGGTGCCACCAATGATCCATGGTGCTCAAAGTTGTAAGGCCCCCATTATGAGGAGAAGCCAAATGTGAGCCCGGACCTTGGTTGAGTCTTGACTTGTATATCAGATGAGGTCTATGTGACCGGATGGCAAAAAGGTGACCATTGTGGGTCTAATCTTTGGGTTAGACGGAGTGGTTAAGCTAGTAGCAACTCGAGGCTCATTGCATCGAGTTGCGAGGGTCCCAAGGGGGCTAGCGACTCCCCTGGCGAGGGTCCAGGGGTAGCGCCCCTGGCCCGATGGTAAAGGGAATATTCCCTGGTCGAGTAGTGGTGGCTTATTTGGTAGGTCAGTCAGGCCGACCTAACAGCCTTCGCGGGCTATAAAATCTAAACCCCTTCACAGCCATCCATCATTCATCTTTCACCCAGTTAGAGTTGTTGTTCCATCTAGCCTTAAGCTCTTCACCTATCTTCTATCTAGATCGCCATCTAAGCTTCACACAGTGGAAGCACACAGGTGGACAGAGCCATCTTTGTATCAATTGTTTAGAGCTAAAGAATTTACTGATTCTCCTCTTATCTATTGTATACTCTCTATCTCTTTCTCATATTCTGTTCGCTGCGTCGTGTAATTTTTTTTACATGGTATCAGAGCCCAGAGGGCTCTAGAGATCAAAGAGTGTGCAAGAGGCAAAGGTTTTAACAGCAAAGAGAAACTATGTCAACTTTCAAAAGTGATTCTGGCACATCAGGAAGTGGTGCAGGAGGTGGTGCTGCTGTACCGGCTATTCAAACACTGAGGATTCGTCCACCAACCTTCAGCGAAGGCAAGTTAGATGGTACAAACTACACCCTGTGGAAGTTCAAAATTACAACTATCCTTGATTCTTATGAGCTTCTGGAGACTGTGCTGGGGACTGACGCAGAACCACAGCCTACCCCCGACCCATCAAATTCTAGTGTGATGATTCCTCCGAATGCAGATCTTCTACGAGCTTGGAAACGAAGGAATGCAGATGCATTGTGTACCTTAGTTACAAGCTATTTTGACAGTGTTTTGACTTTGATTCAGCATACAACCAAAGCGTTAGAGGCTTGGAATGTACTAAGAAGTCAATATGAAACACGAAACCAAACAAGGATTCAAAACTTGGAGAATCAACTAGCAGCGGAGAAGTTTGCTGAAGGAGAGACGATTGAAGCATTCATCACTCGAATTAAGAATCTGCACGACCAGATGGCTGGCACTAGGATACAAAAGACTAGCGAAGAGCTAGCTCGGAGGTGTCTTCGGATTTGTCCACAAAAGTTTGATGGACTAGTAACTGCCCTTAATACTCATGTGAGACCTCAAGCTTTGACTTTTGAGGAGTTTTGTGCATTATTGATGGAGGAGGAGTTGAGGCTGAAAGCTTGAGAAGGAAGCAACAATGGAGATACTGCATTCTCTGCCAATGCAAAAGGCAAAGGTGGTTCCTCCACCAAAAATGATGGTGACAAAAAGAAGAAGGGTGGCAAGAAGAATTTTCAAGGAGAGTGCTTCTACTACAAGAAGAAAGGACATGCAATTACAGATTGTCGTGTCAAGAAGGCAGATGAAAAGAATGGTACCCTTAAAAGTAAAGGGAAAGAGACAGCCAATACAGTTGAAGTAGAGTTGGAATTATTCATGGCGACCATTGAGGAAGTGTGCTCCTCGGAGCAAGAAGAATCTACCACTGACTCATGGGTGTTGGATAGTGGGGCCTCCCGTCACATGACCAACAAGAAAGGTCTATACAGTTCTATGCAACCTCTACAAGAATCCATCACCGTGACGGTTGGAAATGATGCTAAATGCCCTGCTGCGGGCACAGGTACTATTTCTTTTGTTGCTGCAACAAATGTGTTATATGTTCCCGAAATCAGTAGAAATCTGTTATCAGTTACTGCCATAACCGATCTTGGTCATGAAGTGAGGTTCAAGAAGACAGGTGCAGAAGTTCTTGATAGTGCTAGCACAATTGTTGGCAAGGAGAAAGAAGGAACAACTTGTATGAGCTAAGTGCTCTTACAGCCACCGCTGGAGTGGGCACAAGTAAGCTTTGGCATGAAAGGTTTGGACACATCGGATTTGCGGTGTTGAAGGAGATGCAAAAGCAAGGTATGGTTGCTCACCTACCTACAATAACTAAATTGAAGGAACCATGTGAAGCTTGTATGATGGGCAAGCAATAGAGAAAGACATTTCCACAAGAAAGAAATAATAGAGCACAGGCTCCTCTAGAGTTGGTGCATGCTGACTTGTGTGGTAAGATGCCTACACATGCCTTGGGGGGATCTTCTTATTTTATGTTGATTGTCGACGACTATAGTAGGAAGATGTGGGTGTACTTCCTTCATGATAAGGCTCAAGCTTTTGGTAAGTTTAAAGAATGGCTAAAACTTGTTGAGAATGAAACAGGGAAAAGTGTGAAGAAATTTAGAACATATGGTGGTGGTGAGTTCAACTCAAAGGAGTTTGAAGACTTTTGCAAGAGCAAAGGGATCAAGCGTCAATTGACAACGCCTCACACACCTCAGTAGAACGGTGTTGTGGAATGCAGGAATCGCACCATTGTGGAGATGGCAAGATGCATGCTAAAGGGCAAGGGATTGCCTAACCATTTTTGGGCTGAAGCTATTAATACTGCAGTCTACATTCTAAATCGAAGCTACACAAAGGCTCTCAAGGGAAAAACACCTCATGAGGCTTACACTGGTAAGAAACCATCTGTCTCACATTTCAGAATTTTTGGATGTGAATGTTATGCACATATTCCAGATGAGAAGAGAAACAAGTTTAAACCAAAAAGTATAAAATGTATCTTTTTGGGTTATAGTGATGAGCAGAAGGCTTACAAATTCTATGACCAAGAGGCAAAGAAGATCATCGCGAAACGTGATGTGGTGTTCAAGGAGGAGCCGCATACAATGGAGGAGAAGGCAAGTTCTTCCACTTTATCATCAAGCGAAGAAGTAGTCCATTATGAACCTGTCCCGAGAGCTGTCCCTATCCTTAAGGAGGAGGAAGCATCATCTTCAGATGATGAGGAAAAAGTTCACCAACTTGACATCACCCCACCGAAAAATCCATTGCCGTGATGGGTGAAGCAGCTCTATGACCACAATAATCCTATGCATGCATCTGTTGAGGAGAAGGCAGACGGACCAAGGAAGTCTCAGAGAATAGAGGAGCAAAGGAGGGCTTCTTCTCACATAGTCAATATGGCCTTGATGGTTGAGATTATGAGAGAAGTAAAGGAGCTAACTTACTTAGAAGAAGCACTTGCAGATCCATCATGGAAGGCTGCTATGCAAGCGGAGTATGACAGCATAATGAAGAATGACACTTGGGAGCTAGTGGATCGACCAGCAAAGCGGAAGGTTATTGGCACCAAGTGGATCTGGAAGGTAAAGTACAAGGCTGATGATACCTTAGAAAAGTACAAAGCTAGACTGGTTGCCCAAGGATTTTCACAAGTTGAAGGGTTTGATTTTCAAGAGTCATTTTCCCCAACTGCCAAAATGACCACTATTCGCACAGTACTTGCAGTGGCTGCCCACAAGAAGTGGCCAGTGTACCAAATGGATGTTAAGTCAGTGTTCTTAAATGGTGACCTCAAGGAGGAGGTGTACGTGGCTCAGCCACCAGGGTTTGAGGCCCCCCATTCTGAGAACAAAGTGTGTAAGCAAAAGAAGGCATTGTATGGGCTGAAACAAGCCCCCATAGCATGCCACCAGCAGATAGATAAGTTCTTTTTAATCCTAAACTTCAAAAGATGTGCCTCAAATGCTAACTTGTATGCTTACAGGGATGGTAAAAAGTTTGTAGTGATTGTCCTATATGTGGACGACCTTCTTATTACAGGTGACTATGAAGATATGATCAACCAAACTCGAAAGGCTTTGAGTTCTGAGTTTGAAATGACAGACTTGGGCTTGCTGCACTATTGTTTGGGGATCAAAGTCTAGCAAGAGCTAGGAAATATCTTCATCTCTCAGAAGAAGTATGCATGGGAAATCTTGAAGGCATTTGGCATGACCGAGTGCAAGGAGATAGCTACACCTATGGAGGTGAATGCAAAGTTATCCTCACTAGCAGACATTGGGAGGCATAGGAGGTTGATCTACTTGTGTAACACCAGACCAGATATGAGTTTTGTTGTTGGTGTTTTGAGCAGGTTCTCAAACAAACCTCATGAGAGTCATTGGAAGGCTGGGATGCGGATGCTCAGATACTTGAAGGAAACTCTTGACTATGATATCGCATACAGTTTCGGAACTTCTCTTGTGGGGAACTGTGACTCAGATTGGGCAGGAGACAGTGATTGCAGGAAGTCAGTTTCTGGTTATTGTTTCTCTTTGGGTTCAGGAATTTTCTCTTAGATTAGTAAGAAGTAGCCAACAGTTGCATTGTCTTCTACCGAAGCAAAGTACAAGGCAGCTTGTTTTGTTGCATGTGAAGCAGTATGGTTGAGAAGGATTCTATGGCATATGGGAGTGCATGAAGAAGAACCAACTGTGCTCAGATGTGACAATCAGATTTGCATCGCCATTGCCAAAAATCAAGTGTTTCATGCACACACCAAACATATAGAGATCCAGTATCACTATGTGCGTGATTTGATGGAGGATGGGATAGTAGAACTGGTCTACTGTCCAACAAAGGAGAATGGAGCAGATATCTTCACCAAAGCACTTACGAAGGATCTACTTCAAGTTCATCTTCAAAGACTCGGTTTTGGGCTAAGGAGATAGTTCACCTATAGGTCGTCATTGAGGGGGGGTGTTAGATATGATCAATGCCCCACCCTCATTAAGTGCCACCAATGATCCATGGTGCTCAAAGTTGTAAGGCCCCCATTATGAGGAGAAACCAAATGTGAGCCCGGTCATTGGTTGAGTCCTGACTTGTATATCAGATGAGGTCTATGTGATCAGATGGCAAAAAGGTGACCGTTGTGGGTCTAATCTTTGGGTTAGAGGGAGTGGTTAAGCTCGTAGCAACTTGAGGGGCATTGCATCGAGTTGCAAGGTAAAGGAATTAAAAGGGGCCCCTATTTTGGGGTGTGGGGGCTACAGAAGCGGCCCCTGGCTGGGGGGTCCCAGGGGGGCTAGCTGCCCCCCTGGCGGGGGTCCAGGGGCAGTGCCCCCGGCCCGATGGTAAAGGGAATATTCCTTAGCCAACTAGTAGAGGCTTATATGGTAGGTCGGTCAGGCTGACCTAACGGCCTTCACGGGCTATAAAAGCTAAACCCCTTCACAGCCATCCATCATTCATCTTTCACCCAGTCAGAGTTGTTGTTCCAGCTAGCCTTAAGCTCTTCACCTATCTTCTATCTAGATTGCCATCTAAGATTCACACAGTGAAAGCGCACGGGTGGACAGAGCCATCTTTGTATCAGTTGTTTGGAGCTAAAGAATTTACTGATTCTCCTCTTATCTATTGTATACTCTCTATCTCTTTCTCAGATTCTATTCGTTGCACTGTGTATTTTTTACATTAATTACATCCTAGGTTGGGTTAAGTGTTGTAGGACAGATTAAGTCAATAATAGTCTTATGGCATTCGCTCATGCATGGACTTCTTTTATCAGAGTTTGTATTCAGAAAATGATGCATTTCATATTAAAACTTGAATTCAATGCATTAAACGAAGGGTTTATGGGTACTTCTTGATGTAAATCAACGTAGGGTTTATAGAGTTAGCCCTAAATTGTCAATCATTATAGTTTAGGCAAGGAAAAGAAATGGTCATTGTACATTTTATAGTTGCATAGAAACACAAAGTCTATGAATCGCATACTTGCATGGAATGTTATGTCTTGCAATTATTTACATCTTTTAGGAGAAATATTAGCATCTCTAAGGAAAGATCACCTCTTTTCGCAAGACAATTAGATCGATTTAGGTAAATCGCTTGTAATGGCATAACCCACATGGGATTCATAAAAGCATAAATAGTTAGTACGACAAGCACCTCAAAGTGCTAGGTAGGGTTCAGTTATGCTAAAAATTCTGCCTAGTATCGCACTCGAGAAACCGACTTATTATTTCCGACCTCAAAGGTCCTACCCACATTCACGGAATGTTAGGGTTAGTTAAACGCCCATGCAAGAACGATCTAGGGTTTTTACCTTGAGGATCAATTGACCAAATACTAGATTTTCGTTTGAATTTAGGAACCCTAAGGGCCAAAGCATTATCGGCCTAGTAGGGTTAGGGGTTGGGTTGGGTCAAGAGGACTCCCAAACCCTACATCTTGACCAACCAAGGTATACTGTTTGATGAGAGAACTAATCCTGCAAGTCAAATGC
Source organism: Lygodium microphyllum (assembly GCF_053477565.2). Classification (NCBI taxonomy): domain Eukaryota; kingdom Viridiplantae; phylum Streptophyta; class Polypodiopsida; order Schizaeales; family Lygodiaceae; genus Lygodium; species Lygodium microphyllum. The sequence continues at coordinate 24,811,388 of NC_141158.1, read as the reverse complement.
GACTCCTATGCAACAAGTTACAATGTCGCATGGTTTTGTGTCTAAACCAAAAAGTAGTATTACCACTCCTTAGAACAAGGGTTGGCAAGTTCTAAGTACAAGTCTAATTTGCAAGAGCATGAGTAGTCATCCTACTACATCACCCTCCTTGAGGCTAATTTGCCATGTTAGGGAAGTTGTGTATCGTCTAGCAAGAAATTGACCAATCAAGATAGGACAACGAGGTTGTCCAGGAATTATTGACCTTAATGTAAGGAAACCTAAGGTATTTGTTAATTTGGGTTAACAGGGTATAAACCCTAACCCAAGGAAGGAGGGTAAACAAGCAACTTAGCTTACGAAACCCTTGGGATCTTACCAAATCACAATTGATTCCGGATCGAATGCTGGATGCATTCGGAGAGAAGGAATTATACCTTAGCAGTTGGCCAAACAAATGACCACTGGATTGATTGTGTTTGTACAATTGGGAGTACTGTTTGTACTTCTTTGCTCAAGTAACTAAAGATGGAAAAATAATTAATGCTTCAGATTGAAGTCCCGGAGGGAGAGGCAGCATCAATTACACTCGACTGTCTGCCTGACCCTATCCAAGGGGGTTGTTAGCCGCACCGGGTATGTGGACCAAACCCGCCGCGAGAGGTCTCTCTGTGGATGCTACATGGAGCAAGAGGACGCTTGGGTGCCAAGGGGGGCTCTGGCTGTAAATCCCTTGCCTCCGGGTCCTACACAAGAGGCCGACGTGACTCGAGATTGGATCTCAAGGCCCGCATACTAGTCTATGGGCGAAAACTTGGAATAGTGATCCCTGAGGATTGCTGGAATTGCCTTCAGGTGGATTATGGATTAGCCTTCGGGCGGATTATGAAATAGCCTTCGGGCTAGATTATATGATGTATTCCAAAGACTGATAAATAAGATCAATTGTTGAAAAGGAACTTGTTTGACATTGTTTTTCTATGTCAATGTTTAAGTTATGTGAAGAAACTAGTGATTAAATGGCTAATTAAGAAAGCTGTTTTTACTTGTCAAACTAAATGTGGTAGGTAATTAGATAACTAAAGCAACCTGAGGAAAGTGCGATGGATGTGACCATGGGTCCGTCCTACGGAAGGGTGATCCCGGTTGGCCGGGAACTTTTCTTAAAGAAGTTGACAGCAAGGTAAACGATGACCTAGAATCTAGGAAGCTAGAGTCTCGATTTATGTTGTTTTAGGGGGAACGGAATGGGACTATGCCTTATGGACAGAGAGGTCGAGCTTCGCATCCCTCTCATTTTCCATTCTCCTTGAACCAAGTGTAGTATGAATCCCTTTCGACCCTGATGTTTCTGCGTAAAGTAGTTCTCCTGGGTTTCGACGATAGTTACCTCCAAGGAACTTGACCATTAGGGAAACCCCGATTCAGGTCGATCCTAAGTGGGAACGGTCGGAATGTTTCCACTTCATGGAAGACTCAGGAAGGCCTAGATCGCAAACCCCGTGACATTCCGTGGGAGTGCCAGGCGGTGCTTTCTGGACTCTCTTCCCAATGGACTACTAAGATGTGTCCTACAAGTCGACAGGTGGACACGTTACAGTGTGCGCGAGTGAAAATGGGTTACTTGGTTATACTAGGCGGCTCAATGATCAAGAGTTCAAAGTATTTACAACTTGCCAGGCAACCATAAAAAATTGCCATCATGTGATCGTTGCACATCAACTTCATATACAACAGCTCATAGGACAAGTGGTACAACTGAATGACACTACAATTCAACAAAACAATCAAATTATTTCATTGCAAGTCACTATCCATGACATTGGTATCTCATACGAAGAGGCAAAGGCACAATTGGAAGACTTGATAAAGATCAACAGCAAGCTAACACAGGAGCGCAAACAAAAGAAGAAGCCAATCAATGAGTTAATTGTGAATAGTCACTAGTGGAAGCGATGTATCAAAGCATGTAGGGTAGCTCAGAAAGAGAACCTAGGTGATTAGTAGATTGCTGAAGGCAAGTACACTGCAAAACGCTTTGAGCAATCATAAGTCTAAGGCTGTTAAGGAAAAGGTGATTGAGTGCACATTAAAAGATGTGTCAAATGAGCTCTCAGCTATGGATGCACAATCTATTTGTGACAGGGTTGGCATTAGCACAATGACTTACTCAAAGATATTCAAAGGTGTGAAGGTTGGGTTTGGTCGTGTGCTGAAGAGAAATAGAATCGTGCCTCTTCCTCAACCTTCAAAGTTAATAGAGGCCCGATGGCAACTTAATACAAAGGTTTTGGAGTTGATAGGAGATCTTGTGCATGTTCAATGTGTGGAAACACTAAAGGTTGGGATCAAAAATGCATACTACGTGTCTTTGCTCTTTTTTCATCCTTTTTCCTCCTTCTTGACTTGGGGTTAACATTACCCCCCTCTAAGACGACGGGTGCTAATCCCATGGCACTTTTGGTTGCTGTTGGGGTTTAATAGGCAGTTGGCAAAGTAGTTGTGTGAGGGTAGGGCCATATGTAAACTCCAGTGCTTGTGGAAGCTTGGTAATGATGTTTGTTGGAGAAGTCAAATGGATAGTAAGTGGATGACGGGGGCCTTCGAAGTCGGTGGTTTGTCGCCTTTGTGATACCTGAAAAAAAAAGGTGCGGTGCTTTACCTAAGGGGGGTGTCTACCTTATTGTGTAGTGCATTGTGCTCGTGCTGGTGGAATGGGGAGTTGGGTCTAACCACAGGCTAGCTTGGGTGATGTCCCACACTTGAGGACCCCATTTGTGCAAAGGGAGGTGCGGTGCAAGTAGCTTAGGGTGACAGGTCTAACCACAGGCGAGTGTTACCTCCCTAGGTTTGTCCTGCCCTTGATAGGCCCTAAGCGTGAAGTGGGGGGGCAAAAAGGGCTAGGAGGTTAGGAGCGGAGCCAACCGACCGAAGCCACCGGGCACGCCTAAATTGAGGACCCCTAGGTGCAGTGATCGTACTTTATGTGGTGCTAAGTGCTTCTGCAACAAGTGAGTTATTTTGTCCATTCCATGTGTAGTGTTCTTCTTGCTTTTCCTTTCATGGTGCAGTGATCGTACTTTATATGGTGCTTCTTGCTTTTCCTTTCATGCTTTTCTTTTTCTTTCTTTCTTCTTCTTATTCTTCTTCTTCTTCTTCTTTTAATAATAGTATCACACTAGTAAAATGACAGCCAGTGCCTAATTCTCATATTCTGAATTAGGTAGAGAAGGAGGTCGAATGGATTTGCTCAAAAATTGATAGCTTTGCATGTATCCTTTCAGATTCATGCGAACATGGAGGGAGATGGTGGAGAGAAAGGATGATTGCATCTAGTAAACTAGCTGTCGTTTATGTCTTTTAAGAGAGCTAGGCAAAAAGAGGGGAGGAGGCTAGCCCTCATCATCAAACACACCATGGCACAGCTGTCGATGGCGTTAGGGTCAAAGAAAAGGGGAGGTAGACCACGTTCTTGTGGAGTCGGATCCTGCTTAAGTAATAATTTAAGTAACCTAAGATAATTACATGTAGTTACAAAATCTGGATCCGGGCATGAAGAGAAATTCGCAAGGAAATGCGTAATGGAGTCATCCAAGCTTTCCGCATTGAAGAGGAGGGTATGTTCGAAGGAGACAACATTAGAGTTGTAGATGATAGGAAAATCATAACACCATGGAGGATGGCATCAAAATCCACACCTACCCTACGAGGGTATGCCATATGAACGTGGGGTTTTTCCTCTCGTAGGGTAGGGTGTTGCAAAATGCCATCCAAGCGAGCATGCTGATGTCGCACACGCGCCTCCTCCATAGGGGTTGGCAGTTATATCCTTGTATGGTATGTGGTACTTCAAACACTTTGTTTTGCCAAAACTTAGCTTCTTCATTTTCCCAAAGAGTGGGAGACTTCTCCCTTTCCACTAGCCACTTCTATCCTAGTCGGCTACCAATCGCGATCACCTCCTCCATCACCTTGAGCGGTAAGACTCTCCGCAAGTTGTTGGGTATGAGAAAGCTGAAGGTGAATGGGTATTTTTCTCTTTCCTGCCACTCCCAAACTACCAACTCTGAGTGGAATCTAACAGGAATATCGTCATGGCACGGTGGGAGGGGTGGGACGATTGCACGACTGGCTTGGCCCTTAGTTGCTTCCTGGCTTCTTCGATTAACTTTCTCCGTCTTTCCTTGAGCGCGGCTTGTCTCTCCGCAGATGGATCAACCTGTTGTTGCTCTTGGGAATGCGGTGAGGGGGGTTGTGGAATCACCTCTTCTCTGAATCTCCCCATATGGAATTCAAGCTCAGCCTCCTCCCCCTATTTGTCTCCTCATTGTGCTCCTTCTTCAAAGCCCATTGCATCAATTTCCTAGGGGGTTAGGCTGGCCAGTAGCAAGTACTTTCGTTGCTCTTCTAGGCTCAACCTAATCTCCGCAGGTTGGGGTGGCATCTGCAGCCCTGCGTGCAGAGCTCTGCATGCGATACTGAGTTTTTCTGTACCACCTCCAATGACTCTCCTTCTGGGCAGGTGGTTTCCATTAGTGTGTTAATGAAGGCCTTTTGTTGGGCACTGAAGGCTATTTGGGCGGCTTCTACTTTGCTCTATGCAAGGATCTTTTCTTTCTCTAGCAGAGCGAGCCGTCATGCCAATGTCTTCACCCTTCTTTCGTTCTACACTGCCCATTCCTCTGCTCTCTTGTTCATCTCTTCCATGCTCTCTCCCTAGTTCTGTACGAGGGTTACGAGCTTCTGCTCTTGTTCTTTCAATTCCCTGCTCATGTTCTCTTGCTCTTTCTTTCCCAAGTATAGTTGATCGGGTCATAGACTCGATCTCCTTTTGCTGCTGCTCCATCTCCTGCTTTCCCTCTTCCTCTTTGGTTTTCAATTCCTCCATCATTTGCTCGATGTTGGCAGTTTTTGCCTCCAATTCCCCATGTTGCATCAGAAGAAGCTTATACTCTCTCTGTATCTGCACCAATTCCTGATTTTCATCCTCCAGCCGGCTGCTTATAGCTCTCCTCCATGTCCTCCTTGGCCTTCAATTCCTATTTGAGATCAAAGATCTCTCTTTGCTGCATGGCTATTATGCGAGTCTTTTCGAGCTAGAATACAGCTACCGACTCCTTTTCCGCCACCAACTCAACCACAGCTATCTTCTTTTCCTACTTAAAGCAGCTCGACAACGTACTCGTCGTAATCGGCTGGTGGCGACACTGTTGTGTGGATTGGAGTGGTCAAGGCCTCCACTTTCTGATGTTTTTGGTCCTGACTTGACCCAACATCTGTGGTGGTCTCTTTTGCCCCATGGCCATGGTGTCCATGCTCTTTCCCTGGGCCATTTCTTTATTAATAAAATACTACATCCATGCCACAAAGTTGGATACATTTGCACTGGTGGGGATGCTAGGGGTAGGGTGGTTGGTTCAGTGGGAAGCACCATGAGGGTAGGGATAGGGTGGATAAGGGCCTTGCCTTTGCCTTCAAGGACAGTGGGCGGTGTGATTTCTGGTACCTGCATGCTGGAACCAGGCCTTTCTTTCCTCAACGGGCTCAAGGCTCCCAGATCATCGGCCCTGCTTTGCTGCTCGATTGACCGATGTGTAGCTTCGGCCAAGTCCTCCTCCTCCTTCCTTCTCTATTCCTCTTCTTCCTTAACAGCTCTTCTTTGCCTTCTTCTTCAGTTTTCCTGCACTCTTCCTCCAATTTCTCTTTTTCTTTCTTTTCTTTCCTTTTCCTCTCCTCAGCCTCCTGTTTTGACACCTTTTTAGCCTTGTTGTCTTCTTCCTTTGCCTTTTCTTCTTCTTGTTTCTTATTCTTCTCCCTCTCCTCGGCCTCCTTGAGGGATTCTCTTTTTGCCATCTCCAAATCCTCTTTCTCCTTCTTGCGGCCTTCATCCTGCTTCTTTTTCTTTTGTGACATCTTCTTATTGGGTTTCTTGGCCTACTTTTTGCATGATTGTTCTTCTTGTTTCTACCCTTCCTCATCATTCTCGGTCCTGTCTCACTGGACCTCTCTTGGTCTTGGTGAGGGGGTGACCCGTCAGGCTTTTCTCCTTCTCCTTCTTCTGCACCTTGTGTCTCCTTCACTGCCTCTTGGATGAGCGCAATCAAAATGCTTCCATAGCCAATGAATGAGGCCTTGGACGAGACCTTCTTTCTTTCTGTGGCCTTGGAAGGTGGGGACTCACCACCTGCTAGTGTACTTCCTAAAGCTAGTGCTTTAGTCGCCTAGTCAATGGTTTTGCTTACATATCCATTCCAGTCAACTTCATCCAAGGTGTGAGCAGCTACATTCTCCAACACAGGCATGTTGATTCGATGCATTAAGGAGTTATAGCACTAGCTTGAGAAGGGTGCGTGCACTAGCTTTGCTTGTAGTCTGGCTTCCGCATCAAGAATGGATTGCTGATGTTGTCATTAGTTAGCACATCATCCCTTTTCATTTTCAACATGGCATAAACATCCCTCTTATGCTTTTTCTCTATCTTCTGCTCCAATCCCAACATCTTCTCCACCAAGGATGGGGTTAAGTGAACCTGCACCTATTTAGCATTTTCTCCCCTTCCCACCGTCACGATGCCGCACTCCTGGTCAGGGTCGTATCTCCTGAGAAACTCCACACACTTCGTGTGGTTAGGCTCTTATGCAAATTTCTCAAGGTGCTTGGTGAGGTTGCACTGCTCAATGACTCTCTTGGCCACTTCCTCCTTGGCCACCACACCCTCTATGTTATGAATGGTTCGGAACTTGAGATGATTGTAGGCACGGTTTTCAAGGGTGATGCGATATTGCATTCTTTCCTCCTCTGTGAATGGAAGTCCGTGGGCACGGTCTTGCTGCGACATCTTTTGTTCCTGTCATGATCCCAAGTTTCCATTAGTGCTTTCAAAATAATAATTTGCTGGAAAAGTCCTAATTTGCTAAAAAAGAAAGACTCTATATGTTTATTGAATGAAAGTATTAAAATCCAATCCAATGTAGAATCTTCTCTTCAGACTTTAACTTTTTGCCCTTTATTTCAAAGTCTCGTGCCATTTTTCTTACCTCGCTCGTTGTTTACGTGTTTATGCATTTTGCTTGATTTTCCTTGGTTTTAATTTGATTCACCTCACCCCCCTCCCCTTCCAGCTCGAGAAGAATCCTTCCTATGATTGAAGGTAAGGAGGTCAAGGGCATTCTACAATAGGTCTAGGAGTTACCGATGTAGAAACTAAGTGTAGAAATCGGGGTTGTACTCTAACTAAGCTTCACGGTCTAGATCAAAAGGTCGACTGCCCACGTGTGTGATGTAAGTGAGAACATTTGTTAGAAAGTCATCGGAAGCGACCCGGCTAGCAATATGTAACTCTTCCTCAGTCAATAGGCGATTGAGGTAAGGGTGTCCTTTGATGTGCTCTTCCATGGGTCGGCCACGAAGAGTGGTTAACACTCTATACAAGGTTGGCGCAATGTAAGTGGGGTCGTACTCTACTGTTTTGATTACGCGACGCTACTTAGCGTTTGTCATGACTTGGCACCCTTCAACTTCCCATTGCAACCTAAGAGTGTACCAGTGCCTCAAGAACAGAGATTCAACATCAGCAAGTTTTGATCATTCTGCAATTTCTTGGTCAGTGATGGCAGAAGTGGTTTGTTAATCATATGACGTGATGAGGTGTTGTTTGAGGGCTGGCTCTTTGGAGATCTCGCTGTTGAGCAATTCAGTAGTGGAGTTAGCTGCTTTTGTGAAGGCAAGTTCAAACGTCTCCCAAGAACAAGGCATCGTACGAACTTCAGTTGCAAAGGGTTTGGGCAACATGCCTAAGTCCAAGCGATCGTAGCTCAGAGCTCTTTGAAAGTGGCATCTAGTCGTCTAATGCAATCAACCACGTCATCACCCGTCTCTTCGGCTAGATCTAAGGCCAATATCAAAAATGATTTTCACTCATAGGAGGGTTTAAGACGTGCTGGTGGTTGGGGTTTGATAGCACTAGAGCCTTTGACAATGAATAGTTGCGGTTGCGGGTGTGCTTGAGATTGCGGTTGGACCTCTTGGATTAGGGCTGGAGAAGTAGCAGCAACGTATGATGGACTGCTACCTTCAAAATGGATCAGGGTAGTCGGATTGGCTCTAATGGGTGATGACTCATGTGACGATGTCTGTCGTTTGGGCCGATAGGCTTGTTCGACTCTCTTGGGCATGTGCGTGGATGAGCTTGATGGATGTGAGTCTGGAAAGCACTGCAGCTTATGGTTTTGAGGTTTTATGGGACTTGGGGTGATCAAGCTTGAAGGCGGCATACGAGTGGTGCCTTTTGGCCATGTGGGCTTTAGGGATCCATATCCAAGCATTTCCCTCATAGTAGCCTTACACGTACAAGAGAGCTTTAGGGACCCATCTTTGCTTGATCGTGAGTTGATTTCTGTGGACTGCGCCTGGGTTTCCTAGGTTTAGAGTTTCGGGTCTTATGAGGATGTGTGTGTCGACTCCTAGGCGGTGATTGCAGCTGTTTAGGCTTCCATTGAAACCTAGGCTATTGCGCCTTAGCTTTTGCTGCTATGAGCAATGGTTCTTGAGAATTGGTGGGTGGTGGCCAAGCACTACCCCCCTCTGTAGATTTGGTTGCTAATACTTCTACCGGTGGCCTTGCGGACTGTGATGAGGTTGCGCAGCCCTTGCTGAAAGCTGTAACAATGCGAACATTGCCTATGGCGAGATAGATGCGCTGCAACTCATAATCAACATTGCAATGAGTTTGCTTTTTGAAGATTCACCCTAGCAGTGACTCCGTGCCTACGTCTTTGGCATTTGGCAACACGTAGAAGATCATTGGTACAGTCTCAGACTCGATAGAAATGGTGGCTCTGCACTTGCCGAGAAGTGCGTATGAGCGGCCCCCATATAGACTTAATTTGGCATTAGTGGGCTGTAATGGTGGTTTGCCGAGTTGGGTCCAATGATCGTGAGTCAAGACATTGAAGTATGCTCCCTCGTTGATCAAGGCATTGAAGACATGATAAAAAAGAGAGAGAAAAGACTCGCAACTGAGAGTGAACAGCATGAGATATGGAGGCTTACCCATTTTTCATTCTCCTTCTTCTTCAATATTCTCCCACACTTTTCTTAAAATACTGTCCACTCACTAAAGTGGTATCATCAAAAGATAGATGCCCCCAAACTTAAGGACACTTTACATACAACAATATGATAAGGCTTAGACTATACCTTAGACTTTTGGCTTATTTCTCAACACTCCCCCTCAAGCTCAGAATGAGCTTGCACACATAAGACTCCAAGTGCACTCCTGAAGTACTCAAACTTATCTTTACCTAATGCTTTGGTAAAGATATCAGCAACTTGATCATTGGTCTTCACATGGACCAAGTCAATCTCTCCATCAATGACTTTTTCTCTAATGAAATGATAATGCACTTCTATATGTTTTGTCCTTGCATGATAGACTGGGTTCTTTGCCAACATAATGCTGCTAACATTGTCACAATACATAATAACTCCACCATCAATCTCTATCCCCATGTCATATAGGATCAATCTCAGCCATGTCTGCTCACATGCTGCCAATGCAATGCCTTTATACTCTGCCTCAGTGCTTGATAAAGCAATTGTAGGTTGCTTCTTGCTGCTCCAACTTACCATGGCTGACCCAAATGAGAATGCATAGCCACTAGTAGATCTTCTATCCATAGAACTACCTGCCCAGTCTGCATCTGAGTATCCAAACAGTGTAGGCTTGATTCCTTTTCCATAAAGCAACCCAAATCCAACTATCTTTTTCACATATCTAAGAACTCTTCTTACTACATCCAAATGAGATTTGCATGGTTTCTGCATAAATGACTTACCAATCCAACAGCATAACTTAAGTCTGGTCTTGTAATAGTCAAGTAAATAAGACTACCAACTATCTTTCTGAACATAGTAACATCCTCAACATAAGATCCATCATCAATCAACTTAGCATTTTGATCCAATGGTGTATCAACCGGTTTGCATCCTGTCATGCCATATTTTTCCAACATCTCCAATGCATATTGCCTTTGTATCAGCCATATACCATGAGGTGTATCAATAACCTCAATACCCAAGAAGTATCTCAACAAACCAAGGTCTTTTATATCAAACTCTTTATGTAACCCATACTTGACTTCAGTAATCTCCTTCTCAAGTGTACCTATAATAATGAGATCATCAACTTAGATGACCACAACCACCATACCATCTTCTGTATGCCTCACATAAAGTGAATAATCAGCTTTGCTCTGTTGAAATCCCATACTGCATAAGAATTTGCTGATTCTATCACACCATGCTCTTGGTGCTTGCTTCAGTCCATATAAAGCCTTCTTCAACCTGCATACATAATGTGGGTATTTTGGATCCACATAACCCTCTGGTTGATCCATGTACACTTCTTCTTCTAAGTTGCCATTCAAAAATGCATTTTTCACATCCATTTGATAAAGCCTCCAACCATAGATAGAAGACAAAGCAATTACTGATCTTACTGTCGTCATTTTAGCTACTGGACTGAATGTTTATTCATAGTCCAAACCATAAGTTTGTGCATATCCTTTTGCAACTAGCCTTGCTTTATACCTTTCAAGAGAACCATCCGACTTACATTTGACCTTATAAACCTATTTACATCCAATGGACTTCTTGCCATAAGATAGTTTCACCAAATCCCAAGTCTTGTTTTTCCTTAGTGCATCCATCTCTTCATCCGTTGCTTGTCTCCACTCTTTGCTCTCTACTGCTTCTTCAAAGCAAGTAGGTTCCACATATTGTACATAAGAAACCATGTATGCATAATGCATCTTCATGAACCCATTGTAAGTCAATCTATCAACTGGATATCTTACTCTTTCTGATCTTCTCAATTGAGGTGCACTACCGTGTGTCTCATCTGATCTAGCATGTGGTGGCACATACTTTCCTGCACTTCTAGTGCCAGGTGTTTTAACATGTGGAATGCCATACTCATCATCTATAGATTCATCTTCTGAACTTTCAGTCATTGGTCTCTTACCTTTTGCAACTTCTGCACTCCTTTGTGCATTTCTCAATCTACCACTCCATGGACTGTAGCTACCAGTGCTTTCCACATTCTCTTGAGGTCCTGAAGCATCTTCCACATGCTGATTTTCAGCCTTGCTGTTTGCTGAAATTTTCCTTCCATAGCCATTATCATCATTGCTTTCATAAGAATCAACATCCACTACAATTTTGGGCTTATACCATGATTCATATTCACTGAATTTGACATCCCTACTTATGTATACTTCCTTACTCAATGGATCATAGCATTTGTATCCCTTCTTCTCATTAGGATATCCAAGGAAAATGCATTTTATAGCCTTAGGTTCCATTTTCTTCCTCAAATCATCCGGAACATGAACATAACAGACACATCCAAAGACTCTAAAGTATACAACAATAGGTTTCATGCCATACACTCTCTCATATGGTGACATATTATGAATCAAGGATGTAGGTGTTCTATTCATAATGTGAACTGCACTATGCACTGCTTCTGCCCAATATGACAATGGCATGTTCATTTGGTTCATCATTGCCCTTGCAACCTCTGCAATAATTCGATTCTTCCTTTTAGCCACACCATTTTGTTGAGGTGTATACCTGCATGTCAATTGCCTTTTGATACCATGATCTCTCAAGTAGTCACAAAACTCATATGACATGTACTCTCCACCATTATCTGACCTCAAACATTTTATGTAGCATCCAAACTGCTTTTCAGCCATAGATTTAAATTCCAAGAACTTTTCAAACGCTTCACTTTTATGCTGCATAAAGTACACCCAAGTCATCCTACTGAAATCATCAATGAAAGTGATATAGAATCTACATTTTCCGCTCATGGAAACATTCTGACATGGGCCCCAAATATCCGAGTGTATTATTTCCAAAGGATAGCTGCTTATTCTCCCCCTCTTTGGAAATGGCAATCTGGATTGCTTGCCAAATTGACAAGCCTCACATACATGATCAAAATTTACATATTCTAAATGCGGTAGACCACGGACTATCTGTTTTGATTGCATTTGCTTCAATCTTTGCAAATTAACATGACCAATCCGTCTATGCCATAATTCCACATCCTTATCTTGCCCATGTCCTCTCTCAACATACATAGAGTTTTGAATCATTGGAGTACCTGCATCCAAGGAAAACAACCTCCCTTTCTTTCTACCATGAGCGATCACCCTGCCAATTCTCCCATTATGGAACTCTTCAATGAAACATCCAAACTTATTGAATCTCACCTGCAATCCTTGATCTGTCATTTGACCAACCGATGCTAGGTTTTTAGTTATTGTGGGCACATAAAGTACATCACCAAGTTTGTTCTCAATCCCATCTTTAGTTACAAGTGGCACACTACCAATATGAGTAATTTTGTGTAAAGTATCATCACTAGTGGCAACATATTCATCATTTTGCACTTGCTCCTTGCTGTCAAACCACTCAGCATGATGAGTCATGTGGTTTGTAGCTCCTGAATCCAAAAACCAATCATTTTCACGAGGAGGATGAGTCATGCTCCCAAGCACATGCTCCATAGCAAATAAATGACCTCTAGGCGATCCACCTCTAGGTCCATAACCTGTACCACCATAAGTGCCTGCATAGTGGCCATATTGGGTCCTTCCACGACCCTTAGACATAGCATTCTGTTTTTGATAACAATCCCTCTCAAAGTGACCAAAATGCCCACAATAATGACAAGTGCCATCTCTCTGTGAAGAAGGACTAGATCGTCCTCTACCTCTAGGAAAAGATCTCCCCCTGCCTCTATGCATGAAGTCACCACGACCAAAGTTGCCTCTTCCACGAGCAAAACCATAATTACTACGACCAGGTGAAGAGCCTCTAGCTCTAGATGAGCTGCCACGACCTCTCTGGTGATAGAAAACACTATCTCCACCTGCATTTTTGCCACTGCTAGATGCATTCAAGCCCAATTTGATTTCTTCTGTAAGTAGCAATCCAATAAGCTCCTCAAAGTCAGGCATAGAGCCTCCCCTAACAGAAATAGAGGTATCCAAAGATTTAAAAACTGGTCCAAGCCCATTTAGTGTCACGGACACTAAATCATCATCATCAACAGGTGCATTAATGGATGCAAGGTCTTCTGCAATTTGCTTGATTTCTGCCACATAGTCACTGATACTGCGATTGCCTCTCCATGCACCATGTAATCTCTGCTTAAGCTGTATCTTACGAGCCTCTGTACATGTTCCATACATTTTTTCTATGATTTCCCATGCCTCCTTACAAGTACTTGCCTTTTTTATATGAGGAATCAATGTTTCTGAAATACATATGGAGATCCAATGCAAAACCTTCCTATTCTTCCCAGTCCAATCCTTGTACGCTTTCTTTTGCTCTTCAGTTGGATGTTCGGGAACTTCTGGACATTCATCATCACTTGTTATGAGATCCCATAGACCTCTACCCATCAAAAAATTCTCCATCCTGTAGGACCAAACACTATAGTTGTCTTTGGTCAATTTGTCCCCCACGATCTGAGTGATTTGTGCCGTGTCGGACATTATGACTGCTGCAAATTTAGAAGAATATAATAATACAATCTGTCCAGAAGTGGTATTCAGCAATATGACTCTCATACATGCGTCCAAAACCGGTTATATACATCCATCCATGATGCCAACATGTCATAAATTCAGTTCCCAACAAGAAACATCCAAATCGGACCTCAAATGGTGTCCATATGACAAAAAAAAAGGCATCAAAACACGGGCTTAGAACTGACCATTTTTCCTGCACTTTTTTTGCACTTTTTCATGCTAGGCTGGAAGTGCATATCAAGAGGAAGCTGCAAAAATTTTCCTGGAATTTTTAAAGCAAAAATTTGCCTTCAAATGGCCTCCCGTAAATTGCATAAAAACTGCCCTTTAATCCTTAATAGTAAGGCTCTTTTTAAGCCTTACAAAAAAATATTTCGTGGATAAGGCTTAATAGTAAGGCTTTGCAAGCCTTACAAAAAAGTATTCGTTTCGCAGGCTCTCTGCCTCTCTCTCTCTCTCGGTCTCTTCTGCCTGCTCGTTCGTTCTGTGCTCATCTCTCTGTGTGCCTCTCCCTGTTGTAACTCTGTAGGCGGGGGGTTCTGATACGAATCACCCCATAATACTGGGCATCAAGGTAATTCTTCAATGCGACAACATTAGTGGAGCCTGAGCCTAATCGGTCCAAGCAACGGTGGGCACGGTCCTGGAGGTGAAGCCGAGAGGCATTAAGTACATCATTGTCGATGGGCTTCTTCTTGGGCTTGATTTTGCCACTTCTTAGTTAGCTATACAATTTCTCCAGACTAGCTCCATTTGAAGTCACAACAAATCGGAAGCCTGGCGGAGTTACAGGTCCTGTGTGAATGACAGCAGAGCCACCTTCTTTCACAACCTTCACTGCTCTTTCACATTGTCCCACTGCACCAACCACCACATCGTACTTCTCAGGATAATCCTCATACTGCTCCTCAATATAATCAATGACTTTATCAGCCCCAAGATTTTTAACAAACTGCAACTTGGAGGTGCTCCAGCGGACCTGCCTGCAGACAACATCGCCTCCATGTTCTTTTAGTGAAGTGAAAAATGACGGAAAAAACCAGGAGCTCCTACCATTACGCAAAAACTGTGTGGGTACACTACCCTTCGTGCGAGATTAGCTGATAATAGAAATTCGCAACTGTACACTCCAACAGTGTCCCTCTACAACTTGGTAGCTCTATTATCACCTTCCTGATCTCTGTCACTTTTCTGTTTATCAGATTTAACCTTATCTACTACAATGTCCCTGTCCACCTCCTTCCTTTGTTTAACACTGTCATCCTGATTTCCAGCATGCTTTCTCTTCCCATATGCATCCGATGTGAACTCAATAACTCAAAATCTGAGCCTCAATGGCTTCCTCAAGCCCGGTACCTGCTTGGGTGACTTAGATCGAGATTAGTATACCTGATTTCAATGGTGGACAGTTAGCTCCCAAGTCAATGTAGACCTCGATTTGACGCGCTCCTCACTCCAATTTGAGCTCCTGCACTCGTGCTCTGATACCAATTGATAAAAAAGGGAGAGAAAAGACTCGCAACTGAGAGTGAACAGCATGAGATATGGAGGCTCAACCATTTTTCATTCTCCTTCTTCTTCAATATTCTCCCACACTTTTCTTAAAAGACTGTCCACTCACTAAAGTGGTATCATCAAAAGATAGATGCCCCCAAACTTAAGGACACTTTACATACAACAATATGATAAGGCTTAGACTATACCTTAGACTTTTGGCTTATTTCTCAACAAGACGCATGTTCACTTAGCAGTGACCGTGATGTGTAGGTATGCGGGCTCTACAGCTTCCTCATCCTCATCATCAATTTCAGTGATTGTGGCTACTCGTACTTTGACAAGCGGTTCCAACATTGGTGGCTCATGCAAAGGATGTGTGGGAGGGTAGTACTTCTTGGCACGACTGCCATTGAAGAAGCCTATTCCCTCGCCGTCTAGAGTCTCGAGCTTGACATTGCCCCGTTCGGTTTATTGCACAAACTTTGAAAGGTCCAAGACCTCTAAACTTCATTTTTTGCTTATGCCCCTTAACTAAGTATACGAGTACTAAGTCCCCCTATTCGAAGTTGCGCTGCTTAATGTGCTTGTCAAACCAGCTCTTGCGTCATGCCTTCTCACATATGAGCACATGAGTGGCTAGAAGGCGAGTCTCCGAGAGGCGTTCGAGTTCAACTAGGCATTATGTCCATGCCTCCTTTCCTTCCCATTGTTCTTGAAGTGCTATTCTCAGGCTAGGCACGAAGAATTCTACAGGGAGAATTGCTTTGGTTCTGTAGGTCAATCTAAAGAGGGTCTAGCCGACAGTCATTTCATAAGCTGTGCGATAAGCCCACAAGGCTGCCATCAGCTTATTATCCCAATCGCTGCGTGAGGCAAAGACTACCTTGGTCAAGACGTTGACAAGAATCTTATTCATGGATTTGACCTAGCCGTTTGCTTGAGGGTAGTGTGGATAGGATTTCTGATGGATAATTAGGAAGGTGGATAGGAGATGCGCTATCACTTCATTGATGAAGTCTGTGCCCTGGTCACCGACTAGTTCGATGGGGCAGCCAAATCGTGAGATTACCTGCTCCCACAAGAACTTGGTAGCCGTTCGAGCATCATTCTTTCGTGTTGCTCTCGCCTCTTCCCATTTCGTTAGTAGTCTGTGGCCACAATGATATATTTGGCCTAGAATACTGTGCAGCGAGGCTGATGGGTCCTATAAAGTCAATTCTCCATTTTTCAAAAGGTTTCGTGCAATGATTGGGGTCAATTCCATTTGATCCTTGCGAATCGGGACCTTTGTGCTCTTGGGCCTCTTTCACCCAGTCCTTCACTTTCTTTATGGCCTCTAGTTGGTGCTTTGGATGCAGGTATTCCCCTACCTTGGCACTTCCCTTTTCAGCCGTCTTAGGGACTGAAGTTTCTGCCTCTGTGTCCGAGACCTTCTTTCCAACAGGCAGAGTTATAGCACTCTTAGTTTTCAATGCAATCTTAGCTTCCGACCTCTTCTTTCTCTGCCTGCGACTCTTCTTCCCTATCAAGGCTGCATCGAGGTTGCTAGGTCCTAGCAATGATATGTCGGCCTGCTTCGTCTGGGCACGGGTCATGACCCGCAATGGGATAGTAGGTGTGGCCTCCCCATCAAGGTTCTCAACACCAAACAGCCCCAATGGGACAAATGGTATGTTGGCTGAACTTGAAGAAGGTTTTCGCTTTGGGCAATCAACGAAGAGATGGGTGATTCCACACTCAATGCACCTTAGGTCAGCTTTGTCTCTATTCTGCTGCTCTCTCAGGGCAACGTGATGAGACATGACCTAGGTGACCACAAGTCCAACAGATGATTGGATCTTGCGTCTACCCTCTTAGGCCTCTACCTCATCCTCTCCCTAATGCCATCACCGATATTGGTCGATAGTCCATAAGGACTGCGTTGCCCTCGTTGTCATGAGAGACATAAGGGTATACGTAAGTCTCTTCCTCATTTGGCTCTTCTACGTATGTAGTAGACTGGAGCGTCACTCGGTGGATGGGTCACATAGGGACTAGGTGGTCTAGGTATGTTTGTAGGGTTTATGTCCATCCTAGAAACAGCTAGCTTAATGTCGTTAGGCGTAGGAAGGGCCAATGGGCTTCCCTTCCGAAGAGTGGCTGTGGCCTATTCGCTAGATAAGGCTAGCCGTATGGTTGTGAGTACGGAAGTCCTCTCGGTAATCTGCAATGTGCGACGTCATGACCAAACCTGCCGCAGTTAGCGCAAGGTCTTGACCTAGGGTCTTGACACTCGACTGGCAAGTGGTTTTCACCACAGTACACGCATTGGACGTGTGGGCGCATTGGTCGTCTCAACATGTCTTGTAGCTTGGCTATCCCCATCTTGACATTAGCCAAGTCTTAGTTTGTCTCGGTGGCTTTCCCCTTATCTTGGGATGATGGGACTGATCGTTCACTAGAGGCTGACTCTCTTTGAACTTTGCGAGTTGGTTTCTTCCGAGTTTGAGCTCTTGGAGCTCTGCTCTTTCAGCTGATCGTCAACTCTAATGGCTTCCTCAAAAACCCTAGCTAGCGCATCTCCCCTGCAAGCTCAAGTTGCCTGCCAAAGCCTTATACAGTTCCTCGTTTCGAATTCCGCTGATGAATACAATTGAAATTGCTCTTTCAGTCGGTCATTCGCCCGTAGGGATTCTCTTGAAGAGACTCCTCACATGGGTTACATAATCGCGAATGTCCTCCTTCTCTTTCTGCTTGACATTCATTAGTCGTACTAGCAGATTGTCGAAGTATCTAGGCTCGGCAAATCTCTTGATGAAGAGATTCTTGAGGCCATTGAAGTTAGCTCACTCTACGGCATCTAAGCTTGTAAACCAAGTCCTACCCTTCTCGCCTAAGCAGAGCCTGAACGCTTGAGAGCACTGAGTCAGGTCGCTGAGGCCGTTGGCTTCGCAAACTTGCTCGAACTGCTCTACAAAGCTGTATGGATCATCATGGGGTTGGTACTTGTCGACCTGCTTTGCGACTATTGGGATTTTAGACTGGCTCTTAGAGCCTTGGGTTGCTCCTAATCCTGCCAACAGTGATGTCGCCAATGCTATGGCTCTTTGCTCTATTGCGGTGTTGTCTAGCAGTCGCTTCATAAGAAGCTCACTCAGTGTTAAGTCTCCTTCTAGGGCTCTCTCATGATTCGTTCGATTTTTACTGGCTAAGTTCAACACCCGTTGCACCTCACGCAACTCCATGCTTTGCCTTTGGCTACTAGCCTGCTGGTCTCTATTATATTCGACTATGCTTTGCAATGCCTTGTGGGCTAGCTTTCTCTCTTCTTCTAAGTCTGTGATGATAGCATTTGTTATCCTACCATGGTGCTCATACTAGGTGCGTACATCGTAGCTACTCACCAGCTGTGCTGAATAGCCTCTGGGAAGACGCCTAAGTCGAGTTCCTCGTTAGACCTGCAATCTGAGCTTTCTTCTGCCATAGTCGAGTTCTTGTGCTCCACTAAGCTATCGATTAGGTTGAGTAGATTTGTCAAATTCACTTCGTTGGCGCCGCTTGCTTGGTCCTACTTCGGGTGTTGATGGTTTGTCTACGTCTTTGGGTCCTCTCCTATTGGTGGATTCCTTGAGTGGTTTATCTAAGTGAGCTCCTTGACTTATTAAATACAATCCTCAATTTATCTCCACTCAATGTGTGTGTTCTTTCCAATGCACTTGTGCTCAATCAAGCTTTCAGTTTTCCTTAAGTGTACTTTAAGTGCGGAAATTCAAAGTGAGTGCGGCAAAAAATCTCTAAGCGTCTTACGCACTCTAACTTTGTTTTGGGCGTGATAGGCTTTGTTGATCAATTCTCTGGCCGTCTTGATGGGGTTTAGGGTTTTTTTGTTACGTTGTCTTGCTCGTTTTCTGGTCCAATCAGGGTTTTATGGCTCAGCGGGTTGCCTCTAGGTCTCTAGGTCTCGCAACAGCCTACTCAAGCTGCTAAGCGGCTGCGTCTTACGATTTTTCTATTCCATGCGCCAGAATCAAGTTCTAAGTGTCAGGAGGACTTGCGACAGTTTGCACTGCTGAGCTCTATCCGAGTCAAGTCAAATTTCTAAAAATTTGAGACAAATTCACACTCGGCCCAATTGTTCTGAATTGCAAGGGCCGAGTGGGTGATTCGGACAGGCCGAGACACATGGGCCAAGGGCCGAATCACACTGGTCCAAGGACCGAACTTTTCACGGGCCGAGGGCCGAATCTTATTGTTTGGACGGGGTCGCTCGGACTCGGGCCAAGGGCCGAATCAGGTCTTGGGCCAAGGGCCGAGTTGGTCTATGGGGCCGAGTGCCGTCACTCGGACGGGCCAAGTAGACTTTGGGTCAAGGGCCGATTAAGGTTTTTGGGCCGAGTCGGCCGAATGGCAAGGGGCTGAGGGGCGATTCTGGGCCCAGAAACAGCCGCTCGAACGGGCCAAACGTGGTGCGATGAATGTAGTGTGACAACAATTTTGATCAAATCTCACGATTTAGACAATCATTCCCAGCACAAACTTCCAGATCCTAACTAGGGTGCCAAGGGAAGTGATTGGTATATCTGAGGTGAGCGGTAGGCTCTCCGATGACAAGATCGAATCGAATCTTTGCGGGCTCTCTCTCTCTCTCTCTCTCTCTCTCTCTCTCTCTCTCTCTCTCTCTCTCTCTCTCTCTCTCTCTCTCTCTCTCTCTCTCTCTCTCTCTCTCTCTCTCTCTCTCTCTCTCTCTCTCTCTCTCTCTCTCTCTCTCTCTCTCTCTCTCTCTCTCTCTCTTACTACAATGGTTGCAAATGAGCTCTCCCTTGGCCTCTTGGCTCTTAAACCCCTTCACGGGTAAGGTTTTGATGCTCCCAATCACTCACTTGCCGACATTAAGCATCCCAAGCAAGCTTTTTGCCATTTTTTGCATGATTTATGCACTGTTTTGCAACAGTAAACCCTACCCTTTCCCGATTCGATTTCCTAATCCTATCCTATGCTAAATGCAACAAGAATCGAAAGCAACAAACTGAAATGATTTCTCCATGTTTTCCAATCATCAAACTAACTAACTAACCCAAAATACTTACTTGTTTCAAAGATCAAAACACCCAAACTTCCTATCTATCTCAAGCTTAGTTTCGGGGATGAATCCCTTAGTTCGATGCTCGATATGAGGCACGCAAGCACTCAAGCTTGAATCCGTTGGTCCCGGCAACAGAACCAAAATGTAGAGGGAGCTCACGCTCAACCGCCAAGACCCACGGACTGCTTATTGTTTCAATTGTTTCAAGCTAGCTCTAATGGTTATCTCTCACCTAACCGATGAGTTGTCGATCCTACGACTGTAGTGAACTTACCTTGATGCCGATATGAGTTGCCTCCTCTCTCGCACACACCGGTAGCTCCACGATCCTAGTTGCTAGCTCAAGCATCCTCAATCCTCCTCCATCTCCAAGCTCCATCCACCATAGCCGCACATGCGAGAAAGAGAAGAGAAGAAGAGAAGAAGAGAAGAAGAGAAGAAGAGAAGAAGAAAAGAGGAGATGGTGGAGAGCTTCACCCTCTTGATCCCTCACTCCCACACACTCACTCTCTCACACTCCCTCTCTCAAGAGCACACACAAGCAAGCAGAAGAAGAGAAGAGAAGAAGAAGAGAACTCTTGTTAGCCACACACCAAAGAATGAGCTTCCATTCACTTTTTGAACTTTATATACAAGCCCTAAAATCCCATGGGCACCCATCCCTTTTTTACATGACCGACCGTTGTGGCAAGGTCCGTTCTCTATTTCCTCTTCTAGCCTTATGCCTCTAGTCTACACCCATCTAATATTTTACAATTGGCATAGGAGGAAGCCTGGCGCTCTTTTACATGAGTTTTTGGAGTTTTTTGAGGCATTTTTCATTTAAATTTATGCTTTCGGCCCCAACTTAGCTTTAGAGGCCCCTGCATGTCTTTGCTCTTTTTCCATCCTTTTTCTGCTTTTTCATTCATTTTTCCGCCTTCTTGACTTGGGGTTAACACCCTTTTGGGCGGTCATCCCCTTATCCCCTTTTTTACATGGCCATGGCCTAGGCCCTTTTTTCCATTGTTCTCCTATCTTCCTAGCTTTCTCCCTACCGCTCATCTATCTTTACAATTTTCCCGGGTGAGAGCTCGGTGCTCTTTAAAATAAATCCTAGTGTGCCTTGCGCTCTTTTACACGAGTATTAACTTGCGGTTCTCTTGTGCACCTTTCTCCTTGATTTAGGACTTTTCTGCACTCCTTGCATTTCCGAATCCTTCATGGCGCGCCTTCGTCTTCCGTTTCACTTTTGCCTTGGCCTTTGTCTTCTGCTTTAGATTTTTTGGCTTTTCCACCTTATTCGTTTGAGGGTTAACATTGCTCAAATGCTTTAGAGACATATTTGCCCCCATTTTCTAACCTTAAGAATTTTAGCTTTTACTCAAATGGGTTCTCAACAAGAGCAAGCCAATGCTGAAAGATAGCCAATACATCCAATTTTTGCTTTATGGGATATGCCCAGACCTCATGCGGATAATCATCAATGAAAGTCACAGAATACTTCACCCCACATAACAAGACATAGGACCACATACATTAGAATGGATAAGAGCCAAAGGCTCACACATGCATATAATACCAAACTACTTATGAGAGTTATGTGTCTACTTGCCATAAAGACAATCATCACATGAATCAAAACATTTATAGTCAAGGGGCGGAAGATACTGCAAATGAGAAAGCATTTTTATGCCTTTTAAGGGCATGTGCCTAAGGTGATGATGCCAGAAAGATACATGTGGTATATCAGCCATAGCCAAGCATGGTCTATAAACCTAGATACAAGCAAGGGATAGAGGCTATTAGTCTTGGCACCTTAAGCAAATATAAGATTCCCACGAGTAATCTTCCACATGGAATCACCAAAAGATACATGATAGCATGCACCATCCAACTGTCCTGCATAGAGTAGGCTTTTGCTCAAAGCCAAAACATGGCATGCATCATGTAAAACAAAAGCATTGCCTTAATCAAAAACTATGGCCATACATCCCTAATGCCAATGATATCCAATGCTAAGCCATTTTCTAGTCTAAGAAAACCTATTGTGCTATGGTAGGAATGAAACCAATCCCTATGCAAGGTAACGTGGAAAAAGAACCCCCAAAATCAAGTAGCCAACATTGAGAAAAAGTGAATGAAGCATCAGCCAATTGACTAGCATCAAGAGAAGAAACTACCAAGATGTAGTTATAATCAAACGTAGACTGCACTACATTTATCTAACATAGTGATCATCAAACTTTTCTTACACTTTGAGCTCGCCTTTCTCTTTGCACTTACCATCATGTATCTTATGAAACTATGGCTGAATGTAACCCTACTTACCACAATAAAGACATGTAAAAGAGGCCTTATTATAACAAGATTTATTGTGAGACTGCCCATGAGACTAAGATCTTTGTGAGTCTCAACCATGGTGGTCTTTACCACTCTTACCATCATGTTTGCCCCTAACAGTCAATGCATGAGAATTATGGATTGCATTCACATTCTTTCTATTTATCTGAGGCACCCTCAACATCCTAGAGTTTCAAACCATCCTTAAGAATATTAGCGCACATGGTAATGCGAAAAGTGTCCCATGACTTAGGAAGTGTCACAAGCAAGAAAATGGACGAAGATTATCTTTGAACTCAATACCCTACAAAGTCAATTGGATGAAAATAGAATGAATTTTATTCAAATGTATAGATGCACTAGTCTTTTCCTTCATGCAAAGGTCCATGAGTTGTTTCAACCAATACATCTATGAAGTATGACTTTGCTTGTCATAAAGATTGCATATATTTTCCCATAATTGCCAAGCATTATCCTTAAGTGCCACAACATTGAAATAAACCTGTTTCGACAATGACAACATAAGAGTGGATTTACATAGCTCATCCAACTCATTCTAAGTATCCTGATCAATGCTTTCAGGCTTTACACTCTTGATTTTCAAAGGTCTAACATCTTTTACACTAGTACCTGCCATATACGTGTCTTACAATAGGTGAAATTAGTGCCACCAAGCTTTTCAATGTTGAAAATAGCACTATCATTTGAAGAATCAGTCATAATAATAGGATATTGATGCAAAATCCAAGAGAATGGGATGTTGTAAATGACTACAAATTAGTCCCAAAACTCAGCCAAACTAAGGGCAAAATAGGAGGGATAATCAAAATAGATAGTTGTCCACTAATTGCAAGTAATAAACTGTTAAATCCAACTATATGCTCTCATAAAGAATGCTAAAAACTCTAATCACAACACTGTTGTAATAAATGTTGTAGTATGACAAGAACCAATTGTGGGTAATCGATCATGAAAAGCCAAGCTCCCGAACAACTGGTACTAAGGTCTGTCACACCCTGAATGTATTAGCAAACCATACATCCAATAGGCATAAATATTGAGCATATAGTAGATCTCAAGGGTAACAAAAGAGAGTTGCCACAATGGACTGAGTAGAGAGTAATGAAGCTCAATACATAACCAAGATGCATGTATCCATCATTGACATCATACTAATAGAAACAAGTGTGAAGTTCAAAGCATGTAATCAAATTAGTCCATTAGTAGGATAACTACATCCAATGAGCATCAAGAGAGCATGTACATGAGTCCAAAGTTCCACTATCTCAAGAGATCAAGCTCAACTACATAAATCCAATGCTCTAATGCCAATGGCAAGTTACTCCCACTAAAGCAAATCTAAATACCAAATGAGCAATATAAACTCAAGACATCAAGTACATGACCATCTAAAATCTAAGATATATCTGCAAGCATGGAACGGAAGTAAGTCTTCAAACTAGTAATGTCAGTGACTAAAGCAACGTAAGTATAAATCCAAAGCTCCAAAGCATCCAATTTAGCTCAAATTCTAGTGGTGAAGCATATATGGGTCCAAGTATCAATGTAAGGCATCAATGCATGTAAGTGGCATACCTTAATAGCATCAAGCCTTCATAAGCATAAAGTTACTACTAATAGCTTATTGGCTAGACCGTTGTTATAGCAATGAAATGTTGGGGGTAAAGGCATCTCCGCCTAGCCGCCCATGTATTACTACATTGACAGTACCCGCGCATGCCTCTCACATACTTGGTATGTGCATTAGACGCAACATGCATCATGGACTCCTCTACTTGTCACAAAGGGAGTACATTCATAAAGTCCTTGAGCCCTTTTGCATGCAAGATGTGAAACCTATTGGCTGTCCATTGCCTTATTATGTGAAGGTATCACAAGCCGATTGTTTGCAGACAAATGAGCAAAGGGCCAAGATGGCCAAGTTTCCCTATGCATCTGCAATGGGCAGTCTTATATATACCATGATAGCCACTTGCCCAGATATTTCCTTTGTAGTTGGTGTTGTGGCACGCTATATGGCTACACCTGGCAAGAAGCATTGGGATGTCATGAAGGGTATCACGAGGTACCTAAAGGGCACTACATATATATGGATATGCTATGGCAGCTAGGATACAAGAGTCATGGGGTACACTGACTCTGATTATGTAGGACATGCAAATAGTAGGAAGTCCACTTCTGGCTATGTGTTCACCTATGCTGGAGGTGCTATCTCTTGGATATCCAGGGTGCAGAAGTGTATGGCTCTTTTCACCACTGAGGCCAAGTATGTTGCAGCCATTGAGGCTTGCAAGGAGGTCATATGGTTAAGCCATTTGGTTCACGACCTTGGTATTGATGCTATCCCTACATTGCATTCAAATTCTATGAGTGCTATTCAGTTAAGAATCCGGTCTTCCATGCGAAGACAAAACACATTGAGGTGAGGTATCACTTCATACGTGGGGTCGTTGAGGACAAGTCTTTCGTCGTCCTGTTGTACATGTGTACATGTTGTACTGTCTTTTCTTTTTCTTTTTCACTCCTCACTGGGCCAAATTCGCCTTTACCTAGGAGGTTGTTGGGGGTAAAGGCATCTTTGCCTAGCCGCCCATGTATTACTACACTAACAGTATCTGTGCCTACACACTACAGGCAGTGGGCGCCCATCACCGTCACTTTATTCTTTATTAATTTTGTGATAGATGAATAAAGAGAAGACCAATCACACATTGTGACTGTTGGAGTTCCCACATTGTGACTCTCTCTCTCTCTCTCTCTCTCTCTCTCTCTCTCTCTCTCTCTCTCTCTCTCTCTCTCTCTCTCTCTCTCTCTCTCTCTCTCTCTCTCTCTCTCTCTCTCTCTCTCTCTCTCTCTCTCTCTCTCTCTCTCTCTCTCTCTCTCTCTCTCTCTCTCTCTCTTGCTCTTGCTCTCCCACCACCATAGCTCTCCCATGCAAGCTTCGATCCTTCTCACATTTCATGAGATTTTGCAAAATTGAGTTAATCAAGCTCTGTCCAATCCAAATAGTATCTCAAAGCATAATCATAACATCCAGACACCAAAATGGCATCATCAAGGCACTAAACATGCATAATGGAGCTCATTGTTTGCTATCTAAACTAGAACTATTTTGTGTAGTGTGAAAGAGAGAACTAAAAATTGCACAAAATCAACTTTATGAGTATTAAATTTGTAGCTCTCATTGCATCTTTGTTTCTAGTTATAAAACATTTGAATCTGATATCGTACGCAAAAGTTATGGCCAAAATACGAAGGTGCTATCAAGCTACCATAACTATCCACGACTTTTGCAACATGCTCTATATTCACTCAAAATGGATAGAATGGATTATCCTTAGCTCAATTAGCACTCAACAAGGCCCCATTAAGCCTTAGGAAGCTCCTCAACAAGCTAGAACAAGCCAAGAGAAGGAAAGACTGAATGCAAATCTCAAGAGAAAGAAACACTGTCTAGCATGAAACCTTGTGCTACAGCTTTGAATTCAAGATGAAGAATCTCCTCGAATGGTTGGTTGTGATACTAATTGAAAGGTAGAGCCCAAGTGGAAGCAAGAGCTATGGCGGGTGGAGCAAGAGAGCAAGAGAGAGAGAGACATCATATATCGAGACTCCAATGGTCACAATGTTGTGACTAGCCTTCCCTTATTCAAGAGTCACTTAAAGAATAAAGAATAAAGTGACAATGATGGGTGCCACCACATTTAGTGTATAGGTGTGTGGTCATGGTGTGTGAAATAAATACAAGGCAGTGTAGGCATCACAAGTGCCCTTACCCCCAACACTATTGTTGTCTATAGTCATATTGCATTATTGTTGTCTATAGTCATATTGCACTAGTAGCTATTGAATCTCCATTGGAAATTTATTTAGGTTGAACCCAAGTTACTCGATGTAGACATGGTCCTTAACACTTTTTGTGTGACTAGGATCTTGATAAGACTAATTAGTTTTGATACAAAATTAGTAGCTCTAGAGGAATACACCTTTCACTCTTAGAATTTATCATGTGTTTAATGCATCGCATGCTAGGTGCTAAAAAAGGTTGTGGTTTCTATTATGTGTGAACTTCAAAACATTCCTCACAATACAATTCATTTCTAAAAGCATGTTCCCTTCGGTTATGTTGTGATCATTGAGTTCCTTAGGTGGGATATTTTTGGTCCCTTTGTCTCTCAATCTCCTTAAACTCCTTTTCCTTGCTTAGGTCTCACTCAGTTATTTTGTTGAGGTTGGTTAAACAGTTTTCTCTCTTGTGGTTCCTTGTCTAGATTTAATTGCTCCTATACCAACTTATGCAAGTGAGTGCAACTTGCACTGTGCTGAATCAAGCTTTTTGTTTTTCACACTTAGCATAATCCAATGTGATCACTTCTATGTGACAGTGGTAGAGCGTATTGTTACTTTTAATCCAAATGTGATGTGCGTACACAAGCATTCCATCACAATTAGTGCATTCATACATTGCACAATCTATTGACTCCTTTTCCAATGAGTCAACCACTTGCAAATGCTTTCATATGTTAATTAGGGCAAGGTCATAGTCTTCTTAGGGTTGGTTGTTTCTCTAGATATAATTACTCTTACTGGTCTAGTCACAGTAGGTCCCAAGGTTTGACTATTACAACTAGCCAACCCCCACTTAGATTGTCTCCATGCTTCGTGCTTCTTCTCAATCTCTTTAGTCATGGTGGCTGGGTCAATCCTAAGTGTTGTGCAAGTTTCCTAATGCCTAATGCAATTAGTTAAGGTGATGAGGTGCAATCTTGGTGAAGTGATTAGTTACAGGACATCTAACAAAGTTGTCCTAGACATTACAAGTCCCAATGGAACTCAATGAGACACATGATTTGAGGGTTTAGATTGGCCTCATGTAACTCAAAACTCAAGAGGACCCAAGTTTGTGCCAGTGTTTTGTTACACGATTCAACACAACTGTGGAGTTTACAAGTGGATGATATTACACTTGCAAGTGTAGATGTGTATATCTTGATCACGAATTCTACCCTTATACTTGTGAGTCTTGACCTTATGTTACGCTCAAGGGTTCACCCTATAGCTAACTCTGGATGCTAGGGTCTTGTAATTCCCATCAAATATAGGTGGATGCACCTAGGTTGGTGTGGGGTCAAGTTGGATCAAGGTGTAGTGTGTGTGGTGCAATTTTTGCAATATGTGACCAACATCATGTGCCTAGGTGCATAAGTAAGATGAGTGTTGATGAAATGCAGGGAAGTGCAAGAGTAGCATGTGATGTGCTAGAATGTATTCTTGAATTAACTTGTGCTTGTGTGGTCTTGTGAGCATGCATTGGAATGTGCACTTGAGGATGCATATGATGTGGGTACATTCATTGTGCATTTCCTAACTACAATGTTATGCTTTGTGTGGATGGTTCTATTGTCCCAAGGCTTAGCTAAGAGAGGAAGTGTTGTCCCTTACCACACAACTAGGGATATGAGACCTAACCCTAAGTTCCTAGGTGAATGACCTAAATGCAACAGGATATAGGGATAGGTATAGGGTTTGTTGAGTGCTTAAACAAAAGGACTGTCATAGTACCCAAGCATGAGGGATGTGACCTTCAAAATGGGCATATGTCCTGAGAGTGTGTGTCTAAAAACTTGACATCAAATAGTGCTAATGTCAACCCTTGTTGTTCCTAAGAGTGTGTGTCCTAAGTGCTTTGATTCTCCTAGTATGCAACTAGGGGATTAATGTCGGGGTTGCTCTACTTTAGAACCATGTATTTTACTAGAGAAGAGTTTTGGTGCTTACTTCTAGGCAATAATATGGGCACATGAGACATTCAAAGGTACTCCTACCTGGGTTTTCTCCTACACCCATTCATGGCATCAATGGTTTGAGGCACATTTATGGTATTCAAGAAAGGGACCTTCTTGTTCTTTACAAGAAGTATAGTTAAGGTGTTTGAGTCTTGATCCTTGAGATACTCAAGATGCATGTGGTTATGGTATTGGAGCCTAGGGTTCAAGTTACTTAGGCTAAGATCGAACATCCCAATGTGGCTTTACAATTGACTTATGGGCTTGTCTAAGTCCTTTCACAAGCCACTCCACATTAGTTGTGATGCTCTCAATATGTATATCTTTAACGAGTTGTTATGTAAATAGATTAACTAGAGAGATAGAACAAGTTAAGTGTTCAAGAGTTATGATTGTTGCATTCTTGCCAACACGTGTGTGTCAGATGCTGCAACTAGTAGCTTTGAGCATAGAATACAACTTGGATGTAAGTCTCAAGGCACTGTTATGGCGGGCTATGTATTGGTCATCTCAAGGTGCACATTAGTCTTGTGCTAGGTTGAGGGATGTGATTGTGATAATGCATGTGAATTAGTGCTTATGGAAGTCAAGGCCTATCATGGCCACAATTGGCATTCTACTGTGCCCATGTTCTAGGGTGGGTGAGTCAAAGTCCACATGGGCCTTTGTTAATGGGGACCCAAGGAGTACTTGCTATTTGAGCAGGTTGGCCATTCAAGGTTGAGGGGTTTGTTGGGATGGCCAAGTGGTTGAGTTTGCAGGGGTGAGCTATCGACATGCCAAGGCCAAGATGATTATGGGGTAGCCAAGTAAGTGGAAAAATGGTTGGGTTTATGGAGGTGGCCAAGTGTAGGCAAATGGGGGCTGAGTAAGGTCAAGAAGGTAACAAGTGGCCAAGTTTGGGCCTTGTGTGGCTCCACTTGAGCATAGATGGGGCAGTTGTGAATAACATATTGAGGCAATATGGAGGTTGTTGAGGTCCATGCTGTGGAGGTCTAATTACAAGCCCTAATGGCCAAGGTGAGTTGGAGGCATTAATGGCCAAGTTGATGGCAAGAATAGTTGTGGCCTTCTAGGCCAAGGCAACCATAGGCAAGATGATGAAGGTGGATCCAAAGCCCTTGAAGGCTGAGATGATTCAACAAGGATAGGGAGATACAAATAGAGAGAGTGTGAGTGAGACACCATACATACAAAAGAACAAAAACAAGATGATCAACCAATGAGAATCATGGATTCCATGTCTCTTCACAGCAAGAGATGTAGAGGATGTCTTTGCCATGACCAAGATACATGTTTGTCTCCTTCGCCTTTCTCTATGAAGAGTACCTTCTTCTTCAGCTTCCCTACTCTTCAATCCCACAGAGATCCAAATGTGCTTGCAAAAAAGGTAAGAGTCTCCACAAATGCAATAAGCTTCCTCAAGCCCGTTGCTTTCAATTTATTTCCCAGTGATAATAGTAACCAAAAAATATTATTTTTAAATGTCTTTCATACCCTAAAACATATTCTTTGTGCATCTACTAAGCCTACAACCAATGCTAACTATGAACGTCACATTCTTTACAATTTGCATAGGAGAGAGCTTAACACTCTTTTACAAAATGAATTGCAATGCGCCTAATGCTTCTCTTGGCACTAGCATATCACCGTGCGCTAGTGTGCTTCCTTTTACATTTGAGACATTTTCGTACACTTCATGTCTTCAGTTTTTTTAAAGGGTGCCTTTTTCCTCCATTTTCCTCTCACCTTGGGATCGTCTTTCATTTTTTATTTTCCACAATATAATACAAAGTCAACACACACTACAAATCAATTTCTTGTCACTTCACTTGTCCTAGACTAGTCTGTAAGGTGTTTTGGAGTACAAGCTTTTATTTTGCCACCCAACATAAATGCACCTAGTCGACCAATTCCATTAGTTCCAACAATGGAAGCAACATGTTAAAGCACTTTCAAAAACTCAATGCTAGAATTGATGAAACACTTATTAATTCAAGCACTTCAAACGCATGGCCATGGCTACCTCTCACATAGCCATTACACACATTCACAAATACTATAGTGAACTCATTGATTTATCTCTTCATTGTAGTTTATTTGCAAATCCTCCTTGATGGCTCCACAATTCAAGCAATATTCCTCAAGTGTGCTCCACTACCATAACTTCAATCACTCCAAGCTCACTTTGTGAAGAAAAGGAAGGAGGAGGAGGAGAGCAAAGAGGTAAAGATCTCACATCGGTCTCTCACTCACACACACTCACACACACACACACACACACACACACACACACACACACACACACACACTCTCTCTCTCTCTCTCTCTCTCTCTCTCTCTCTCTCTCTCTCTCTCTCTCTCTCTCTCTCTCTCTCTCTCTCTCTCTCTCTCTCTCTCTCTCTCTCTCTCTCTATGCACATACAAGAAGACAAAAGCAAGAAGGGAGCTCTCCAAATTTGCATACCACAAGAATGGGCTTATCCATTCATTGTTTGGGTTTCATATATGGGCTTGATTTTTGACACCCTATCCTCTCTTTGATTTAAAACTAGGCTTCTCTTGTTTTATGCACACTATCTGATTTTAATTAGCCTTTTCAATTTTAGTGAGGTGAAAGCTCCATTTTGGTGATACCTCACTCTAAAATGTATTGCAATTTTCATGCAAGTGAGCTCTGCTCTCTTTAAAAGAATGACTTACAACATAATGTTATTTAGAAAATTATAAGCACCCAAAAGTTGTCTTTGTGCCCAAATTTTGCCTTTTTGTCTACTTTCACCCCTTGCACATTTGTTTTTCTTTGCTCACCTTTTCGAGAAGAGGTTGATACTAGCCACAAGCCCCACCATTTGAGTATGCTCAATTGATGTGAGCTATACATAAATGTGGGCCTTGCATGTTGGTTGTGGAAAGTAAAGATCAACGAGCTATCCTTTCTCATCAAGGCTATGTCCTCTAGGTTGTAAGTTTCCACGAGCACCTCCCAAGCCAAGTGCTCATCTTCTACCATGCAATCACACCCATGTGATCAATCTTATGGCTGTGTTGTCATATTCCAATCATTGGTAAGTATTGGTTTCCCTCTTTCACCTAGCTAGTGCCAGTGCAACAAAAGCACATATGCATTTGGAATGTAAATTTCAACTACCACCAAGTCATAATCGTTGATCACAATTCTTACTGCAATTGCAAAACATGCTTTGTCAAACTGGGCTTCGTCAGTCTTGCCCCTTTCCCTACATCTTGCTTCCACAAATGCCTCATTCCCTTGAGGAGATTCCAACAATCTTAAATTTGCTCAAGTTTTAATTTCTTGCAGTGCTATCAAGTCCATCTTGCATTAACAAATTACATCATGACACATTCTCCTCCTCTTAAAAAAATAGAATTTCTCACATTCCAAAAGAGGATTTTGACTTTCCTATATACCCTCCTACTCATATATTTCAATGTACTCCATCTCCTCATCCTCTAAGTTAGCATACATACTCCTATCAACAAGGAGCTACCTCAAGTTTTTTTGAGATTAGTTTCTTCCTTCCCTAGTTCTCACCCTTTTGCACTGCAACCAAGAACTTATTTTCTTTGTTTGTGAAAGCTTTATTTACCTGGAAGGTTTGAGACTTACCCTTATCTTGGTACTTGATGTTTGCTTGATAAACTTATTGGTTGAGGGGCCTATCAATGATAGAGTAATAGGAGCCTTTGACACACCCCCTTGGTTTGAGTGCCTTTAGAGATTGTCTTCTCATTTTCATTTTCCAAAGTCTTACTACCTTGACCTTGCCCAACCATGGTCATTGTCTTCTTAACCTCCTTTGCAAGAGCTTTGCTGCCCTCAATGCTAAACGACTTGCACAACTTTGGGAGGAGTGTGTTTAGCATTAGAAAACTCAAACTTACTCAGACATGCCATCACTAATGCCCAATGGCTTTAGTAGACTAAATCAGGAAAGAGTGTGAGCTTGACCTCTATGCATATCTCGATCCCATTCATGTCAAATAGCTTAAGTAAGTTAAGGACTAGATGCTCCGTGCCTAGTTTCCTCCTAGAGCTTTTTGCCTCAGAGCTTGCGCTACATGCCAACTTAAGTTTGGTGCTTTGTGCCAAACTTTGAAGCACCATTGTTACTATTGGTTGACACATCCCTCATAGCACTTTGCACCAATGTTCTATTGGCACTTCACACCAATGTTTTACCTCACACTGTGCTTTGCATTAAAGCTCTGAGCACCAATGTTTGTGTCCTAATGCATGTTTTATGTGCTTACACACCATCACCTCCTCTACCTCCACAAAGAGGGAGGGAGAGAGGAAGTTTCCTTTTCCTCTCCTTTCTAATAATTTCTCTCCCTCCTCCCTCTCTCTCTTTCCTTTTTTCTCTCTCCTTTCCCATCATTTCTATAGTCTCTTTCTCTCTCTCTCCTTCCTTTTCTCTCTCCTTTGTCATCATTTCTATTCTCTCTCTCACTCTCACTCTCCCTCTCTCTTCCTGTCTCCTTTCTAATCATTTCCCTCCCTCCCCCTCTCTCTCCTTCCTTTTTTTCTCTCTCCTTTCTCATCATTTTTATTCTCTCTCTCTCTCTCATCATGGCCATTCACACATGGTGTGCTGGCTCTCTCTCTCTCTCTCTCTCTCTCTCTCTCTCTCTCTCTCTCTCTCTCTCTCTCTCTCTCTCTCTCTCTCTCTCTCTCTCTCTCTCTCTCTCTCTCTCATCTCAAGTTGTGGTTGTGCACACACACTCTCCTCATAGCTTGCAATTGGATTTCATAGAAAGATTATCGGGTTTTACATGTTTGTAAGGTTCTTATGACGCTTCTCTAGAGTCTAAACCATCATGACTCAACATTAACATGTACCTTTAGGTTATCTGGGAGGCTAGACATTGGGAAGGGTCTCATTTTAAGGTGGCACCATCGAACTTGGAGAGTCACTCACACACCCTCTTTCTCTCACTCTCTCTTGTGATATGGTTTGTGGCATGTGACTCTCTCTATCTTGTGGTTTGAGAATGCCAAGCGCTAATTTGACAGAATTCCTCATGCCTTCCATTTTTTTTGGTTTGGGAATGGAAGGAGCTCTGAACCCCCACCCTGTTTAGATGTTTTAGCCATTTTACATCATGTTTGTCATGCTTGCAATAGCCGATCATGCACGTAAATGTTGCATCGCCTACAACAATTACTCTCACCTTTGAAACTCTTAGAAGGCTTAGTGAACCCAGTGGAGAACTCAAGCATAGTCATGATTATGGTCATTTAGATGACCAGATTGCTTGAGTAATAAATATGCTCTCACATATCATGTTACCTTTCAGTGCCATGTTTAGTGAGTGATTGACCTACAGGTGCATTACAGAGGGAGGCTGGGGGGGGGGAAGGGAATAGACACCATGTCCTTTTTGTGCCATATGTTGAGTGAGTGATTGACTAGATGTGCTTTACAGAGGGAGGCCGAGGGGGAGGGAATAGACACCACGTGGAGACATGGCTAGGTAGTGTGAGAGGGGCTCCGCACACACCATGTGGTGCCCCCCAATCTCCTCTTAATACTAATAAAAAATCACACACACACACACACACACACACACACACACGCACGCACGCACGCACACACACACACACACACACGCACGCACGCACGCACGCACACACACACACACATTACGATTAATATTGTGTATATGTGTGTAACAATTAGCTAATATTATATTATAACCATTTTGCTACTATTATAATACTATATATATTATGATTAATAAAATATATACATATATTACGATTAATTCATATATTAATATAACATTATATATATCAATTTTTGCATTATGTTATATAGTCGTAGCACAAACATATAAATATGATTAATATGATATACACATATATATTATGATTATAAATAATATAATATTATTGATATATATTCATTTACAATTGATTATCATTTACATCATGTTATTATGATATCTATATCACACAATTAATTACATATATTACAATTAATTATTATGATGAATTAAACAATAATACAATTAATCATTATAATTTACATTATAAATATAGTATGATGATTATTATAATATATGCATATATTATGATAATTAATATATATACATGATGATTATTTAATATACACATCAATATTTCAGTTCGTCATAGTAGTGATGACTGGCCATATATTCAACTTATAGTACTCCATCGGAGCAACATGGACATCCATCTTAGTAATAATGTCACATATCCAACTTCATTGACGCATTTGAGTAATAAGACCAAGCCACTTTGATCTATATGTTGAATGGCACTACCTTATATATTATTTCCAGGTTCTTTGTTTATATATCCACCTTACATTGATGCATTCAAGTGATAAGACCAAGCCACTTTGATCTATACTAAATGCCACTACCTTTTATACTATTTCCAGGTTCTTTCTTTCTATCTTATGCCTAAGGGATTGTTTGCTTTCTTCCTCTTGACACTACGTTCTTCCTCTCAACACTCTGCAATTATCGCTTTGCGTCACATCGAGCAAGGGGGATTTTTAAACAAATCACTTCACACAATTGTCTAAGTCTTTTTGGGGGGGGGGGGGGGGGGGGGGGGGCTAGATAGCCGCTGCAAAAAAAATAAATCACTTCATGAGCCCTGAGAGGGGAGGAGCTATGGAATAGGACCACCATAAGAGTGCTGCCACATGCTTAGTTTGTATTTGCATCCAAACGTAAAGATGGTTACATATATTTAGTAAGTGAGAAAGAAAAAAGGCGTGTCACGCTTTGCAGACTTTACTGATATGTAAAAGGTTTAGTAGGTCTGTGCGTGACCTCACTCTAAGAAATCATGGTGTGGAGAGGTAGCCATTACTGCAGCTACCACGGTGTGCTATAGACCATGTGGGGGAGCGGTCGGGGGGTTGGATGACTTAGGCATCAGAGAGAGAGAGAGAGAGAGAGAGAGAGAGAGAGAGAGAGAGAGAGAGAGAGAGAGAGAGAGAGAGAGAGAGAGAGAGAGAGAGGCTCCTCAAGGGTGCCATGTGGCATCCCTATGAAAGCTTTTCGAGGGGCCAAAATTGTGACACGTGGCCCCCCAAAAAGCTTCTAATAAAAATAGTAAGAGATATCATTACGGTGGTCCCACAACACACAAGCTTGTTTTTGAGCCTTGATTGCCATAGGTGGTGGTGGAGGCACATATAAGACTTTGCCTAGTGTTTTAGCCATTGCTCCCACCTTGTTCTCCAGCCAATTTGGCACGACGAAAAATACACCTAGACAAGGCACTCATATCAATGCACCTCCTCTAGATTGAAGCTTGATGACCAAGGAATGGCATACACTAGATTCCTAGTGTGGTTGGTAGTACTATCCAATGTCAAATCCATATCAAAAGCACTCTCCAAGAAGGTGAAAAATAAACCCTTATTGATGAATCTATACTGGAGCAAAACAGCCCTAGGGTGGTAAGTCTTAGTGGACCAGCAAGAAAACAAAATCTTAGAAGGAACACACCCCATGAAGAAAGAGTAAATAGCAACATAAGCATACCGGCATGTCATGACTTGAGCTTTGGAAGATTGAGCAGCTATGGCCTGCAAGATCTTGTACCCTTCACTCACTTGCTTCCTCTTATGCTAATTGCAAAGCTTGAGGCTAGATTGGAGTTGCTTTTCTCCATTTCTTCCATATCCACCCCATGAGTCATTGCCATCAGTGCATAGTCCATTTCCAACTCTTCTCCGCTAGGCTCTAGGGCTTTCCTAGAATCATTCAGATGATTTTCCACGAGGGGTTTAGACTCATCGGGCATGTTTGTTTTTGGTTTAGTATGCATGTGAGACGTTGATTGCCACATGCTAGGCAACATCCTGAAAGGAATTAAAATGTAATAAATGCATTAAAGAGCTACTCTTGTAAACAAGGGTTTGTTAGTTCATGCATTCCACCAAACTCTTGTGTTACGTGAGTCCTTGTTCGACCATTCCATGGGTTGGAGAATAAGTTGGATATCAAGGCCTTCCTAAGGCTGTCAAAAATGCATAAAAAATCAATTAAGTTAATCACAAGAAAAAGAAA
The DNA here is from genome assembly GCF_053477565.2 of Lygodium microphyllum. NCBI lineage: Eukaryota > Viridiplantae > Streptophyta > Polypodiopsida > Schizaeales > Lygodiaceae > Lygodium > Lygodium microphyllum. The sequence goes on along the minus strand of NC_141158.1, from coordinate 24,775,035 downwards.
AATGAACAAGAGGCATCTTGCAAAGCTAGGCTTTTCTCTCTCACTATGGCAACATCAGGCCTGGGGTGTTGTTTTTCAACAGCAGCATCAGCAGCACCAGCAGCAGCAGCTGCAGCTAGGCCTTCTACGACCCTGTCCACGATCATCCCCATCACGACCTTCCTCCTCTCCACGCTCACAACCTCCGCCTCTGCGCACTACTCGCCTGCCGCCTGCCGCCTCATCTCCGCCGCCCCTCGGCGCCCCGCCCAGCCCTCCTGCCCTTCCCGCTCCTCCCCTCTCCCTTACTCTTATCTCCATCGCCATTGCGGTCTCCGTCCCCATCTCTGTCTTCCTCCGATCTCCGCTTTTCGCACCATGGCTGCTGCCTCCCCCATTGCTGCTTCCGCCCCCGAGGATACATCCCTTATCGATAACCCCCTGCTCCAGGATGCACCCTTCCCGCGATTCGATGCTGTCGAGGCTAAGCACGTCGTGCCGGGAATTCGGGCGATCCTAAAGCAGCTTGTATTGCTTCTCAACCATCTCTTTTATGGATTTAGGATCAGCTCGTATTGTCATTCATTTATCTCTTGTAGTTACGTATCTGTTAAGAATAAGCTTATATCGCTACTTATCCATCCCATTTGCTACTCATTTATCTCTTTTACTAGCTCTGTATCGGTTATTTTATTGCTACCCGTCCATCGCATTTTGGCTCTTATGTGCGAGTCATTCACCACGTATATTCAGATCAGCTGACAATGGTAGGATGTGCCTGTTCTACTGTCATCTGCTTTCAACTAGAGTGCATCATTCCAGTTTCATGTTTGGCACTGCTTATACTTTGACAGACGAGATCAGTTCATCACCCAAAAAAGGAAGAACAAAGGAACATTTCCACACTTTCTTCTTAGTAATGCGATCCCAGGAAATGTGAGAATGGAGCATATTATGACTAGCAGAAAAGAAAATCTCAAAGCTTAAGTTCTTCCAGTTTTTCATTTATTGTATGCTTTTGCAATTGTTCCTATCAAAACGGTATGTTTATGCTGAAGGATTTGAGAAACATGCCTGCTGAACGAGTTTAGTATTTGGAAGTCAACATGAGGATCTTAAATTCCGTCCTATGATTATAACATTACAATTAATCAGTATAGGTGTTACAATGTCTTTAGTTTGTAGACTTGTTACACGTTGACCATGCCTGCACTTACCCTCTATGGCCAGCTCCCTTTGGAGTTTGATGAAGTTGCCAATGCTTTGTGGGCCTAGACATAATTGATGCCATAGGGCTTTACATATGTTGTTGATGCTATTTGAGCACGAGGCATCTTTGTGGTTATAGGGGAGGCTTCCATCTTAGTATGGTGGCTTCAATAAGGCCTTTGCAGTTTCAAAGAGGGGTGACAGGACGAAGTCGAAGGCCCAGTGTTATCATTGTGGTAAGAAGGGACATTTGTGCAAGGATTGTAAAGGCTTTGAAGAAGAAGAAGAAGAATAAGAAGAAGGAGAAAAAGAAGGAAAAAAAAAGGAGGAGGATATAGACTCCTCCATCGAGTCATCCTTTTCCTCTGATTTCCACTCAAATCCTTTGGCTAAGGTGTGGAAGGGGTCATCTTCTTCAGATCGAGGGAAGACCTTGGCAGCGTGTTCCTTGGTCGCTTTCTAGTATAGGTGATGCAGTTATTCCTTAGGACTATCCAGTGCCAAAGAGACAATGTGAGAGGGTGGTGCGGTGGGGCAGGCGAGCCTCGTCTATAAAGGCATATAGATACACAGGATCTAGAGAGGAGATGCCTCTGATACATTGACCGAAATTTGCTGGTAGGTTTTGAAATCCTAGAGCTAGGATTGACATCCATGTTCATGATGGGTTGTGTCTTGATAGAAAGTGGGCTTGGTTTCTATTTCAAACTCACATGAGGGGACACTTTGGTAGTCTATCCAAAGGTGGAGAACCCATGGTCCCATATGCTTAGAGGTCTTTTTTGACAGGATGGTTATGTATGTATTGCAAGGCATTGCTGAAAGACACAGAGAGTTGCTATGATTTTTCTCTATTTTTGAGTTTTGGTATGATTGACATCGACATCAGGTTCACTTCAAGGCACCTTGATGGTGGCTCGATCATCCATTACTTGGGTATCCATAGTCCTATTTGGATGGTCTTTGTTGTATAGGCTCGATGAGTCACTATCATTATATCATTGTATTGTATCAAATCACCATGATTTAAGAGAGGATGTTAAAAGTTAGTCAGCTCATGAGTGAGTTTGGGCATGTGGTTTAGTGGGCTAGACTTTATAGTTTTTAAATGCATTTTTAATTTATCATTATTGTGGTGATTTTGGCATTTGTGGTTGGCCAACCAACAGTTATTGCCGGCCCACGTGATGCATTGATGGGATTATTTTTTTGTCCATATCCAGCTCTTTTCTTAGTCTATAACATTCATCACTTGTAGATTCCAGTACAGGCCTTGTTGGAGAGAGGAAGTTGGTGCTAGTTCCCATGTAGGCAGTTATTCACTATTCTATGTAGTTGTCTCGTGTTTGGTATATGGATCCTATCTCTCGAGCATATCTTTGAGTTCTCCCTTTACATTGTTATTTTTTTTTCTTATGTTTTCTCTTTTCTCTCATGTTGTGCAATCTATTACGACAATGTTCTACATAGTGGCCTTATGGCTCGAGGTTAGTCAAAATGGCCTTCAACGATCTAATCATGTTGTTTATGGACGTATGGCCTTTGAGATGGCCTAAAAAAGCATGGTCTTATTGGTTGGTTGAGGAAAAAGGGGGTAAGGCTAGTTAAAACCGTTCAGTCTGAAAAGAGGTATTTAGTTATTATGTTTTGTTTTCCTTTATTTATTAATTAAAAAAGAAAAGAAAAGGAGGAATAATTTAAGCCTTCAAGGCTTTTTGGATAGCCTTTTTCAGCCACTTTTCAAGCCGATAGAGAGAAAAATCAAAGCCTATAAGGCTCCTTGACAATGGCCAACGTACTTCGTGAAGGTGACGGGGTTGGGACAAGATGACTCGCTATGCCCAACGGTAATCGGTTGACTTCTTGTACGATGGTGATGACAAGGCTCTATTTGGCCTTATGGCAGGGACTAAGGCTATTGAGCCTTGATTGGCTTGTTTGGCACTTTGCCACTATCTTCTTTTCCTTGGCCTTATTAGGCCCATTGATCGAAATATATATTTTAATCTCATTGGCCTTGTTGGGCCTTGGCTTGCCCATTCGGCCAGAAATGGTTCAATGTCATGTATGTGTGGCTTTAATAGACCTTAGACTGGTCTAATGTTTAAAGAAATAAAAATCCTAATTGGATGTTAAGCCGATGTATAAATAAAATATTTTCATTTCCTTCCTACGACCTAGTTGGTCATTGTGTGGCCGAAACAACTTGGATAGAGTGACACATTAACTAAATTCTTCTTTATGTGGCCTAGTTGTTTTTGATTGTTGAGTTGATCAAGGCAAAGCCTTAAAAGGCCATTTGTGCCTTTTGGCCGAAACAGTCGAATTTGCAAGGCAGAATTTTTAAGATAAAAATGATGTATATAATAAATAAAACTAAAAATTGAAAAAGAAGGTTAGCCTTTGTTGCCGCTTATCATGTAGGTGATGGCCTTACACTAGGCCTTGGCAGTTGATTATTTGTTGCCACAATAAAAAATAAAAAATAAAACAAATTAAAGCCTTTGTAGGCTTTGTGATGGCTTATTCTTGGCCAATTTTCTTGTTAGCTTGCTTGTCTTAGTCATGTCAGTTTGTTATCTCCATAGAAACAGGGATTGTCCATTTCGGGCCTTAGGAATGGATTAACGCGTTGCGGTATGTGTTTACAAGCGAAACGCCCATGGAACGTTCTTGCTTGTTCCCAGCCTCGTTCCTGCCCGTTCCAACCCCTTTCCGAGCCGTTCCAGCAGTGGAATGGCCGTTTCCTGGAATCAGACTGCACTGTCCCCAAATTTGGGGCATTTCAGATCAGGGATTGCCCCAAATTTGGGGCTTTTTCAGCAAGGATTTTGGGGTATTTTAGATCAAGCATTTCCCCTGTTCCCGTTCCCCAATCCCAAGCGTTCCCCCTGTTCTGAGGGGTCTTGTTCCCGTTCCCGTTCCTCGTAACTATGGTTATCTCCTAGTTGTGAGCTTTTGTTAGAGTTTAACGAAGACATAGAGGCTCTGGCAATTTAGGTGCATTTTCTTTATTTGTTGGCTTTTTGTGTGCATTCCAAGGCCAGTTATTGCTTTTCACAGTTTACCTACACCCGCCAGACATTGTCTTTGTTGTTTGGGATTTTTCTAGGGTCTCCCCTATTTTTTGTGGCATTTCTTTCTATGTGACTAGCATTTATTGTAGGTGGGCTGGCATTTTTGGCCTCCCCATTGATGCAGGTCGGCCAAATTTGGGCATTTGTGGCTATTTATAGCCAACCTCCCACTTGGCAAACACACACACTCTTTAGTCTTTAGTCTTCCCCTTTATAGGTACATACTTTGATACTCCGACTCTTCGTGCTTGGTGCTACTATAATCATTAGCTTGATTTGGTGCCCTCATTGATGCTTTGGCATGCATGCAAGGATTGATTAGTCTGCCATCATTGTATCAACATTCTTCTTGAGTTAGTGCAGCATTCTTCCCTCGTCCTTTGCTTTCTCTCTCTCTCTCGCTCTCTCTACTTCTCTCTGCTTCTCTCTGTGTTTATGCTTCTTTTTCATTGTGCACTCTCACATGGTATCATTGCCTAAGTGAGGACCCAGTTTGGAGATTTCTTGTAGAAGAGCAAGTTTTCATCGCGAAGAAGCAGCCCAGATTTTCCAAACGTAGATTTTCAGCCCATGTTTACTTGTTCAGGCAGTCTATTGCCCGTTTGCACCCCTAGGCAGCCAAGCGACAGTCTCCACGGACCAGATGGCAGCTTTTTGGCATTAGGCGGTATCAACTTTTGTGTTTTTCTCAAAATGAAAACTTGCATTTTTGTTGGTGTTCTCTACCTGTTGTAGGCGATAGCATATTGTTGCAGGCGACGGCTTCTTGAGACTTGTTATTAACAACATATTGCTGCAGGCGACAACTCTTTGAGACTTGACGACAACATGTTGCTACATGCAATAACTTCCTAGTGGTAGGCGACAATTGTTTCTGTGTTAAACATAGCTTTCTGGGTGATTGCAGGTTGAAGATGTCTTACCGAATTGATGAGCTTTGATGATCAGAGGAGGAGCTCTTTTCAGTCACTCTTCTGAGCGAAGATGTGATTCTCTTGCTTATAGTCGGCATGAGGAGTCACCCACGCATCTGTCAGAGTGCAGCAGTGCGGAAGCGTAGGACTGAGAGAGAGAGAACGCAGAGAGAGAAGGGAGAGAGACAATGGACGATGAAGATCTGCTGTATAAAGAATGCTGAATACAAAGATATACACGGGCGCAGTGGACGATGAAGATCTGCTGTATAAAGAATGCTGCCTAAACGATGCAACCTGCTGTCCACCTCGAAGTCTGCTGCAGTCTGCACTGTCTGCTGTCTGAAATCTGTGAACAGAGACAGAATCTGCGCGCCACCGGTCTGTAATCTGCGTCAGAGAAGTGTGTAAGACTGCTGGGAATGTCGGGTATAAATAGCCGAGATCTGCCAGAAAATAGGGCGCCAGAAATAGGGCGCAACCAGAACAGGTCGGCTGCATTAAATGCAGCCGACTAGGCTGCAGGCAGTCGGACTGCCACGTGGCAGTCCGACTGCACAGTCCGACTGTGCAGACTGCCACCAAACCTGCCTTGCTGCCCCTGATCCCCTGATCAGGCTATGATCTCTAACACCCCCTCTCAGAGCCTGGACAGGGCAGAAGCCGGAGGGATCTGGAATGTCTCCGAAGTAGAGCCTGAGGAAGTGCCTTCGTAAACAAATCCGCAAGATTGTCCTCCGTCTTGCAATACTCCACAGTGATGGTCTCATCCAGAAGCTTTTCTCGGATGAAGTGGTACTGGATCTCAATGTGCTTCGTCCGGGCATGAAAAACAGGGTTCCTTGCCAAGGCAATGCAACTCTCATTGTCACATTGCAGCAATGTAGGACGAGTCTGGGGGCACCCAAGCTCCTCCAATAATCTCCGAAGCCACACAACCTCGCAGGTGGTGGAAGACGCGGCCCGATACTCCGCCTCAGTAGACGAAAGGGCTATCGTGGGCTGCTTCTTGCTACTCCATGAAATAACACCTGCACCCAAAGTAAAACAGTAACCTGTAGTAGACCGCCTGTGGTCTACGTCACCAGCCCAATCCGAGTCGCTCCAACCTGCAAGTACAAGATCTGACCCATCTGTTCCTACGGGTTAATGAATCCCCAAATCAGACGTCCCCCTCAGATACCGAAGTATCCTCTGAGCAGCCTGCCAATGCATCGTCTTAGGTTCACTCATGAACCCTGCCAAGAGCCCAACAGCAAAACATAGATCAACCCTGGTGTTGAGAAGCCAAATCAAGGACCCAATCAACTGTCGATAGCGGGATGCATTCGCCAAAGGAGAAGCTGAATGGGAAGTGGCCTTCCAGTTCGGATCCATAGGAGTAGAGAGGGCCCGACAATCCTCCATCTCAAAAGACACCAAGAGCTCCTGTACATATCTCTGTTGAGAGATAAAGATCCCCCTCTGAGACTGATAAATCTCATGGCCCAAAAAGAAATAGATCAACCTTGGTGTTGAGAAGCCAAATCAAGGACCCAATCAACTGTCGATAGCGGGACGCATCCGCCAAAGGAGAAGCTGAATGGGAAGTGGCCTTCTAGTTTGGATCCATAGGAGTAGAAAGGGCCCGACAATCCTCCATCTCAAAAGACACCAAGAGCTCCTGTACATATCTCTGTTGAGAGATAAAGATTCCCCTCTGAGACTGATAAATCTCATGGCCCAAAAAGAAATGGAGTAGACCCAAATCCGTCATCTCGAACGTCCGATGTAAAGCTGACTTCGTCTCCTGGACCTGCTGTGCATCATCACCTGTGACAATCAAATCATCAACATATAATACAAACAGCACACAACCATCCTCGGAAGTGTGAACATATAGTTGCGGATCGGCCTTGGACCGCTGATATCCCAACTGAGACTGGAGGAACGAATCAATCTTCTCGTTCCATGCACGCGGAGCCTGCTTGAGGCCATACAAGGCCTTCTTCAACCTATAGACTTTCCCATCTGAAGAACCAAAACCAGGAGGCTGCTCAACATAGATCTCCTCCTTCAAATCACCATTCAGGAAGGCCGACTTCACATCCAACTGATAAACAGGCCATCTCCTATGGCCAGCCAAAGCAAGAACAGCTCTAATGGTCGCCATACGAGCTGTGGGGGCAAAAGTGTCATGACAGTCAATACCTGGGCGTTGTGTAAAACCTTTAGCAACAAGGCGAGCCTTGTGCTTATCCAAAGTACCATCACTGAGGTATTTGGTCTTGAAGACCCACTTGACTCCAATCACCTTCTTCTTCGGGGGGCGGGGCACGAGTGACCAAGTGCCATTCCTCTCAATAGCCTCCAACTCAGCTTCCATAGCTTTCTTCCATGGGGCGGACTGTAAAGCCGCCTTCACGGAGGTGGGCTCTCGATCCTGCATCACACGGGTTATCAAACAATAGTTGGAGCAAACAAGCTCCGTCAAATGTGCATGGTGTCTCCGTGACCGCCGCGGACCATCCTGCGGTCCCCACTCCTCAGGAACCCCCTCGATCCCTGAATCACGGAGTGTGCCACGGGCCCAGCGAGGAGGAGGCCGAACCTCCCCTCGACGTTCTCCATCAGCAGAAGACTCTGGGATACCTACCGGTGGTAACTCCTCAGAGGTGTCCGGTGGAACAGTAGACTCTGTGTCAGAAACAGAATCATAATCAAAAGGCACGGGCTGTGGAACCGTAGTAGGAGCCCAACTCTCCCCTGGATCTCCAAGAACGGGATGCTCCTCACCTGTTGAAGTAGCCGGAACCTCCTCAAACCGCACATCACGGCTAGTGTACACATCCCGCTTGACGGGATCATACAGTCGGTAGCCTTGGGACTGGGAGCTGTAGCCAACAAATACCTGTTTTCAGGAAGCCGCTTCAAATTTATCACGGTGAGCCTTGGGAATGTGAACACAGGCATCACACCCAAAGACCCGAAAGTAAGAAACATCTGGCTTCGTCCCAAAATAAGCCTTAAATGGGGTCATCCCTTCCACAACCGAAGTAGGGGATCGATTGAGGATGTGGACTGCAGTAGCCACAGCCTTGGCCCACAGAACCTGAGGGGTCTGTCGGTGCTCCATTATGGTGCGCGCCATCTCGATTACACTGCGGTTCTTCCGTTCAAGAATACCATTTTCTTGAGGAGTATTGGTATTGGCAAACTCCTGGTGAATTCCTCTATCTGCACAAAACCGAGCAAACTCATTAGACACAAATTCACCTTCCTTGTCGGATCGCAAGGTCTTCAACTTCCGGCCCGATCAGTTCTCCTCAAAGAGAAGCCAATCCTTGAAGTGCGAGAAAGCTTCTGACTTTAATGCCAAAAAGTAGGCCCATGTCATCCTGCTATAGTCATCCACAATCAGCATGAAGTACGAGCTCCCACGCAGGGACTCATTCCTCATAGGGCCACATAGATCCGTAGATACTAGCTCCATCGGGGAAGTAGACCGCCGCGAAGCTGTGTGGGGAATGGCATCCCTATGCTGCTTCCCCCGAATGCAGGAGACACATGGCTGCTGGCTCACCACTATATCTGGCAACCCTCGAACAAGCTGTCCACGTGATGCCCTCCGAAGATAGTCATAGTTCAGGTGACCAAACCGAGCATGCCATAATCCTGACTGTGACTGTGAGGTAAGAAGAAGAGTAGATAGGGCGGTGGAAGACTTCAGTTTGTAAATGCCGTTCTCCTCATACCCGGATGAGAGAACCTTCCTCGATCCACGATTAAGGACTCGCACCGTAGAATTGTCAAACTCCACCAAAAGACCAAGGGAGCAAATCTTATGAACTGAAAGGAGATGGTACCCTAATCCTGGTACATGCAAAACCTCTGAGGTATGGGTACCACCTCGTCCATCCGGAATAAGCTGCATCTTACCCCGACCTGCAATAGAAACTGAAGAGCTGTCTCCAATGAGAATTTGCCCACGCGAGGGTCGCAGCTGGGCAACACCATCTGATGAAGGAGTCATGTGCCGTGAGGCACCACTATCAACAATCCACTCTCGAGCTTGGGGAGCCATCATCGCAGCATCAGAAGCATTCGGTGAAGCATCCTCAATGACAGCTAGATGAAGAAATGCAGCTGATGAGGGTGCAGCCACCGCTTCAGAATCCTTGGTGTCCTTCGTGTCTTTGTCAGGGCAATCCTTCTTCCAATGGCCAGTCTTTCCACAAATGTGGCACGTGGAATCTTTGTCCTTGTCCTTCTCCTTGTCCTTCTTGGACTTGTTATCCCCCTTCTTCTTCTTTTGGTCCTTCCCCTTCTTCTGAGAGGCTTGACCTACCAGCGCCTCCGACTTGGAAGCATTCTGTCCCTTTAACTGTTCCTCTTGGTCCAAAACCATAGGAACCAACTCTTCCCACCGAAGAGTAGACTCTCGCCCCGAAGCAATAAGGGCAGAGTAAAATGTATCGAATCGTGGCGGCAACTGGGACAATAGTGTGATCGCCATGTCTACGGAGGAAATCGGCTTCCCCGCATTCTGAACCTGCATCTGTAGCTGCCTTAGCTTGTTAATGTGTTCCCGTAGCGAAGAAGACTTATTGACGGACAAGGTCCGCATTTGTACCTCCAAAGAAACCCTCTTCATCAGGGTCATCCGATTGTACATTTGATCAAGCTCTAGCCATATCTCCCGAGCCACCGTCAAGTGCTCGATGTGAGCCATCACGGCTGTAGTGCATGATAGAAAGAGAAAGGATCGAATCCTGGCATTCAGTTTGTCCCAATGAGACTGGGCCTTGGCCAACTCCGCATGAGCATCGGAAGAGAGTTTGGACTCATCTCTTACCGAGGGCTGGTCAATCTCCTCCTGTACCAACTCCGCCAAATCATAGGACTCAAGGATGGCCAACATCATGACGCGCCAAATGCGGTAGTTGTCGCCGTCGAGCTTCTGATCTGTAGGAAGAGCCGGTAAGACAGGCGCCTTCCAGTCCATAATCGCCTGGAACTCCAGGTCCATCTCTGTAGACATCTTCACCTGCAATGCCTTCACAAACGCAAAAGCAGCCCCCTCTGACTGGGAAAACTCAGCCTGCTAAGGCTCTTCCGCGTCCTGAAGCTTCTTCACCCGCCGGAGGCGATGAAAAAGCAAAACCTGCACTTGTAGGCTGAAAACTCAAACTTCCTCCGTGTCAAACAGCAGTAAACAGCAACAAATCCACCACCTGTACTCCTTTCCTGTGCGCCCACACTCGTTTCAGCCTTGTTCCAAGGCGCAGCCCTCCTATCTACCCTTAAACGCAAAAAACGCAAATGTGTCGCGATGGAAACTCCTCTTCAGGTCGATTCTGCGCTCAGTCAGCCCTTAAAAACTGCTCTGATACCATGTCAGAGTGCAACGGTGCGGAAGCGTAGGACTGAGAGAGAGAGAACGCAGAGAGAGAAGGGAGAGAAAGAGATAGTGGACGATGAAGATCTGCTGTATAAAGAATGCTGAATACAAAGATATACACGGGTGCAGTGCGCTGGACTGCGTGTCTCCACCTCGACGATGCAACCTGCTGTCCACCTCGAAGTCTGCTGCAGTCTGCACTGTCTGCTGTCTGAAATCTGTGAACAGAGACAGAATCTGCGCGCCACCGGTCTGTAATCTGCGTCAGAGAAGTGTGTAAGATTGCTGGGAACGTCGGGTATAAATAGCTGAGATCTGCCAGAAAATAGGGCGCCAGAAATAGGGCGCAACCAGAACAGGTCGGCTGCATTAAATGCAGCCGACTAGGCTGCAGGCAGTTGGATTGCCACGTGGCAGTCCGATTGCACAGTCCGACTGTGCAGACTGCCACCAAACCTGCCCTGCTGCCCCTGATCCCCTGATCAGGCTACGATCTCTAACAGCATCCCCCTTCTATTCATCTTTCATAGAAGGCTTTGTTCTCAGTGAAGGTACCATCCTTGATGCCTTCATTATAGGTGCTTGTCTTACCTTCATTACCCAAAGAAGACAAACTTGATGGTTTGAATATTCGTTGTGGTCATGTAAGGTGGAGTGCATGCTTGCCACCTTCGATCATTGGGCTTTTGTTTTAGATTCTATCCCCCATCCTAAGGAGGATCCCGGAGATGGAACTTCTATGGACCGTGTAGCCTTGTGGTATCGGCTCAACTCACGAGCTCGATCCTTTCTTTTTATGGGTTTGCCGGATTTTGTCCTTGTGCATGTTCGCAAGTTGAAGATTGCGGCCGAAGTGTGGATGAAGCTTGCATCTTTGTATTAGCATAAGACGTTTGCCCACAAGATTTCCCTGGAGAAGAAGTCACTGATGCTCAGTCTTGATGATTCCTCCTCTATGAAGGAGCACATAATGAAGATGGAGGACATGAGACGTGAGCTTGCCTCTCTTGGTTGGATGATATCCTCTGAAGATATGGCTATGATCCTTCTGACTCAGCTGCTATCTCCTTGGTTTGACGTCTTCTACACTAGCCTTATCGCATCGAGGACCTATGAGACCCTCTTATGGAAGGAGCTTTCACTACATGTCTTGGAGCATGATGAGTGACTCAGAGAGATTGGGGCCCGTGGTTTTGGCTCCACCAAGGCATTTACTGTAGGTACAGGTGGTGGGAAGAAGAAGGTAGAGGCCAAGGACAAGAAGCAGGAGGACAAGAAGGATGAGAAGCTGCCCAAGTGGCCATCGTGTGGGAGGGGTACTCATCCCAAACAAAGGTGTTGGCAAAAGTATCCCATTTAAAGCCAAAGGAGAAGGATTTCGAATGCTACCCCTATGACGACAAAGTCTGTCTTTGTGCATGTATTTGCTGAGGAGGATACAACTTTTGCTTCTTCCATTGAGGAGAAGCCTTGGCTTGTTGATAGTGGGGCCTCTTCTCACATGATCTATATACATGATTGGCTTTAGGACTTGAGTGCTAGAGGAGGCACAGTCACCATTGGTAACAACTCTACACGATTGGCTTTAGGACTTGATTGCTAGAGGAGGCACAATCACCATTGGTAACAACTCTACAGTTTTGTTCGAGGAGTGGGGGCTCGGATCTCTTCTGTTCAAGTTATTTTGGCTTTTGCAGCCCACCATTGCTGGCCTGTTTATTAGATGGACGTAAGGTCTACCTTCTTGTGGTGTCCTTGAGAAGAGACTTATGTTTTCCAGCCTCCTAGTTTTCCTGTGCAGGGGAAGGAAAACCATGTCTATGATTGCGGCAAGCTCTTTATGGCTTGAAGCAAGCTTTGGGGGCTTGAAGCAAGCTCCCAAAGCTTGGTACTAGAGGATCGATCGCTTCTTTTTTTAGAATGGCTTCCATCGCTCCACTCATGACCCCAACCTATGTTTCCAGGTTGCGGGTGACAGGTGTGTTTTGCTCATCTTGTATGTGGATGATCTTACCATTACAGGGAGCCATACTCAGGAAGTTGATCATACTCAGGCGATTTTGCGAGAGGAGTTTGACATGATGGATCTAGGGATCCTTCACTTTTTCCTTGGTTTGGAGATTTATCAGATGGCACACAATATTTTTGTTTTGTAGCACATGCACATTTTTGAGCTTCTCTTGGAGTTTGGTATAGGCAATTGTTGGTCTATTTTATGCTCCATAGACCTAGAGTTCAAGCTTTTGGCAATTGGAGTTCCCCTTATTGATGCCACTTGTAACCAGCATTCCTTCCGTGGATGGGTGGTAAATCCTTGATTACAACTTAATTACAGTAGCAAACAATTAGTGCAAATCTGAAAATACAAATTTACCTACTGATCTTGGACAATGCACACCTGATTGGTCCCAAAATTGGCGCCCCTTTTGGTATTTCTTTAGCGTTATTGAAGAAGTTGATTTATAGTGGGATTCTCTCAATCCCTTTCCGTATTCCAACACCCCTTGTTGTGATGAATCACTAGCAAGTCTTTAATCCGATTTGCCCCTTTATTTGGGCAATCAATTAGCCTTCACCCACTTGAATAGGCTAAAAACCGTTTCAGCCCTGTTGAATCCAAGTCTTGGAGCTTCCAATTTTTGGCACGCTTCCCGAGGTTGCCGCTAAACCCTAATTTTTGCTGCTGCAGAGTAGGTTTTACAGCAGAGAAATCTGAAATTTCTCAACCTCTAGGGGTCCAAATGCTGAGATCTTTAGAGCAAGGTTGTGAAATGGCTGGGAGATGAGATGGAAAGCTGTAGAGAAAGAAAATTCAGAGTTTTGTCGCGAAGAATGACTGAAAATCAATCAAATGCAGCTACTTTCTTGCCACAATAGCTTGTAGATGCAAAGAACTGAAGAAAAGAAGTCATTTACTGCTGATGCCCTGTCTCAATAGCCTGTAGATGCAGTCTCTAGCGACTGATTGGTCTTCTCCTGCCCTTGGTAGCCTCATAAGGTCCTCCAATGGTTGCAAATTAGACCAGTAGCCTCCCCTCTCTCTCTCTTGCAAGCTGAATTTTTAAAAATACCTCTCTCCAGCCTCTAGAGACGTTTTTTAGTCTTACATGGGCATTTTTGACAAGTAGCAGCCTTCTCAAATGGGTTTCCCAGCATTTTCTATAATTAAATATTAATTTTCAGTCTTTAAATACTGAAAATTAATCTAATAATTACTTCGGTGCCTTGAAAAATAATATGGCTGGCCAATAAGTAAATTGGCTAGGCAACTTCCATTCCCAAGTGTCTCTGTGTCATCTTGGACCATTAGATTGGTGTTAGGTACCATTAAACGCCACTTCTCTAGTGTCACCAATTGACACTAATGGCCAAATGGATGACCTAGGCCAACAACTAGCACCAGATACTACTAAGTACTTGTGCGGCATAACTTATAGCAACTTTTGCCTTTGACATCTCGTGATTTCTTCGAGTCCCAGGCTTGTAAATTTACTTTAATCTCAATTGCACCTTACATGTGCAACATTTACTTAATCATGTGATTAAAAATTAATCTACATGTTAAGTGAGTTTTCAAAAATACATGTCCTCATGACACCACCCGTTACAAGTGTCTTGTTGGCTCCCTCATTTGGCTTATTTACACCTAGCCATATATTTTCTTTGTTGTGGCTCTGTTGTCTTCTTTCGTGAAGACTCACTTAGGAGCATTGGACCGTAGCCTTGTGTGTTTTTCGTTATTTATAGGGGGACCGGATCCTGCGGGATGAGGTATGGAAAGGGGGTTACTCTCTTTGGTTGGAGTGATTTTGACTGGGTAGGTGATGTGGATTCACGGAGATCCACTACAGGTCATATAAGCCTTCTCCCTTGGCTTAGGCGTTATCTCGTGGAGCAGCAAGAAGCAGCCTATTGTGGCCCTTTTTTCTACGGAGGCAGAGTATCGTGCCCTATGTTCTATAGCTATGGAGGCGGTTTAGCTTCGCCGCATATCGACAGAGATTGGCTTTCCTCTACCAGGACCTACGAAGCTGTGTGTGGACAAAGAGAGTGCTCTTGCTTTGGCTAAGAACCCTGCGTTTCATGCTCACACAAAGCACATTGAGGTTCTATACCACTACGTTTAAGAATGGATTGTGGATTCTGAGTTGGCAATGGCCTACTGTCTAGGGAGGACAATGCAACTGATCTCTTCACAAAGCCTTTGCCCAAGGATTCTCCACTTCATCACATGAGGTTGTTGGGTCTTTAGACACTCCCAGGATCTGAGAAGGGGTGTTAGCCTGCCCGTGTTAGTCATGTGTCTGATGGAGGCATATGAGCTTTGGCAGTTTAGGTGCATTTTCTTTATTTGTTGGCTTCCTGTGTGCATTCCTTGGCAAGTTACTACTCTCCATAGTTTGCCTACACCTGCTAGACATTGTCTTTGTCATTTGGGATTTTTTTGGGGTGTCCCCTATTTTTTCTAGCATTTCTTTCTATGTGACCAACATTTATTGCAGGTCGGCCAAATTTGGGCATTTATGGCTATTTATAGCCAGCCCCCCACTTGGCAGACACACACACTCTTCAATCTTCAGTCTTCCCCTTTGTAGGCGCACACTCCGACACTTTGACTCTCCATGCTTGGTGTTGCCATTGTCATCAGCCCAATTTGGTGCCCTTATTGACGCTTTGGGCTGCATGCAAGGACTGATCAGTCCATCATTTCATCAACATTCTTCTTTAGTCAGTGCAGTATTCTTCCCTCATTCTCTACTTCCCCCCTCTCTCTCTCTCTCTCTCTCTCTCTCTGTGCTTCTCTCTGTGTTTGTGTTTCTCTTCTGTTGTGCATTCACGCATTGCCAACCAAAAAGCCTATTTCTAATTTACCAAACGAAAGCCTTCAAAATGAAAAAGGCTAAGGCCTATTCGGCCTTGTCAATGCCTTCAAGCTGAAAGAATGAGGGGGAATTCTTGGTGAAGAATTGGCCTAGCATTTAAAGAAAATCAATTGGATGGGAGAGAGGTCTAATGAAAAATCCTTTGAGAGGAAGAGGAGTCTTGAGACAAAACAATATCTTCAAACTCTCTAGAAATTGAAATCCAAGTACTAGGAAATAATATGGGCAAAGTTCAACTTGTGGCCTTGAAGCTCATACCTGCATGCTAATAGAAGAAGCAAGGTCACAATCCGTGTCCTTTCGCGTCCTTTGCTCTTCTTCTCAATGCTCTCAAGGTGACCTCTTCTCACTTGTCTTGCCTCGTTTCTATAGCGTCACTACTTTCCCATCTTTTACAAAAGGGAAAATGTGAAAACGCAAATGCACAAAGCGAGAACTTAAAAGCAAAAGTCAAGAAAAAGCAAGAGGAATTGCACTCAATGACCCATGGATTTTTTTCTCAAGCTCCCTGCTTTTGATTTTTTGTCTTGATAACTAGAGGTGTAAGAGTTTTATATTTTATTAGTCTTCAAAAGCTTTAAACCTTATAAATAGCCACAAAACCCCTAAACTGGCCAAGTGTGGTCTAGAAATGCCATAAATGCTGGCCGACCAGCATATAAATGTTGGACGACTAGTATTTGATGCTGGTTGTGGCATAATAAATGCCGGATGGCTAAAAAAAAATCTGACTGGCAAGGATAATGTCCAGCAGGTGTGGACAACTTGGGAAATGTAGAAATTGCTCATGGGAAACATATTAGGACTCGACAAATAAAAGAAATGTACCCTGATAGCCACTCTAGAATGAGTAGCCTCCCCTATAAAAACACACAATAGACTTGCTAGAGCTCCAAAAGTCCTCATTTGACTCAAACTAAGGCTCACATGCAAGAGATGACAAAGGCATGACAAACAGGACTACTAACACCCCCTCTTAGATCCTGGATGGGGTGGAAGGCCAAGGAAGAACAGTTCCTGGGGTGGCAAGAGGAATGCCAATGTCGATGAAGTCTATCGATGAGGGCTGCCGATGAAGAAGCTCCTCACGATTGTGGGAAACCTCCTTAGAAACACTAGGGACTAGGAAATCCACAATTGCATTACGGAGATCATCCCCCTCTGAAGGGGATGGGGGGTTACAGTAGAACCACCGAAGAAGAAGGTGGAGGATGGGAAGAAACTTGGGAGGACTATGCATAAGAGAAGGGTAATGGAGCTTGTAAAGCCCACTCTCCTGCCAACTTGTCATGATAACAACCCTTGTAGAAGAATCCTCAATACAAATGGCTTGCTCGGTGAAGATGACCCGGGTACCAAGCCTAGTAAGGCCATAAACTGAGAGGAGTGGAAAGCCTAAGTCTGGAACATAAAGGGCCTGTGAAAGGGAGCTCAATGCATAGTCATGAAACAAGGGCAAAGTGTCAACACCACAAATATGCACCAATACAATGTCACCAACATAAAGGGCCTGTGAAAGGGCGAAACAAGGGAAAAGTGTCAATACCACAAATACTTACCAATACAATGTCACCAACAATGACTGATCCCTTAGAAGGGCATATATTCTATAACAAATCACCTTGTGGAGTCATATGACTAGAAGCTCCATTATCAACCAGCCAAAGGTCTCTTAAAAGATGAGGCAACCATTGAAGAAGGCTCCTTTAAGTCAACAATATGAAGGAACATTGACTCATGGGTGATCGTTGGAGTGGAGGTAGAAGGCTTGGACGTTTTAGCTCTATCCTTTGCTCCTGGGTGAAGGTGAGGGTACTTCTTTCAAGATTTCTTCTCTGGATGTATCTCTTTTCCATAGTATGGGCATTTAGGCTTCTCCAAGTCGGGGTCAGAGCTTGAAGAACTCTCGTCTTTTAGTTGTTGACTGCCCTTTCTTCTTCTTTTTCCCTTTTGAACTTGCGACAAAAGCTTTGGTGGAGGTGGATCCACTGGCTACCGCTTTGGCATGCGTGTCATGCTCCAAAACAAGCCGGAAAAGCTCCTCCCATAAAAGCTTCTCATGGGTCCTTGATGTAAAAAGGCTAGTGTGGAAGACATCAAACTGGGGAGATGGCAATTGGGTCAAAAGAATCATAGGCATATCCTTTGAAGAGATCATCCTGCCAAGGGATGCAAGCTCATTCCTCATGTCCTTAGACCTGTTGATATGATCCTTCATGGAAGGAGAATCATCAACAGCGAGAGCATCCGTAATTTCTTATGGAGAGTAATCCGGTAGGGAAATGTCTTTTGATGGTACAAAGAAGCAAGCTTTGTCCACACTTCTGCTACTTTTCCCAACCTTCGCACATGCACTAGGATAGAATCTTGTAAGCTCATAAAGAGGAAAGATTGGGCTCTAGAATTGAGCCGATCCCATAAGGCCTCATGATCCAATGGTGGGATCCTCCACTAGACGGGGAATAGGGTGAGTGACAAATGTTGGGAATAAAGGCTCACTATGCCTTTTTACAATGTTTAGGTGTGAACACACCTTTACACTATTGTACTTTATATATTATCTAAACCTAAAATTTTGGTACACTCGTCATTGTACCAAATACCGATTGTGTTGCGCTCACACTCTTGCTGCTCACTCTTTTCATGCTTCTCTCTACACTCAATTTGTAGTCTCGATCCTAGCTCACTCAATCTTGATGCTAGTAGTACCATCAACAAACTCCCAAAGATTGAATGTATCAAGGATACACTCCACCTTACACGACTAGAGCGAGTAGTTTGAACCATCAAGTTGATCCACTTTGGGTAAAGAAGGGAGTATGGGCACCTGTATAGGGGGTGCCATGAACGGCATATGAAGGCTAGTAGAACGGGCCTTCTGTGAAACATGGAGAGAACGGGGAGGAGAGGGATCTTGTACAAATGGGCTAGGAGATCTCCATTCATTGTGTGAACTAGCACGACAATCTCTCCGCCTCTGAAAGGAAGGGATAGAGACCATATCCTTTGAGTTAGCAAAGAACTAGTATAAGACATCTTCAATATCTTGCAAGAGACACCAATAGAAATTGCATTCGGATAATATAGGCCCTCAAACAGTGGAAAGTAGCTATAGGATCTCGAAGGATCCAATGTAGATGGTCCACCTGGAGGAAAATAACTATCCCTTGCAACCATAGAAGTGCTGCTGTCTCCAAAAGATGATCAGCAACAAAAGCTGATGTGGCAGCAATAAATGCTACTGACTTGGTAGGAAAAGGGTCACTTGGCTGAAAATGCAAGTGTTGACCACCCAGATTTTGCCACTGCCTCCTCAAACGGCTGCATTTTGCAGCAAATGCAAGGGCTGTTGTCTGCATTTGATGGCTGGGTATGCTCCTTTGCAATAAATTTGCACTCTGTGCTCCTACTTAGGCTTTGATATAGTGTGAGAGTGCGCAATGGAAGAAGGAACTCGGACACAAAGGAAGAGAGAGAGACAATTTGCAAGAGAAGAAAAGAAACCTGCACTAAACAAGGAAGAAATGCTGAATACAGAAGGACAGATTAGTCCTTGCACACAGCCCACAACGTCAGTGAGGGCACCAGATTAGGCTGATGATGATGGTAGCAGTGGAGATGGAGGAAGATGGCAAAGTCAGAGTGTGCACTTGCCAAGGAAGAAAGGAAGATGATGATATGAATGATTGCCAAGTGGGGAATTGTTATAAATAGCCACAAAATCCCTAAGCTGATCGATTGCAGTCTAGAAATGCCTTAAATGCTGGCCGACCGGCATTTAATGTTGGTTGTGGCATAGTAAATGCAGGATGACCACCAAAACAATTGACTGGCAAGAACAATGTCCTGTGGTGTGGATAGCTTGGGAAATGCAGAAATTGCTCATGGAAAACACATTGGAACCCGACAAACAAAAGAAATGCATCTAGATAGCCACTCTAGAATGAGTAGCCTCCCCCATCAAAACACGAGAAATTTCTCACAGCTCCAAAAGTCCTCGGCGGACTTAGACTTAGGTTCACAGGTAGGAGATGACAAGGCATGACAAACAGGATTGTCAACACAAAAATCCAAACACACCAACAACAAATCGATGCATCTTGATTCGCTCGTCCTAGGCTAATTTGTGCAATGTTTCAGAGTACAAGCTCCTATTTTCTCGCTTGGCATTGAGGGTATGTGCTTAGTTGCTCAATTCCGTTTGTCCCGACAATGGAACCCAAATGCCGTCACTTTCACAGGCCATGTATGCTGGACTTAACGGAACGCTCATTGTTTCAAGCTTTTTCTAAGCAACTCGGCTATGACTACCCCTCACATAATTATTGCAAACTATCGGAAGGAATGTAGTGAACTTACCGATTTACCTTTTCATTGTAGTCTATTTGCAAAAGGGTCATTGATGGCTCCACAATGCTTGCAATATGCCTCAAGTGAGCTCCACTTCCTTTGCTTCAATTGTTGTGCAAGCTTTACAAAGAAGAAGAAGAAGAAAGAAGAAGAGGAAGCAAGAGCTTCTCCACACTGGTTCCTCACTGTCCCTCCCCCACTTCAACTTGCTATTTTACACCAGTTTCTCACTATTTTACATTTTACAACTATTTTTCGACTTGCCTTTGAGCTCACGTCTCACTTGGATTTTACCATTTGCACGGGAGCAAGACTGGTTCTTTTTTACAAAAATAACTCCAAGTAATCCACGCGAGCTCACACCTCACTTGGATTTTACCATTTGCATGGGAGTGAGACTGGTTCTTTTTTACAAAAATAATTCCAAATAATCTTTGTCCAAAAATTGCATGCCAGCTGAACAGTCGCCCCCCCTTTTGTGTGCTTACTTTGTTGCGCCTCCCTGGAAGGGGTTAACAAAAGTAGTGAATGAAGAATGCTGAATGAAAACTCAATGAACAGATTGGATATGCAAGGTGTGGTACAATGGATGCTCAAGAAGGAGAGGGCCCTCTTTCGTGGGAGCTGGCTGAAGAAGAGTGTTGTCCTCTGGGACGTCTGAATATGCAAGGTGTGATACAATGGATACTGAAGGAAGGGAAGGCTGTCTCTCTTGGAGAGCAGGCTGAGGAAGAGCATCATCCTCTGGAATGGATCCGAAGTGCAACAAACCACCGATGCTTGGTGCTGGATGATGAAGAAGGATGTAGAGGCAGCAAACACTACTATAGAGGCCTGAAATGATCTTCTGGGCATGATGGCTGTCAGTGGAGAGTGGGTTGAGTCCAAAGGGCAGCTGGTAGAAGATTGAGTGGCAGCACTGGCTGAAAGTGCAGCTGATGGATGGGGCATGCACTGGAGAGGATGAACCCACCTGGACCTAAACACAAATGTGAGGAAGGGCCCCATCAATCTGATGGAAACATAGCTGCACAGCAGGGCAGAAGACTGTATGGCAGCCTGGACAGCAGCAAGATAATGTCACCTGATCATGGATGATGATGTCAGCAGCAGCAACAGGTCATGGGGGCAGTAGGAGATGTTGCTGTGAGGGCAGGCTTGGTGCTGATTGGGGACTGGTAGCAAGAAACTTGATGATGGCGATGGCAAAGAGTAATGGAGAGTGGGTGAAGAAGAGGGAATGTACAAGGGATATACGGGATAAAAGTCCCAGTGACAGTGATTCTCTTTTATAGAACTTCATGAGCTGTTTGTGTCGCCAAAGTTCTAGAAACTAGTGTTTAATGAAATAAAATTTTTGGGACTGGTTTGAGAGCTGACAAAATCCCAGAAAACTCTGATAAATTCCTGGCAATTTCTAGGTTGCTTAACATAGCCGTGGTACTATTGTCCAACCTGTGAAATCATACAAAAGATATGACTGATGACTAGCCTGATTGATGATCAAGCTAGTCCAACTTGGAAATTCCTAAGTCTGTTCTCTTTAGGCCAAGCGTAATGCTGCTACTGGTTGACTATTTGTGATCCTGTTGGACTGATGGTATGGAAGCCATGTGGCAGGTTGCGATGTCATCATGGTGAATCTGACCTGCTAACTCTTTTCCTTGTGTTTGTGTGGTGTCCTGCTAAGCCTGGATCAGGGCGAAATGATTCTATACTGGTCACACGGTAAAAATGTTATTCTATACTGGTCACACCTCTAAGCCTGGTTCAGGGTGAAATGATTCTATACTGGTCACACCACAGAAATGTTATTCTGCCATCAAAGCTACGTTTGAGCAAAATCTGAAGCAGCACATGCTTTAGGTTTGAAAGTTTTTTGGTGTAGATGTCACACCTCTGATAGTGTTGAGGTGACTGAGGGTTCATGCATCAATAGTTGGTTTGCATGTGTAACAACTTTCATGGATTGAAAATACCTTTTAGACAAGAAACTGATGGAATATACTGGAAATTTTCCCTTGGAAGTGCTGAAAGGTTGATAAATTGCGACATTGACTTTCCAAAACCTAGACACCCCAGATCTAAGATGTCAGATATGAGAGTGCATTGTTAGAGTCTTTTATGGTGGAGGACTATATTCAACATGCTTGCAAAGGTATCTCACAAGCCCTCTCTTGTACTCAATGACAGAAAGTGCTGTTGTATGCTTCCTTAGAAGTGTGGGAGCATCTTGATTGATATGAACTTGTGATGATATTGTTTGGCCAGTGTATAAAGCTCAAGCTCTTCATTTGACAGCTACAAGTTTGAGTTTGTGTATGGTTTTACAGGAGGAGGATCTGATAAAGTTGGAAGACAATGTAAGTCCATCATGGTCTGGTGTGGTTGAACCTTTGGAAAGAATTGTAGATAAACTGAGTATTGCATGGGGTACCGTGAGCCATCTGAAGGGAGTGAAGGATTCACCTGAGCTTCGAGTTGCTGTTGAAACAGTGCAGGTGAGCTCCATGTACCTATCTGTACAATTGTTTCTTTAAGAAAAGAAAAACAGAACTTATGATAATGGTAAGTACTGCAAGATGGTTTCATTTAGTTTTAGAAGCCTTATGTAAATGGTCGCCGCCGAAATGTTTCTTATGGTTATTTGGGTCAGCAATGTGCTGGTCTAGCAATTTACGAAGTAATCAGGAATGAATCATAAAGGTGATTTTTACATATTAAGGACCTTTCAAGCTCATATATGCCACTGTGTGCAGCCAGAAAAAGTTGCATTTCAATTGAGACTAGGTCAAAGCAAGCCTATCTATGAGGCTTTCAAAGCAATACGAGAAGGCTCTTTGTGGGATACTTTAACAGAGGCTCAACAACGGATTGTTAAAGGTACATGTTTTTAATGATCATGTTGCATTTTGTATGTGTCTGAAGAGAGAGGTATTGGTTTTATAGCTGCGTTTGTAACCTGCATGTCACTTGTGGTAAGCAACCCCTTGTTTCTATGAACTGCTATTTAACTTGATTGGCAGGATATTTATTGGTGTTATTGGTTAATTTAATTGAGATAAAACCAGCACCAATACTTTAGACATTCTAAACAATCAATCTTTGTATGACAAGCATGGTGTATGCTATTCCATCAACATGGGATTTCAAGTATGCAAATTGCATGTTTGCAGCAGTATGCTCTATCAACGTCTGCTGAGGGCAAGTGGAGTATTAAGAATGTATGCAGTAAGAACGTTTTGATGATATACAAATTGATGGGTAGGATGGCAGAGACCTTATTAAGTTGCCATTATTCCACAATTGTTAGCCATTATATAGGTTGGTGGATTTGGATATGGGCTGAGAGATGTACAATGAGGATTCATTATCTCCCAAACTATTTTACTGTAATGCTTCATGTCATAGAAATATATTGGAGAATAAGAGAATCGTTAAGGTATCTCTTGCATCCCATTGTCAAAACCCCTCAACCCTGGACACTTCTATAAGAGTTATTAGAGAGGCTGCAGCAGCCTTTTCTGATTGTTAGGCCATTTTGACTATGTTGGTAAGTTGAAGAGAGCAGCAAAGCTATTTTGATTTTGGGAAGCTAAAATCTTGGCAAGGCCTTTAGATTCATGTTGATTGCATAGAAGGGTCACTTGGGAAATTTGATGATATATTATCATTACCACTAGAAGGTGCGATTTAATTAACACATCCACAGACTCTGGGAGATGGAATCAGATTGAGTGTGTTCAGAAGTATCTGGCATGGATCAGAAACTGGCAGCAGTAAAGAAAATTTGCAAAGTGCGTGGAAGAAAGAGCATACTAGCAAAACAAAGCTTCAGAATGCACAAGTCAACAATAGTTTATGATGTTCTTTAAGCTGGAGGAATATGCAGTGTTCTATGTGCATATCACGACAGGCTATTGAAGCTTTTGGTTATTAAGGGAATATCTTCTTTTTTTTTTTGGCCCTGTCTGATTAGTTATAACTCATCAGAATGCAGTAACTAGGAAAATCTGGATGTTGAGTTGCTGAAGGGTTTTATCTTGTTTCATGACATTTTGTAAGGTGAATTGAAGGAGGCAACACTTAATGGCGTGGGTTTGGAAGGAGATGCCAAAACCAGATTCAACGAAATTCGTCAGGTTCTCATTTACTACATCTTGTGGCTCTGTCTGAAGTAGGTTTGTTCTCGTTTACTTGCATTTGCTGGCACTACCTTTGAATTGTAAGTTTGACTTGCCGTATATAAACAATTTAAAAGCTGAAAATCATGGGAAATGTATGACACTCTCAAAACTTTTTGAGCTTTTCCATGCTCATTTGTTGGCACTACCTTTGAATTGCTAGTTTGACTTGGAATATATAAACAATTCGAAATCTGAAATTCATGGGGAAATGTATGAAAAGCTCTACACACACACACACACACACACAGATTAACGTCTACAAAAGGCCAAAAATGTTATATTTGAAAGTCATAGAATTTTCCCAAGTCCCAAAATACCTGTCATCTAATGCTATGACTAACTAAATGGAGAATAAACAATATATAGCTGATGAATACAAATTAATGTCAAAACCAGCCTTTGATCTCATAATACATTGTGCTTTTGCATGTGTAATGCTCCTTTGTCTTTGGCTTGAGCTGACAAAGTTGGCAAATCGTGTCCTTCGAGGGGAATCTATGCTGTATCTACCTATCACGATCCGTAGCTGGTGTGAGGATGTATGGAGCTGTCCAATAGCGCATCGTAAATCATGAGACACAAGTATGCATCCATTTCTCTCAGATAGGTAAGAAAACCATCGAGAGAAATTTCGCCGAAGATGTTTCCACTGGAAAGTCATCTTTGTTCCTAAATCCTTAGTAGGTGTCACCCATGTCTTGGCTGTGTGTAGCTGAATAATCCTTATGATGCGGTTCCGCTCCTCTCGAGTGAGATCTAGGTGAGGGCAATCCAAGCTCTACTACAAGAGTGGGAGGTGATTCATGTGTAATCCATGTAGTTGTAACTATGTCTTTGTCCAAGTATACCAGCCCTCAGTATCCCCTTGTAATGCTAGCTGTCTAGATGACTCTAGTGCGAGCCAAGAGTATCTTTGCCTCCGCAATCTCTAGAGCCTATGCAGGAAAGTCACGGTTTGGAAAAGGGCCTCTGCTACTATGGGTGGTGCTTCCATCTCTACTTTGACGATCTCATGGATCGATGGATAGTGGACTTGATAGAAGGCCTTTAGTGCATTTAGGTGGCAGTGCAATCCCTTTGGTGTGCTGGAGATGAGGACTATATCATCTACATTCAATAATATGGGTATCGGCTTTGAGGCAGTATCCCTCTCCTCCAAGTCTATTAATATTATTTGATATCTTATCAATATAAAGCTTGAATAGAGTAGGTGAGAGTGGCCACACCTGTTTCACTCCACTCGTATTGGTGATCTCCTCTGACAACCCTCCTGGTGCTTGTACCTATCTTGCGATAGATTCATATAGTGCTAGTATCCCCTCTCATCTTAGTAGTTGGGACCTTCAGCTCCTATAGTCTCTACATGAGCCTGGCATGGGGTATTGTGTCAAAGGCCTTGCAAAAATTGACAAAATAGCAGTATAACCACCTCCCCTATGCCCCCTCAATGATGGCTTGAAATATTGAGCGTATGATCGATTGTGTGTAAAGAAATGCCCTAATATAGAAACACAAATACAAATGTCAAACAAGGCACAAACTTATAACATAACACAATTAGGGCTAGAGTAACTCAGAGACAATGAAGTGTCAAAAGTTGATGTAGTGATAAAAGTGTGTAAAACTGTTGTAATAGACTACCAAACACAAAAGACAAAGGAAAGAGAAACACTGCAAAATAAAAAAATACTGCACAAAGAACTCAGAAGCAAAGAGATGCTCAGGAAATGGAATCCATATACCAAGATATGAGATAGTACAGATCCAATGACTCAAGATCCAATGTGAGTTACTAGCTATGAAGGCACTAGCACTTGCTCCCTCTCTCCACCAGAACTTGCAGGAGGTGAATGATACATGTGTTAGCAGAGTATTTGTCAGCTCATGTGTGAGTCCGAGCTTGATCTGGGCTGGGCATTTTTATTCGGTATTTTAGTTTTTTTCTGGTGTGGCATTTTATGCCATTGGGGCATTTTTATGCACCAGTCGGCCAGCATTAATGCTGTCCGACCAGCATTATTGCTCCCCACTTTTTCAGCCTATTTATACTCAATGCTCCTCCTCAGTCATCATCATCATCTTCACCATCTGCAGACTCTGTGGAGAGAGGAGCCAGAGCCAGTGCCAGTGCCCACGCAGCCAGTGACTCACTGTTGTATGCGACTGTCTCGTGTTCAGATATATGGATTCCATTTCCTGTGCATACATCTGAGTTCTCATTTGTATCGTGTTCTTTTCTTTTCTCTTTTTGTCTTGTGTTTCAGCAGTTTATTTCAGCACATGTTTATGCTTCCACCGCTGCTCCACTTCTGACATGGTATCAGTTTTCAGGATGTGTGTTTCTGCTGTGTTTTATTGCTGATTTCAGAACTGTTTTGTACCCCTGCTGATCAGGCGACTGCTGTAGCAGCCAGGCGACCTGTTTTGGGGCTGTTTTCAGCCTGCGTTTTTTGCAGTTTTGCCATCGCCTGCTGCCTACGCACCTTGTACTGCCTGCGTTTTTCATCTGCAGCTGCTGGCAACAGTTTTCTACCTGTTTTTCTCCAGTTTACAGCCTGCGTTTTGCTGATTCCGCATCTCTCGTGGCTGGGTGACTGTTACTTCAGGCCGTTTTTGCTGTTTTTGGCAGTTTTTGACTTTCTACGGCAGATTTTGTCTTCTATTGATCAGATTTTGGGTTATATTGCATGTGAACTCTCATTTTCTGTCGTCCATGCTTGTGTTTTGGCTGTGTTTCCTCTCTACATTCCATCTCTTCTCTACTTCTCTTCTTATCCTCTCCATATGGCTCCTCCGTGCACTTCCCCTGATGATAAGTTACATGGACTTGATTATCTCACGTAGAGTGCTGTCATGAAAGCTTGGTTTGTGCAGAAGCGGTTATGGTACATCGTCTGTGGAGCTATTGCTCGACCTCTCCGTCCTTTTCCTCTTCCTGAAGACTTTGATGAGGACAACCATGAGGAAGCGGTGCTCACATGGGACTCAGACGATGCCCGTGCTTACTCGGCGTTGCTTCGGTGTATTTCTCAAGCGGTCTTACCGGCGGTTACCTCGTGTAGGACATCTCCTGAAGTATGGTAGAAGTTGCAGCAGATGTACGAGGCACCTTCCACCATGCGGGCAGTCACACTTTATGGCCAACTCCAACAGATGATCTTTGAGCCGAAAGATACTATTCAGTCTTTTCTTCTTCGTGTTACGCAGGTACAGGACTAGCTTCGGCACATGCAATCTGCTCTTCCCGAGGCGCATCTCGTCGGGACGGTCCTCTACAAGCTCCCCCTGGAGTTTGATGGAGTGGCCAATGCTTTGCGGGCGCAGACATCATCGACTCTTGTCAGTTTTACACATATGACCTCGATGCTTCTTGAGCATGAGATATCCTTGAGATTACAGGGGCGACTTCCGGCACATTATGGAGGCTTGGCTTATGTAGCTTTAGAGAGGGGTGACGGGAAGAAGAAGTCGAAGGCCCAGTGTTACCACTGTGGCAAGAAGGGACATTTGCGGAAGGACTGCAAGAAGTTAGCGGCTTCCAAGAAGAAGGAGCAGAAGACGAAGCGGGATGTTGACTCTACCGATGAGTCCTCTCTTTCATCAGACTCCGACTCCGATCCTCCGACCAAGGTGAAGTCCAAGGCGCGGAAGGGATTCTCTTCTTTGGATCACGGGAAGGGCTTGGTGGCCCCTTCCTCGGTTGCTTTCTAGTGGTGGTGATGAGGTCATCCCTCACGACTCTCGTGCCAG
This sequence comes from Lygodium microphyllum, assembly GCF_053477565.2. NCBI lineage: Eukaryota > Viridiplantae > Streptophyta > Polypodiopsida > Schizaeales > Lygodiaceae > Lygodium > Lygodium microphyllum. The sequence goes on along the minus strand of NC_141158.1, from coordinate 24,747,306 downwards.
AGAGGAATTGTGAGCAGGTGTTCAGATGGGGCAGCGGCGCCTCATCTCTACTTTTATACCGGTGCACAGGTTCTAGAGAGGGACGTCCCTGACGCATCGACTTCAGTCTTTGGCGGAATCAAATCCTGGAGCTGGGATTGACATCTAGGTTCATGCTGAGCTAGTTATCTGACAGAGAGCGGGAGGCTTTCGTTTGGAGCTCACAGGAGGGGACACTTTGGCGGTCTGGCCAAAGGTGGGCAATCCATGGTCACCTATGTTCAGGGGCATTTTGCCAGGATGTTCTTGTATGCTACTGCGAGACATTGGTGATGGACACAGAGACATGCTATGATCTTCTCTATTTTCAGGTGATTGGTACGATCGACATCGACATCAGGTTCTCTCCGAGGCACCTTGGTGGTGGCTTGATCACCCACTACTTGGGTATCCATGGTTCTACTTGGTGGTTCTATGTTGTATAGTTTCTGATTCCTTTTCATTGTACTATTGTATTGTATCAGATCACTCATGATCTGAGAGAGGGTGTTAGCAGAGTATTTGTCAGCTCATGTGTGAGTCTGAGCTTGATCTGGGCTGGGCATTTTTATTAAGTATTTTAGTTTTTTTTTGGTGTGGCATTTTATGCCATTGGGGCATTTTTATGCACCAGTCGGCCAGCATTAATGCTGTCCGACCAGCATTATTGCTCCCCACTTTTTCAGCCTATTTATACTCAGTGCTCCTCCTCAGTCATCATCATCATCTTCACCATCTGCAGACTCTGTGGAGAGAGGAGCTAGAGCCAGTGCCAGTGCCCACGTAGCCAGTGACTCACTGTTGTATGCGACTGTCTCGTGTTCAGATATATGGATTCCATTTCCCGTGCATACATCTGAGTTCTCATCTGTATCGTGTTCTTTTCTTTTCTCTTTTTGTCTTGTGTTTCAGCAGTTTATTTCAGCACATGTTTATGCTTCCACCGCTGCTCCACTTCTGACAACATGATGATACAAACGATTGTGGAGGAGGAATGCCTAATATAGGGCATAATAAATGCCAAGAATATGACAGGTTGACTAGTAGTAAATGCTGATTAGTGAGGAATAAATGCCCTGAACACCATGAAAATGACAAATATAAAATGCCTGAAATATCTACAATGTACCCAACCCTCTTTGGCATGCACAGACTCACACATGAACTGACACATCTGCTAACACCCTCTCTTAGATCATGGGTAATCTGGTACAATATAATGATACAATGATAAAAACCTATCAAAGTCCATACAACAATAAACACCAGAAGTGAACCATGGGTAGCCAAGTAGTGGGTGGCTAGCCTACCACCAAGATGCCTTGGAGAGAATCTAATGTCAATATCGATTGTATTAGCTCTTGAAAACAGAGAAGAATCATAGCAGCTCTTGATATCAGTCAACAATGTCTCGCAATAGCATACAAGACCATCTTGTCAAAAATGCCTTAGAACATATATGACCATGGATTTGTTAGTAGATTAGTCAGTTCATGGTTGAGTTTGTACATGTGGTACAACAGGCTGGGCACAGAGATATTTTAGGCATTTTATTTGTCAGCATTTATTGTGTTTTGACATTATTTGCAGCCAGTCGGCCAGCCAACTAGTCATATTTTTGGCATTTATTTGGCCTATATATTCTTAGGCTTTCTCCTCCATATTCATTCATCACCTAACAATTCTTGGAGAGAGGGAGCATGTGCCAGTGCCTCCACAGATGGTAACTCACAGTGCTTCTGTACTGTCTCATGTCTTGGTATATGGATTTCATTTCCGGAGCATACATCTGAGCTCTCATCTGTATTGTGTTCTTTCTTTCCCTTTCTCTTTTGTCTTGTGTTTTCAGCAGTTTATTATAGCTTATGTTTATGCTTCCATTGCTGCACCACTTTTGACATGGTATCAAATTTCAGGATTTGTGTTCCTGCTGTGTTTTCTTGTTGATTTCAGGACTGTTTTCACTCTTTCTGATCAGGTGGCTGCTGCTCCAACCAGGCGAACTATTTTGCTTGCATTTTTTGTTGACGTCAGCATCTGTACAACCTTCGTTTTGGTGCCTCTGCATCTCCTCTTGGCTGGGCACTTGCATTATCAGGCCGTTTTTGCTGTTTTTGGCAGTTTTTGACTGATTTCTTGACTTTTTACAGTAGCTTTTGTCTTATTTTGGTCCGATTTTGGGTTATATTGTATGTGAACTCTTGCTTTTTGTAGTTTTTGCTCGTGTTTTGGCCGTGTTTCCTCTCCAAATACCTTCTTTTCTCTACTTCTCTTCTCAATCCTCTACAGATGGCTCCTCCATGCACATCCATTGATGATACGCTACATGGAGATTCTTGTGAGGTTTTTGCAGCTTCAGAGAGGGGTTCGAAGACAAAGAAGTCGAAGGTCCAGTGCTACCACTGTGGCAAGAAAGGTCATTTACGGAAGGATTGCAACGAGTTAGCAGCTTCCAAGAAGAAAAAGAAGCAGAAGATGAAGTGGGATGTGGACTCCTCTAACGAGTCATCATCCACCTTAGATTTCGACTCAAATCCTCTAGCTAAGGCGAAGTCCAAGGCACGGAAGGGATCCTCTTCTTTAGATTGGGGAAGGGCTTGGTGGCCCCTTAGTTGCTTTCTAGTGGTGGTGAGGCAGTCATCCCTCACGACTCTCCAGTACCAAAGAGGGAGTGTGAGAGGGTGGTGAGATGGGGCGGCCGTGCCTCAACTATATTTCTATAGAGATGCATAGGATTCAACGAGGGATGTCCTTGACGCATCGACCGAAGTTAGGCAGGTTCAAATCGTGTAGTTGGGATTGACATCCAGGAGCATGATGGGCTGGTTACATGATAGAGTGGGTGGCTTTCGTTTGGAGCTCACATGAGGGGACACTTTGGCGGTCTGGCCAAAGAAGGGGAATTCATGGCCATTTCTGCGATGCGGCATTGGTGACAAGATGGTCACGTATGCTACATTAGAGGCATTGTTGACAAACATTGAGAGCTACTATGATCTTCTCTATCTTCAGAAGCTGGTACGATCAATATCGACACCAAGTTCTCTCCGAGGCACCTTGGTGGTGGCTTGCGCACCCACTACTCGGGTATCCATGGTTCTACTATGATGGACATTGTTGTATCTACTATGATGCGACATTATCATTGTATATTGTATTGTATCAGATCACCCATGATCTGAGAGAGGGTGTTAGCAAATTAGTCAGTTCATGGTTGAGTCTGTACATGTGGTACAACGGGCTGGGCACAGATATTTTAGGCATTTTATTTACCAGCATTTATTATGTTTTGACATTATTTGCAGCCAGTCGGCCAGCAGTTAATGCTGGCCGACCAGTCATATTTTTGGCATTTATTTGGCCTATATATTCTTAGGCTCCCTCCTCCACATTTATTCATCACCTGACAGTTCTTGGAGAGATGGAGCTTGTGCTAGTGCCTCCATAGCTGGTGACTCACATTGCTTCTGTACTGTCTCATGTGTTGATATATGGATTCCATTTCTCGAGCATACATGTGAGTTCTCATCTGAATTGTGTTCTTTCTTTCCCTTTCTCTTTTGTCTTGTGTTTTTAGCAGTTTATTACAGTTGTCCCCTCATGTGAGCTCAGACTAGGAGCCAATCTTGCTCTCTATCAAATAACGAGCTCATCATGAACCTTGATGTCAATCCTAGCTCCAGGATTTAGACTTTAGTTGATGCATCAGGGAATTCCCTTTGGAACTTGTGCACCTATATATCTATATAGATGAGGCACAATCGCCCCACCTCACCACTCTCTCACACTCCCTCTCTGGCACTTAAGATTATGAGGGATGACCGCATCACTTGCACTAACAACCTAGAAGGGAGGCCCTTGTAGCCATTGTCGAGGCCACATAGCTAGAGCCTAAACTTGGACCTGGAGATGAGAAAGACTTGTCAAGAGAGTTGTCACGCTTTGTCACCGTTTGCACTTGCTCCTTACGTAAAGTTGCTAATATCTTGCAAGCCTTTTGGAGGTGTCTTTTTTGTAAGGAGGAAAAACTAAGAGACTAGAGAGAGAATAGGGTTTGCGTGGAGAAACAAAGTGTGTGTACGGTAAACACTAAGAGAGAAGAGAGATTCAGAAATACAATAAGAACATGGTGATGATGCACTGAATCATGCTATGAGAAGAAAAGTTGATATAGCGGAGCTAGAGCTTAGAAGATGACTGCACTGTCTTTCTTGAATGAGGCGGCACACATGTGGGGAATTTGCATAGTGAAGGGAGCAAAACATAGTCCTTCGGGTAGTGGGCTATCGAAGTAATCATCGGAAGATGAAGGATAGCTGTTGAGGGAGCTATTGTAGTCTTGTGATGCGGTTGGAGATGAGGAAGATAATCACTAGCTTGTCGAGCGAGCAAATTGCAGTTCTTAGATGCTGGGAAGATGGCCTAGGTAGCAGAATACAAATCCTAGAGCGTGTTGGAGTTGTCAGATGTGGGGGAAGTAGCCTAGATGCTAACACGAGATGGAGCATGATGACGCCAGACATGTAGGAAACCCAAAACCCTAGGCTGCAAAATGTAAATATGTTGGAAAATGACAACCATCTATGGAGGAGACCAAAGAGAGACAATGAGAGTGTGGTGAAGCAAAAGAGTAGAGTGTACTTGCCGATTTAAAAGAATGAGAAGGAAAGGTACAAGATAGATCTAAGAGAGACCTAGCTCTAACTCAACTAGAGTTAACTGACTCTAACTCCAACTCTAAGAGTGGTGACACAACTTATAACTTTAGATGTGTTCACACTAAGAACTAAAAAAGAACGAAAGACTAAAACATTGGGCACTGCCCATAGAATTGGTAAATTCTAACACCCCCTTGCAGTGTCAATGTAATAAAGTAGAGGAATGATCAATCACCAAAGGGTAGCAAGTTTAAGGACTAGTGAAAAGCCTCAAACTTCTAACGAGGTAGTGCCTTGGTGAAAATGTCTGCAATATTTTCCTATGTAGGAATATACATCAAGTTGATCTCTCCTGCATAGCTTCTCTTTCTGACATAATGGTAATGCACCTCAATATGTTTTGTGTGAGCATGAAACATAGGATTTTGTGCCATTGCAATAGCACTCTGACTATCAGAAAGAATGGGTGTAGAACCAAATGGTAAATGTAGATCAGCCAACAATGTGCGCAACCATACACATTCTACTATTACTGTGAAGGTTGCCCTGTACTCAACCTCACTGGACGAGGTGGCCACTGTAGGGTGTTTCTTGCTTAGCCATGAAATGCATGAATGGCCTAGAAAGAAATAGTGTCCACTAGTAGATAAATAAGACAGCCAACAGCCTGAGCTGTAAATTGTAACATCAGACATCTCTTCACCATCATGCATCGACAACTTTAAGCTTGGCTCCATAGGAATGCACATAGGTTTGTAGTCTTGCATATTAAACCTATGTAACAGCTTATCCACATACTGTGATTGTGACATGATGATACCATGCTGATTTTGGGTGAATTGAACCCCCAAATAATAGTGTAGACATCCCATATTTGACATAGCAAATGCATGTTTTAATTCGACCTTGAAATTCGCAATTGCTTTTGAAGGTCTAGTGAGCAACATGTTATCCACATACAAAATGATAATCAGCAAGTTGTTAGAGGTAGAGTCATCCCTTGGACAGGCAGTCGGACACGTCAGCAGAGTGCGGGAGTGCCACGTCAGCACATTACGGCAGAGGACATGTCAGCAGGCGCCACATCAGCAGTGCAGTTGGACAGATTTTCTGCCTGCAGTCGGCCAATTTTCTGCAATTGGCTGCATTTAATGCAGCGGACTTGGTGCTGCGCCACGTCAGCAGTGCAGTAGGACAGATTTTCTGTATGCAGTCGGCTGCATTTAATGCAGCCGACCTGGTGCTGTTAGTTATTATTTTTTGGCTATTTATAGCCAGTTTGTGGCACACTCCAGCATTCATTCTGATCTTGAGATCTGTTGGCTGAGACAGACTGTGCTCGGGCTGATGGAGATTGAGGTCTTCAAGACAGAGACACACGTAGATATTTCCTCTGCCCCTGTGTATATTTCTGCACTCATACAGCATACTACATTGCAGATTTTCTGCGTTACACTGTCTCCTTTTCTCTCTCTCTCTTCTCTTTGTGTTCATTCTCTCTCAATCTTTGTCCTACGCTTCCGCATCGTTGCACTCTGCCATGGTATCAGAGTGGTGAAGATGGACTGATTGAGTGCTGAACCTATTTGAAGAGGAGGTTTCAGTGCGACACAAGGTTGCGTTTCTAGGATTCGAGGGCGAGCAGGAGAGCTGTGCATCGGATCAAGGCTGAAGCAAGCGTGGGCATGCGGGAAAGGAGTCCAACTGGTGAATTTGCTGCAGGTTATTGCTGTTCAAAGGGGAGGAAGGTTGTGTTTGAGGTCTTCCATTGCAGATTTTACCTTTTCATCGCCTCCGGCGGGTGAAGGAGAATTGGGTAGTGGAGGAACCAGCCCTAGAAGGTTGCATTTACACAGTCAGAGGAGGCTGATTTTGCGCTTGTGTAAGTATTGCAGGTTAACATGTCTACAGAAATTGATTTGGAGTTCCAGGCGATCATGGACAAGAAGGTGCTTGTCCTACCGGCTCTTCCATCGGATCAAAAGTTTGATGGTGACAATTACCACATCTGGGGGGTGATAATGTTGGCTATTTTGGAGTCTTATGATTTGGCAGGATTGGTGATGGAGGAGATTAACAGGCCCTCGATGAGTCCAAACTCTCTTTCAATGCTCGTACGGAGTTGACCAAGGCCCAGTCTCATTGGGACAAACTGAATGCCAGGATTCATTCTTTTTTTTTTCTGTCTTACACCACAGCCGTGATAGCTCACATCGAGCACTTGATGGTGGCTCGAGAGATATGGTTGAAGCTTGACCAGATGTACAACCGGATGACCCTGATGAAGAGGGTTTCTTTGGAGGTGCAGATGCGGACCTTGTCCGTGAATAAGTCTTCTTCGCTTCGAGAACACATCAACAAGCTTCGGCAGCTTCAGATGTAGGTTCAAAATGCAGGGAAGCCTATTTCCTCTGAAGACATGGCGATCACTTTACTGTCCCAGTTGCCGCCACGGTTCGATATCTTTTATTCCGCTCTTATTGCATTAGGGCGGAAGTCGATTCTTTGGTGGGAAGAGTTGGTTCCTATGGTCTTGGACCAAAAGGAACAATTGAAGGGACAAAATGCTTCCAAATCGGAGGCTTTGGTTGGTCAAGCCTCTCAGAAGAAGGGGAAGACCAAAAGAAGAAAAAGGAGGACAACAAACCCAAGAAAGACAAGGTGAAGGAATCGACTTGCTATATTTGTGGTAAGACCGGTCATTGGAAGAAGGATTACCTCAACAAAAACAAGAAGGACACCAAGAAGAAGGACACCAAGGATTTTGGAGCGGTGGTTGCACCCTCATTAGCTGCCTTTCTACACTTCCCAGTCATTGAGGACTCTACACCGAAGACTTCTGAAGCTGCGATGGCAGCTCCCCAGGCTTGTGACTGGATTGTGAACAGTGGTGCCTTGCGGCACGACTCCTTTTCCCGTTGGTGTTACCCATTTGCGACCTTCGCGTGGGCAAATTCTCATAGGAGACAACTCTTTTGTGTCTATTGCTGCGCAGAGTGAGTAGTCGATTCCCGATGGATGTGGTGGTACCCATACTTTTGAGGTGTTGCATGTGCCAGGCTTGGGGTATCATTTACTTTCGGTCCATAAGATTTGTGCTCTTGGCCTCTTGGTGGAGTTTGACAGTGATACTGTTCTAGTCCTTGATCGAGGATCGAGGAAGGTTCTCTCTGTAGGGTATGAGGAGAATGGCATCTACAAATTGAAGTCTTCTACAGCTCTTACTTCTCTTCTTCTTACTTCTCAGATACAGTCCGAGCTATGGCATGCTCAGTTTGGCCACCTGAACTACGAGTACCTTCGGAAGGCGTCATGAGGGTCATTTGTTCGAGGATTGCTAGACATAGTGGTGAGCAATGAGCCATGTGTCTCTTGCATTCGTGCGAAACTGCATCGAGATGCGATTCCCAACAGAGCTTCTAGGTTGTCTACTTCACCCATGGAGCTTGTATCTATGGATCTTTGTGGCCCGATAAGGACCGAGTCCCTGAAGGGGAGCTTGTACTTCATGTTGATTGTAGATGACTATAGTAGGATGACTTGGGCCTATTTCTTCACATTGAAGTCGGAGGCTTTCTTGCACTTCAAGGATTGGCTTCTCTTTGAGGAGAAATGATCTGGCCGGCGACTGAAGACCTTGCATTTAGACAAGGGATGTGAATTTATGTCTAACGAGTTTGCTCGGTTTTGTGCAGATAGGGGCATTCACCAGGAGTTTGCTAACACCAACACTCCTCAAGAGAATGGCATTTTGGAGCAGAAGAACCGAAGTGTGATCGAGATGGCGCGCACCATGGTGAAGCACCGACAAACACCTCAGTTTCTGTGGGCCGAGGCAGTGGCCACCACAATTCACATCCTCAAATCAATCTCCCACTTCGGCCGTTGACAGGATGACACCTTTTGAGGCTTACTTTGGGACGAAGCTTGATGTCTCTTATTTCAGGATCTTTGGGTGTAACGCCTATGTGCATATCCCGAAGACTCAACGTGACAAGTTCGAGGCGGCTTCCCGACGACAGGTTTTTGTTGGCTATAGCTCCCAGTTCTAAGGTTATCGTCTGTTTGATCCCGTCAAGCGGGGTGTCTACAGGAGCCGAGATGTGCGGTTTATGGAAGTTCCGGCCATAGAGGGGGGTGAGGAGCAGCCCGTCCTTGGAGATCCAAGGGAGAGTTGGGCTCTCGAGACAGTTCCTTTGGAGCCAGAGCCTCTTGATGGAGATTCTTCTTTTGATTCAGAGTCTTCCCTTCCACTGGCCACCCTCGAGGAGCTTCCGCCGCTGGATGTATCCAAGTCTCTAGGAAATGGAGAGCGACCGGGAGAGGTTTGTCCTCCTTCTCGTTGGGCTCGTGACACACTCTGAGATCAAGGGATCGAGGGGGTCCTTGAGGAGTGGGAACGGCAGGATGGACCACGGAGGCCACAGAAGAATCAGGCACATTCTATAGAGCTTGTTTGCTCTAACTATTGTTTGATAACCCGTGTTATGCAGGATCGTGAGCCCACTTGAGTGAAGGAGGCTTTGCAGTTTGACCATTGGCGGAAGGCTATGGAAGCTGAGTTGAAGGCTATTGAGAGGAATGGCACTTCGTCTCTTGTTCCTCGTCCCTGTCACAAGAAGGTGATTGGCGTCAAGTGGGTCTTCAAGACCAAGTACCTTAGCGATGGTTCTTTGGACAAGCACAAGGCTTACCTTGTTGCTAAAGGTTTTGCTCAGCGCCCAAGCATTGATTTCCATGATACTTTTGTCCCCACTGCTCATATGACGACTATTCGAGCTGTTCTTGCCTTGGTTAGCCATAGGCGATGGCCTGTCTATTAGTTGGATGTGAAGTCGGCCTTTCTCAATGGTGATTTGCAGGAGGAGATCTATGTTGAGCAGCCTCCTGGCTTTGGGTTCTCGGATGGGAAAGTCTACATGTTGAAGAAGGCCTTGTATGGCCTCAAGCAGGCTTCGAGGCATGGAACGAGAAGATAAACTCGTTTCTTCAGTCGAAGTTGGGATATGGGCGCTCCAAGGCATCTGGAGCTTTATGTGCACACTTCCAAGGTTGGTCGTGTGTTGTTTGTGTTGTATGTTGATGATTTGATTCTAATAGGGGATCATGCACAGAAGGTCCAAGAGACCAAGACAACATTGTATCAGATATTCAAGATGATAGATTTTGGGCTTGTTAATTTTTTCTTGGGTCATGAGATTTATCAGTCTCAGAGGGGGATTTTCATCTCTAATTAGAGATACATTCAAGAGCTCTTGGTGACTTTTGAGATGGAGACTTATCAGATCATTACTACTCCTATTGATCCGAACTGGAAGGCCACTTCACACTCAGATTCTCCCGTGATGGATGCTTCCCGCTACCGTCAGTTGATTGGATCTTTGATTTGGCTTCTCAACGCTCGTGTTGATCTTTGTTTTGCAGTGGGTCTTTTGGCCGGGTTCATGAGTGAAACCAAATAGGTGCATTGGCAGGGTGCCTTGAGGATTCTTCGGTATTTGACGGGGACCTTTGACTTAGGGATTTCTTATCGAGCAGGTACAGATGCTTCCGATCTTGTTTTTGCAGGTTGGAGCGACTTGGATTGGGTTGGTGATGTGGACCACTGGCAGTCTACTACAAGCTACTGTTTTACCTTGGGTATAGGTGTTATCTCTTGGAGTAGCAAGAAGCAGCCTACAATAGCCCTTTCTTCTACTGAGGTGGAGTATCGGGCTGCGTCTTCCACCACATGTGAGGTTGTGTGGCTTTGGAGATTGTTGGAGGAGCTTGGTTGCTCCCAGACTCGTCCTACTCTTTTGTAGTGTGACAATGAGAGTTGCATTGCCTTGGTACGGAATCCTGTATTCCATGCCCGAAAGAAGCACATTGAGATCCAGTATGATTTCATTCGGGAGAAGCTTCTGGATGGGACCATTGATGTGGAGTACTGCAAGACGGAGGATAATCTTGCTGATTTGTTTACGAAGGCGCTTCCCCAGGCTTTACTTTGTTAGCATTCCAGATCCCTTAGTTTGATGCCTCGTCCAGGATATGAGAGGGGGTGTCAGAGGTAGAGTCATCCACTAGACGACAGAGGACACGTCAGCAGGTGCCATGTCAGCAGTGTAGTCAGACAGATTTTTTGTCTGCAGTCGGCTACATTTAATGCAGCCGACCTGGTGTTGTTATTTATTATTTTTTGGCTATTTATAGCCAGTTTGTGGCACACTCCAGCATTCATTCTGAGTGGAGGGACTAGCTAATAATTGAATTTGGAGCATTTTCCATCTCCATCAAAGCGGGTGAAGGCCAATTGATTGCTCGAATCAAGGGCCAAATTGGATTAAAGACTTGCTGGTGATTCATCACAGCAAGGGGAGTTGGAATACCGAAAGGGATTGGGAGAATTCCATTGTAAATCAACTTCTTCTTCAATAAAGCTAAAGAAATACCGAAAGGGGCACTAATTTTGGGGTCAATCGGATGTGCATTGTCCATGATCAATAGGTAAATTTGTATTTTCAGATTTGCACTAATTGTTTGTTGCTGTAATTAAGTTGTAATCAGGGATTTATCACCCATCCAGGCTGGTTTCGCGGTTCCATTGTCGGGATACCACTCAATCCCTTAATTTGGTGGGCCCGAGGCACCTGATTGCAAGCCAAAGCTTTGTGCTAGTGCTGATTTTTACTCTCAGCTGAGAAATTACAGCAGTATGTCTTCATACAGTGAGATAGACTCAAGCAATGATGATGCCTCTCAATATGAACGTTCACATGGGAATGAAGGAAATGCAATGCCTGACCTTGGACAAGGCTCAGATTATAGACAGTAAGCTGAAAATGTTGCTCTTGGGCAAGATGCACAGCCTTCAGGGCATAAGGAGGCTGATGACCAGCAAAGTGAAGAGGAATTTGATGACCAATTCAAGAATCAGATGATGATAGCATTAAATCTCTTTGCTGAATTGGAAAAGGATCCTCAATTTACCCAATTTTTGAATGCTCCAAAGAAGGACAGCAAAGGCAAGAAGAAGAAGACGCCTTCTACACCTTTGGGACAGCAAGATGCACTGAAGATAATGCCAAACCCTTCATTTGAAGCTCCCAAAGATGCTAATGAAATAAAACAGTTGATACCTATGGGGCAAGGAATGCAAATGCAAGGCCATTATGGAAGTGCCAATCCAATGGATTTTGGATAGCCAGGCATGCATGCTATGATGGGGCAGCTAGGATATTTTGGTGGAAACATGATTTTTCATACTATGGTTGGACAAGGATTGCATACGGGAATGTATGGCACAAATCCCTATGGTATGCAGCAACCAATGCATAGAGTGCAAGGCCCAATGCATTCTGGTATGGTTGGAAATATGCAAAACCCTATGTATGGCAGCATTGGCTTGATGCTTGGGGCACAAAGTAGCATGTTTGGTATTGCATTTGCACCCTCGAATGCTTATGGGGCTCAAGGAATGAATTTTGGTTATGCAAATGCTCCGTTTGGCGTTGGTTTTGATGTAAATTCAACAAATGCACCCTTTTTGCAGCAGCCAATGTATGACAACTTGACACTCAAAGGGGCAGCAAAAGACTATGATGAGGGTGGAAAAGGAGTGAAGTTTGAGTCCTTCAGCGGTATACAAGATAGGCTGAAAGCTTTGACTTTCATTCAGTAGTTTGATGCAGCCTATTCAGGGGGGAACTTCACGGAGTCCTCAAATATTCGAAAGGCAACCACTTTCCTGAAAGGGAATGCATTACAGTGATGGTCTACTCTTTTGATGCAAGGTAGAGCACCGTGAACGTGGGTACAATTCAAGCAAATGTTTGCATCGAATTGGTTGACAAGTACCTTTGAGGTGGACATCATGACAGCTTGGAATAAGCTGGATGCCAAGGAATGTAAGAATTTGGAGCTATATAATAAGAAATTTTGGGATGCATTGCTGCCTATTACTTCTTATCGCCCCGTACCCCTTCATGAGCAAGTGGAAAAATATTTTTGTGGGTTGCCCAAAGGAATCAGGGATTTTTGCATTAAATCCACGGTGTCTAGTAGTTGAGATTGCTGCTACAGCCGATGCTTCGCTGCATGGGAAGGATTCGATCTTCCTAGAGAGCGGGGAGAAGCCAAATAAAAAGTTGTTTAAGGCTGAGAAAAGAGGCAGATCTGAAAATCAGTTTGAAAAGAGGCCAAACCAACAAAGAAAGGGCTCGAAAACATTGGCACAATGTAGGGAATTGATGGCTGCAAATAAATGTTTTATTTGTGAACAAGAGGGTTACATTGCAAGGGATTGTCCCAATAGGCAGCAAGATGAAAAATCAGAAAATCAGAGAGATTCTAAAGGAAAGAAGCCTAAAATATCAGTAGGATTGGTACCCGATGTTGTTAGTGATCAGCCCAATGATGATGCTACTGAGTTGTGTAGAGCATGGGGAAAAATTAGAGATCAAGATGCATTGATTTTCTTTGATAATGGTGCGTGAGGTAACTTTATCTCTGTTGATATGGCCGCCCGTCTAGGCATTAGAGAGGATGAGATGGGATCCATGGGGAAAGTTGGAATGGTACGTAAAGGCCATGCAGAGCTTGTCACATTGCTCATTGGAAAGCTTCTATTGCATATACAAGGATATGTGGACAGTGAAGAGTTCTTCATTGCTCCACTTGAGGGTTGTGATGTATTGCTTGGTATGCCATGGTGTCACCGTATGCAGTGATTGATTCTCGTGCAAAAAAGATCACTATTCAGCATAAGGGAAAGGTACTCACACTTGATGTAAAGTTGAAAGGTGAATCTATTCTTGTTGTATTTGCAGCTGCCATTTCTAAAGTAATGAAAAATCATCTTCTAGCGTACTTGGTTTTTACTAAGGATAAAGGTAATGATAGGTTGAATGTTAGGAACATGTCTAAGTTAGAGAAGGATCGCATGCCATTTTTGAAAATGTATGTTGATTGCTTCTCTCAATCACTTCCAGGGTAGCTACTGCCTGAAAGGCCAGAAGGTCATAGCATAGATCTTATCCCTGGAAGTAGCCCATCTTATAAGCCACACTACAGAGTAAGTGCAGCCCAACAGGAGAAGATTATGAGTTAGGTAAATGAGTTATTAGAAAAAGGGTTGATTCAACCCAGCTCATCTTGTTTTTGTTCTCTAGTGCTAAAAAAGGATGGTTTATGGCATATGTGCATTGATTATTGTGCTCTGAACAAGATCACAATAAAGAATCGCTTTCCAATTCCTCGGATTGATGATGTTATGGATAGATTGCAAGGGACAATCATATTTAGCCGTATAGATTTAAAAAGTGGGTATCATCAGATACGCATTAGACTAGAAGATGTGCCTAAGACACCTTTTAGGATATCTTTGTTAGAGATCATAGCCTGACTGGAGGGCAGGCAGCTGCACAGTCGGACCAGCAGGGCAGCTGCACAGTCGGACTGTGCAGTCGGACTGCCACGTGGCAGTCCGACTGCCTGCAGCCATTTTATTCCAGGCTGCGCCCCATTTTTGAGCCCCGTTCTAGGTGATTTTTCGCCTATTTATTGCTGACATTTTCAGCAGTCTGGCCACTATTCTCTGTCACAGATTACAGACCGGTGCCGTGCAGATTTCTGTCTCTGTTCACAGATTTCAGACAGCAGACAGTGCAGACTGCAGCAGACTTCGAGGTGGACAGCAGGTCGCATCGTCGAGGTGGAGACACGCAGTCCAGCACACTGCGCCCGTGTATATCTTTGTATTCAGCATTCTTTATACAGCAGATCTTCATTGTACACTGTCTCTTTCTCTCCCTTTTCTCTCTGCGTTCTCTCTCTCTCAGTCCTACGCTTCCGCACCGCTGCACTCTGACATGGTATCAGAGCAGTGTTTAAGGGCTGACTGAGCGCAGAATCAACCTGAAGTGGAGTTTCCATCGCGACACAAATTTGCGTTTTTTGCGTTTAAGGGCAGACAGGAGGGCTGCGCCTTGAAACAAGGCTGAAACGAGTGTGGGCGCACAGGAAAGGAGTACAGGCGGTGGATTTGCTGCTGTTTACTGCTGTTTTACGCGGAGAAAGTTTGAGTTTTCAACCTAAAAGTGCAGGTTTTGCTTTTTCATCGCCTCCGGCGGGTGAAGAAGCTTCGGGACGCGGAAGAGCCTTAGCAGGCTGAGTTTACCCAGTCAGAGGGGGCTGCTTTTGCGTTTGAGAAGGCATTGCAGGTGAAGATGTCTACAGAGATGGACTTGGAGTTCCAGGCGATTATGGACCGGAAGGTGCCTGTCCTACCGGCTTTTCCTACAGATCAGAAGCTCGACGGTGACAACTACCGCATTTGGCGCGTTATGATGTTGGCCATTCTGGAGTCCTATGATTTGGCGGAGTTGGTACAGGAAGATATTGACCGGCCTTCGGTAAGAGATGAGTCCAAACTCTCTTCCGATGCTCGTGCGGAGTTGGCCAGGGCCCAGTCTCATTGGGACAAACTGAATGCCAGGATTCGATCCTTTCTCTTTCTATCATGCACTACAGCCGTGATCGCTCACATCGAGCACTTGACGGTGGCTCGTGAGATATGGCTGGAGCTTGATCAAATGTACAATCGGATGACCCTGATGAAGAGGGTTTCTTTGGAGGTACAGATGCGGACCTTGTCCGTCAATAAGTCTTCTTCGCTAAGGGAACACATTAACAAGCTAAGGCAGCTACAGATGCAGGTTCAGAATGCGGGGAAGCCAATTTCCTCCGAAGACATGGCGATTACACTCTTGTCCCAGTTACCGCCACGATTTGGTACATTTTACTCTGCCCTTATTGCTTCGGGGCGAGAGTCTACTCTTCGGTGGGAAGAGTTGGTTCCTATGGTCTTGGACCAAGAGGAACAATTAAAGGGACAGAATGCTTCCAAGACGGAGGCGTTGACAGGTCAAGCCTCTCAGAAGAAGGGGAAGGACCAAAAGAAAAAGAAGGGGGATAACAAGTCCAAGAAGGACAAGGACAAAGACTCCACATGCCATATTTGTGGAAAGACTGGCCATTGGAAGAAGGATTTCCCTGACAAAGACTCGAAGGACACCAAGAAGAAGGAAACCAAGGATTTTGGAGTGGTGGCTGCACCCTCATCAGCTGCATTTCTACATTTAGTTGTCATTGAGGACGCTTCACCGAATGCTTCTGATGCTGCGATGGCGGCTCCCCAATCTCGAGAGTGGATTATTGATAGTGGTGCCTCACGGCACATGACTCCTTCATAAGATGGTGTTGCCCAGCTGCGACCTTTGCGTGGGCAGGTTCTCATTGGAGACAGCTCTTCAGTTTCTATTGCAGGTCGGGATAAGATGCAGCTTATTCCGGATGGACGAGGTGGCACCCATACCTCAGAGGTTTTGCATGTACCAGGATTGGGGTACCATCTCCTTTCAGTTCATAGGATTTGCTCCCTTGGTCTTCTGGTGGAGTTTGACAGTTCTACAGTGCGAGTCCTTGATCGTGAATCAAGGAAGGTTCTATCATCTGGATATGAGGAGAACGGCATTTACAAACTGAAGTCTTCCACTGCCCTCTCTACTCTTCTTCTTACCTCACAGTCACAGTCTGAATTATGGCATGCTAGGTTTGGTCACCTGAACTATGACTATCTTCGGAAGGCGTCACGGGGACAGCTTGTTCGAGGGTTGCCGGATATAGTGGTGAGCCAGCAGCCATGTGTCTCTTGCATAAGGGGGAAGCAGCATCGGGATGCCATTCCCCACACAGCTTCGCGGCGGTCTACTTCACCGATGGAGCTAGTATCTACGGATCTATGTGGCCCTATGAGGAATGAGTCCCTGCGTGGGAGCTCGTACTTCATGCTGATCGTGGATGACTACAGCAGGATGACATGGGCCTACTTTTTGGCACTAAAGTCAGAAGCTTTCTCGCACTTCAAGGATTGGCTTCTCTTTGAGGAGAACCGATCAGGCCGGACGTTGAAGACCTTGCGATCCGACAAGGGAGGTGAATTTGTGTCTAATGAATTTGCTCGGTTTTGTGTAGATAGAGGAATTCACCAGGAGTTTGCCAATACCAATACTCCTCAAGAAAATGGTATTCTAGAACAGAAGAACCGCAGTGTGATCGAGATGGCGCGCACCATGATGGAGCACCGACAGACCCCTCAGGTTCTGTGGGCCGAGGCTGTGGCTACTGCAGTCCACATCCTTAATCGATCCCCTACTTCGGCCGTGGAAGGGATGACTCCATTTGAGGCTTATTTTGGGACGAAGCCAGATGTTTCTTACTTTCGGGTCTTTGGGTGTGATGCCTATGTTCACATTCCCAAGGCTCACCGTGACAAATTTGAAGCGGCTTCCCGAAAACAGGTATTTGTTGGCTACAGCTCCTAGTCCCAAGGCTACCGACTGTATGATCCCGTCAAGCGGGATGTATATACTAGCCGTGATGTGCGGTTTGTGGAGGTTCCGGCTTCTTCAACGGGTGAGGAGCACCCCGTTCTTGGAGATCCAGGGGAGAGTTTGGCTCCTTCTACAGTTCCACTGGAGCCTGTGCCGTTTGATTATGATTCTGTTTCTGACACAGAGTCTACTGTTCCACCGGATCCTTCTGCGGAGTTACCACCGGGGGACATTCCAGAGTCTTCTACTGATGGAGAACGACGAGGGGAGGTTCGGCCTCCTCCTCGCTGGGCCCGTGACACACTCCGTGATTCAGGGATCGAGGGGGTTCCTGAGGAGTGGGGACCGCAGGATGGTCCGCGGCGGTCACGGAGGTACTAGGCGTATTCTTCGGAGCTTGTTTGCTCCAATTATTGTTTGATGTCCCGAGTTATGCAGGATCGAGAGTCCACCTCCGTGAAGGAGGCTTTACAGTCCACCCCATGGAAGAAAGCTATGGAAGCTGAGTTGGAGGCAATAGAGAGGAATGGCACTTGGTCACTCGTGCCACGCCCCCTGAAGAAGAAGGTGATTGGAGTCAAGTGGGTCTTCAAGACCAAATATCTCAGTGATGGTACTTTGGATAAGCACAAGGCTCGCCTTGTTGCTAAGGGTTTTGCCCAGCGCCCAGGGATTGACTGTCATGACACCTTTGCCCCTACAGCTCGTATGGCAACCATTAGAGCTGTTCTTGCTTTGGCTGGCCATAGGAGATGGCCTGTTTATCAGCTGGATGTGAAGTCGGCCTTCCTGAATGGTGATTTGAAGGAGGAGATCTACGTTGAGCAGTCTCCTGGCTTTGGTTCTTCAGATGGGAAAGTCTACAGGTTGAAGAAGGCCCTGTATGGTCTCAAGCAGGCCCCGCGAGCTTGGAACGAGAAGATTGATTCGTTCCTCCAAACTCAGTTGGGATATCGGCGGTCCAAGGCCGATCCGCAGCTGTATGTTCACACTTCCGGGGAAGGTTGTGTGCTGTTTGTATTATATGTTGATGATTTGATTGTCACAGGTGATGATGCACAGCAGGTCCAGGAGACAAAGTCAGCTTTACATCGGACGTTCGAGATGACGGATTTGGGGCTACTCCATTTCTTTTTAGGCCATGAGATTTATCAGTCTCAGAGGGGGATCTTTCTCTCCCAGCAGAGATATGTACAGGAGCTCTTGGTGACTTTTGAGATGGAAGATTGTCGGGCCCTCTCTACTCCTATGGATCCGAACTGGAAGGCCACTTCCCACTCAGCTTCTCCTTTGGCGGATGCTTCCCGCTATCGACAGTTGATAGGGTCCTTGATTTGGCTTCTCAACACGAGGGTTGATCTATGTTTTGCTGTTGGGCTCTTGGCAGGGTTCATGAGTGAACCTAAGACGGTGCATTGGCAGGCTGCTCAGAGGATACTTCGGTATCTGAGGGGGACGTCTGATTTGGGGATTCATTACCCCGCAGGGACAGATGGGTCAGATCTTGTACTTGCAGGTTGGAGCGACTCGGATTGGGCCGGTGACGTGGACCACAGGCGGTCTACAACAGGTTACTGCTTTACTTTGGGTGCAGGTGTTATTTCATGGAGTAGCAAGAAGCAGCCCACGGTAGCCCTTTCGTCTACTGAGGCGGAGTATCGGGCCGCATCTTCCACCACATGCGAGGTTGTGTGGCTTCGGAGATTGTTGGAGGAGCTTGGGTGCCCCCAGACTCGTCCTACATTGCTGCGATGTGACAATGAAAGTTGCATTGCCTTGGCAAGGAACCCTGTTTTTCATGCCCGGACGAAGCACATTGAGATTCAGTACCACTTCATTCGAGAAAAGCTTCTGGATGAGACCATCACTGTGGAGTATTGCAAGACGGAGGATAATCTTGCGGATTTGTTTACGAAGGCGCTTCCTCAGGCTCTACTTCGGCAACATTCCAGATCCCTCAGGCTTCTGCCCTGTCCAGGCTCTGAGAGGGGGTGTTAGAGATCATAGCCTGACTGGAGGGCAGGCAGCTGCACAGTCGGACCAGCAGGGCAGCTGCACAGTCGGACTGTGCAGTTGGACTGCCACGTGGCAGTCCGACTGCCTGCAGCCATTTTATTCCAGGCTGCGTCCCATTTTTGAGCCCCGTTCTAGGTGATTTTTCGCCTATTTATTGTTGACATTTTCAGCAGTCTGGCCACTATTCTCTGTCGCAGATTACAGACCGGTGCCGTGCAGATTTCTGTCTCTGTTCACAGATTTCAGACAGCAGACAGTGCAGACTGCAGCAGACTTCGAGGTGGACAGCAGGTCGCATCGTCGAGGTGGAGACACGCAGTCCAGCGCACTGCGCCCGTGTATATCTTTGTATTCAGGATTCTTTATACAATAGATCTTCATTGTACACTGTCTCTTTCTCTCCCTTTTCTCTCTGCGTTCTCTCTCTCTCAGTCCTACGCTTCCGCACCGCTGCACTCTGACAATCTTTTGGATTGTATGAGTTTCTTGTTATGCCTTTTGAACTTACGAATGCTCCCGCCACTTTTAATCGGATGATGAATTGTATCTTTAGGCCACATAGAGGATTTGTGGGCACTTTCTTTGATGACATGATTGTCTATTCAAAGAACGAGGCAGAGCATAGAAGACACTTGGATATTGTGTTCAATGAACTGTGTGACCATGCGCTGGTTATCAATGATAAGAAAAGTGAATTCTTCTTGCATGGAATCCACTTTTTGGGGTATATTGTATTGGCTGATGGTATTTGCATGGACCTTGCAAGGTTAAAGCAATACGATCATGGCCACCTTTGAGGAATGTGCATGAGATCCTCAGCTTCTTGGGTTTATATTCTTACTACAATAAGTATGTATGGGGTTTGCTGAAATAGCATCTCCATTGCATGCCTTGCAGAAGAAGGATCTGCCATTTAGGTGGACAATAGTGGAAATTTCAGCATCGAAACTTGAAGGAAAAGATGACTTCAGATCTTATGCTTGTGTTGCTCAATCTAAGGAAGTCATTCATAGTTCAATGTGATGCATGTGGTAACAACATTGGGGCCGTTCTTATGCAGGACGATCGAGTTGTAGCTTATGAGAACCGAATTCTTCACGGTGCAGAAAAGATTTTTCAAGTCTATGAGATAGAGCTCTTGGTTGTAATTCATGCACTGTCTATGTGGAAACATTATTTGTTGGGGGACTGATTTTACAGTGCAGACAGACCATCAAACAGATAGGTAAAATTTTTCTCCATGTTTCATTTTCAGATTGTACATATTTATGGTAAAAAGAATGTTGTGGCTGATGCACTATCACGTAAGCCACAAATTTCAGCTGTTAGCATGGTTTATCACACTGAGTTGGATGCCATGAAAGAGCAATATATTGCTGATTTAGACTTTGCTAATGTTTATGATCAACTTTGCAATGGCCAAAGACATGAACACTTTGTGCTAAGAGATGGATTTCTGATGATGCATGGACGGGTATGTGTCACAAAGTAGTTAAGGCCTAGAGTTATCACTGAAAGTCATGTTTCTCCGTATGCAGAACATAGAGGTATTGATGCTATGATCAAGGTAGTGGAGCAATTCTTTTACTGGCCAGCTTTGAGGCATGATATAGAACAGTTTGTTAAGACATGCATCATATGCCAGAAGGTAAAGCATGATAGGCAAAAGATGCCGGGTTTATTGTAGCCCTTGCCTATTCCAGATAGACCTTGGCAGAGCATTGCAATGGACTTTATTTTTGAGCTTCCTAAGACACCTATAGGAAATGATGGGATATGGACTATCATTTGTAGGTTTAGTAAACAAGCCCATTTCATTCCGGTGAGGAAGAAAATAAAGGCTGATCATATGGCATGATTGTTTTTGCAACACATCTTTAAGTATCATGGTATGTCAGAGTCGATCATTAGTGATCGAGATTCCCGGATGACCAGTTTATTTTGGAAGGGCTTGTTTGAGAATATAGATACTACAAGGACCACAAGACATAGTGGGAGGAATATTTGCCTTGGTTGAGAACAACACAGTGCATAGTTCTACGGGCAAAGCTCCATTTGAGGTGGTTGAAAGTGGCAAGAAGGTACCACCTATTTTGCAAACTAAGGATAAGATCTTTGAGGTTGATCGTTATGTGGAAAACTTGGATGTAGCCTATGCAAAGATAAAATATGCACTTCAGAGATCGCAGAAAAAGCAAAAGAGGACAATTGGTCGCCACCGACATGCTTTGCAGTTTGCAGAGGGTGATTATGTATTGTTGCGTTTTGAAAAGAAAAAGATGAAAGAAAGAGAAAGATTGTATTCGAAGTTGAGTATGAGATACTATGGGCCCTTCCAGGTGTTGGAGAAGATCAGCGATGTGGCATGTTGGCTGAAATTACCTCCACATTGGCAGATACACAATGCCTTTCATGTCAGTTTGTTGAGGCCTTTTCATGGTGATGTGCCAGAGGATATGTTTGTTGAAATTCAACCGGAGGTTGAGAAGCTAGATGAGATTTTGGTACCTGAGTAGATTTTGGCACATAAGGAAAGAAAGGCCAAAGGTAAAGTTTCCAGGAGATACTTGGTGAAATTTCAGAATTATTCACCAATGGATGCCAAATGGATGGAAGAGGATGACTTGGCAAACCATCCTTGGTTATTGTAGCTTTACCTAGATGCCTTTTAGTTAGAGCCAAGGCTTTAGTTTGGGCTCTGTCAGGTTCAGCAGAGCAAGGGTTCAGAGTATTGCCTAATGCTCAAGGGGGAGGTAGCATTTTCCCTCCTCCAGTTATGGACAGATCTCGTATGTAGTGGATCTCGGATGTATTCAGCATGCATCCAAGGTACTACGCTAAGAGTATGTTTGCCATGAGATCACTACTTAGTGTACTAGTCACTATGAGATGTATGCAGATGAGTATGAGTTTCACCCGGGCACTGAAACTATACTTTTGCGTCACCTTATGATCAATTTAGCATGAATTTTGCCTCAATTTTGAGACAAAAATTCTGATCAGTTTCAGCTCAATTTTTGATCAGTTTGAGAACTGTTTATGGTCACTTTTTGGATCAGTTGTGCATCAGTTTTTGCATTGATTGCTGATCATTTTTTACAATGAGTTTGTGATCAGTTTGGGGTCACATTTGCAGCAGTTTGTGATCAGTTCTCAGATCAGCAGATGATTAGTTTATGATCGGATTATACTCGGTTTTCAATGGTTTACATCTAGTTCCATGGACAATAGCATATGTTATGATGCCATTGATGTTTAAGCCATGGTTTATGTTTGGTTTTCGCTATGGTATGGTTTGGTTTTGCCGGATGAGTTGAGCTCATGAGAAATGGACATGTCATATGCTAATTTGGCAATGTTTTTGAGATTCTTTGTGAGTCTTATGCTATGTTATGTTGGCTGGTAATTTTCAGTATTTGTTGGGCATAGGAATGGTCGAACAACAGTGTGCAATGATGTGTTGACTATGATGCCCTATGGAAATTCCAGTGTAGTACTTTGCTTTTGATGCATTTGGCAGTGCAATTGAGGACGATTGCAAGGATTTCAAGGGAGAGGGTTGTTATGAGGACATGTATTTTTGAAACCTCACTTAACATGTGGATTAATTTTTAATCACATGATTAAGTAAATGTTGCACATGTGAGGTGTAATTGGGGTTAAAGTAAATTTACGAGCTCGGGACTCGAAGAAATCACAGGATGTCAAAGGCAAAATTTGTTATAGGTTATGCCGCACAGGTACTTGGTGGTATCTAGTGCTAGTTGTTGACCTAGGTCATCCATTTGGCCATAAGTGTCAGTTGGGTGACACTAGAGAAGCGGTGTTTAATGGTACCTAATGCCAATCTGATGGTCAAAGATGACGCAGAGACATTGGGAAATGGAAGCTGTCTAGCCAATTTAATTATTGGCTAGTCAGATTATTTTTCAGGGCACCAAAATATTATTAAATTATTTTTCGATATTTAAAGACTGAAAGTTAATATGTAATTATGGAAAATGTTGGAAAAACCATTTGGAAAGGTTGCCACTTGTCAAAAGTACCCATGCAAGACTAAAAAACGTCTTTAGAGATTGGAGAGAGACATTTTTATAAATTCAGCTTGCAAGAGAGAGGGAGGGGAGGTTGCTGGTCTGATTTGCAGCCATTGGAGGAGCTTCTGAGGCTGCCAAGGGCAGGAGAAGACCAACCAACAGCAAGAGACAGTATCTATAGGCTGTTGAGACAGGGCAACAATAATAAATGACTGATTTTCTTCAGTTCTTTGCATCTACAAGCTGTTGTGGCAAGGCAGCAGTTGCATTTGATTGATTTTCAGTCATTCTTTGTGACAAATTGAAATTTCTCTCTCTACAGCTTTCCATCTCATCTCCCAGCTATTTCACAGCCTTGCTTCAAAGATCTCAGCATTTGGACCCTTGGAGGTTGAGAAATTTCAGATTTCCCTGTTGTAAACCCTAATTTGTATTAGAAATTAGGATTTAGCAACAGCCTCAGGAAGGAAGCATGCCAAAAATTAAAAGCTCCAAGGCTTGGATTCAACAAGGCTGAAGCTGTTTTTAGTCTATTCAAGTGGAGGGACCAACAAATAATTGAATTTCAGGCATTTTCCATCTCCATCAAAGCGGATGAAGGCCAATTGATTGCTCGAATCAAGAGGCAAATCGGATTAAAGGCTTGTTGGTAATTCATTACAGCAAGGGGAGTTGAAATACGGAAAGGGATTGGGAGAACCCCATTGTAAATCAACTTCTTTTTCAATAAAGCTAAAGAAATACCGAAAGGGGCGCCAATTTTGGGGCCAATCGAGTGTGCATTGCCCAAGATCAGTAGGTAAATTTGTATTTTCAGATTTGCACTAATTGTTTGTTGCTGTAATTATGTTGTAATCAGGAATTTACTACCCATCCACGGAAGGAAGGTTGGTTTCAATAGCCCTTGCTTTTCGAAGTGTAGCTAGTAAATATGCATTTGAAAACCTTGTCATCAAGCTTTTCATGAAGCTCTTTCGGAACATGTGCATATGCTATGCAACAAACACCTGAAAGTAGTCAACCTTGGGTTTCTTGCCATGCCAAGCTTCAAAGGGGGTAATCGTATTTAGTGCCTTAGTGAGTGTATGATTCAACTCATGATTTGCACACTAAAGGCCTTCTGACCAATATTTATGAGGCAGCCCCTTGCGTTTGAGCATACAACGAGTCATCTCCATAAGAACACGATTCTTTCTTTTAGCAACACCATTCTACTAAGAACTCATCCTAATAGTGGCTTGATGTGTAATGCCATGATCAAGCAAATATGTCTCAAAAGCATGCAACATGTACTCCTCCCTCTATCCGTGCCAAGTGTTTGCACTTTCAATCCAATTTCAGCCTCAAGCTTTGCAACAGGATGTCTAAAATGCATAAATACATCAGATTTTACTTTTAATCCATACACCTATGTATACCAAGAGTAGTCATCAATAAATGTAACAAAGTAAATATGACCTCCAAATACATGTGTCCTTATAGGACCACAAATATCAGAGTGAATAAGCTGCGATTTTCGGATAGCACGCATTGCACCATCCTTTTTGAAGGAAAATGTGTGCATCTTGCCCAAAATATATCCCTTGCATGCATGAGGAGGTGAAGTCTCCATTGGAGGCAATGCATTTACCATATGACACCTTTCAAACTCCCAAAACTCATATGCCCATAGTGGGCATACCATAGCTTTGCATTCTACATAGCGGGCGATAGAGTAGTGACTGCCAAAGCATCATGAGACTGTGCATCATATGTATCCAATAAAAACAAACCCATATATAGGGTCCTAGACAACTTGAGTGCATAATCCATCTCCCTATCTCTGACAATGCATTTGTCATCCTGAAAGATGACCTGAAAGCCATGCATGTTAAAAGTAGAGATAGACAATAAGTTCTTTGTAATGCTAGGCACAAACAAGACATCTAGAAGCATGAAGTCAAAACCATTTGCAACAGTAATAGTGATTGTCCCAATGCCACAAACATCATAACTACTACTGTTTGCACATGTAACACGCTGCCTTGTAGGGGCTGAATGCAAAGAGGAAAACAAGCACTTTCTAGAAGTGATGTGCTTTGAAGCTCCACTGTCAAAATACCATGTTTGTTGCGTTTCAACAGCATTAAATGCTGAACCAGCCATTGAAGAATCATAGCTACAAGTATAAAATGCAGTCCTTCTCTACAAAGTTGGTTAAAGCATCACCATCAATAGATTTGCTGGCTGATGTCTCTTGGACAAACAAATCGGAGTTCTTTTTCTTCTCTTTGGCTAATCTCTTATGGCATTCATCAATATAGTGACTTGGCTTCTTGCAATAATGACACTTTCCCCTCTTTTTAGACTTTTCTATGTCTTGGATAGCCTTATTACCATGATGGCTGTCCGGCATCACCCTTTTGCTGATTTTTTGCATTTTGCTTGACTTTTCCTTTGCCTTTGAACTGGGAAAGCATAGCCATATCTCGTGAATGCAATGCAACATTCTTTCAAGTTTGTTTCTCTTGCAACAAGAGACCTTTCAACTCCACAAATGTAAGGGGCTGCTACTCCCCTCTCAAAGACAATGTCAAAGAGCTGTGGAAATCAAGATACCACTTCCATGCTGATTTTGAGGTCTTATAAGATCGAATGTGTGGAATGATTGATCTTTTCACTTACAAGGCAATCAAAGAAAGTAACTATGTATCTTTTGAGTCCCATCTCCTTAGATCCTTGGTAGGCGGGGGAGGAGGGGCAATGGCACCAACAACCGATCCGCTAGCGTTACATTGAGGTATTTAAGGTGTAAGACCTCCTGGTGGTTACAAATCACCTATAACATAGTTTCACAAGTCCTTCACTATAAGAAGGTTGCGGATCATAAAACTCCACAAGGGGTAGTTTGATCCATCAAGTTTGTCCTCCTGAGTGAGGACACCAAGGATGTTGCTCTGATCATTAGTCCCTTGATGTGCCATGCTATCAGTAATGGACAAAAATCTATAGCCAAATACTTCTCTGCTGAAGTATAGATTGTACTCCTTAGAGTACCAAAAATCCCCTCAGGATTATGCAATAAGTACTATCACAGAAATACCAAAGTGTGCCCAATGTGACCA
Source organism: Lygodium microphyllum (assembly GCF_053477565.2). Lineage (NCBI taxonomy): Eukaryota > Viridiplantae > Streptophyta > Polypodiopsida > Schizaeales > Lygodiaceae > Lygodium > Lygodium microphyllum. The sequence goes on along the minus strand of NC_141158.1, from coordinate 24,721,099 downwards.
AAATCAGCACTTAGCCAAGAAATAACAGCAATGCACTGCTGTACCACACTTGTCTCGTAATGTGTGTCCTTAAAAGTATAAATTACAACAACTTAATGTCGATTCTTATCAAAATTTATTGAAATTTTCCAAAATTTTCTGTTCAATCTGATTGTAACAGCAATTAAATGCTTCTGTACTACTTGTTTGCTGCCTTCGAATTTGTGTCGGGCAAAAGCCCCAAAATTTTTCCTAAAATTTGAAAGAAATCGAAGAAATTTGTACCTTATAGCTTGAATTTTTGTAGTAATGTCACCTCGGGGTGCATGCCAATAGTGAATAGCAGTTGGAATTTGCCTCATGATGCGTGCTAGAGTGGACAAAAACCCCAAAGTTCTTGCACAAATGTCGATGAAATTGTGCAATGTCAGTGTTTCCAATGAATATTCATAGATTGAACTGCAAATTGGGCAAAAGCCCCAAAATTTTTGGCGGGAATGTAAAAGAAATTGTGGAATTTCTTCTAATTGGTTGTTAGTTTAAACTCTTGAAGTGAAAATTGACAAAATTTTCAAATTTTGGGCGGCATAGGCTCAGATTCAGAAAGAGATGGCCAAAATGGATAGGAAATTGCAGAAATCTCAAAAAAACCGCAAATTTGAAAGTCAAGATTTTTGCACGTTTTAGGGTTTGCAGAAAATCACAAGCAGGGTTGAGAATATACAATACCAGAGATGGAGGAAGATGACGGAGTTGGAGTGTGCACTTGCCAGAAGAAAGGAAGATGATGATAGGAATGACCGCCAAGTGTGGGATAGGCAGGCTATAAATAGCCATAAATGCCCTAAACTGGCCGATGTGCTGCAATAAATGCCATAAATACTAGCCGACCAACATTTAATGCTGGTCGCACTGGAAACTATGCGAGAAAAAAAAGACAGTTGGCTACAAAAAAATCGGATTGGCAAAGACAATGTCTAGCAAGTATGAACTGTTTAGAAAATGTTGAAACTGGCCATGGAAAACACATTGGAACTCGACAAACAAAAGAAATGCACCCAAATAGTCACTCATCGAAACGCATGATAGATATGTCAGAGCTCCAAAAGTCCTCGACTGACTCAGATTGAGGCTCACAGGCAGAGATGATAAGGCATGACAAACATGATTACTAAAACCCCCTCTTAGATCCTGGATGTGGCGGAAGACCAAGGGAGAAATAAATTCTGGGGTGGCAAGAGGAATGCCAATGTCGATGAAGTGTGTCAATGAAGAAGCTTCTCACAATCTTGGGAAACCATCTCTGAAACACTAGGGGCCAGGAAATCCATAGCTACATCATAGAGATTGTCCCTCTCTAAGAGGGATGTGGGGTATGAGGGAAGCATCGGAGGAGAAGGTGGAGGATCGGAAGAAACTTGTGGAAAAGATGATGCACAAGCGAGAACGGGGATAGCAATAGACAATTGTTTCGAAGGACCTTGCATAAGAGAAGGGGAATGGAGCTTGTAAAGCTCGCTCTCTTGCCAACTTATTGTGATAATAGCCCCTGTAGAAGAATCCTCAATACAAATGGCATGCTCAATGAAGATAACTTGAGTACCACCTAAGTCAACTTGCTCTCTAGAAAAGTGGATGTGGATTCCCATATGCCACGTTCGTGGTGTGATGATTGGATTGTCTACAAGGGCAATGGCACTCTGGTTGTTGCAGTAGATAACGGTGGGAGAGTCACAAGGGAAGTGAGGTGTTACCGGTAAGCTTCTCAAGTAGATGGCCTTGGTGGTGCCATCGAAGAGAGCTCTATACTTAGCCTCGGCCGTGGAAGTTGCCACTGTCTCTTGCTTACGATTGGACCAAGAAATGTGAGCTGTGTCTAAGGTGAAGAGGTAGTAGTCATGGGAACGTCAGGCGGAGGAATCTCTTGCCCAATCAGAATTAGTATACCCTTGCAAACATAAACCCAAACCATAAGTGAGACCATAAGAATAAGCACACTGTAAATAACGCAACACACGAAGACATACAATCCAATGTGACATCTAGGTGCTATGAAATACTGATTGAGAATGTTGATTGAGTAAGCTAAGTCTGGTCTAGTATGAATTAACCAAAGATGTTTCCCTACAATAGACCTATAGGTATGCGCATTGAAGGGCTGACCTAGGGTATCATTCGATAAGTGGACACTTGGAGCGAGAGGCATGGCCACTGGCTGTGTTTGTCCATAGTGAATTGTTCCATGATCTGAAGATTGTACTTCTGCTGTGACACAAAAATACAACCCCCAGATCGAACTCTCTCCATTCCCAAGAAATAAGATAACAATCCGAGGTCTGTCATCTCAAATGTAGCACTAAGCTTTGCCTTGATTTCCGTTATGCAGTAGAATCTGAGCCTATGATGAGTAAGTCATCAACGTACAACAAGATATAGCTGACCCCCTCTATAGTAGATTGAACATATAACTTCGGGTCATAAGGGGTAGAATGGTATTTGTGAGTTTGTAAGAACTTGTCCATCTTATGGAACCAAGACCATGGTGCTTGCTTTAGCCCATAAAGAGCTTTTTGCAAGCTCAATATCTTATTACTCGAGTTCGTAGAAGGAAATCTTGGTGGCTGCTCCACATAGACTTCCTCCTTGAGATAACCATTCAGAAAGGCACTCTTGACACCCATCTGATGTATTGGGAACCGTGGTGAGCGGCTAGTACAAGTAATAACTGAAAAGATGTCAACCGTGTAGTAGGTGCAAAGGTCTCTTCATAGCCAATAACATGCTTCTGTCGAAACCCTTGCATGATAAGGCGAGTCTTGTACTTGTTTAAAATTCCATCAGTCTTTGGCTTTGGTTCGAAAATCCACTTCGTCTTGATGACTTTCTTGTGGCTCGGATGATTCACCGATGTCCAAGTCTTAATTCGGTCAATACTCTCTAGCTCCTTCTCCATGGTCTCTCGCCATTGAGGATGTTGAAGAGCCTCCTGCCATGTATTTGGCTCAAAATGCGCTATATAATCAGCTGTAAATAGTGACACAAATGATGCCTGAGGTGCAAGCCAGACAGATCTTCTAGGTTCCCCCGGAGTGGAATCTAGTGGTAAAATCCCTGAGTCTTGCATGGTTTGCTGGTACCAGTGAGGTAATGGGTCTCGCAGAGGAGGCCTAGGAGCTAAAGAATCCACAGGTAGGGCAAGAGCGGGTAGTAGACCAGGGTTAGTAGGCACGATTTCCAATGATGTGGAAGGAGGAATCAGATTCTAATCCAGTGTAGAGGACTGTACGATATCCCTCTTGTCAAAGATGATATCTCGCCTAATTATCACCTTGTTCGTTCGAGGATCAAACAAACGGTAGGCTTTCGCTTCTTCGGAGGAAAATTCAACAAAGATAAGGAGATCAGCTCGGGGAGTGAGCTCTCCTATTTTATCATCAGATGTGTGTGTATATGCAAGACACCCAAAGACTCTGAAGTGGGATATGACTAGCCAAAAGCCAAAGAATGCCTCGTACAGGGTCTTCTGAGAAAGAGCCGTAGTGGGGCACTGGTTGAGGATGTACACTAGAGTGTTAGCAACCTCAACCCAAAGATGCTCAGGGAGCTTGCTATGAATAACATAGAGCATGCCATTTCCATGATTATCCGGTTTCTATGCTCTATGACTCTATTCTGAGAGGGGGAGTTGGTAGAGGTGAGTTGGTAAGAGATGCCCTGCTGTTGTAGAAACTTGGAAAACTCGTGGAAGATGAACTCACCACCACTATCACTCATGCAACCAACACGACGACCCGTCTGGTTATGAACCATCATCACCCAAGCAGAGAAATATGTGAAAGTATTGGACTTATGCTTGAGGAAGTAGACCCACCTGTATCTTGAATGATCATTCACTATTAAAAAGAAGTACAACACGTTGTTCAAGGCAGCAGTGGATGCTGGCCCACAAAGATCAACGTGAATCAATATAAGAGGCACCTCAGCTTTATGTAGACTGTCGAGGGAACGGGGTACGGTGTTGCTTCCCGAGTTGACATGCTTTATATACATCTTGAGCTAGCTTCAGGTGAGGAAGGCCCTCAACTATCTAATGGTGAGACAACTCATAAAGAGAGTCATAGCCAAGATGCCCTAGGGCGGAAATGCCAAAGATGCTCATTGTTCATAGGCTCCCGAGATGTGGTTAATGCTTGGAAGCTATGGAATACGAAGCCCTAGTTGTCGGCTTGGTAAGAAAATGGCTCATGTGGTATAGGCCATTAGGTTGTGCCTCACTGTGAGCAATCACTTAACTAGTCTGAGAGTCAAGGACCTTGATTGTGGTTGCTGTAAAGAAAATTGCTCGGCCCAACCGGCAAAGCTACTGAACAGATAACATGTTCATCCAAGCTGAGGGACATTGTATACATTGTCCAGCGAAGCTAGATCCAGATCCTTGTCAATGGAAAAACTGACGCAACCTTGAGTGTGGATCTTGATCGATGAGTTGTTTTCTACATGGACCCGTTCGGCTGCAGGGGCTCGGATACGGAAGATGTCCTCTACAGGAGTCATGTGATATGTAGCTCCACTGTCCACAATCTAAAGAGGTGTTGATGTACTCAGCCGTGATGAGTAGGCCTCTGCGGTAACCTCGTTGGGAGGCAACTCACAGATGTGGACGAGACTCGCATTGGATGTCTTTACGGAGACGATGCGGGTCTTTGCAGACTGGTCAGACAAGCCCTTTGGAGTTGAGAACATTGTCGATTGAGATGGTTGATTGGTGGCAATGCGAGTTTGACCTTTCCACTACCCCTTGCCATCACCCTGCCTCCACTAAGGGGGGTTGCCCGCCTGAGGGGCGTGGGTTTGTGACTTGGGTTTTGGTGTTGTGCCTCTTGCCTTTAATCGACACCTGTCATTAAAATGGCCAGCCTTTTGACAATACTGACAATACCTATTTTTCTTAGGTACATTCTGCCACGTGGGTTTGAGTTGAGATTGGGAGTTTCTTGTGATTTCTCTGCTTATTTTTTATTTTGATTTTGATTTGAAGTTTGATTTTGTTTATCCTTCCCTTGTTGCCCCTTTTGAAAATGAGCAACAAGAGCCCCCTCTGAGGGATTATTCATATGAAATTGATCGAATAGCTGTGCATACTGCAGTAGTTGACACTAAAATTCTTAGAATGTGGGTAAATTGAATAAAGAAACTACTTGTTGCACAAAATTAAAGTATTTACGTGGCAATGTGTTAAGAAACAATATGACTTGATCATTAGAGAACTTAGGAGTCCTTGTAGTGGAGAATGCGGCAAGGAGACGTTGATACTCAACCAACTTGACTTTCAAGTCATCCCGGTCAAAGATTTTGAAATTTTGAAGCTCATGGTCAGGATATCGCTCTGATGCTAAGTCAAATCTGAAGCTAAGAATGAAACTCAGGCAATAAGCCCTGCATTAGCTTGACAATAACGGAGGCATTCCTAGCCTTTCATGAGCGGATGATCTTGTATGGAACAATTGCGGGATCGGGTTTGGGTTTCAACCTTTGCACAAGATCCCATAGGTTCTGTGAGTCAAGGACATGTCTCATCAAGTTTGACCAAGTTGTAAAGTTTGACACTTTAAAAACGAGTATTGCCATTGAATGCATGCTTGGTGAAAGATGAGGTAGAACCATGAGGTGTTGAAAATGTGGGGTAAGATGGATGCAGAGGCATTGGAACATGAACGTTTCCATAAGGTGCCAGTGGAGGTGGAGGCAGTGGGACACGTAAGCCCTATCTAAATGACGGCTCGGACATAGCATAATGACCAGAGGGTCTAGTAGGTAATGCCATGGAGGCAAACTGTGGCACCAATTGATCCAAACTTGGGAGAGATTGGGGGGAATTACCCAGGCTGCAAACTTGGTTACCCATAGTTACCAACCACAAGGTGGTAGCAAAACCTTGATATGACTTTGGTAGACCATTAAGAGTGATGGAAACAAGCTAGTTATCAAGAACTTCTTCATCAATATTTAATAATTGCTCAATAAGATCTTTGATGTCGGTGAGATAGGCATCCATATTACCTTCTTCTTCCATGCGAACTTCTTCCAGGTGCTTACGTAGGTAAGCAACACGCGCTTCATTGCGCATTTGATATAATGATGCAAGCTTTTGCCATGTATCCTTGGATGTCTTGCATGATCGGATGTGTGGAATAATGGCTGTCTTCACGGATAAGGCGATTAGGATATGACTTAGGCATCATGGCCATCCCATCAAATTTGATTTTGAGTGGGAGGTGTTGTTGAAAAAGAAGATGCCAAATGTTGTGCCCGATGATGAATTGTGCATCAATATCGATGAAGAATGCCAAATTCTTGAAAAGCTTCAAATTTGTCGAAAAATTTTGGGTGAAATTTGGCCAATTGAGTGAAAAGCCTCAAATTTGGCAATGGATGATGGCAGATTTCAGTAATTTGGTGAAGAAATTAGAGAGATTGATGGAAAGCCCCAAATTTTCTATGTGAAATTAGGATCGAAAAAACAATGATTTTAATGTGTTGACCCTGTTGGGGACAAGGTGATAGTGTTAGCAGTCATGTTTGTCATGCCTTGTCATCTTCTACCTGTGAGCCTCAGTGACTTTAGGAGCTTTGACCTATCTATCACTTGTTTTGACGGAGGAGGTAGCTCATTTTAGAGCACTCAGTTTATTGCATTTTAGTGCATTTTCTCCTCTAGTCGTCCCGAGGCAATTTTTGCATTCTTCAGCCTGCTCACTTGCCGAACATTGTCCACCCTTTCTAGGTTTTGTCCGAGCATTTCTGGCATTTTTACCAGCATTAAATGCTGGTCAGACATATTTTTGGCCTCAAATTTCAGGTCGGCCAGTTTTTGGGTTTTTTTGGCTATTTATAGCCATTTTCCACTTGGTAGTCAGTTGGATTGTCATCTTTCCTCCTTCCTTGGCAGGTGCATACTCCGACTTCGTCATCTTCCTCTGTCTTCGGTGCCGTTGTCATCATTAGCTTGATCTGGTGCTCTTGCTGATGCTTCGGGCTGCGTGCAAGGACTGATTAGTCCATAGCTTTGTATTCAGTATTCATTTCAATCAGTGCAATATTTCTTCCTTCATTTTCTACTTTCTTTGTGTGTGTGTGTGTGTGTGTGTGTGTGTTCGCGTTTCTCCCGTTGTTGTGCACTCTCACAAATAGAACACCTTGATGATGTGGCGGCTTGTCAGTAGGGCCCAAGGAATAGGGTGCACATTGTCGGTTCATGTGCTGGCAGATAGATGATTGCGTGATGTGTTGGCAGATTGTTGATTGGTGAATAACTGGTGATATGTTAGTGATGTGGTGGCAATCTTGATGAGCTTGTTGGTGGATGAAGGGCTGTTGAGTCCTGGTACGCAGAAGGCACGTGGCAGAAGTATTAGTGGTGAAAGGGCGGCAGGGTCACAACATTGGCGGTTACTGCATGCAGGTTGGATGACGAGTGTTAACCCTCAAACGAACGAAGGTGGAAAATCCGGAAAAGCTAAAGCAGAAGACAAAGGCCAAGGCAAAGTGAAACGGAAGACAAAGACGCACAAGGAGAAAAGTCCTAAATAAGGGAGAAAGGCATGTAAGAAAAAGCGCAAGTCAATACTTTTGTAAAAGAGCGCAAGCGCATCATGGTTTAATTCAAGGAGCGCCGGGCTCTCACTTGTGCAATTTGTAAATGTAGACTGGCGGTGGAAAGGAAGCTAGGAAGATAGAATGACAATGGGAAAAAGGGCCTAGGCCATGGCCGGCCATGTAAAAAAGGGGATAAGGGGATGACGGCCCAAAAGGGATTTAGGGTTTTGTATATAAAGTTGAAAAGTGAATGAGAAGCTCATTTTTGTGTGTAGCCAAAAGTGGCTCTCCTCCTCTTCTTCTTCTTCTTCTTCTTCTTGTTCTTGCTTGCTTGAGCTTGTGCTTGAGCGAGGGAGTGTGAGAGTATGAGGGAGTGAGTATGTGAGGGTGAGGGACCGGGGAGGAGAAGCTCTCCATCTTCTCCTCTCTTCTTCTCTTCTCTTCTCTTCTCTTGTCTTGCTCGCGGCGATGGAGCTTGGAGCGTGGAGCTTAAGGATGGAGCTTGCTTGAAGCTTGCACTTGGATCGTGGAGCTACCGGAGTGTGCGAGAGAGGAGGTAACTCAATCGGCATGGAGGTAAGCTCACTATACCTGTAGATATGGATGGCGCGTCGGCTATGTGAGAGATAGCCATTAGTGCTCGGCTTGGAAGGCTTGAAACAATAAGCGGTTTGGGGGTCTTGGCAGTTGAGCGAGAGCTCCCACATTTTGGTTCCGTTGTTGGGACCTACGGATTCAAGCCTTGAGCGCTTGCGCGCTTCGAATCGAGCATTGAAGTAGGGTTTTTCTCGAACCGGTGCTTGAGGTAGATAGGTAGGAAGCGAGGAAGTTTGAAGAGGTATTCGATCTCCTTAGCAAGTAGGTTTTTGATTTGTTGTTAAACATTAGAGTAGGACCATCCACCTCCATCTCTGGTTTTGATTTTTGTTACATTAGGTTAAGGTTAGGATAGGAAAAAAGAAGGAAAACAGTAGGGTTTTTTGTTGTTGTATAATAGGCTGAAACAGGGAAATAGGGGCACAGATTCAGATTTTTGGTTGGAAGAGTATGAGGGACAAACCGCTGAGGTCACAGCAGGTTGGGATGGGGCAATAAGAGCCCCAGGGAACCAGGAAAGGCCACATTTGACATCCTGCCCTTTGAGAAGAGAGTGAGCTTGAGAGCCAGGGGGGGGAGAGAGAGAGAGAGAGAGAGAGAGAGAGAGAGAGAGAGAGAGAGAGAGAGAGAGAGAGAGAGAGAGAGAGAGAGAGAGAGAGAGAGAGAGAGAGAGAGAGAGAGAGAGAGCTGCGGAGAGAACGTCGACGTGCTGATCGATTCGAGCCCCACACAGTTTTCAGGTACGCCAGGCGTTTCTCTCTGTTGCTTTGCATCTAATTAGATGGCACGGTACGATTTAGTTAAGTAGACGTCAGCCTAGAGGCGTCGCGTGCAACTCGCGGGCCATCGGCTGCGCAGTCGGACTAGTTCGTTCGAGTCCCAGAATAGGATTGCCCTATCTTTAGAGTCGGGCCGTCCAACTCCGAAAATTGGATTTCTCCAAAAACCGTCTGACTCCGAAAATTGGACCACCCTTCCGATCCGATTTCCAGAATCGGACCAATCCCAGAATCGGACCACCTTTGTCTGTCGGATCGGACGCTTGACCATCCGATTTTGAAAATCGGACACTCCGACCCTGAAAATCGGACACAAGGAATCGGACCACTCAGAATCAGACACTTGACAAAATCGGATGTCCGATTTCAGAAATCGGACGTGGCCAAAATTGGACCACTGGGCCGATCGGACCAACCAAAATTGGACGTCTGATTCCGATAATCGGACTTTTGAAAATCGGATGTCTGAGAATCGGACAAACTGTCAAAATCGGACAGGTATCTAAAACACAAATTTTGACGCATCTAAACCCCGAAATTCACCCCAAAGGCTACGTAGAGCTAAAGGTACATCACAGATCAATCACTGGGCTGAAACTTAGAGTAAGTAGTTCAAAATTTGGCTATAAACGGTCCTCCGAATTGCGCATGGTGTTTACTGTAACGGCCCTGCGGGCCGGGGGAGACTGCCCCCCCAGACCCCCGTAGAGGGGGTTCTACCCCCTCTGCAACTCCCCCAAGTAGATTGGAGAGAAAACGTGCGCAGTGATAGGTCCTCCAAATTGGACCCTAGTGTAGTGATGGCTCTACACGAGCATGGATTCTCACTTGCAAAAGAGCAACCAAAAGCCCATACACGAAGAGAGAGAAACAGAGACCCTAGAACATCAATGGGCCAATCTAGCCATCAAGGGCAAAAAGGCCACACCATGAGAACACAAAGACATTGTGTTCAGACCGTGTCTAGGTAGAGCAAAATGCAACGTCAGCAAGCTACAAATGTGAAGATGACTAGACATGACACTCTTGACGAGAGATGTACCTTGAGCAGCACTGCACAGACGACCCAAGACATCTGTGGAGAATCCACATCTAGTCGTGCAATTGGGGACTCAAGGGCATTTGTCAGAAGGCTTAAATTTACAAGTCAAGACCCGGAAGACAATGACATAGTACCACCTACTTATCTTAAGGTCAAACTCACCGCGAAAAGAGAGCATACTATCGATGCTCTGATTGATGAAGGAGCAGATTTTAATATCTTGACCTATGAATCATGGACCCTACTAGGCCAACCAGAGCTTACACTGACTAATGCAACTCTTAGCCCTTACGGGGGACACCCACAAGCACTCATAGGGAAGTGCAAAATCCTTGCGATAATTGAAACTGAAAGCTTGCCTATCCTATTTTATGTTCCTCCAAGTAAGTGCTAATTACGGGAAGGAAACCCTTTAAAAGGGCGACCAAGTGTGAGACCGACTATGTAGCACAGAGGATACACCTGATACTGTTGGACAAAGGCATCGATGGAGGGTCAACATAACGCCGCGATGGATATCCAAAGCGTTGCTACGTGCTCAAGGGTATTACGCAGGTAATCGATGGATTTGGGTACCAAAACCCCCTGCTAAACCACCTCTATCAATTGAAGGCCAGATTGCATCAAAAGCAATGAAGCACAAGAGGAAATCTAAGAGGAACCCCAGGTCTCGAGGGAAGAAACCAAACATGAGTGTTCGAAGGAAAGAACCTTAGCCTAGCATGCTTAATAAGCAGATGTCATACGTAACCATTGAGCGTACACAAAAGCCATTAGTGCCCAAAAAGCCTTTGATTTTCCAAGAGGATAACAGGCATCATAGGCACAACATTGCTCGTGGCAAGGCTGATTGCTCAACAAAGCAAATGGCACAATCGTCTAATAGCCTCAAGCAAATCATTCAACCAGTGCCAAGTCCACCTAAGAGTCCTAGATCTCCTACACCCTCTTTTTCCAAACAGACATAGGAAACACCACAGCAGTCATCAATGGCGGCTTCTCACTCCCAATCTCTATCTCCATCAAAGCTTCCAAATGTCCAAGAGATGGGACATGACACTAGCCGTAGCTCTCGGCCCAAGGATATGCCTGAGCAACCTAATGTGACTAGATCAATTCATGCTCGATCTACATAGATGAGTGCTCAAAGGGTAACAAAAGACACGACTACTCCCAATCGCCCTAGGGACTTGACACCGCAATCCACCAAGGATAGCCAGCCCACTGGACTAGCCGCTACTACCTCCAATCAGGGATCATAGTAGTCATAGCCCTTGGCCGTAACAATGCCCCTTGTGAAACGTGTCCTTAGTAGTTTACCTGTGGGGGAGGTGTCGCAACCAACTTCCTTGACAACTCCAGCACTTCCAAGGTGCCTAAAGCCTAGGCTGGAGGAGTTAAACACAAGGGAATCGGTTGAAGAGCCAGACTCCCCAAAAAGAGAGGCAGTTGTACCCTCACAAGCTACCAAGGCTATTCAGCAGGCTGCGGGTATATCCCATGAGGACACACCAGAGAGAGAGACTGCTGAGGCCCAACCAAGCACATCAACGGTTGACCTAGTATAGGGTTCTGAGTCGTTGAGAGATGCACCTTCACTGACCAAGAAAAAGAGGAGAAAACAACGAAAACAACAATGGCTACAGGTGGGTGTGGACCCCAAGAATATCGAGACTAAGAGCACTGGAGAGATGAGAAATAAAGTATCGAGACTATCCACCAATGAACCCATTGATGTCTCTCCTAGTAGCGGTGAAACCTCAGACACATCTGTGTGCTCTGAAAAATCAAAGCAGTCGTTACTATCAACGGCTACTTGCAACACTCAATCCACCGACAATAGAACTCTCGTTGACCAATCAAGAGTGGATACAACGCTGTCACAACAGGGTGACAAATTTATACCAGTCACATCCAAGGAGAACCATGACGCAATGACAAAGCCTTAGGAGAAACATGGAAACTCTAAGAGCATAAGAAATCCTAGCGTTGGCCAAACTTGCTCGTCTAGGCTTGAGCCCCCAGCTATGCTAAAGCCCAGGCAAACTCCTAGAACCTTGCATGAGATAGCAACCGAGCAAGCCCTCGTTGAACATAGAAGTGTCACAGAATGCTTAACCAAGTTGAATGCTAAGCTCAAAGTGTTCGCATGTGTCTATGTCTTGGCAGACATGGGCGCGTTCCCTAAAGAGCAGCTTAAAGATTACTTGCCATTTTCCTTATCCTGGGAAGAGTAAGAACATCTGGACGAGCACTATAATAGGCTCTTGCATGAATGCATGCGACTCATCTCTAACGAGGAAGCCGACGAACTACGCTTAACTGTAACATTCAATGATATGCTCTGCCAACCAAATCTCTTAGAGATAGAGCAACTAAAGCGACTGTCAGAGTGTCGAAGTCAATTTGAACAACGCTGGTGTGAAAACCGCGTTGCAATGGCCGAACTAGGAGCCCAGATCATGACAGTCTTAGAGGAGCGATTGGCCAAATGGCGGTCTCAAAGAGACCCAATCTATGTGGCACCAACTTCCCTTTGAGTGCTAACTGCTATTCGGGGTACGGACTTAGCTGAAACTAGCCAAGTGAACTCTCTGTTTGATAAGGTTTTCACTGAGGAGTTACATGTTGCCAGTAGACTCGGACAAGGTTCCATACTATTCGATGTTGCAAAATATCTATCGGTATTGAGTAAGCTGCTACGAGTACTAGATGCATGTGCCACGCTCTAGTACAATCCGGAGTTCTATAATTGGCTTTTACCCTCGTGATGTGACAAGGAAATATGTACATAAATAAACAATAAATTTTGTGACCCTGTATAGACAATATCAACACACACAAGCAATGATAGTCAAGCGCAGGGAGAAGAGTTGGGTTCAACAGGCTAAGCTCCTCAGGTCCTCCTCTCACCACACATTTAGAAGTTGGGTGACCGTTCCCGCCACTAGGTGGAGGGCATGCAACCGTCATTATCACCATAGGATGCCCTTACCAACATCTTTGAGGGTGTAGATAGGGTACTGTCTCTCTCTGTATACCTTTCTCCCTTTTTGGTCTATCCTTCTGAGGACAAGCCCTGTCCCACTCCATGACAACCAATCTACGCAACTTAGCATAAGCCAAGATCTGCTAATGGCTAGAGGCCAAACAAACATCATCACAGGGGCCATCCCTCTACCACAACCACTGCATGCCTCACCCCTCCCCTTCTCGTCATATGCGCTTGATAACCCACACTATAATTTCTTCCATGCGAATGGTTTTATCCTGTATCAAGGCCTAATCCTTGGTTCACATCTTGCAGGTCCCCCTATGTGGAAAACATGGAGCACCTAGGGCAGCTGGCTTGCAAAGACGCTCTTCGCCGTCGAAGGGAACATGCAGCACAAGCTCCTCCGCCGATGCGCTACGTGCCTAGTCTCAAAAGGTATGCAAAGAAACAAGGTCCCAAGTGACACCGCCCCGGACGTAGGCCAAAAAATCCCCAGGCCAAGGGAATAGAAGCTCAAAGAAGCACATAAGGTGTGGCAACACCGGTTGTGCGAGCCCCCAACAGACACTCGGGTACCAGGTGCTCAAAGGCAGAAAGAGCAGCTCGAGACAAGGAAGAATTCGATGCATTGTTCAAAAGTATTTTTGAAATAGTGTCGGCCAGAGACTACACCATTCAGGTCCTGGCCGACATCTTCCCTGCTCAATCTCACAGGAGCCTCTCACCAGCAGAGCCTCAGTCGCCTGATCACTCGGACTCACCCCACCTCGTGCAAATCGAGTAGCCCCTATGATATATAAGCAACTTAACAAAGGCCATCCTGCCATAACTTTTTGTTTTTAAATGGTTAAAGGAGCAGGCTCCCCACTTGTATACACTTCCCTTACCTATCGCTAATATATGCCACGTCTTTAACAAGCATCGGAATAGGCTTTACAATCAGCATCATAGGATTTTGAAAAAAAGTAATATCTTGATATGATTGCATTTGTTTGTTGTACTTGATGCATGCGACTTGTATGTACTCTCATGAAGTGACAAGTGGATGCAGGATGACACAGATCTTCGTGCGAACGTGTTCAATGCCCAAGTCACCGCAAGACCACCAACCTCACAAAGAACCGCGACAAAGCTACGCTGCCGAACGCGAAAAATCACCCTTGCGAGTGTCCACATCGTATGACCCAAAGCATAGTCATGGGCTACGCTTTCTTTTTGAGTCAAGCTCTACAGTTGGCTCACGATAGTTGTTACCTCAATTGTACCGACATCGTGTGTCGCAAAGAGGTTTGCAATATCTCAAATGTATCTCCCCATCTCAACAACGGCTTATCTAACAACGAGGCTAGGGCACAATCATCACTGTAATATCTATTTCCTAAGCCTTCGAAGTTTGACATTTCCCAACCCGTTGAAAGGCTAATAGCCTCAACATATTGCAATGATTGTACTCAGGCAAGTCAAAAAAAAAAAAAAGAGGAGAAAAGAGAAGAGAAAGAAAGAAAGAAAGAAAGAAAGAAAAAAACACAAAAAAAAGAAAACAAAAAAGAAAATAAAAGAAAAGAAAAGAACGAAAAGATACGAACTACCCACGATCACAGCACAACACCTAGGGGTCCTTAAATTAGGTACGTCCAGTGACCTTGGTCGGCTGGCTCTGTCCCTAGTCCCCTAGCCCTTTCGCATCACCCACAATTGTTCAGGGCACATCAAGGGCAGGACATACCTAGGGAGCTTGTCTCGCCTATGGTTAGACCTGTCACCCTGACCTATTCGCACGATTCCCTCTTACACTCTGCCTTAATACCATTGCAATCAATTGTGGTAAGCACTGTACGATTGACCATGAAAAATATACCGTCCTCATCAAGCAAGTCCAATAGCTCCCAGCTACTGAAAGTGCGATGTCCCTGTGTTTAATTATGCTACGTTGTGCAGTCACAATGCAAAGGATGTCTCATACACCTTCACGTGTACTCTTCTCAACATGGACAACTTTGCTTCATCCACACATTGTTACGAGAAATCAGCCTGCGGTTTTCTAACTACGTAATATCTAAGTATGCACGAGCACTCACATAATATCTGCACCAAAATATATACACAGTTTGGGTCCTCAAGTGCAGGACAATACTCAAGGCTTGCTTAGAGTTCGACCTATCTCCCAAACTATTTGAACTATGCCTTGTGCACGATAGAGAAGACTAGCACTACCCCTAGGGAGAGACCACCTATGAGAGGTTTTCAATTGCAGGTATTGAAGACTTCAACGAAGGTGTTGTTCGCTCTTCATCGACACTCAACTCTGAATTCTTATCCTTTATCATCCTGCAAGCCCTCCAAGAATCGTCATGTGCAGAATCCCCAACAAACTGCCACTTGTACTCCATTAGTGCAATCCCTACAAAGAACAGCCCTACCACCAACTCCAATAGGCCTACCACCAACCACCTAAACCACCAACTTGCCCCTAATGACCTTCCTCCCCATCACTACCAACACTCCTCCATGGCAACCATAGACGTCCTTGCCACCCACGTCTTCGGTGCATGCTACAGCCTGCTACCTACGACGATGAGTGCCATGGGACTGGCACTCGTCTAGGAGGGGGGTAATGTTAACCCTCAAACGAACAAAGGTGGAAAATCCGGAAAAGCTAAAGCAGAAGACAAAGGCCAAGGCAAAGTGAAATGGAAGACAAAGACGCACAAGGAGAAAAGTCCTAAATAAGAGAGAAAGGCATGTAAGAAAAAGCGCAAGTCAATACTTTTGTAAAAGAGCACAAGCGCATTATGGTTTAATTCAAGGAGCACCGGGCTCTCACCCGTGCAATTTGTAAATGTAGACTGGCGGTGGAAAGGAAGCTAGGAAGATAGAAGGACAATGGGAAAAAGGGCCTAGGCCATGGCCGGCCATGTAAAAAAGGGGATAAGGGGATGACCGCCCAAAAGGGATTTAGGGTTTTGTATATAAAGTTGAAAAGTGAATGAGAAGCTCATTCTTGTGTATGGCCAAAAGTGGCTCTCCTCTTCTTCTTCTTCTTCTTGTTCTTGCTTGCTTGAGCTTGTGCTTGAGAGAGGGAGTGTGAGAGTGTGAGGGAGTGAGTGTGTGAGGGTAAGGGACTGGGGAGGAGAAGCTCTCCATCTTCTCCTCTCTTATTCTCTTCTCTTCTCTTCTCGTGGCGATGGAGCTTGGAGCGTGGAGCTTGAGGATGGAGCTTGCTTGAAGCTTGCACTTGGATCGTGAAGCTACCAAAGTGCGTGAGAGAGGAGGTAACTTGATCGGCATGGAGATAAGCTCACTACACCTGTAGATATGGATGGCGCATTGGCTATGTGAGAGGTAGCCATTAGTGCTCGGCTTGGAACGCTTGAAACAATAAGCGGTCCGAGGGTCTTGGCGGTTGAGCGAGAGCTCCCACAACGAGGATTACAATTGGCCGCACTTTAGGTGTGACAACTAGCAGGTCAATTCAACCAACATGGCAAATAGGTCGTAACGGGGCAATGTGGTTGGGGCGAGTTGAACGATGACGATTGACAGTCTTGCCTACCTTTACTTTTCACTTTTGAACATCAAGACCCCCACCTATATATTGGAGGGCTCTCTCTTCATTTCCAATTAGCTCTCATGCTGAAATTTCAGCCACATGCTTTGTACTCTTCTATCTATCACTCATCCAAAGAGCACTTTCTACTTGGCTTGATCTATTCCAAGCACTAAAGAAGGAAATCAGCTTGCTACCCAGAGTATGCAGAAATTAGTGTTTCAAAACCCCAATTTTCAGAATTGCAGCAAATCAGCCTTTTTGTATATGGTTCAAGCACTTGATGCCCATGGTTTGTTTCAATTAATTCTTGTAGAGGGGGAGAGGCTTGTTCTCTCTCAACACGGTGTCAACTCTCTTCTTTCTCTCCATAGTTGTTTCCATACGACGTATGGTACTGTTCGCACCGTACGTTTTCGTACGTTAAAATTGGTTCTTTTTGGCCACTTCAGATACGCGTCCCACGTCCCGTGTTTCTTGCTGTCCCGCCTTTACTCCTGTGTGTTCCGCTTGCCTGTATGGCACTTTTTAGGGGGGGGGGGGGGGGTAGGAAGCCTTGGATACCTCATTCCACCCCCTTTTCTAGCCATGCCCTCCCCCCCCCCCCCCCCAAGCTCTCTTTCTTTGGATTCCTTCCAATTGGCAGCCCTCTCTTTAACTGTTGACCTCTCTTTGACTGTTTGAACTTTGACCCTTCTCTCATCTACAAAAGGTGCTCCTTTCCTCCAAGCTTCCTCACCAATTTAGTAAGCATTTACCATTCTCATCTTCCTCTCTTGGATCTTGAATGGACTTGTGATTTTTCATTCTCATCTCCTATCCCCTCTTTCCCACACCCTATCAAAGCTCGATGCAAGGAGATCCCTCAAAACATCACGGAGGAGATTCTCGCCAAGATGAGAGGGGGATCCATAAGAGGAGGAGGAAGTGGCTTATCGGCGCTGAAACCAGCCTTCCTTCTTAGAATGGGTGGTGATACCTTGATTTAAGAGTTAATTACAGCAATAAATAAATACTCATAAAATGAAATACACACACTTTACCATAACATTCTTGGACAATAGATACCTTGTTGGCCCCAAAATTGGTGCCCCTTGTGGTATTTCTTTAGCTTTCATTCAATTGGAAGGAGTGCAACTCGAGATTCTTCAATCTCCTCCTGCTAACAAATTGCTCTTGCTGTCATAAATGACCAGCAAGCCTTTTGGGTCATTTGCTCCTTGATTCACCCAGGACTTCTTCTCCAATTTGACCCTTGGCTGGCCAAATGTTGTCCTAAATCAATTCGGGATGGGCTGGCTTCGAAATCCCTCGATAATCTTCAATTATCAGCTGTTGATTTCAGTTCCTCGAGCCTTCAATCTTTGGCACGGATCCCAAGGTGGTTGCTAAATCCTAATTTCTGCTGTAAATTAGGGTTTACTGCGGAAAGGTTGAAATCTCTTCCAAATGGCTGAGAATTGCTGAGAATGGTTGAGCATAGGCTGAAGGAGATGAGAGAATGCTGTAAAGAGAGAAAATTTTGAGATTTGTCGCGAAGAACTGATCAAAATCAGTTGCTGCCTTGCAGTATCAGCCCCAAACGGATGCAGCAACCACAATAGGAGCATCAGAGACTGTGATCTTCAGGAGAAACTGCATCAGCAGCAATTGCCAGCTTCCCAAGGTCAAGAATATGCAATCTCCATCACCAAAATGGTCTTCAATGGCTGGAAAATGGCTCCAAAAGCTGGCAACAATAGTCCAACACCTCTTTCCAACAGCTCCAAAATGAAAAAACGAGATTTCCCTCTCCCTTCAGCCCTATTTAACCTTTCCCGCACTTGCATGGGAAAGTTTTGCCAAGTGGCAGCTTTCTTAATCCATTTTCCGAAAATTTCAGCCATTTAATTAATTTTTAGAATTAATTAATTCTGAAAATTAATTCAGCCCTCAATCCATGCCCAAAAAATTGACCTTGCCCATCTAAAAATTAATTGGCTAGGCCATTTGCAACCCAAAGTGGTCCCATGCACTTAATTGACCCTTGGACAGGCATTAATCTGTTAATTAATGCCTAGTCCCTAGTGTCACCATTGACACTTAATGGCCAATTAATGGTCCTAGGGGTAAACTGACACCAAAATTCACTTAGAATCTAACAAGTGTAACTTGTTACAACTTTTGCCTTTGACACCCATCTTTTTTAGAGGGTCCTTCGTTCTTCAACTACGAAAAAGTAGCTTGCACCTCACATGTGCATCTTTTAATTGCACATTTGATTAATCCTTTAATCAAATGTCAATTAAACATAAGCAAAGTATCAAAATCTCACGTCATAGGCGCCAATTCCTATGCCTACTAACGAGGAAGTATTGAATCTGGACATATCTTCAATTGATGTGGGAGAAGCCTCTACCATTGGTGGTGGGGGCTCTTCAGCTTCTGTAAAAGACAAAGAGTGGAGGCTCATGTGGTGTCGGAGAGTGATCGTAAGAAACGGGGCATCATCAACATACTCGTCTCATGCCCACTCGGCACTTACTTTTTGCGGGCCGTAGATACTGGCAAGAGGGGGACGAAAACGATGGGCACATTTATCTATCGCCACATTTGACAAGCTATCATTGAGGTATACATTGCCTTTTAAATTTGTTTCACTTTCTTTCATTATGATAATTGGTTTATGCATAACTATCTATCTCCCTATTCTAATTTCTCTCTAGTATCTATCTCGATTCTCTCTTTCTCCCTGGGCCCCAAGGACCCCAATCCCCATCTCTCTTCATTCTTGAATATTGAAAGTTGAAAGTTGAAACTTGAAAGGCTCAACTCTCTCTTTCTTTCTCTAATCTCCAAGTATTGTTAGTATACTTGTAATTTGTATATTGTGGTTGTAGGTGGGCCCCTCAAATGTGGTGTAAGTTGTTACAGACAATGCATTGAATTGTCGACGCACAGACCGTTTGCTTGAGGTCGAGTTTTCCACGATTGTGTGGACTCCATGTGCAAGTCATTGTTTAGACTTGCGCATGGAGGACATTGGGAAGCTCAAGTGGGTGAAGAGAGTGATCCACTAAGCTACATCAATTGTCACATTCTTCACGGTAAAGGTAAAGGTGCTTGCGATGTATTGTGAGCATAGCACATTGGAGTTGAAGAATCCTTCTTCAACTCGCTTTGCTTACCTGTGGTTATTGCTTGAGTGCCTTTATGAGGTGCGGTCCCAGATAGTGGTGTCCACTCTATGGAATGAGTGGGATGAGCATGAGACAGAGGAGGCCAAAGCTATGCAGCGCTTGTGCCTTAATGAGCAGTTTTGGCAAAAAGTCTGTGCCATTGTCATTGTCGTGACTCCCTTTTATAGGATGCTACGTATGAGTGATTGTGAGGGGTCTACCATGGGCCTTCTCATTCACTTCTTTAGAGCGGCATTGGTGGAGACATGTGCTTATACAAAAGTGATCATAGAGGCACAACGTGCACATGTTTTAGAGATAGCAGAGAGAAGATGGGCATGGATGCATAAGCCCATCCATGGTTTTGCCGCATCGTTACATTCGGCCTACAAGTCGCCGACGGTCATGGATGATAGAGTTCGGTGCAGACCAGCTTGCTTATTTGACTTGTGTGGTCTCTGTGGATGACCACAATGTAGTGTTGGAGCAGCTAGGATGCCATGTAGATCAGAGAGGGCATGTGGCTTTTGCTTCTCCCACTTGTTGGAGGAGAGAGTCACTTGTGAAGCCTTTATTTTGGTGGCAAAACTTTGGATACACATTGGAGACCCTTCAGCCCTTAGCCAGGAGGGTCCTTGCCTAAGATTGCTCTTCGGGTGCATATGAGAGAAACTGGAGCGTCTATTCTCTCATTCACACAAAGATTCGCAATCGGCTTAGCACACGACAGTTAGAGCGGCTAGTCTATTGCTGCACTAACTTACGCATGATGAGACTATGATGAGCAGGGGTAGTCCGAAGCAGGTAAAGTTTAAACACTTAACCATAAAATTTAAAATTTGTTGTTTTAAACTTTGAACTTTGAAGTTTATACTTTATAATTTAGACTTTGGCATTTATAATCTTCCGTGCATCATGCATTGTGTAGGTGAATGTTGATACATTCAATTTGACGGGTGACACTCTTTCGAGTATACATCAGGAGGTGGATAAGGAGGAGGAGATGATCTTTGCAGAGCTTTATAGAGAGCTTATAGTAGCAGATACTCGTGACACTCGTAGTTAGCGTGCTCGTGGGCGAGCAGTTCGAGTAGGTGGTAGCAGAGGCATGGTCATTCGATGCCCTTCATCATCGAGGAGGGGTGGTTCGGGTGGCTTGTAGACATATGTAAGGCAGGGCTCTAGTAGCTCACATCTTGTGCCTCATGATGACATCCCCCCTTGTCTACACAGCCGCCACCTAGGGAGTCATCATTTGATGATGATGGTAACCTCATCAGTGAGGATGAGTATGAGTATGTCTCATCATCCGATGCCGAGGAGTCATCTTCAGACTCTTGATGAGCACTGAGATGGTTCTGATGATGATGATAGTGATGCCTCATCATAGATTCATAGGTCTCTCTTTGTGATGGTCACCCTCATGTATTCATCTTATTTTGTAGTAATGAAATGGCTATTTCCACTTTAAACATGTATTCTATGATCTATCATTTAATGATTTATGGTTTTTGTTATTTTAAAAATCATCTTAATTTTTTTTTGTACTAATATCGTACTGTACCTTATAAAATCATAAGGTACCATTTAGTACCGTATTTTATCATACCGTACCTTTCGTACCTTTCGTACCTGACAACTATGTTTCTCTCTCTCTTCCTTCATCTTCTAATTTCCATGGTGATAATTGATCAAGTTGGTCAAGTTCAAAGTATTGTCATTCTCATGTCCTTCTTTATGCTTACACTTGTAATGCCAGTTTGTTCTTGTACATGTGCTTTCAGACATCTTGAGTTAGAGGCCGTTTGAGTATGTTTCAGTATTTCAGTGATGCTAATCACCTGCAGGACCTAGAACAACTCTCAACAAAATTCAGTGAGCATGTGCTAGATTCAACAAAAAAGTTTGGAAAGCTTATTGTGAATAAGGATGATATTTTGGGCCTACCGGCAACAGCACTTGGTGTTGCTGCACAAGCAGCTGAAGCAAAGGTAAACACATCAAAGGTTCACACTATTCATACTTTGTTTTCTGATCTTTCTGTTTCAAACCTTACTATCTTTTCTGGCATGTGAAGTGTAAATCAATAAAAAATAGCATGGCATGATGACGTGTCAATGTCCACCATGACAGGGCCACAAAGGTGCAAGTGCAGAGAATGGGCCTTGGCTAATTACGTTAGATTTTCCCAGCTATATGCCTGTTATGCAACATGTGCGAAATCGTGCTTTAAGGGAAGAACTATATCGGGCATATATAACGCGTGCTTCTGTTGGAGAACTAGATAACACTCCTTTGATCAACAAGATTTTACAGCTGCGCTTAGAGAAAGCAAAGCTTCTTGGATTCAAGAATCATGCAGAGGTAATTGAATGGGAATCAGGATGACATTTGTATCATATTGAGGATTGATTAGTTGAGAATGCTTGGGCTGGCACAAGATAGATGCTCAACAAAATGCTTGAATCATACTTTCCCAGGTGAGCATGGCCATGAAAATGGCAACCATTGAGAAGGCAGAGGAACTTTTGGAGGATCTACGAAAGACCTCATGGGAACCTGCTTTGAAAGGTATATATTGTGCAATTGGTTGCACGCACCAGTCTATGCAGTGTTCCTCTAGTACTATCTTTAGTAGCAGAGAACAATGGCTTTTTTCTCATGGACCAGGAAATAGAAATAGAAGTCATTGGAAATTGCTTCATAACAATCATTGCTGTCCTGTGAGCTTTACATCTTTTGTGTGTAGATTTGGATGACTTGAAGACCTTTGCAAAGGAGCTAGGTGCATCTGAAGGAGAAAACATGTGCCTTTGGGATGTCAGCTTTTGGAGTGAGCGGCTACGAGAAGCAAAATATGATATTAATGAGGTCATTTAACATGCTCAGCTTTCAAGATCTAGAAATTTCCTTGTGAAAGCAGAAATGTGATGTGAAATCTAGAAGATTTTAGACCTTATCATCTGACCCTTAATGTGTTTACCGTACAAGTACACTTTGTGGGTCCCAGAATGCTTAATCATTGTTTCTGTATTTAACATGCTTGCTCCATTATATTTATAATTGCTGAAGTTATCACAATTGCTAGGATGTACTAATTTTTTACTCGTGCATTTTGAGATGCATGCTCCAACATATGTCAAATTGCAAAGCTTATCAATAGCAATGAGGTACTAGCACTTCCAAACCAACTGCATGATTTTGCATCTGACAGGAAGAGCTGAGACCATATTTCTCACTGCCACGAGTAATTGATGGCCTCTTTGGCCTTGCAAAAATGTTATTTGGAGTTGTCATAGAGGCTGCCGATGGTCTTGCACCTGTAAGCTTCTATCTTGGCTTTTGCCTATAAACATGTGCTTGGAAGCAAAATCCAAGATTTAGCTCTCTCATCTCACTTTGTATGTGCAGGTTTGGCATCCAGATGTCAAGTTCTTTAGGGTCAGGGATTCAGCCGGAGAGGCAATTGCCTATTTCTATTTAGATCCTTATTCAAGGCCTGCTGAAAAGAGAGGTGGTGCTTGGATGGACGAAGTCCTAGGCCGCAGTCGATTACTGGCTCCCAAAGACAGTCATGCAAGGCTTCCTGTAGCACACATGGTTTGCAATCAAACTCCTCCTGTGGGGGATAAGCCAAGCCTCATGACTTTCCGTGAGGTACATGTTAAAGCTGTCACAAAACTAATGGTGATAGTGAAAAATGCACCATCATTTTCTAAGTCATATGATGCAATCTACTTCTGTTTCCTGTATTAGGTTGAGACCCTTTTCCATGAATTTGGGCATGCTTTACAACACATGCTCACTAGGCAAGATGAAGGGTTGGTTGCGGGTATTCGTGGGGTTGAATGGGATGCTGTAGAGCTTCCTTCTCAGTTTATGGAGAACTGGTGTTACCACAGGTATGCATATAATATCGTGTCATTTTATATGTTGTAAAAGTTCTGAAAGGTCGCACAAGACTCTGTATCCCAGGGGAGATTGTGTGGTTCTTTCAAAAAATGTTCAGAATCAGCTGAATGTTTGTTCATTCTTTACTGTTTTAGAAAGGTTGGGACATTTACACCAGTTCACTTGAGTATAAACAATACTAGATGTAGTTATAGCAACTCCTTGGCTAAACAGTTCAAGGGCCAGCTTAAGCTGTTATATTAGCTTCTCAGAGCTGTATTGACAAACATGTGTTGTTTAGAATCTTTGGTAGGTTAAATAATTCAAAAGATCATTTTTGATCTGCAATTTTACCCTCTCAAAGCCATACAACTGTGAAGTTATATAGAAATATCAAGGGGAAAGTTATCCAGTAGTAGTTTTGTACCAACTCATGCTTGCTTAGAATTGCTGCATGCATTGATGACATTGATCACCTGCAGATAATTGGCAGTGTGACAACCAACAGCGACTTGGACTGCAGTAAGATGGTTTGCTTACTTGGATGACTATGGGATGGCAGGACTTTCCTGGCAGCATTAGTTTCAGATTCACTAGATATAGTTACAATTAGGGTGGAGTTAGAAGAGTAAGACCAGCTTATGCAAGAGAAGCTTGCTGCTTAGTTGGCATTTGGTCAATCAACTATCTAGCACTACTTAAGCTCACCAAAGAACAGTTTATCTTGTCGTGATAGTAAAACAAGATTCTTTGCAGCATTTTGCTTGGTATTTTGGCTGCAGACATGAAACTGCAGTAATAAATATGACAGGACATCATCCACCCCTCTAAGAATGGTGACAGGCAAGAGGCCTTGCTGCATGTTTTGAGCCAAGACCATTAGAGTTCTAGTGGCTTTGCAGACCACTGGTGTGGCTTTTCTCACTTCCCACTTGTTGGGAAGCAGCCAGTTTTGAAGCACCTGTAATTCGTTTCTTTGTTTTGCACCCTTCCAGGAGTCACCAGGGCCCCTTTTTTGTGGTTTAGGAAGATCTTTTCCTTTAGAAAAATGGAATGCATGCTCTCATTATATCCTTTTTCCAGAAAATTATTGTCAATATTAGTTTGATGTTTCTGTTGTACTAAGATACTGGATACATCTTTTTTAAGCAGAGCTACATTGTTGGGTATAGCTAAGCACTATGAAACTGGGGAAACTCTCTCAGAGGAACTGTATCAAAAACTTCTGGCGGCCAGGACTTACAGAGCAGGTTCCTTAACCTTACGCCAGGTAAGAAACTACCAGTAGTGTGCTGGAGTTGTTTTCTTTAACTTAAATGGATCAACTGAAGAGTTTTTGTATGTAACTTTTGCTGTGTGGATCAATTGGTAATACAGTCCCTGGTTGGACATGTTTAATTTGCAATGTGTGAACACTGCTCTTTAGGCGAAGTGTTTTTCCTTATAAGAAAATTGAAATCCATTCCAGTTCTTTAATGTTGAGTGGTGGTTGAGAAAAGGCTCTCTGAATGTAACATTACAAAATCTTACTTATTATAACTGATTTTTTTTCAACAGCCTAAGTGGATGCATGTATAAGATTTATTATATGTGGGATATGTTACGACTTGTTAGCTATTTTAAATTAGTGTTGTATCAGACCTTCCATACGATAGCTGTTTGGGGAACTGAACTAGCTGATTTCATTGGACTGGTTACTTCACTTGTGCAGCCTTAACTATCCATGTCATCTCCTGTCTTGTATATTAGTCTTACCAGAAAATATTTGCCAAGCATTTTGTATTTAAAAAACACCACTTTCACTATTCTGAGTAACATCAAAACATTCACAGGTTCTTACAGCATACTCCCTTGGCCAAACTATTAGCCATAAACTGAGAGGGTTGCATAGTTTTAATAATTCTAGGTTTCTTATTTGTGTGCAAATGTGCATCACCTGCAGATTCACTTTGCCAGTGTCGATCTTGAGCTACATTCGAAGTTTGTACCTGGTGGTGAAGAAACGATATTTGATGTGGATAGAAGAGTGGCCCAAAAGACTCAAGTAATCCTGCCATTAGCAGAGGACAGATTCCTTTGCAGCTTTCAACACATATTTGCAGGTCTCTCTCCAAACACATTCCAAATAGAATCACATTCGCCATATCAACAGAACCCGCTGGTCTAATGTTTATCACCATACATTAATCTGGTTCAATGCTGTACGATATTGACTTACGGTATATGTTTGTCCCTTGATACAGGTGGGTACTCAGCAGGTTACTACAGCTACAAGGTAAATGCTTTAAATGCTTTTTGATGCACGAATTTGTTGCCAATCTGTGATTCCTATTGCTCAGGCATTTCATACTTTTAGCTGCCTGAAATAGTTACTTGTCAAAGAGATCTCAGTCAGATTGTCTTCAATAAATTGTAGATCCAGAAAATTCTAAACGTTTTAACAAAACCTAAATGTTGATGCAGTGGGCTGAAGTTCTATCGGCAGATGCATTTTCGGCCTTTGAAGAAGTGGGCTTAGACAATGACCAGGTATATGTAGATTCTAACCTCTGTATTGTTCAAGTTTATGTGAAGCCTACCATATAACATCTGAAGACCAATTTTTTTCAGGCTGTGAAAGAGACTGGTCAAAGGTTTCGTGAGACAGTACTTGCCTTGGGAGGTGGTAGGCCTCCCCTGAAGGTTTGGCCTGCTGAACTTTATTGTATTTCTGAATGGTTGCAATCATCAGTTGTCATTATTACAGTTAGAAGAAAATTGTGCATGGTTCCTGAATAGGTAATGCGTTTAAATAACATCTATAAGGGTAATGGGTTCTCAGCCTACCTCAGCACACTTCAGTACGTTAGCTGCTTGTATTTTCGGAGTCCCAGTCTGTCTATCAGCTTCATAACAATTGTCAGGTTCAAAATGTTATGTCCCAGTAATAGTTTAGTGTACCATGGCCCACCCTGCTTAGAGGTCATGAAGTCAAACACAACAATGTGCAAGGTGTGCTTTTCTATTAGCAATCTTTGCAGTGGCTTTTACAGAAGATAGAAGACATCTTGGAAACTTTGTATATGTTCACTGCTTACTGGAACCATGGCTTAGCATTGTGAATGTAAACTACATGTTTAGGTTGCCTGACCTTCCAGCTTTTTGATGACCATAATTATAAGCATTTTGACACATCATGGGGGGGGGACCTGTTTACTACCTCAAATGAGGTAAGAGCGTAGGAGGTAGCAATATTAGAGGACATACTGGTCAGTAAATTCCTAGTGGCCTAAATATTATTGGGAGGTAACAAAAGCTGTATGCCAGCTCGTGGGCATTGCTCATCCATTTTCCAGGCTTGGCTTTTGGCTGAGTTGTTCACAATAAAAGAAGTAGATTATGTTTAGTTTTCTGTACATTTGCTTGTGTTAGCTCAACCATCATGTGATAAGTCATGTCTGATTGAAGCTGGTGTTGCAACTCTAGGTGTTTATTGACTTCCGTGGACGAGAACCGACTACAGATGCTCTTTTGCGCCACAATGGGCTTCTGAAAGTTTCAGCATAATTAAATGGTAGTCTCTATTGCATACCTCGTAGCCATGTCTGACAAAGTCAGCTCAGGAAACATAGGGATTTGGGAGCCTGCATTTTGCAGTCTGATTGCACTGGGTCATGTAAGTGTGATCCATTCAAATTTGAGGAAAATGGTGAGGCAGGAGAAATTTTCATGCAATGGTTGCGTAGACACAGAATTCTTATTTCTATACAATCAAATATTGACAGATAATTGGTAATTCAAAAGATTTACCATCATTATTATACATTTTAGTTGTCAAATTGACTGTTGCAAAACATTTGTACTAGTAATTGTTTATCATGCCTTATGCTTAGTACTATGCTTATCTAGGTTTTGCTTTAACTCCCAATGTATTTTGGTGGCTTGTTTCAAAGAATGAAACTGTGTTAATGGTGCAAGCTATCCCAACCAATAAGATGATCCAAGTTCAATGTGAAAGAAGACATGTGAGTTCTTGAGTGTTAAATGGTGTCAACGGCAAATTTGAAGAAAGAAATGCATGCTCTCTCTCTCTCTCTCTCCCCACACACACACACACACACTCACACTCGTTATCTCACACAGAAGTGGTCTTCCAAACCCAACCGAAAATTGTATGCAAATTTTGAAGCTGCATATCTGCTGTCCATGTGTAAAGCTCTATGTGATATGTGAGTGCGAAAAGGTTGAAATCATTTTTTAGTTTTAAAAGTGACTATAAATAATTTGCAAGAAACCATAGCTCAATGCATAGATGCTTGGTGTGCCAATAAGGTGTTTGTGGGTTGGAATCTTGGTTATAAGGCACATCAGGGGATTGCACACTGCAGGTTCTCACTTCTGCATGGGTTAAGGTGATTTGTTGACTTTGGGGATGTGTGCTGATGTGATTAACAGAATGCACTGATGATTGTCATAGACAACATGCAGATATGCCTACAAATTGGCATAGTTTCATAGCCAACCCATCATATTTGTGTTATTATGGGAGTTCACTATGTCCATTAATTATATGTATATTCCAAGACTTGCATTTTAGAAAGAGAAGATGAGAATAATTTAAAAAATGAACATGAATTTATTTTGTCTCCATCTCTACTATGTGTCAGAGAGAGCTTCTTGTATGTATATGCATAGCTAGTGAGAGCCACAACATCAAGGAGCATATATTTCCTAGCTTTTGTTATGGTATTAGAGCTTGGCAAGCAAAAGGAAGCTCTACATGGTGAAGAAAATCAAGGAGGCAAGCAAGTGTAGGTGTGATAGCTTACTCTATTTCTTCCAAGGGTTTTGTAGATTCAAGAAACCCTTGTAGGTTCAAGTTCATTCATTGTCTTTAGATTGACAAGAAATTCGATGAGTGCAAAGAGAGCATGAGTTTTGTAGATTGATTTGTAAGGCTTTCTTGTTTATATTTTGGCCATTTAAGGTTGTTTCACTTGGGTTCTTGCACTTGCAAGATATTTACCAAGCGTTTTTAGAAGTTTTGTAAAATTGCAAGTTTTGACTACTTTTGCAAATTGTGCATGGTTTTCATATCATTGGATGTTGAAGGATGTGGGAACACTAAGTGTACAATCTATGTACATTGATTGAGAATGTTAGTTGTGTTTGGAATCTCTGTGTGTCTTAGAACTTAGCAAGATAATTTTATTATTGCATACAACTAGATGAGAACAACTATCACGCCAACCTAGACAAGTTGAAAAAAAGTAACTATAAGCACTAGAAGTTTAGGATGAGTTTTTTTAAAATAAGTAAAGGCTTGTGGGGATATGGAAGTGGAGATGAGAAAGAGTTGAGGCTCCTCGAATATCCAATAGATGGACAACAAAAGACAAGGAGTGGACTTGGAAACACCACATGGAGACACATTCTCTTTGTGTGTGTGTGTGTGTGTGTGTGTGTGTGTGTGAAGCAAGAAGGTAGAGAAGAAAGCAAGAGCTCAAAACTTGCATATGTAAGATGAGAGTTTTTATTTATTTTATGCATTTCTTGGGTGTGTAGCATTAACCATTAGTCTCTCTTGAGTCTAGTCATTTCTTTTTGACATCTATGTAGCTTATAGATTTGTAGTAGAAACTTCTCTTACGATAGAGGGACTTATCCACACATCTTGTGGGCCTTTTATATGCATACACGAGTAAAACTTTGAAATACAAAAATTGAGGATTTGAGAAAGATTGCAAATTGTACGAAAGTGAATTTGGCTCTCACTTTTTGATAAAAATACATTGTAGCAAAATGGAAAGTAAAATGTAGATGTCTAAAATAGATGTCATGCATGCAAATTCTTGATGCCTTCAATCTAATATATTTCAAAAATTTGCAGTTACAATTACTTTGTAGCTTCAATCCTTTCTAAAGGTATGTTAATTGGCCTTCATTGACTTCTTTGATAATGTGTTGACTACTTTGACCAACCCTTCAACTTCTTTGTTTTTTTTTTCATCCTTTTATAATTTTGGGGTAACATTAGTTCTATCTCTTGATGAAGGCATGTTTCTTGATCCATTAGTCTAAGGTAGCATTTTATGAAAAGAACCAAAGGTTGTAGTACTTGGGATACACGTGGTTAGGTAATGATGTGGATATGCGGCTTTTGAAGGGAGTGAGGTAAATGTTGATGTGGTGATGGGTGTGTCTTTTGAGGTATACTTGAAAAAATACCTCATGCTCTCTATTTGAGGATAATGCTCAACCTAAGTGTGCTAAGCTCAAAACCTCCTAGGTGTATTCCATGCTTAAGAGTTAATTGGTGGAAGAGTGAATTTGTGATGAGATTTAGGTTGTAGGTCTTTCAAGTCCAAGGATGTCTTGCTATTGATGTGCTCTGAATTGTGGTGAGGAGAAGTGGGCTAAGGGGTTAGAGATGGGTCTAATAGTAGGTATGCCAAAGTCTCTTAGGTGTGTCTCACACTTGAGGTCCTAATCGGTGGAAGGGTGGATGTGTGGTGAGACTCAAGTGGTAGGTCTATTGAGCAAGCTTGGCAATGTCATACTTTTGATGTGCCTTGAATTGTAGTGTGGGTAAGTGGGCTAGGGGATTAGAGATGCAGATTGTCAATCAAAGCCATTAGGTATCTTTAACTAGAGAATCCCTAGGTGTAGTGGTTGTGCATGCACCTAGCTAACTTTTGAGCTTTTGCTCTCTGTAATGGCTTTCTTTCTTTATCTCCCCCCCCCCCCCCCCCCCCCCCCCCCCCCTTTTTTTGGATATATTCCATGCCTCAAGGAGTAGGCATAAATTTTGAGCAAGATAAACCTCACCGTTAGGTATTCCTTAATGGCTACCACATCTATATAGGGATTGTTGAAGGAAAGGGTGAACCGTGAGAGCATAGGTGAATAACCTCTTGGCCATATCATCCATCAATTCAACAAAATCATTGATCAATTCTAGATATTATGCTAGTAGAAAGGTTGCATATAGAATGTGCCTAGCAATGACAATTTGCATTCATATTAAAGAATGATGTAGATAGCCATTCCTTAAGCATAGTGGTCTCTAATATAAATAAATGAATGAATATACAAGTGGTTATAGGTTTCTAAGAAGCTAGGATTTGGATGATTTGCAACTATTCTAAATATGTTGTTGTGAATGATGGTACCAAGTCTTAGTGTTGTAAGAGCTAGGTGGTTTCTAGGTATCAAGATTGTGGGAGAGAAGGAAGGAGTCTCACTTGTAGCTTTCTTGCTTGCACAATGGGGGAATACACACAAGGGTGGAGGCTGAAAACAGTTTTCCTCTTCTTAGTTGTGTAAGCCAAAAGAACTCTAATACAAAGAAATAGAAGAACCCTATATATGGGTCTCAAACCAAACTCAACTAACTAAGGTGGCATACTAACTGAGCCACGAACTAGAGTAGATAAGGATAGCTATCATGTAGCTATTATTCATGGGCGGTGTACCAACCGCGTCTGCAACTGACAAGTCGGTGACATAAATACACAACGGTCACCCTGGCGTATCACGAGTGGAGCTCGATATCTCAACACTCCCCCTCGAGCTCAATCCCAATTCCTGCACACCAAGCAGGTCTCTCAACTTGCGCAGCTTCTCTGCGCCCAATGCCTTCGTAAATATGTCAGCTACCTGATTCTCTGTGGTGACATAAACTAGATCAATAAGACCTAGTAAAACCCTCTCCCGCACATAGTGATAATGCACCTCAATGTGCTTTGTTCTAGCATGATAGACTGGGTTATTTGCTAAGTGTATACTACTCATGTTGTCACAATAAATGACAACTGGCCCATCTGTAGACTGATGCATATCATAAAGTAGCTTATGCAACCAAGCTACCTCACATGCAGCCATTGCTGCATCCCTGTACTCGGCCTCTGTGCTCGACAAGGCAATTGTAGGCTGTTTCTTGCTGCTCCAAGTGACTGCAGCACTCCCAAAAGAGAACACATATCCACTGGTAGATCGTGTATCAGAAATACTACCAGCCCAATCAGCATCAGTGTATCCATGTAGCTGTATCTGAACCCCAGTCTCATAAAATAGTCCATACTGCAATGTGGACTTCACATACCTGAGTATGCGTCTAGCCGCATCCAAATGCGATTTCCTTGGAGCCTGCATAAATTGACTTACCAATCTAACAGCATAGCTCAAATCTGGCCTGGTAATAGTCATATAGATCAAGCTTCCTACTATGCGTCTGTACATAGTAGGGTCTTCCAGAAGCTCACCTGCATCTGCGCCGCTCAGCTTTACATTCTGCTCCAAAGGAACTGAAATAGGCTTACAGCCTGTCATCCCATATTTGGACAGCATGTCCAATCCATACTGCCTCTGCAAGAGCTGTATTCCACTTGGTGATCTAATCACCTCAATGCCCAAGAAATAACGCAGCTCTCCCAAATCCTTCATCTCAAATTTCTGCTTCAATAGCATTTTCACATGAAGGATATCTTCATCACTGTCACCTGTCATAATCAAATCATCAACATAAATGACAAGTAGCATAATACCTTTCTCTGTTTTTCTCACATAAAGTGAGAAATCTGCCTTGGAAATCTGAAAGCCAATAGTGACAAGATACTGTCCTATCTTGTCAGACCATGCTCTAGGTGCTTGCTTCAAGCCATACAAAGCTTTCTTCAACCTGCAAACAAACTCAGGATGAACAGCATGCACATAACCTGGTGGCTGCTCCATATAGACCTCTTCTTGCAAATCACCATGCAAGAAGGCATTCTTTACATCCATCTGATGTAAAGACCATCCCTTTGATGCAGCCATAGCAATGACTGCTCTTACGGTTGCCATCCTTGCAACCGGACTGAATGTTTCTTCATAGTCAATGCCATATGTTTGTGCATACCCCTTGACTACTAATCTTGCCTTGTATTTGTTCACAGAACCATCTGCATTGTGCTTCACCTTATAAACCCACTTACAGCCAATTGCATTCTTACCTTTAGGCAAAGGTACCAATTCCCATGTAGCATTTGCTTCCAAGGCATCCATTTCTTCATCCATGGCTTTCTCCCATTTTTCTTTTCCCATGGCTTGCTCAAAAGAAGTGGGTTCTGGTTCCTGTATCACCTTGACCATATATGCATAGTGAATGGCTGTAAATCCATCATATTTCAGCCTATCCACAGGATACCTAACTCTGGTAGACCTGCGCAAAGTGGGTTCACTCCCAGGTGCTCTCAAAACATCCCTGGTCTTCCTTACTCCAGGTGTAACAATGGAAGGAATACCCAACTCATCATCAATGCTCTGTTCTGAGCCACTGGATTCACCATCCACATAAGAGTGACCTGCATTCACATCAAACATGGGCTGATCAACCTTCTCTTTTCCTTTTCGTGATACCTGCATACCACTATCTGCATTACTTTGAGAAGATTCTCCTGATCTCAATCTGCCTGTCCATGGCGAAGAATGTGAACCACTGCTAGAGGACGCTCCAGGTCCACTAATATTTTGTGACTGCTGCTGTGAATTCTGTGCAGCATTACCATTTTGTGCATCTACATCATCAATCACATTTACTGGTTTATACCAGCTACTCATCTCATAAAAAACAACATCTCTGCTCACTGTAAACTTACGAGTAGAAGGGTTATAGCATCTATACCCTTTTTGCTGCAGAGAGTAACCAATAAAGATGCACTTCTCAGCTTTTGGATCCAACTTGGATCTCAACTCATCTGGCACATGTACATAGGCAATGCAACTAAAAATTTTCAAATGAGAAATATCTAGTTTCCTACCAGTATACCTCTCCTTTGGAGTCATTCCATGTATTGCTGCAGTGGGAGTCCTGTTCATTATGTAGACTGCTGTAGCAACTGCTTCAGCCCAATAAAAATCTGGCATGTCTTTTTCATTGAGCATGGCATGAGACACCTCTCCAATATGTTTGTTTTTTCTTTCTGCAATTCCATTTTGCTGTGGGGTATGACTGCATGAATATTGCTGCTTTATGCCATGCTCCTGCAAGAACCTTGCAAACTCATTTGAGAGGTACTCTCCCCCTCTATCTAACCTTAGGCATTTTATTTGCAGGCCTGTTTCTTTTTCAACCATAGCTTTAAGAGTTTTGAAATGCCCAAAAACTTCACTTTTCTTTTTCATAAAATACACCCAAACTTTTCTGCTATAGTCATCAATAAAAGTAACAAAATAATGACAGCCTCCAAGAGATGCAGCTTTAGTAGTCCACACATCAGAGTGGATTAATTCCAATGGCTTCTTACTCTCTTGAACATGTCTAGGAAATGGTTTCCTTGCCTGTTTTCCAAACTGACAGGCTTCACATACCTTATGCATTTCTGTAACCTTGAATCTAGGCAATCCTGCAACAATATTTTGGGCCTGCATTGATTTAAGTCGCTGTACATTTACATGACCAATGCGTCTATGCCAGATATCAATATTTGCAACTACACCGGTCCCATGTGCAAACATTGCTGTACTCAATTCAGACATGTCTGCATCCAACGTAAACATTCTACCCTTCTTCTTTCCTTTTGCTATCAAGCGACCTTTATTTTTCATATCCTCAACAAAGCATCCATGAGGATTAAATCTGACCTGCAAGCCCTGTTCAACCATTTGATCAACAGAAACCAGATTCTTGGTGATATTCGGGACATGAAATACATCGGACAGGTATTTCTTTTTCCCATCCTGCATAGATAAAGGGATTTTTCCAATCTGCACAATCGGATGTGCAGTATCATCACCAGTCTCCACAAATCCTGGTTTTTCCATTTTCCTTGCATCCTCCATCCATTCTGCATGACCTGTCATGTGGTTTGATGTACCTGAGTCAACATACCACACATCGTTGCTTTTTTCTGCACTTGTCACAGAATTGTTCATGTGCTGCACCATAAACAAATACTCATTTCTATCATCACCCTGTCTACTAAAAGATGCATAATTTCCTTGTTGCAGTTTTCCATTCATGATGTCATTCTGCTTTTTATAGCAATCTTTAGCCATATGACCCATTTTACCACAATAGTAGCATTCAACATTACTGTTTGCATTTTGGCCTCTTTGCCATCCACCACGACCTCTTTGGCTCCCCCTGCCTCTAGAGTTACCACGTCCTCCTCCATAGAACTGGTTTTCTTGAGTTTGCTGCATATTCTGATTTCTACCACGGCCTCCAAATCGGCCTCCTCTACCTCTGCCTCTACCTCTTCCAGCATTCGAGTAGAAGACAGTTTCTTTTGAAGTTCCTCCTGAAGAAGATGCACCACCATTTCTCTGCTCCTCAGAAATTAGAAGAGCAATCAACTCCTCAAAATCAGGAAATCTTTCACGAACTGAAATGGATGTCCGAAACTGTGCATAATCCTTTCCTAGACCATTCAAGGTCACAGAAACTAAATCATCATCTTCCACTGGTGACCCAATGGAAGCAAGTGCATCTGCAATCTTCTTCACCTTCATGTGGTAGTCATTGATGCTCATATTTTCTCTTTGCACATTGTGCAACTCTTGCTTGAGCTGCATTTTCTTGGCTTGTGTATTTGTGCTATACATCTTTGACAGAGTATCCCATGCCTCCTTTGGCGTACTTGCATCCTGAATATGCACAATCATAGAGTCTGAAATGCTGATAGACAGCCATTACATAACTTTCCTAGCTCTCTCATGCCATGCTTTGAATGCCTGCATTTGCTGTTGATTGGGAACATCAAGAAGAACTGGTTCTTCTTCATTTTCTGTAACAAATTCCCAATATCCTTTTCCCATAAGGAAATTCGTCATTCTAAACTTCCATGCCTGGAAGTTGTTCTTGTCAAGCTTTTCAGTTACAATCTGTGAAAGAGAATCAGACGCCATTACAAAACACTGCAAAAAATTCTGTCACTGCAAAAACTCAGCTTCACCCTCACAAGGGCAAATCTGCAAAACTGGCGAAAGTGGTATTTGACCACACAGTCACTTCCTAGTGACGATTTTGCATAAACAGGAACCAAGGATGATTCTGAAACTCCCAATGTCTCTGCGCACAAGCATACGATGCAATTTCTACAATAACTTTTCACCGACTTGTAGAACAATGGTCGCACAGCATAAAACAGGGCCTTTTCCTGAGTGCGTGCAAAAAACTTCCGCCTCCAAAACAGGCCTCAAAATGGCCTCAAATAAAAAAAACAGGGTCGCTCTTGCTTCACCGTGAAGGGGGTCTCAACCTGAGACAATGCACTCCTGCAATTTTCGGCTGTGCTACCTGCAGAGATCTGCTCCCAAAACAGAAAATGAAAGCAACACTGCTCCTCTTACCAGACCACCACGAGCTTGGCTTGCTTTCTTGAGCTCCTTACCACAAACAAGGCTCTGATACCATGTCAAGATTGTGGGAGAGAAGGAAGGAGTCTCACTTGTAGCTTTCTTGCTTACACAATGGGGGAATACATACAAGGGTGGAGGCTGAAAACAGTTTTCCTCTTCTTAGTTGTGTAAGCCAAAAGAACTCTAATACAAAGAAATAGAAGAACCCTATATATGGGTCTCAAACCAAACTCAACTAACTAAGGTGGCATACTAACTGAGCCACGAACTAGAGTAGATAAGGATAGCTATCATGTAGCTATTATTCAGGGGCGGTATACCAACCGCGTCTGCAACGGACAAGTCGGTGACATAAATACACAACGGTCACCCTGGCGTATCACGAGTGGAGCTCGATATCTCAACACTAGGTTCTTGGCATTAATGGGAAGTTATAACTCTTGTGTTTGTCAAAGTCAAAATAAGCTTTATGCCACCTTAGGTTTAGACAACATGTCAATTCTACTCTTTTCTTTATAATCATCTTATAGGTGGTGAATTGATCATGGCCATTTCTCTTGAGGATGCAACATCTCCATATTGGTTGGTCCCCATAAGTGTCCTTAGGCCTTAAAGCCTATTTAGCTTGCTAAGCATTGCTATTCATGCAAGCTCAAGCAAAATTTTGGGTATCAATCTAGTCAAGCTATCTCCTAAGGTGAATGTGTTTGTGGTGATGAGATGATATATTGTAGAGATGAATTGTACCCTTCTAAGTTATGAGGGATAAAAAAGTCAAAGGATATAAATACATCTTCCTTGGCTTGTGTGAAATTGAACTCCTTAGTGGGCACTTTAAACTCCTCTTGTTCTATTTTGGCATCTCTAGTGAGATGTCATACACATTCTATGTTTAAGGATTTAAAAGTCCTGATCATTCTGCTACCTATGTTTGGATCTAGTTGTAGTAGCTATGTAGTGGGTGCCCTACTGTTGTGCTCCTCATTTTTCTCAATCTAGTCATTTGGTTTTATTTCCCACTAATCTGTTGCAAGTAAAGGCACCTCTTCCTAGCCGCCCGTGTATTACTACACTAACAGTACTTGCCATTGCACACTGCAAGTGGCGAACACCCATTACCGTCACTTTATTCTTTATTCTTTTAGTGATAGTTTGAATAAAGGAAGACCCTGTTACACATTGTGACTATTGGATTTCCCATTCTCTCTCTCTCTCTCTCTCTCTCTCTCTCTCTCTCTCTCTCTCTCTCTCTTGTTCTTGCTTTCCCGCCATAGCTCTTCCAAGCAAACTTCGATCCTTCTCACCTTCCCTTCTCGGCAGCCATAACTGACTCTCTTGAGCTTCTGTCACTCCTCGGCTTCCTGAGCACCTACCTGGCCCCTTTGGGCACCCTTAGGGAATTGTATCAAAGGTATTGCTTCTTTTGTTTAGGGTTTTCATTGGTTTACAAGTCGCATAGGGTATTTACAGGAAGGGGGTAGCCATATCTCATGCTCATTGGAGCTCCTATGCCCACTACCTTACCTCGAGCTTTTTGAGGCTAGCTTGGGCCTCTTGTAGGCCATCCTTACCACCATCCCAAGCCCCCCATCAGCCACGTTGAAGAACAGAGGTGTTGCTGTCTTGTCATGCTGGTTGCGCTTGTTTTTTGCAGACCTAGATTGGATCTACACACTACCAGATTTGGCTCCCCGATCAATACCATCCTCATTGGCACTAAAGCAATGCTTGGCAATCTTGGTTGTAATGTACTGATGCTTCTCTTGAGCTTTGGGACATTGATTTGAGTACACATTGGCTGTAATATACAACAACAGGTCTTTCGAGGTCTGTAGCTGAAGTGTACAAGTCCTGGAGCTCATCTACATGCATTATCTCATACCCGTATGCTATGCCATTAATGCCTATGCTTGGTGGATGTTGTGCTAATGCTTCGCCATAACTTTGGTGATGATTTGGACCTAAATATACTCAATTTCAAAGAGTAAATCACTGTTGTACAACAGTGGGCTGAAGTGCCTCTGATTGCCTTTGGTTATGCCTATTGGTTTTGGGCTATGTCTTGGAGGCATGCAATGATGTATTGACATTCGGGGATGACTTTGAACTTGGCTTTCATACCGGATCATTGATTGTGCTTGAGCTCGGCTTTGGAAAGCATTTGGATGCTCCGTCTTTGATGTACTTATGGCATGTACTTTCCTTATGTTTGACCGGTCTTGACATGCTTGGTCTATGCCACTACTACATGCTAGTTACATTGTTTGGAGTCAATTGCTACTAGAGCCTTGTCTTGGCTTGAATTTGGATTCCTAGAGCTTACTTGGGATATTTCTTGGCTTTCCCAAGTTGTATTTGGGATACAATTGATGTCTATGGGTGGATGCTATGATTAGAGGCTCCAGAGCCTATATGCTCATGATGTCTTATTGATGCTTGGTCTTGGATTTTTCATCACTGGTGCTATCATATGCCTTTCTTGAACTTCTTCGCTTGATCCATACAATTTTTGTGCCAGTGGGAGCATCTTTGGATGGTTGACAGACATTGAGAAAGACATTGAACAAATGGTTTATGCTATTGAGCTTTGAGTCTTTTGAAACTAGGATCTTCTTCACTTGGATGTTGCATGGTTGATATGCCATGGTCCGCATACATGTACTTGGGATGATCTAGGCTTTGTGCTCTTTAAGCATATGCCTATTCGTGTCATGTCTTGCCAGTGTTGTGTACACTTTGCCCTATTAAAGAAGGGGTGTGCCAGCTTATTGACAGATTCATTTGACATGCTTGGGTATGACTTTCACATGCTGATTTGTGCCCGCTTGATGCTGGTAATGCTTTGACAGTCAGTGGTTGACTTGGTGCATTTATTTTACCTATAGATTGCTCTCATTGTACTTGGTTGTACTTTATTACATTAAGCAGTTATGCATGGACTGACGTTGTATTTTCATGTGAAATCATCCTGATTTTATGTACTCTTGATTGTACTTGGTGGGCAGCATCATTAGCTATCAGTTCGTGGTCATTTTGCCTTGGTTTTGGTGGTATTTTGGTTGTTACAATAGAAAATAGCAAGCAGTTTTGAATTGTTTGCACCGTTTTGGACTCCATTATGGGTTCTTCTTCCAATGACAGTGCTATCTTCAACATCACTAAGCTTGATGATACGAATTATGCCTATTGGAAGAGACAAGTTTGAAAGGTATTGGTGCATAAATCGTAGATAAAGCCACTATGGATGCATGGCGAGCCGCCTAAAACTATGAATGATGACAAATGGGATGAGCTTGATGAGTTATGCAAGTCCAACCTCATCTTGTCTCTCACTGAACAAGTGCATTACAATGTGGTTGACGAAGCACAGAGTGCTTGGCAGCTTTGGGATAATATAAAAAACCTTTATGACAAGAAAAGTCCAACAAGTTAAATGTATTGGTTGAAGCAACTTATGGAGATGTGCATGAAGGAGAATGACGATGTCTGCTCACTTGAGCCAGTTCCATGCTATTCTCAAGAACTTGACTTCACAGGGCATTATCTTCAATGATGAGGTTACTCCATTGTTTTTACTTGGGACTTTGAGTCATGGGATGTATTCTGCACTGCCTTATGTGCTATTGCTACTATTTTGAACTTGCCTGATGTAGAGAGTGCTCTTTTGCAGGAAGAGATTAACCATAAGAACTTGGATGCCTCTCGTGTGTTGCATGCTTTGACTATTAGAGGTAGAGATGGTACTCGAAAGAATGACCATGGGAATGACTGTGGCAGAGACTCACAGAAGTCTAGGTTTAAGTCACGTGGTAAGTCATGTAGCAAGTCTTGTGGGAGAAATGCTAATGTGACATGTTATCATTGTGGCAAGAAGGGTCATATACGCTCACAGTGTCATGAGTTGCGCAATGAGAAGCACAAAGAGAAGGGGAAAGACAAAGTACAGGAAAAGTCCTTTGATCGCAGCATGGTACCTACGAAATCCAGTGTGAAAATTGAAATCTAGTGTGAAAATCGAGGAGACAAATGTCATGCAGACTGATGACTCCGATGGGGAGTACATACTTGTAGCTAGTTCTTGTGATGCTATGCCATTGATCGAGGTTCACTCTATGTATGCACAATGTTGGCTTTTGGATTCTGGTGCTTCATTTCATGTTACACCATGCCGTGAGTGGTTCCATTCCTACGGCATTGTCTCTGGTTCAGTTCGCTTGGGTGATGATAGGTCACTTGCTATTATTGGCATTGGGAGTGTACGATTGTAATTCTCTATTGGTAGTAATTTTATGTTACAGGATGTATGACATGTCAAGATTGTGGAAGAGAAGGAAGGAGTCTCACTTGTAGCTTTCTTGCTTGCACAATGGGGGAATACACACAAGGGTGGAGGCTGAAAACAGTTTTCCTCTTCTTAGTTGTGTAAGCCAAAAGAACTCTAGTACAAAGAAATAGAAGAACCCTATATATGGGTCTCAAACCAAACTCAACTAACTAAGGTGCCATACTAACTGAGCCACGAACTAGAGTAGATAAGGATAGCTGTCATGTAGCTATTATTCATGGGCGGTGTACCAACCGCATCTGCACAACTGACAAGTTGATGATATAAATGCACAACGGTCATCCTGGCATATCATGAGTGGAGCTCGATATCTCAACATGACATGTACTTGTGCTTACACGCACTTTTATGTTTACAAGGCAACTTGATGATAGTGGGTTTCATGTTTCATTTGGGGATTCTGCGTGGAAGATCACCCGTGGCAGACTTGTGCTTGCTAGAGGTGACAAGGCTGGCAGCCTCTATCCTCTTATAGTTGATGGGTCCTCTTTTGACCATGTTTTGTTAGTTAGTTCCATCCCACAAGTATCTCTTTGGCATGCCCGTTTGGGCCATATGTCCTTGAAGGGAATGAAAATGCTTTTTGGTTTGCAGTACTTACCGCCCCTTGACTATGCATGTTTTATTCATGTGAGCATTGTCCTTATGGCAGACAGACTAGGAATACGCATAAGAAGTCTGGTAGGACACGCATGAGTGAGTCCCTAGCATTGGTACTTTCAGATGTCTGTGGGTGTGGGCCCATGCCCTGTCAGTCTATGGGTAGTACAAAGTATTTGTGACGTTCATTGCCATTTTTCGTATAACGTGTGGGCTTACCCCATTAAGCTTAAGTCAGATGTCTTGGTTGTGTTTCAGAGATGGCTTGCATAGGTTGAGAACTAGATTGGGCATAGGATGAAATGCCTTAGGACTGACAATGGGGGAGAATATGTGTCACGTGCCTTTGAGCAGCTATGTGATAAGAGGGGTATCAAGTATCAATTGACTGCCCCCTATACCCCACCCTAGAATGGTTTGGTTGAGCGGATGAATAGAACCATTCAGGAGCATGTATGCAGTATGCTTAGCCATGCAGGCCTACCACAGAGCTTTTGGGATGAGGCAGTCAGTACAACTGTGCATGTCATAAATAGATCACCTTCCATTGGTTTGGATTTTCAAGTTGTAGAGGAGGCATGGATTGAGAAACCTTTGTCTTATGCACATCTACGTGTCTTTGGATGTGAGGCATTCTGCCATGTGCCCAAGGACAAGTGTAGTACGTTGGATCCTAAGAGTGTTAAATGCATTTTCCTTGGCTATGGAGATGCAGGCGAGATGGGTTATTGCCTTTGGGATCCGCAAGCACAGAAAGTCATCCGCAACCATGATGTAGTCTTCCATGAAGAAAAGATGCACAGGTAGCCTGAGAAGGTGGTAAAGATACATAGGGTTATATTCCAGGAGGAGCCACATACTCTTGCATAGCCAGTTGGATAGCCTGCAGTAGTAATTGGTCCACATGGCCAGGGTGTTGGACAAAATTTTAGACATGCAGCAGAGCCTGCAGTGAGACAGTCTACTAGAGCTAGACGTC
Source organism: Lygodium microphyllum (assembly GCF_053477565.2). NCBI lineage: Eukaryota > Viridiplantae > Streptophyta > Polypodiopsida > Schizaeales > Lygodiaceae > Lygodium > Lygodium microphyllum. The sequence goes on along the minus strand of NC_141158.1, from coordinate 24,679,270 downwards.
ACCTGATCTATTTGAGCCCTTGATGCATTATGTCTTGGTTATAGATGCAGGAGAGCCTCTCACCTATGATGAGGCTATGTGTAGGGGTGACAGTCACTCTTGGGAGAGGGCTATGCAGTCTGAGATGGACTCCTTGCATAAGAATATGACTTGAGACTTGGTTACATTGTCTCACGGCAAGAAGGCTTTGCCATGCAAATAGGTGTACAAGATGAAAAGTACCCATGGGCACCCCAAGCCAGCTTATAAAGCCAGACTTGTTGCTAAGGGTTTTAAACATGAGCATGGAGTTGAATTTGATAAATTCTTTTCCCTTGTGGTCAAGATGACCACCCTACGATTGGTTTTGGCCCTAGTCACATAGCTTGACTTAGACATGTATCAGATGGATGTCAAGACTGCATTCTTGCATGGGGATTTGCATGATGAGATATACATGGAGCAGCCTAAGGGCTTCGCGGAACGTTGCAGGGAGCACCTACTGTGCAAGTTGAAGAAAAGTTTTTATGGATTGAAGTAGGAACCTAGGGAATGGTATCATAAGTTTGATGCCTTTATGTAGTCAGAGGGCTACAATAGGAATGCTATGGATCCGTGTCTTTACACGAAGAAAGCCCGTGATGGTGGCTGATTGCTTACTTTGGTACTTTATGTGGATGATATGTTGATAGCAGGGAAAGCTCATGATGAGTTGGATACTCTTAAATCTCAGCTGAAGAAGAGCTTTGAGATGAAAGATTTGGGACAGGCCTCTCACATTCTTGGTATGTGCATTTAGCGTGACAGGCATCAAAGACTACTCTACCTCCCACAGAGGGAGTGCATTCATAAAGTCCTTGAGTATTTCTGCATGTAGGACGTGAAGCCTATTGGCTGTCCATTACCTTCTTATGTGAAGGTTTCACAGGCCGATTGTCCATAGATAGATGAGCCAAGATCCCTTATGTATCAATTGTGGGTAGTTTGATGTATGCCATGATAGCTACTCGTCAAGATATTGCCTTTGCAGTTGGTGTTATGGCATGCTATAAGGCTACACCTGGCAAGAAATATTGGGATGCTGTGAAGGGTATCATGAGATACCTGAAAGGCACATTAGATATATGTATTTGCTATGGCAACTAGGATAATGGAGTTGTGGGGTACACAGACTTCGATTATGCAGGACATGCAGATAGTAGAAAGTCCACTTTTGCTCACCTATGTTGCTGGAGGTGCTGTCTCTTGGATGTCTAGGGTTCAAAAGTGTACGGCTCTCTCTACCACTGAGGCTGAGTATGTTGCAACCATTGAGGCTTGCAAGGAGGCTAAATGGTTGGGCCGTTTGGTTCATGACCTTGGAATTGATTCTATACCTATTCTGCATTCGGATTCTATGAGTGCTATTCAGCTAGCCAAGAATCCAGTCTTCCATGCGAAGATGAAACACATTGAGGTGAGGTATCACTTCATACGTGGGTTCGTGGAGGACAAGTCTGTTGACCTTGTCAAGATCTCCACTGACGAAAATCTTGCTCACGAAAAGCCTCACTACTGAGCGCTTTGCCTTCCTCAGGAGATTGATGGGCATTGGATGAGATGACATTTTTCCTCGTCCTATTGTAAATGTGTACATTGTACTGTCTTTTCTTTTTCTTTTCACTCCTTACTAGGGCAGAATCGCTTTTAAGTGGGAGGTGGGGGTAAAGGTACCTTTGCCTAGCCGCCAGTGTATTACTACATTGACAGTACACACCATTGCACACTTCATGTGGCTCGGATGCCCATCATTGTCACTTTATTCTTTATTCTTTTAGCGACAGTTTGAATAAAGGAAGGCCCGTCACACATTGTGACTGTTGGAGTTCCCATTCTCTCTCTCTCTCTCTCTCTCTCTCTCTCTCTCTCTCTCTCTCTCTCTCTCTCTCTCTCTCTCTCTCTCTCTCTTCTTGCTCTTACTCTCTCGCCATAGCTCTTCCAAGCAAACTTTGATCCTTCTCACCTTTCATAATCATCATTAACAAGTGGAGAGGCCATTGAATTTGGCTTTAGTGTCATCACTAGTTCTTTCTCTAACTCTTGTGGTCTAACACTAGAAGTAGATGGCTCTCTTGATTGAAGCCCATATCCTTCATGTCCTAGTTTGTGTAGTGAAGATATTTTGTAAGCCCTTATTAGATCCTCCTTGGCACATTCTACTTTTGGCTTTGGTAATAATGTCTCAAATTTGCATTGGAAGGTTGGTTTTGCTATGGCTAAACTCTTTTTCAAGCTCTCCACATCCTCCTCTCCAGTTTGCTTGATACAACTGTTATAGATGGTAAGCATTTTTCCTACTAGATAAATGTGAGATGGCTTGAGATTGCCTCTTACTCCTTCAATTGGTCCCTTTCTAGAGTCGATTAAGTTGTAAGACTAGCCTTTGACCTAATACCTTTCTATTTTTTTGCACTTGCTATGTCTTTTCTCCAAGGTGTTTGTACTTTGTAATATAGGCCCACTTATGGTTCCTTGAAGAACTTTGAAGGATTTCTCTAATTGCTAATGATACTACTTGGCATATCTTGGTAAACCAAGTGGTGAACATTGTTGTCTTTGTGCCTTCTCTTGTGCAAATTGAACATAGAGATCTACAACTTGCTTTTCTAATGCTAGTTGGCTTTCCATGTCTTCTTAAGGCTTGCTATTTTCTCTCACTTACTCCTAAGCATTTTCTCTTGCTCCTTCAAGGTTCCCTTAAGCATGCTGATCTATTGAGCGGTCTCAAGGATCTCTTGGACTTGTTTCTTCCAGTTTGGTTGATATCATGTTTTTCCCTTATCCAACAACCTTTCTCTTATTGATTCTTGATAGATTTGTCATTATCCTCTTACAACTTTGGATAGAGGTCTTCAAGATGACTTCAAAAGAATAATAGTAGAATCATGTACTTTAGGCACCTTGGTGGGGTGACTAGCCTTGTATTTTGTGTGCCCCTAGTCTCTAAGTACCTTGGTGGGGTGGATAGTCTCTTATTTTATGTGTCGATTGGTCTATTATTGGTGGAGGCTTATATGGTATTTTTTGTTGATCTCTTCCTAGTCACTCTAACTTTGTAGTGGGATGAAGCTTCTCCCTCTTGGTTCCTCACTCTTCCTCAACCTCTCTTTCTTTCTCAAGCAAGAAATAGAGTCAAAAACACCATATGGTATGCAATCTTCAAGATGAAGAGAATAGAAACAAGAAGAGCTGTTAATTCCCTTGGTTACACGCACGCACACACACACACACACACACACACACACACACACACACACTCTCTCTCTCTCTCTCTCTCTCTCTCTCTCTCTCTCTCTCTCTCTCTCTCTCTCTCTCTCTCTCTCTCTCTCTCTCTCTCTCTCTCTCTCTAAAGATAGAGAAGGAAGCAAGTTCTAAACAATTTCACAAATAAGAACAAGTGTCTCTATTCATTTCCTACATTACATACATAACGTTTCACTAGGTAGGCATCAACGTATCATATCTTTTAATATTTTACAATTACAATTTTTCATATACTTTGTGCTTCAACTAGCTTTTGGTCTCCATCGATTCCTTTGACCATAATTTGGTGAGCCATTTGATGTCTTTGATCTTTGAATTTTTTTATTGTCCTTTTGGAGCCTTCTCCAAGTGGGGTTAACATTTTCCCCCTCTCTAAACAAGTGTTAACCACATGACACATCAGTTTGAGGTAGCATGCTATGACAAGCGCTAAAGGTTGTAGTACCTAGGATGTGGATGATAAAGAGGATTTGGTTATGGAGATTTTGAAGGGAGCAAGGTGGATGTCAATGCAATGATGGGTGTCTCTTGAGGTACACTTGAAAGAAAACTTCATGCCTTCTACTTGAGGGTAGTGTGTAAGCTCATTGCAACATGTAGTGGAATATTGACATGAATAGGATTCCCAAAAGCCTTATTGAGGAAATCATAACTAGAAAAATGACTAAGAAAAGCCTAGATAGCACTTGAGTGACACTGAGAGTCCATTCTAACAAAAGAAAGGGGTGAGCACTAGATTCACATGATAGGTTGTGGTAATGCTTTAATGCAATCATCTATCATGCGGGTATTAACCAATACTCATGCCACTTCCACTGTACAATATGTTAGGGGTCAAAAAGTTTCCTCATTAAAGATCACTTCAACATACAAAGCAACTTTGCACTGAATAGAAGTCATTTCACAATTCAGATAATCGATTACTCAAAATAGTTAACAATTTTAAATACAAATAGAAACACAGGTAGAGAAATCTGTGATGTTCCTTCATCACTTTTTGAATAACCACATCGATTACAGGTTCATCTATTCTCTTTCACGTAAAAATAGGCACGAATAGATCTCGTGACTCCTCCTTCTAACTTCCCAAAAAGACTCATAATCTACTCATGACTTTTCACATCTGATCAATTACAAAGGTTTAAAACTACTTAATAGACCCTAGGTTATGCCTTAATCATGCCTTTAACACTGGCATACCCACTGGTTACTATTTTCCCAAAATAGTAGACATGAACCCACAAAATCCCTTGATTTCATTTCAATCATGAGAATTTCATTCTTGCATTCTTGACTGTCAATTCTGCTTTGCTTGAATATCAGTTAAAACTGATTGAATTGATTTGTCAATTTGTGCATCAGTTTTGCTTTCTTCCTCTCCTCCTGGAACAACTTCATCAAATTGAGCTGCTAAAAATGAAATTGTGTCCACTCCCACCAAATTCAAATCAGCATCTTGGAACTTATTGAGCAAAAACAACTTTAGTCCAAAACCATTCATAGGTTTAGCCAACAATTTACCCTCCAAATCAGGCAATTAAAATGTTCCTTGCCCTAAGTCCTTAAAAATTTTGTATGGTCCCACATACCTGAGTTTTAATTTGCTAGGATGCTTGCCCAATTTAGAGCTATACATTAAGACCAACTTTCCCTGTTTGAATTTCTTCTTCTTCAAATACTGATTCAGCCATGCAGATCTTCTATTCTGAATTACAATAGCCACATAAGCACTGTGAAATCTGTCTTCATCCAAAGACATCAATTGCTATCTGTTTAAGTGAATCCTCATGTGTTAGTCTATTTGAAACTGCTACCCTCAAAGATGGTACTATGAACTCCACCAGCACCATAGCTTCCATGTCGTAGACCAATCTGAATGGTGTGAGTCTTGTATTGACCTTAAAGGCTGTTCTAAATGCCTACAGTGTTGAATTCAATTTTAGATCCCAATCCTTCATGTTTTTTGAAACAATCATTTTAATAAATTTAACCAAAATCTTGTTATTATTGCTCTCAACTAATCCATTGGCCTGTGGATGATATACTGAGGACATTTTATGGCTAATCATATGAGTTTCAGCCAGAAATTTAATCACCTTGTTAATAAAACGAACTCCCTGATCTGATACAAGTTCCTCTGGGCAGCCAAATCTGCTCATTATGTTATTATATAGGAAATACGCCACATTCCTTGCCTTATTATCCTTTAATGCAACAGCTTCTACCCATTTGGTACAATAATTTGTAGCAACCAAAATATATTTGTTTCCTGAAACTTCTGCTGCTGGCTTGTATGGACCCATAAAATCCATTCCCCACTTCTCAAAAGGACCCAATGGAAAAACTAGATGCTGCCTCATTCTGTCCTGATTCCTTGGATACCGAGCCCTTTGACATATATTGCAGGCCTTTATATACTGATGTGAGTCTCTGATTACTGTTGGCCACCATAAACCACTCTGAAATATTTTCTACCGGTTATGTCATCTGGAAAGTGGCCTCCAAAACTTCATGTATGAGCTTCAGTTAACATTGCTGCCTCTGCTAACTGTCAGGAACACAACTTGTGATAATCTGATCTACTCCTCAATTGTACAGACATCCTCCAATTACTGAATAGGTTGCACTTCTTAATACGAGCTTCCTCCTGTGGTCTTTGGTCATACCCTCAGGGATTATACCTTTAGTAAAGTAATTAAGCATCTATTCATACCAATCATCTGACTTGGTTGCCTGAATCTAAAATAAGTTTGTATCATGTAAATCATCTGGTATGCCTGTAGGAGGTTCTCTTGACTCCAATCTGCTTAAATAATCAGCAATCAAATGTTCTCTTCTAAGTCTATGCACAATGGAATAATCAAATTCCTGTAATAGCAGAATCCATCTAGCTAATCTCCCTATTGGTTGTGGTTTGTTGACCAAATAGATCAATGCCCAATGATCCACATGAATTATCATTGAATTGCTCAACAAATAATGCTTGAACTTTTTCAGTGCAAAGATAACTCCTAGGCACTCCCTTTCAATAATAGAATAATTTTTTTTCTGCCCTTGTCATCACCTTACTTACATAATAAACTGGTCTAAACCATCCTTTCTGTTTTTCCTGCATTAACACAGCTCCCACTGCAATATCAGAGGCATCTCCAAACACATGGAATGGTAAACTCCAATCAGGAGGTTGCATTATTGGTGCTACTTGTAACATCTTCTTCAGTAATCTGAATGCTTTTTCTTGCTCTTTTGTGCAGACATACTTCACATCCTTGTTGATCAACTTGGTTAATGGAACACAGACATGAGACAAATATTTTAGAAATCTGTTATGCCACTTGATCTGTCCAACAAATCTTCTCAATTCCTTCAAGTTTGTTAGTGCCTTTGACTTTTGAATAGTTGCCACTTTCCTAGGATCAACTTGCATTCCTTCTTCTGAAATGATATGTCCCACTAAAATCCCTCTTTTAACAGCAAAAGCACATTTGACTGGATTAAGACTCAACCTAGCCATTCTACATCTTTCAAAGCATAATCTAAGTTGATAAAGGTGATCCACAACCTTCCCAAACACACTAAAATCATCTAGAAAGACCCTCATGAATGTTGTCAAGTATGAAGCAAAGACTTCCTGTACCCATTTCTGAAATGTAGGTGGAGCATTTTTCAAGCCAAATACCATTACATTACTAGCATATACTCCCATAAAAAAAGCAGTCTTCTCTCTGTCTTCTTTTGCCATCAATATCTGATTGTAACCACTAAATCCATCCAAGAAACTATACATCTGATGACCTACAACTGCATCCAACAGAGTATCCTGAAATGGTAATGGGAAAGGATCAGTTATAGTGGCTGCATTTAGTTTCCTATAGTCAATACATATTCTGAGTTTGCCATTCTTCTTTGGCACCACCACTATAGGTAATAACCATGTCACCTTCTCCAAAGGATAAATAAATCCCATTTTCAGAAGTTTATACAACTCCTTATTGACAACCTTTGCATAATTTGGATTCATCCTGTATCTTTGTGAAATAACAAGAATTGCATCTTTTTTGAGGTTGATCTTGTGCATACAAAACCTAGGATCCACTCCCTTCATATTAGTGTAAGTCCACGCAAAAATACCTTTAAATTCTTGTAATAGCTAACTCAAATCTATTTTGAACTGGCCTTCCACATGAACATTGACTTTGACCATGTGAGGATCCTCTGCAGAACCTAAATTAAGATCCTATAAATCATCTTCTTGGACTCTGGTAGTTTTAGCCATCTGTTCCTCAAAAGCCTTTTTAGCCTGAATAATTTGTTGAACATGCATATTTTCTTCCTGTTTAGACAACTTTCTGTTTATGTCTTCCTCTTCTGAATTTTCCTATTTACTCTCATTTTGTTGTTGGGAAGTTACAGATTCCTTCTGCTCCTTAAATTGTTCCAGAATTTTGACCACCTCTATATCAAAAATAGGTACAAATGATTCATTGGCTTTAAGGAAAGCATCATCATCATCATCATCAACAACTTCCTTCACCATATTAATACCCTGTGCATACAAGGCTCTGACTTCTCTGGGCAAAGTTGCACTAGGTACCATATTCATATGCACTTTCTTCTTCCCCTTCTTGATTGTAATTTTAGCAGCTCCCCAATCCTATTTGACCTTTGGTTGTTTGAACCAAGGCCTTCTCAAAAAATTTGGATAAGGGCTGTCTCCTTCATCCATTTTTAGAACCACAAAATTCACTGGAAAGATAAGGCTTGAAATAGAAATCTACTGATTTCGAAGAATTCCTAGAGGCTAAATCCTCCTCTGATTTGCCATTTGCAGTTGAAAAGGAGCTTCTTCTAGCTCAGATAGCTTTAATATGGTATACAAGAACTCAAGTAAAATATTCACAACTGAACCTCCATCCAATAATGCTCCCTAAATCTCCTATTCCTGAAAATTAATAGTGATTTTGGGTACTTTGTAATCCACATCTTCAGCTTCAATCTTACATGCTTCAGGTTCATCCACTTGTTCTTCCTCCTTAATTTTCTAAGTACCTGTCTTTTAAATTCAAGAACCAAACTTAAAATCTAATCCATTGTAGCAGTGGTATTCCTAAAAAATTCAACTGTCAACTGTGCCTCCCTTATCTCTTGATGTTGGATCTCCTCCTGAACACTTAACTATATATCAGGTATTTGCTACTGCAATTTCTATTTACCATAGTCAGTTTTCTGAATCTTCTAAATTTCCTTCAAACATCCATGTCTGACCTGTCTTTGATTCTCCCAATATTGAGGGTGTTTCATCTCCTTATGGGATATAACAGGATCAACCACATACTTTCCACCTGATCTTGTAACAACTAGAACTAATGCTGATTTTTCAGGAATCTCCTCCACCTGTATGCAATTTGAACAATCACATTGGACCTGCAACACATTGAGATAGTCCCCTTGTTGTGTCTGCAACACAGATTCATTAACTTGCGTGGCTTCCTCCACAATGACTACATTAGCCCGTGGTGGCCTATTCTATTGTGCCTGTGCAGATGGTCTTTGATTGTTATATCTAATAATAGGAATACCTCTCTCCTCTTTGTGTTTACACCACAATGAGCAATTAGGATCCTACCTATGATTCATTCCTCCAAAGTATGTGCATGGTCATCATTCAGATTACCATTTCCTTGAGGGTTAGGTGGTCCCAAGTTATTTCTCCCTTGAAATCTTTGAGGTGCACCTTCCATTGCTCTATTTTTGTCTGGTTCTACCACATTTGTAGCTGGTACATTTTCACTTGGCATTTACTGTCTTGGGTTTGCCCTATTGTTAGGATTATAGCAACAAGTAGCATCTGTGTGCCCATGCTTTTGGTATGTATTACAATATGGTTTGTCCTTCTTCTGAGATGTTGAAATTCCCATACTCTTTAGAGTTGCAGTAATTTGTTTATTCAGGTTCTAAGACTTGCTTTTTGTTTTTCCCTTTCCATTTTTGTCCTTCTTTCCCCTAGCTTTACTTCTTTGCTTCTCTTTCCTTTTCTTCTTCTTGCTTCAAGATTTCCTTTCCTCATCTTCTGAATCATTAGAATCAGAACCTGAACTGTCATCTTCTTGGAGAAGTTACAGTAATCTACTAAAGGAACACTTTGCAAGTTGCCAAGATACTCTATCTCATCCATTATAATGTTCAGATCCATGGCCCGCCATTGACTTTTTTACTCAAACCTTGCCATGACCCCATAGCCGGTCATGGAGTGCATTTTCTCAATGCACTCAACTTTGAAATGTCGCCCATGTGACCACGCCATGTTGTAGATTTTGTACTATACATTGAAACGCCTAGGTTAGTTGATGTGTATAGTCACTAGATATGACAACAAAGATAACATGTGGTTACCTTTGGATTGCATCCCCTCAAGAGCTCCCACTCCTTCCTAGAGACTTCCATCCCTTGGCATGAAGCTACAATTTCCATCCCCTCAGTTTCCTATACCTCAGCCTCACTAAGTGCACATGATTGTTCATCATCATATTCTTTTACCTCTTGCCTCCATAGCCAAACCAGACCCACCTCCGATGGAGCACTTGGGAGAGAGAGAGAGAGAGAGAGAGAGAGAGAGAGAGAGAGAGAGAGAGAGAGAGAGAGAGAGAGAGAGAGAGAGAGAGAGAGAGAGAGAGAGAGGAGGAGGAGGAGGATAATATGAATGCTATGATAGGCTCAAGCAGACACTTTTTTGAACCTCTTTGCACTCAACACGCTAGTTACAAGACCTTCCTAATTCACCTATTTGGATGAGCATGTAACTTGCCTTAATAACCACTTATCTTCTTGTGGATTATGTTCTTTAAGATCATGGTGAAGCTTGCCATTGATGGCCCTCTCCATCTTTTTTAACTCCTCAACTATTGCAATGATGGTCTTAATTCCATCTCTCACACAAGAATTTTATATTGCTATTCATAGTCACTGCTTGACCATAGAATCTACTCCAAGAAGGCCTCTAGAAAACCAAAACCAAGTTTGTAAATTCCATGCCCACTCTTCATGAAGCCACTAATGTTGAGTCTTAAAGGTTGCATATACTTATTAGCGAGGATTCAAGAATTGGCTATCATTTTTAGGTCTCAAACAATGCTACTATTGGTGATTGCATGTTGCACCAATCATAGCCAACACCAAGGTTGGAGTCATGAAGGGAATAACTGAGTAGACAAGAGGATGAACTTGGCAATATGTTTTTGTCACCTATTCTACACCTTTCAAAAATAGCTAGAAGAATATAAGCTCAACATCCTTGGGTTTTAAACCCTCAATCATATGCAACAAATCAAAAGGGTTGTGAGGTTCATTTTCCAAAAAACCGGGAGATTTAGGTTGAAATACTAACAATTTAGGAGCTCTTTTCATTGAATCATCACCCAAAGGTCTTCAAAACTTGAGGCGAGAAGAATGTAAGATACTTATGTTTACTAACCTTGAGGTAATATGTTCATCAATCTAGTGAAAAAACATAGGATTTTATGTTAGAAAGTAGCATGTGATTACTGAAATATACCACGAGTGCAACAAAGAAAGAATTATCATGCAACTTGATAAACAATGGTTAAATCAAAGAAGATGCAAAAGAGATGCACAGTTTGGTTCGCTTGTAGACATACCTCAAAACATTATGCATATGTTTATGAGTCTTGTGAAAGAGGGAAAATTTGCAAGTATTTCTCCATGGTTGATTTGTGTAATGAATTTAATAATATCAAAGAGAAGTTTTCTTCAAAAAAGTAAGGAAGGGTTCAAGTTCAAAGATGGATAAATCATGGGACGAGTTAGCTTCTTTTGAGTGTGTTCTTCATGAAACTTATGAGTGGCATGATGATTGTGAAGGCAAGGAAGTCAAGTCTTATTCAAGTGTAAAGTACATTGGGAGGTTGCAAAGAGTGGTTGCAAAGCTCAAGGAGAAATATGAAGATGTTTTGGATCTAGATAGTTCCAAGTAATGAGGATGATGATTGATGGTATCTTTCACCCTTGGTCTTGCAAAATATTGAGGCAAAGGAAGCAAGAGAGGACAAGAGCCAAAGAAACTAAGAATCCTCGAGTATCCCAAACTTAGCAGAGTAACATGCAAGTTGCATCCATATGTTAAAGGTATTTTCTATATTTTGGTATATTGCAATTGTCATCTTGACCACATGAGATAACATATCATCAAAATCAACTCCCTTCTCCTACTTTAACATCTTAGCAACCAATTTGGCCTTATATGCTAGGTTGGAGTGACCAAGGGTACCCTTCAACTTGTACACCCACTTGCATGGCAATGCATGTTTTCCATTGGGCAAAGAAACTAGATCCCATGTATGGTTTTTCTATAGTGAATCATACTCAGACTGCATGGCCCTCTCTCAAGAGTGACTATCATCTTTGTGCATAGCCTCATCATAAGTGAGAGGCTCACAAGCATCTATCACCATGACATAATTCATAGAGGGCTCAAAATGATCAAGAAATGTGAGGCTCTAGTGGAGCATCTCAAGGCTGTGGATGTGTGGTCTGTATGGCATGTCCTCTTCTCTATCCAACATCATGATCATGCACAACAAGCAGATCTTGGGCCACCACATCTCATCAATAGCTACACCAGGTGGTCTAGGCTAGTTATACTATAATAGGAGGCTCCTCTTGAAAGATCACCCTTACATATCTCAATCACCTACTTTAGTCTCATATGTATCATTTTCACATGGAATATGACATCGTAGTAGCTACGGATAATCCTCTAAGCATGCAGATCACAAAGGTGATAGCCCATCCTATGTGCATCACTATATCCAAGAAAGATGCATTTGACAGTAGACTTCAGATCCAACTTATTATGCTTATCTTTGGGAATATGGTAGAAAGCCTCACATCCAAGGACTTGCAAGTGTGCATACAAGGGAGTTTGATCAAATCATACCTCCTTTGCAACTCTACCATCAAGAGCAACCAAAAAGTTTGGTTCTCAACCATAGTAAGAAAGTCTTGAAAAATAGGTAAAACATATGATTTTTGCTTATTAATAGGATAGGCCTAAACCTTATATGAATAATCATCTATGAATGTAAAAAATTATTTTGTGCCACTCAATGACTAGTAGGGCACAAGACCACAAACATATGAATGCACAAGAGCCAACGGCTCACCCACATATGTAAAACCAAACTTTTTATAAGAGTTACATGTCTACCTACCATAAAGACAATGATCACATGAATCAAAACATGAGTAATCAAGAGGTAGAAGATAATGTAAACAAGTAATTATTTTCATTCCTTTCACGAAAATATGTCTAAGAGAGCAATGACAAAGAGATACATGAGAAAGATCGATCACTACCAAGACATAATCAACACATCTAGAGAAAAGCAAGGGATAGATGTTGCCAACCTTGGCACCTTGAGCAAAAAGAAGACTATAGCGAGTAATCTTCCATGCACAATCACCAAAAGATACATGGTGTTTGTCATCATTTAAATGTTCAACTGAAATAAGAATTTTAGTCACAAATTCGAAACATGATGTACATCATGAAACACAAAAGGAGCACCACTACAAAATTGCAGTCTAATATCACTTATACTAGCAATATCCAATGCATTGACACTCCCGAGTCTAATAGAACCCATAACATTAGGGTAGCTATGAAATCAATATAGGATAACATGGAATAAAGCCCCCTAAATTAAGAAGACAAAGCATTAATCAATTGAGTAGCATCAAGTGATGAAGTAGCAAGTATGTAATCATTGGAACTGTACTCAAAGGCATTTATCTCTTCTATCTTCACGTTGCTGGACTTAAAAACACAATCTCAATGGACTTTGCATTTTCTTGCACATTATCCTTACCTTTCTCATTGTGCTTATCATTGTGCATTTTATGACACTACAACCTAATGGGACCCTACCACCCACAACAATAGCATATCAAAGAGGACTTATGACTATAGAACTTATTGCGAGACTACTCACAAGACTTGTATTGAGACTCTTATGAGTCTCTACCATTGTGGGAGCTTTCTCTCAACCGCCAAGACCCACGGACCGCTTATTGTTTCAAGCTTTCCAAGCCGAGCACTAATAGCTACCTCTCAGATAGCCGATGCACCATCCATATCTACAGGTGTAGTGAGCTTACCTCCATACCGATCGAGTTACCTCCTCTCCCGCGCACTCCGGTAGCTCCACGATCCAAGTGCAAGCTTCAAGCAAGCTCCATCCTCAAGCTCCACGCTCCAAGCTCCATAGCCGCAAGAAAGACAAGAGAAGAGAAGAGAAGAGAAGAAGAGAGGGCAAGATGGAGAGCTTCTCCTCCCCGGTCCCTCACCCTCACACACTCACTCCCTCACACTCTCACACTCCCTCTCTCAAGCACAAGCTCAAGCAAGCAATAAGAAGAAGAAGAAGAAGAAGAAGAAGAAGAAGAGGAGGAGGAGGAGACCCAATTTTGGCCACACACAAGAATGGGCTTCTCATTCACTTTTCCACTTTATATACAAAACCCTAAATCCCTTTTGGGCGGTCATCCCATTATCCCCTTTTTTACATGGCTGGCCGTGGCCTAGGCCCTTTTTCCCATTGTCCTTCTATCTTCCTAGCTTCCTTTCCACCACCCGTCTACATTTACAAATTGCACGGGTAAGAGCCCGGCGCTCCTTAAATTAAATCATGATGCGCTTGCACTCTTTTACAAAAGTATTGACTTGCGCTTTTCCTTGTGCGCCTTTTTCCCTTATTTAGGACTTTTTTGCACTTCTTGTGTTTCTAGATTTTTCTTGGTGCGCCTTCATCTTCTGTTTCACTTTGCCTTGGCCTTTGTCTTCTACTTTAGCTTTTCCATATTTTTCACCTTGTTTGTCTTACGGTTAACATTACCCCCCTCCTAGACGAGTGCCAGTCCCATGGCACTCACCGTCGTAGGTAGCAAGCTTTAGCATGCACTGAAGACGTGGGTGGCAAGGACGTCTGTGGTGGAGGAGTGTTGGTAGTGGTGGGAAGGAAGGTCGTTGGGGGCACGTTGGTGGCCTAGATGGCTAGTGGAAGGGTTTTTGGAGTTTGTGGTAGGGTTGTTCTCTGTTGGGGAATTCACTGATGGCCAACACAAGTGTTGATTTGTTGGGGATTCTACACATGACGATTCTTGGCGAGCTTGCAGGATGATAAAGAATAAGAATTCAGAGGTGAGTGTTAATGAAGAGTGAACGACACTTTCTTTGGAGACTTCAATACCTGCAATTGAAAACCTCTCATATGGGGTCTCTCCCTAGGGGTAGTGCTAATTTTCTTTATCGTGCACAAGACCTAATTCAATTAGTTTGGGAGACAGGTCGAACTCTAAGTAAGCTGTGAGTATTGTCCTGCACTTGAGGACCCAAACTATGTATATATTTTGGTGCAAATATTATGTGAGTACTCGTGCATACTTAGATATTACGTAGTTAGAAGACCACGGTGTCGTAGGGGTTTTTGTCGAAAGGTCGAATCCACCGGGGATCAAAAGTAGAAGGAAGTAGAGATAGGATCTGGAAGAGAAGATAGAGAATGCCCAAGTGGTAAACACAACAAAAACAAATCACAATGAATTGATTCAATATGTATTGAAAGAACTTGGAATCTTTGCACTACTCAGAAGCAATCTCTAGGCATTAGTTCTTCTGGAGCTCCTTCGAAGACCAAAAATGTGGATCAGAAAAATCCGCTCTTTCTCTACAGTCCAAAACCCAAATCTGATGGCTCCATTGGCTCCGAAAGGGGGGTAAAACTCGAGGGCACCTAGTCACGGATCTCCCGGATCACTCCTTCTTCTTCTTTCAGTTCAATCTGCAGTTTTCAACCTGTTTACAACGATCGCGACGTGCTCGATTTCGTCAATCTGTCCTTCCTGTGAAAATCCCCTAATTGGCTAAAAAAGCAACTAGCTTTTTTTGCATGCCATCCTAATCTCGAAGATTTTTCTAAACTTTTTTTATTTTTACAATAAATAATATCAAATATAGACTAAAATTATCCAAAAATCTAGTATTTTTGGATAATCCATGCAACTCACACTAGTACTAATGGATCAGATCACATTGACTCTCTAGATCAATAGAGAAGTCGGATGATGAGGCATTCTATACTTTTTCACACTATGTCCTCATAACATCACGACAGTGGGCTGGTTTCTCATAACAATGTATGGATGAAGCAAAGTTGTCCATGTTGAGAAGAAGTACACATGAAGGTGTATGAGACATCCTTTGCGTTGTGACTACACGATGTAGCATAATTGAACATAGGGACACCGCACTTTCGGTAGTTGGGAGCTATTGGACTTGTGTGATGAGGATGGTGTACTTTTCATGGCCATTCGTGCAATGCTTACCACAATTGATTGCAATGGTATTAAGGCCGAATGCAAGAGAGAATCGTGCAAATGGGTCAGGGTGACAGGTCTAACCATAGGCGAGACAAGCTCCTTAGGCATGTCCTGCCCTTGATGTGCCCTGAACAATTATGGGTGATGCTAAAGGGCTAGGGGACTAGGGACGGAGCCAGCCGACCAAGGTCACTGGACATACCTAATTAGAGGACCCCTAGGTGCTGTGTTGTGATCGTGGGTGCTTCGTATCTTTTCATTCTTTACTTTTTTTTTTCCTTTTCCATTTTCTTTTTCGTTTCTTTTTCTTGTGCTTTTTTTCTTTCTTTCTTTCTTTCTTTCTCTTCTCTTTTCTCCCTTTTTTTTTTTTTGGACTTGCCTGAGTACAACCATTGCAATATGTTGAGGTTATCAGCCTTTCAATAGGTTAGGAAATGTCAAGCTTTGAAGGCTCGAAAAATGGATATTACAATGATAATTGTGTCTTAGCCTCGTTGTTGGAGAAGCAGTTGTTGTGATGGGGAGATACACTTGAGATTTTGCAACCCTCTTTGGAACGTGCGATGTTGGTGCAATTGAGGTAAGAGCTGTCGTGAGTGCCTAGTGTAGAGTGTAACCGAGAAAGAGAAGGTGGTTATGATTATGCTTTGGGCCATGCGATGTGGGTGTTTGGCCATGGTGATTTTTGCTTTCAGCAGCATGGCTTTGTCGCAGCTCTTCGTGGGGTTGGCGGTCTTGTGGTGTCTTGGGTATTGAACACTTTCACACAAAGAGTTGTATCATCCTGCATCCACTTGTCATTTCATGAGAGTACATGCACGGCACATGCCGCAACTATAATAAACCAGTGCAACACAAGGAGACATCACTTATCTGAATTCCATGGTGTTGACTTAGATACCTATCACCTACGCTTGATTATCTTTTTCATTGCTAAAGACGTGAAATATATGTCAGCACGTAACCATTTAGAGACAAAAAGTCATGGCCATGTAGTGTTTGATAAGCTTTACACAACGTGGGGCTACTCTATTTGTATGGGCGAGGCAAGTCCGGGTGGTCGGGTGACTAAGGCTCTGCTGTGGTGAGGGGCTCCTGTGAGGTTGGGCAGGGAAGATGTCGGTCGGGACTTGAATGGTATAGTCCCTAGTAGCAATTGTTTCCAGAATGCTTTTGAACAATGCATCAAATTCCTGCTTGTCTCAAGCTGCCCTCTCCTTTTTCGAGCACCTAGTGCCCGAGCGTCTAGTGGGGGCCCGCACGACCGGTGTTGCCATGTCCCATGTGCTCCCTTGAGCTTCTATTCCCCTGGCCTGGGGATTTTTTGGCCTATGTCCAGGGTGGTGTCGCTTGGGGCCTCATTTCTTTGCATACCTTTTTAGTGTATATACGTAGCATTCCGGCGGAGAAGCTTGTGCTGCATGCTCCCTTCGACGGCGGATAGCATCCTTGCAAGTCGGCTGCACTAGGTGCTCCATGTCGGCTACTGTAGGGGGACCTACAAAATGTGAACCAAGGGTTAGGCCTTGAGGCAGGATAAAATTATTCACATGGAAGGGATTATACAGTGGGTTATCAAGCGCATATGATGAGGAGGGGAGAGGTGAGGCATGCAGTGTTTGTTGTAGAGGGATGGCCCCCATGATGATGTTCGTTTTGCTTCAACCATTAGCAGATCTTGGCTTATGCTAAGTTGTGTGGATTGGTTGTCATGGAGTGGGACAGGGATCATCCTCGGAAGGATAGACCGGAAAGTGAAAAAGGTGTACAGAAAGGGATAGTACCCCGTCTACACCATCAGAGATGTTGATCAGGGCTTCCTATGGTAGTAATGAGGGTTGCATGCCCTCCTCCTGGAGACAGGAATGGTCACACGACTTCTAAATGTGTGGTGAGAGGAGGACCTGAGGAGTTCATCCTGTCAAACCCAACTCTTCTCCCTGTGCTTGACTATCATTTCCTGTGAGTGTTGATTCATTGTTTATTTATATACATATTTACAAATCCATGTCACTTCACGAGGATAAAACCCAAATGTAAAACTCTAGATTTTACTGGAGTGTGGCACATGCATCCAATACTCGTGGCAGCATTCTCAATAACAATAGATATTTTGCAACATTGAGTAGCATGGTACCTTGTCCGAGTCTACTAGTAATACGTAACTCTTCCTCAGTGAGAACCTTATCAGCCAAAGAGTTCTCTTGGCTAGTTCCAACTAAGTCCATACCTCGAATGGCAGTCAGCACTCGAAAGGAAGTTGGTGCCACATAGGTTGGGTCTCTTTGAGACCGCCATTTGGCCAATCGCTCCTTTGAGACTGTCATAATTTGGGCTCCTAGTTCGGCCATTGAAACACGGTTTTCAACCCAATGTTTTTCAAATTGACTTAGACTCTCTGATTGTCACTTTAGTTTCTCTCTCTCTAAGAGATTTGGTTGGTAGAGCACATCATTGAATGTTACAGTTAAGCGTAGTTTGTCAGCTTCCTTGTCAGAGGTGAGTCGCATGCGTTCATGCCAGGAGCTTGTCATAGTGCTCGTCAAGATGTTCTTGCTCTTCCCAGGATAAGGGAAATGGCAAGTATTCTTCAAGCTGCTCCTTAGGGAATGCGCCCATGTCCTCAAGGACATAGACACGTGCAAACACTTTGAGCTTAGCATCCAACTCAGTTAAGCATTCTGCGACACTTATATGCTCAACGAGGGCTTGCTCGGTTGCTATCTCATGCAAGGTTCTAGGAGTTTGCCTAGGCTTTAGCATAGTTGGGGGCTCAGGCCTAGATGAGCAAGATTGGTCAATGCTAGGATTTTATTATGCTCTTGTGGTCTCCATGTTTCCCCTAAGGCTTTGTTATTGCATCATGGTTCCCCTTAGATGTGACTGGTATAAATTTGTCATCATGTTGTGACAGTATTGTATCCACTCTTGATTGGTCAATGCAAGTTCTGTTGTCATTGGATTGAGTGTTGCAAGCAACCGTTGATGGTAACGGCTACTTTGATTTTTCAGAACACACGGATGTGTCTAGGGTTTCACCGCTATTAGGAGAGACATCAATGGATTCATTGGTGGATGGACTGGATGCTTGATTCCTTAGCTCTCCAGCGATCTTGGTCTCAATGTTCTTGGGGTCCACATCCACTTGTAATTGCTATTGTTTTTGTTGTTTCCTCCTCTTTTTCTTGGTCAGTGAAGGTGCATCTCTCAATGACTCAGGACATTGGACTAGGTCAACCGTTGATGTGCTTGGTTGGGCCTCAGCATTCTCTTTCTCTAGTGTGTCCCCATGGGACATAGCCGTGGCATGCTGAATAGCCTTACTAGGTTGTGAGGGTACAATTGCCTCCCTTTTTGGAGAGTCTAGCTCTTCAGCCAATTCCCTTCTGCTTAACTCCTCCAACCTAGGCTTTAGGTACTTTGGAAGTGTTGGAATTTTCAAGGAAGTTGGTTGCGACATCCCCTCCATAGGTAAACTACTAAGGACACGTTCCGCAAGGGGCATTGTCGCGGCCAAGGGCTGTGACTACTGTAACCCCTGATTGGAGGTAGTAGCAACTAGTTCAGTGGACTTGCTACTATTGGTGGATTGCGGTGTCAAGTCCTTAGGTCGATTGGAAGTGGTCGTGTCTTTTGTTGCCCTTAGAGCATTCACTTGTGTAGATCGAGCATCAGTTGAGCTAGCCATGGTGGATTGCACAGGCATATAATTAGGCTGAGAGCTAAGAGTGGTATCATGTCCTGTCTCTTGGACATTCGGAAGCTCAGATGTAGATAGAGATTGGGATTGAGCAGTTGCCCTTGACGACCACTGTTGTGCTTCCTGTGTCCATTTGGGAAAGGAGGGTGTAGGAGATTTGGGACTCTTAGGTGGACTTGGCAGTTTGACTGAATGATTTGCTCCAGGCTGTTAGACGATTGTGCCATTTTCTTTGTTGAGCAATCAGCCTTCTTACGAGCAGGGTTGTGCCTCTAGTGCTCATCATCCTCTTGGGAAGTCAAAAGCTCCTTAAGCACTAGTGGTCTTTGTGCATGCTCAATGGTTACATATGACATCTGCTTATTAAGCATGCTAGGTTGAGGCTCTTTCTTTTGAACACTCATGCTTGGTTTCTTGCCCCGTGACCTAGAGTTTCTCTTAGATTTCCTCTCGTGCTTCATTGCTTTTGATGCAATTTGGCCTTCAGCTGATAGAGGTGGTTTAACAGGGGATTTTGGTACTTCCATCGGTTACCTGCATAATTTCCTTGAGTACATAGCAACGCTTTGGATATCCATCGTCGCATTGTGCTGACCCTCCATCGATGCCTTCGTCTATAAGGCTTGGGTTTCTTTTGGGGTCTTCTACGATATTTGTAAGTCCAAAGCCCATCCTTGGCATTGTCTCTTGACCTTCTTGGTTCAGGCAGCACTGGTTCTCGTTGTTCAACCTGTGCTTGTATCAACTCTTCCAACAAGTCCTTGCTCTTGTTAGTAGGCTTGATTATTATGTCAACACCTTCCTTGCCTTTCCCTTGAGGTTCGATGAGGTCACCCTTGCTAAAGGTTGTGACTATCCTCACTCCCGGTAGTGTCAAGTGTATCCTCTGTGCTACATAGTCGGCCTCACACTTGGTCGCCCTTTTGAAGGGTCTTCCTAGGAGGGTTTCCTTCCCGTAATTAGCACTTTTTGGAGGAACATGAAATAGGATAGGCAAGCTTTCAATTTCAATTGTCGCAAGGATTTTGCACTTTCCTATGAGTGCTTGTGGGTGTCCCTCGTAAGGGCTAAGAGTTGCATTAGTCGGTGTGAGCTCTAGTTGGCCTAGTAGGGTCCATGATTCATAGGTCAAGATATTAAAATCTGCTCCTTCATCAAATAGAGCATCGATAGTATGCTCTCTTTTCATGGTGAGTTTGACCCTAAGATAAGCAGGTGGTACTATGTCTTCGTCTTCCAGGTCTTGCCTCATAAATTTTAGCCTTCTGACAAATGCCGTTGAGTCCCCAACTGCACGACCAGATGTGGATTCTCCATTGATGTCTTGGATCGCTTGTGCAGTGCTATTCAAGGTGCATCTATCGTTAGGACGGTCATATCTAGTCATCCTCACTGTTGTAGCTTGATGTTGTTGTTTTCCACTTTGACCAGATGCAGTCCGAATGCAACACATACGTGTTTTTGCAGTGTGTCCTTGTTGGCTAGATTGGCCCATTGAGGTTCTAGGGTCTCTGTTTATCTCTGTTCGGGTATAGGCTTTTGGCTGCTCTTTTGCAAGTGAGAATTCATGCTCGTGTAGAGCCATTACTACACTAGGGTCCAATTTGGAGGACTTGTCAAGGCGTGTATTTTCTCTCCAACCTACTTGCTTTAAGTTTTAGCCCAATGATCGATCTATGATATGGTTTCGGCTCTACATAGTCTCTCGGTCAGTTTCAGGTCTACACGTTAAAATTTGAAAAAATCCAAATTCGGCCCAACAGGTCCGAATTGTAGGGGCCGAATGTCCAATTCGCCCCATCCGAGAGCCGAATAGAAAGGGCCAAATGTAACTAGTCCAAATGTCAAATTTGGCCTCTGGTTGTTCGAGGACTGAGTGGCCGAGTGGGCCGAGGGCCGAGGGCCGAGTCAAGTGGGCCGAGGTGTGAATTAGACTGGGCCGAATGTCAACTTATTCGAGTGGGGTTGGGTCGAGTCGGCAGGGCCGAGGGCCGAATTTCAAAGTTGGTTCGAATGCTTCACTTGGACGGGCCGAGTGAAAGGCGTCCGAGTGTAGTGGGACGAATGGCCGAATGGTCCGAGGGCCAATTCTGGGACTCGGCCCAGAATCGCGATCACTCGGATGGGCCGAGCGCAGCGCGTTTTTTCGCCAAACTTCAAGAAATTCGTCGCGCCGAGCGATGGAGTCTGTCCTACTAGTCGAGCAGCTCCAGATCCAACCTACTCATGCAGTGGAAGGTATGGAATTACCTGGGATGGGCAAATAACTCTCAGATGGCTAGATCAAAGCGGATCCACTCAACGAAGCTTTCTTCATCTCTCCTGCTCTCCTAAAACCTTGCAATGCACAATGTGGCCTTTCTTGCCACTCTTGGCCCCTTATCACCTTGTCCAAGCCTGCACTCACCTTAATCTTGCTTCCCTTACTAACATTTCACCCAAAAATTCATTTCTTGCCCTTCTTTTCCCTGTTTTAGCCTGTTATATAGCAATAGAAAACCCTATTGTTTGCTCCAACATTTTTCTCCTATCCTTCCTAAATGCAAGAAAAAATCATAAGGAAATACCTACACTACTCCATCATACTTTTCCAAGTCCAAAACAACAAAAACTACTTGCTAAGGAGATTGAATACCTCTTCACCTCACTTCCTACCTATCTACCTCAAGCACCGGTTTGGGGAAAACCCTACTTCAATGCTCAATTTGAAGCGCGCAAGTGCTCAAGGCTTGAATCCGTTGGTCCCGACAACGAAACCAAAATGTGGGAGCCTTCGTTCAACCGCCAAGACCCACAGACCGCTTATTGTTTTAAGCATTCCAAGACGAGCACTAATTGCTACCTCTCACATAGCCGACGCGCCATCCATATCTACAGGTGTAGTGAGCTTACCTCCATGCCGATCGAGTTATCTCCTCTCCCACGCACTCCAGTAGCTCCACGATCCAAGTGCAAGCTTCAAGCAAGCTCCATCCTCAAGCTCCACGCTCCAAGATCCATAGCCGCGAGCAAGAGAAGAGAAGAGAAGAGAAGAGAAGAGAAGAGAAGAGAAGAGAAGAGGAGAGGAGAAGATGGAGAGCTTCTCCTCCCCAATCCCTCACCCTCACACACTCACTCCCTCACACTCTCACACTCCCTCTCTCAAGCACAAGCTCAAGCAATCAAGAAGAAGAAGAAGAGGAGAAGGAGGAGACCCACTTTTGGCCACACACAAGAATGAGCTTCTCTTTCACTTTTCAACTTTATATACAAAACCCTAAATCCCTTTTGGGCAGTCATCCCCTTATCCCCTTTTTTACATGACCGGTCGTGGCCTAAGCCCTTTTTCCCATTGTCCTTCTATCTTTCTAGCTTCCTTTCCACCACCCGTTTACATTTACAAATTGCACGGGTGAGAGCCCGGCGCTCCTTAAATTAAATCATGATGCGCTTGCACTCTTTTACAAAAGTATTGACTTGCACTTTTCTTTGTGTGCCTTTTTTCCTTATTTAGGACTTTTCTACGCTTCTTGTGTTTCTAGATTTTTGTTGGCACGCCTTCGTCTTCCGTTTCACTTTGCCTTGGCTTTTGTCTTCTACTTTAGCTTTTCCATATTTTCCACCTTGTTCATCTGACAGTTAACAACCATAGATATTATTCTCATTTCTACCATCTTTACCTCTAACTGTAAGCGCATAAGAAGTGTGAAATGTATCAATATTCTTGATGTCCACTTCTTCTCCAAGTGTAAAAAGCACGCTCTACATCATTGTATTTAAAACTATCTTTAAGAGGATTAGCACTCATAGCAGTGCAGAATGTATCTCATGACTCTAGTAGTGTGACAAGTAAGAACAAAGACTTTATGTTATCCTCAAATTGAATGCCCTACAAGATAATTTGGCTGAAAATATAATGGAACTCATTCAAATGAGTAGATATAGGGGTATCCTCCTTCATGCGAAGGTCCACAAACTTCTTCAACCAATATAGCTGACATGTAGGACTTAGCTTCTCATAAAGATCACATATCTTTTTCCATAAATCATGCGCACTACCATCAATTGAAATAACATTGAAGTACCCTTGCTTAAACAAAGACAATATGATAGTAGGCTTGCATAACTCATGAAGCTCAGCCCAATCATCTCTATTCCAATTTTCTAGTTGTATACCATTGGCTTTTAATGACCTAACCTACTTTTTTTGAACCATCTACTATATTTGAGTCTTCTTATACTTGAAGTTATTTCCATCCAACTTCTCTATATTGAAGATAGCACTATTATTGAAAGCACTTGAAGCACCTACCATTATGTCTACAAAGAACTACAAAGTACAAGAGTATGTGTTGATGTACAACAAAACACCCCCAAAACTGAGCCAAAAGCAAGGGCAAGAAGTGGGGAACTAAAGAGTATATAGCTTTCCACAAACAGTAGGCTAGAGTATTGAAACAAGATGTCTATACTCAATCAGATACATAGATGCATACAATAATGTGTATCAATCATGTATCCACCACTAACAATCCATTGAAAATAAGTACAATTTATCCAAGCTCAAAGGAAAATCATCCCATGGGTATGAATCACTGTAATGAACTGCATAGCATAAACCAAAAGACCATAAAGAGCCTCCCGTTGACTCAAAGAACTAAGCTCTACAATATAAATAGAAATGGCTCCAGGGTTGATGCCCAAGGTTGGGCTTCAATGAAACTTTGTTGACACCATTTTCATTTTTTACGCGTGTTGAATTGAATCTTTGAAGATAATTTGGGGCATTGAGGAGGTTTATAAATAACATTTTACCAATCTTCCTTTGTGCCTTGGATCTTTACTATTCTTTTTCCAACTTTAGCCATTGCAAGATGGTTGTAGGATGTTGAACCTGCTCCTTTGAAAAGGGAATGAATGGGGACTAATCGTTACTTTGTTGCAACATGTTTTTAGTAGGCAATGATGATGCTAGACTACTAAGAGTGCAGCACCACGGTCATCGACCTTCCTACTCTTCACCACTTCTTGAATACTACAAGGAGCTTCTCACATAATAACAATGTAGCTTTTCCATAGGCATGTTGGGGTCCATGTTGAACGTCAGATGCTAAATGTAACTAAAATCCTTGAGGTTGTGATTAAAGGATGACCATGATCTTCACACTTGTAATTGAAATAGAAGCTCCTTCACAAATTACGTGTGTAAATTTAAACACATCTATTTCTACTTTATTAGAGCGCATGCAAATAAGTTGGGTTGGGCTAGCAAGGATGAAGCCAACACAACAAGCAGTGACAAAGCAACTGACAATCTTGATACTCGCTCATCACAAATCACACTAGAACAAGACTCCCTCTCAAACATTCAACTTAATATACTAAGATATGGAGTAAACACATGAGCTAGAAAAATGCAGGAAACACAGGGAGTTGCAATTCCAAAATGTGAAAAACATACCTTATGTTGCTATTAAATAACGACCTTAGCAAACCTTCTAATGTTGCAGAAAACATAGGGAGTTGTAGTTTCCAATTGTAGAAACATGCCTTTTATGCTTCATATACCATGCTATATGAAAAAACAAACAACCTTCAAAATTCATTCATGGCATGTTCTTCTTGTATTAAAAGACGGATGACATGAACTAATCATCAAGCTTCATTCTCTATGTTAAGCATAAAGGAAAAATAATGAACTTGCATTGAGCTTGTTGAATCTTGATGGAGGAAAAACTTGATTTTGCAAGATGGATCACTAGGGCAATGAGCTTGGTTATAATTTAAACTACACTATTTAGAATCATCTACAATGGGAAAAGCCAAACTATCACAAGGACTGATAGGGCAAATAAATGAGGAGTTACTTGGACCGTTGTTCAAAAGTAACTAAAAGTTTTTAAAATTTTAGTTTTAAACCCTTGAGATTATACCTTAGGCATATAGATGATAGGCTATAGCATTATAGATTCAAAAGTAATCCTTAGACTCATTACGAAGTTTAAGGCTTATCCTTAGACCAATCTTTTTAACCATTGTAAAGAAAGCTATGGAGCATGGAACTTGTGCTTGCATATCTCCTCTCGCTTCAATGCATATGTATGTATATATGTACATGGTGACACTTTACCCCATATTATTACACTTCATTTGCAACCTTGGAATTTATTCTTAGACTTCATATTGGCACATTGCCCCCCAACCTTTTAGGTGTCATTTGACCCCATGGCCATGATGCCCATACTAGGCTTCAAATTTAAACACTAAATGGCTCTCACTAAAACTAAATCTGGAATTCCCAAGAGCACAACAAGGCTCAATACATCTAGTACATAATATCTAAGAATCCCAAGCACATCAATGATATATACCTCCATCGAGACATATACCTCCACTTTATCTTCAATCCAAAAGTAAAGAATCACCAAAGCGAATGGCTAATACCCTAATACAACCAATAGAGCTCAAATCCAAGCTTCAAAGGTCACCATAAACATATTTAGGCATAAACATCAAGCTTCAAAGGTCACCATAAACATATTTAGGCATAAACATCAATGTTGAGCACCAAATAAGCATATGGGAGACCCGAACAGCATGTAGACATGTAATACATAAAGTTCTATAACTTGTAAGCTTGCTATCCAAACTAGAGATATTTTATTTTGTCTATAATAATAGAGAACTGAAAATTACATAAAATCAACCCTATGAGTGCTCAGGATATAGTTGTCATTACGCTCTTCATTTCTATCTATAAAACACCTCAATCCAATATTGTACATACAAGTTATGGCAGAAATACAAGAGTTATAAAGCTACCATAACTATCCATGACTTTTGTGGCATACTCACTATGCACTCAAAATGGATAAAATAGTTGGTTGTTAGCTCAATAAGTATTCAACAAGGTTCAACTAAGGCCTGGGAAGCTCATCAATCTGCTTGGAGTAAGTACTGAAGGTAGGGCAACTAATGCATACCTCAAATGGAATGAAATAAGGTTGCTATGAAAGCTATAAGTAAAGCTCTCTTCTCATGCTAAATGCAATGACAGTGAAGCTCCTTGAATGCCCTCTGTAATGCCAATTGAAAGGTGAAGCAAGAGTGGAAGCACAAGCAGAAGCAAGAAAGAAACAATAGTTATGGAGGTTCATGTAAAGAAGAGAGATACCAATGTGTGGGAACTCCAACAATCACAATGTTTGATTTGCCTTCCCTTATTCTATTATCATAATAAGAATAAAGAATAAAGTGACAATGTCAAGCAACTACCACTTGCAATGTACGAGTGTGTGGGTGGTAAGTACAAGTAAATATAGGTGGCTAGGCATAGGTGTCCTTCAACCCCCAACACATCATCTTTAATCAAAAAGCAAGCAATCAAGAAGAAATTAGCAAGTAAGATAATTAATTAAATGATCTAGAAGTTAAACTTTGCAATCAAGAAGATGATATTTTAATGTATGATAAGCATGAGGATTTTTTTTCCAACAAGGATGTAATTTTGGATGATTCTGTTGGTTGTCTTATTGCTTTTGAGAAAAGTAATGCAACTAGTAAGTTGGATTTCAATAAAGATACTTTGTAAGCACTTGAGGTGCCACTACTCTCACGGAAAAATGCACCATATTTGGATGTATTTAATTAGGATAGCTATGTTTCTAGCATGCAAGATACTATTTCAAATCATTTCACTATTTAGCCTAAAGAAATTCAACTAGTTGTTGCTATTGTAAATATTGAGATCTATAACCCATGTATGCAATTCTCAAGATAATATGTTTCTAGATAGCAAATGATTAGCTTTTAGCAATGTTTAAGTTTACAAAAGCGGATTGAATATTAAGAATTACTTAAATTGGTCAGTTTATGTGCTTTTCTTGAAGACATTAAATGAAGTATGTTCTACCAGTCAATCTCCAACTAAGATGATTCATTGGCTTTCTTCTAAGCTTGTACATGATAGAAATCGCAATGGTTGAAGCTTTATTTGTCATCAATCGACTTTAGGAAAATAAAGCATTATTGCAATAAGAAGTTTCTCAAAATGCAATGGATTTGCAAGTTTCTCATTATTTCGAGATTATTAATTCTCTCAATGGACTTGTTTTGCACAAGGATAATGAGATTACTATTTTGCAAATTTAGTTGGAACCTTCTCATGTTCCAAGTAATGATTTTATTCTTGAGGATCTGTGTATATTAAATGATAAGGTGGTTGATGTTTCCATTCAAAGTGATATTTTTAAATTTTTAAAGAAAATTAATCAATTTGATAGTGAAATTGAAGTAAATAAAAGTATACAAGTACAAGGAGTGGATATACATGCATATTATAGCAAGAATGGATTGATATTGTTCACATTGATCAATTTTTTAGCATGCCAATGATGATTTTCAATGAGCTAGATACTAATAGCTGAAGTATGTTAAAGATTTTTGTATCAAGAAAGTCTTGTACCCCTGCTGCAAAGTAAAATTTCAGGTTTGTAGGAGATTTTAGCAATTCAGGAATCTTCAAGTCTACTAGGAATGCCAAAAGTACTAGATGGATTGAAGTAACTTGAATACTTGCAAGAATAACTTGAGTTCATGTGGCAAGAACAAGAAGTATGGCAATAACTTGAAAAAGCAAGAAAAACATTAGGAAGTGCTACAACAACATGAAAAATGGTAAGCACAACAACAACAACTTGAAAAACAACAAGTACAACAATAACTTAAAGATCAATAGTTTGAGAAACCTGAAAATCACCAAATATAGGTTATATCACTTTGATCAATGCAAAGAAAGACTTTACATATGACATGATGCAAATTAAAGTTATGGAAGATTATAATGCAAATGCAAATACAGATTTGGATTGTTTTCTTTTGTAGGTTTTCTTGGATTAGCATGCATATTTCTTTAGTGATGCAATGTCTAGTTCAAAATCTAGTTTGTGTGGCACATTGTTATACATTTCTTATGATACAAATACTAAAGTGTGATTGATATATCTCTTGGTTGATGTGGCTACTCTTTGTCATTGGAGTAGTGATCTACTTATTTAGTCATGGTTCTATGCATTTATTTTCTATGATGTTCTATGGATGGTATTGTGCATGATGGCTTTCTAACCCTCGCATATATTACCTTAAAATGGTTGTACTATATTTCACTTTAGATCAAGGGGTATGTGGGTCTGGGTCATGGCTAGTGGGTCTGGGTCATGGCTACCACATCTAGCCATCCACAAAATTGTGCTAGGTGTTAGCACCCAAATACACTATTAGCCTTTTAAACCATATGTTGGCATATGCATGTACCCTTAGATGGCTTCAACTTATCGTAACATTAGCCTAAGTGAAGAGGCATATTATTGCATGCATATTGAAGGAAGTTAATACAATGGGTTTCTTGGGGAAATGAAGTTGAGAAAGAAAAGAGTTCTTGTCCATTATTGTATTCTTGTCTTTGGATTGAGTTATGGATCTATGTGAGTATTTAGTTAATACTCTATACTGGTCACTATTTTTCGTGTCATAATGAGCCAATACAACCATTCTACTTTAATGAAGGACCCTATTAGATTACTTTTGAATGTAGAATCACACTCCTTTTTAACATCACATCATCAGCCATCCTTTCTAAGTGCAAATCAATCATATAGGAGAGGCTCTAAATAATAGGCCATCTTCTTTCCATGTCAATGTCTCCCTATTGGATTATTCAAGTTTTGTTGTTGAATTGAAGGGCTACTAATACAAGGCAAATAATGAAGGAGGGGACCATGCCTATAGTTGGTTAAGGTGTATCAATGTCATAGCTAAGACAACCAAGAAGAATGGTAAGAATAATGAAGAGAAGTGCAAAAGCTATAAGCTCCCTATTGTTGTGCCTTAGTGATAACCCTAATGATTTGGCACTATTGTAACTACTTAAGGAAGTGGAGACTTTCATTGGAGACCAAGAGAAAACAAGGTGGAGACTATAAAAAGGAAATATGTTGATCCCCCAATATTTCGGTGGACTCTTGTTCTTTCAAGTGTGCCCTCTATATATTGGATACTACTCACTCTCCAAGCCACCAAGCCTCTCTCTTAAACCCATGAACGCAAAAAAAGCATAGAAGACTTCATGTTTATAGTAGGTTCACCTAAATGCTCACCTTCTCATTGTAGTCCATTGTTGAAAGGAGAAGTAGATGGCCACACAATTCAAGTGAATGCCTCTTCCACAGAAAGCTCTCAATCCATTGTTGTTGTGCTCCAATCCATGCCATCAAGAAGAGGTAGACAAGCAAAACAAGAAAAAGGTTTCTCCTTCCTAGTCCCTCACTCTCTCTCTCTTTCGTTCTTAAGAATGAAGATGGGGACAAACAAGAAGCTTGACAACAAGTTGCCCATGTGGTGTAGAGGAGGGGAAGAAGAAAAGAGAGAGATGAATGAAAGCAAGAGAGCTTCACTCTTCAAGTCTCTCAAACTTTCTCATGCACACACACACACACTCTCTCTCTCTCTCTCTCTCTCAAGCGATGGTGGAAGCAAGAAGAAGAAAGCTTGAACACTCAAAATGCATACATAAGAATGAGAGTTTCTAATAAGTTTGAAAATTACATACATAGGGTTTTCTAGGTGGGTAGCTTCAACCCTTTGCCTTTTTTTGGTCTTTGATCACTCCATTTTTATATACTATGATTTATTTGATGAACAGACTTCCCTAACAATCTTCATTTTATCTTCATTTTACTCTTACGAGTCTTGCAAGTGCATGTACAATGAATAGAAATACAATACAAAATATGACACCATGATATTTTACAATTTATATGAGAGTAAACCCGGTTCTCACTTTTTCGTTAGTATGTGACATCAATTTTAAGTAACAACTAGTTGTTGGAATTTTAGTTCCCACCACTTGTCAACTTTTTAGTATGTATGTGATATCTTTGTTATTCTTCAAAAAACATTAAATTTCTATGTTTGGCACTTCATTTATCTACAACTAGCCTTGATTGCTTCTCTCAATCCATTAATTGGACTTCTTTGACTCCTTTGATTGAGCTTTGATCACTTTGATCAACCTTTGTCTTTGACATTTCTAGTAAACTCTCCAAAAATATGTGCCCTTTCTACAACATTCGCTATTTAGGGTTAGCATTATTCCCATCTCTTGATGAGCACCATTCCCTTAGCATATCGATTTGAGGTAGCTAATAGTCATAGTTAATTTAAGGTAGTTGATATTCATAGTACCAAGGATCAACACTAGGGATGCGAAAGATGAAGAGGCAATGGTTTGCATGGTAAGTGCTAAGGGTATTGGAAGAAAACCTTGTGCATTCTCTTTGAGAGTAGTGTCTAACTTACAACTACTAGTGATGCAAGTGCTCATGCAATGCAATTGGGAGATGGGTCTTATGCTAGTCATGCCAGAACCTTCTGTGTATGTCCCACACTCGAAAACCCAATAGGTCAATAGTGGTTGGTGCAGTGGAAATCAACATGATATGTCCTTTAAAAGAGCAAGACTAGGGATGTCGTGCCCTTGATGTGCCCTGAGTTGTGATGTGGGGGAGATATGCTAGGGGGTTAGAGATGGAGCCCCCATTAACAAAGCCCATCATGCACCTCTAACTTGAGCACCTTGGGTGTAGTTCTCAATGCAAACATCTACTAAGGTTCACTTTCTATTTCTTTAAAATGCACTTTTCTCCTCAAAAAGTGGTCATTGAGTTTGAGCAAGGTAAATCATGCTCAAGATAATTGTTTACAACTAATCACACATGGATGGGAGACTAGAGAAAGGAGGGATGAACATCAAGCAAACCAACTCTTGGTCATGTCATCTAGAAGCTCTGAATGATATGCTAGTAGAAAATGTTGGGTGTAAAGCCCCTTCAAGTGTAAACTCCCCTATGTATAAACTTACGGATGCGAACATACCCTTTACTTGTACCCTAACATATAAATACATTTTTATTCTTTGTGTATTGTGCAACACATTGTTACACTCTTACATGATTCTCTCATCTCTCAGCTCTATCTCTACTCACTCCAAGCTCGATTCTAGTCAACATTCAAGTGCAACAAGCTGGTATCAGAGCTCGACGGTGCAAGGCGACAGTCACTACAGACAATGCTCTCTCATTATCATTGGGACAAATAGGCGATAGTCAAGGTAACACTTGATGCAGGTGTATTAGTCTAATGGGTTGTTGAAGAGCAGGCAAACAATCAACTGCAACGTGAGATAGGCAATAACTTGGCAACATGCAAAGCTAGTAGGCAACACAACTGACCAAAGTGTGACTACATGATAGACTAGTGCCCATGACACCTGCACACAACCAGGAGGGTCAATGGTGCTTAGGACCAAGTCCAAAACACGGTGATTGTCCAAGGCAGATCAAGCATCAGATCATGACGTCACCAGCAGAAGACGAACGTGGTCAAGTCAACATTTTTTCTCTGAAATTTTTTTATTTCCTCTCTCTTCTTTACCGGGTGTTCACGCTATTACATGAGCGGTGGTCAAGAGCAAGCCTCACTCATAACCCGATAACGAAACGTTAAGGAGTGTCGGTTGGGGTAATTGACTTCGTTGGATGCACAACAACACAATATAATTATTTCGACAAACACCACATGAACCACGCATGAAACCAAACAACAAACAATGCCTCTTGTATGTAGCTCAGAAACGACAAAGAAACTTAATTTCGGGTAGAGCATCACACAAACCCAACACAAAATTCAAAAAAACACCAACAGTTCGAAGACAAAACCAAGTGAATTGTATTCTCATACCTTGAAAGCCTTGAGCTAACACTCAGCACCACAATGTCCAATTTCTTCAATTTTTGAATTAGCACATCAAGAGTATACTCTCGCATGAGACCCTCTTCTCTCCTCACCCAAAAAATACAATTGGAATTGAGGGGAAAGGCTGCTTGCTCTTCTCTTCCTCATCCTTATATAGTTTTCACAAGTTCTCTCACATACATTAGGCTTTTTGCTTTGAGCTTTTGGCTTTTGCTTTTCTGCTACTTTTCACTATTTTTGTTTTTTTTGCTCTATGCTTGTTTGCAACTTGTTTGGATCATTAGTTCGCCATATGAACTCTGAATATAGTCATCCGGGTACTCACAACGATCGGAACACATTTGTTTGACAAGCCAACATGGGCAGAATTGTGAAAATCCATTAAAATGGGCAAAAATATTGATTTTCATAAATCACATCATTTTTCTCCATCTTTTATCTTGGATGACTTATTCCCTTCCTTGGCCTATTTTTCTTGTAATTGCACATACTTTCAGCACACATGTCCTCTTTTTCTTCAAGAAATACTCGCTGATGATGTAAAACTTACGATCTTTTCCTTTGATCCTTGAGTCTTCGAAATAAACATTCTCTGGATATGAGCCTATTTTTTATGCAGTGTGCCTTAGCAGGAATATGGTTTTTTGAAATGAACTCCGTGCCCAATCATTCATGATTTGGAAAAATATGCAATGTTGAATCGTGGTATGCAACCAATCAATCGATATTATACACAAAAATAATGTATGCATTGAAGAAAATGTTGTGAGAGTGCGCTGTCGAAGAGGGAATACGAACACGGAGGGAGAGAGAGAGAGAGCAGAAAATAAGGAAGAGAAATCTGCACTGACTGAAATGAATGCTGAATACACTGAAATGGACTGATCAGTCCCTGCACGTAGCCCGAAGCGTCAGTGAGGGCACCAAATCAGGCTGATGATGATGGCAGCACCACCACAGGGGAGGAGTGTCGGAATCTACAAGAAGACAAGTGACAAAGTGGGGAGGGGGGCTGCCTATAAATAGACAAAGGACAAACCCTAACCCTAACCCTAAAATGGGCGCAAACCCTAAAATGCCCTAAAATGGGCGCCCCATATCAGTGACCAAAAAAGTGGCCGGCGGGCAGCTACGCTGCCCACTAAAAGAGGCCAAAAAGAAATACACATCCTAAGATAGCCAGTCAAGAGTGACTAGCCTCCCCCATCATAACACATGACACACATGTCAGAGCTCCTAATGTCCTCGTCTGACTCAAACTGAGGCTCACAGGCAGGAGATGACAAGGCATGACAAACATGACTGCTAACACCCCCTCTCAGATCCTGGATATGGCTGAAGGCCAAGGGAGAAACGGATCCTGGGGTGGCAAGAGGAATGCCAAGGTCGATGAAGTCCGTCGATGTAGACTGCCGCTAAAGGAGCTCGTCATGATCTTGGGAATCCCCCTCTAAAACACTAGGGGCCAAGGAATCCACAGCCACATCACCGAGATCGTCCCCCTGGGAAAGGGATGGGGGGTACGAGGGAATCACCGGAGGAGAAGGTGGGGGATGGGAAGAAACCTGTGGAATAGAAGGTGCACAAGCGGGAACGGGTGTAGCAATAGACTGCCTCAGAGGACCCTACATCAAAGAAGGGGAATGGAGCCTGTAAAGCCTGCTCTCCTGCCAACCTGTAGATAAGACAGCTCCTGTAGAAGAATCCTCAATAACAACGGCATGCTCGGTGAAGATCACTCGTGTGCCAAGCCTCGTAAGACCATAAATTGAGAGGAGGGGAAGGCCCAAATCCGGAACATACAGAGCCTGTGAAAAGGAGCTCGAAGGTCGGTCGGTAAACAAAGGCAATGTGCCAACACCACTAATAGGCACCGATAAAATGTCACCAACAGTGACTGAACCCTCTGATGGACGGAGATCCTGTAACAAATCACCTCGAGGAGTCATATGACTCAAAGCACCACTGTCCACTAACCAAGGCTGCGTAGAAGACACTGCAGCCACGGAAGAAGGATCCTCCTCCAAAGCATGGATATGAAGGAACACTGACTCATGGGTAACAACGGGTGTAGAGGTAGAAGAAGGCTCCGATGTAGATCCACCCTTCGCTCCCGGACGAAGGTGAGGGTACTTTTTCCAACATTTCTCCTCGGGATGTGTCCCTTTCCCACAGTGTGGGCACTTCGATCTCTCTAAATCTGAGTCAGAGCCTGAAGAACTGTCCTTCTTCTTAGCCTTTGACTTCGTCTTTTTCTTCTTCTGTCCTCCCAAACCTGCAACAAAGGCTCTAGTGGAGTCGGATCCACTAGCACTGACCTCTCTGAGTCGCTCGTCATGCTCCAAGACAAGCGGGGATAGCTCCTCCCATAGAAGCTTCTCACGGGTCCTTGATGTAAGAAGGCTGGTGTAGAAGACATCAAACCGAGGCGATGGCAGCTGAGTCAAAAGAATCATAGCCATGTCTTCAGAAGATATCGTCCGACCGAGGGATGCAAGCTCATCCCTCATATCATGTAATCTGTTGATGTGGTCCGTCATGGAAGGACTATCATCAATAGCGAGCATCCGCAACTTCTTTTCGAGAGATATCCGGTGGGCAAACGTCTTCTGTTGATAGAGAGACGCGAGCTTTCTCCACATGTCTGCTGCAGTCTTCAACCTGTGAACATGAACAAGGACAGAATCCTGCAAACTCAGAAAGAGGAAAGATCTGGCTCTAGAATTAAGCCGATCCCATAAGGCTGCACGATCCATAGATGTCCCATCTGTGGGATCCACCTTAGGCCGAGGAATAGGAACAGAAATAAGCTCCCAAAGATCGAAGGAGTCCAAGATACACTCCACCTTGCAGGACCATAGAGAAAAGTTGGAGCCATCCAACCGGTCCTCTTTGGGCAGCTAAGGAAGTACGGGTACCTGTACAGGGGGTACCAAAGGCGGCATCTTTGGCCCACTGGAAGGGGATCGCCGAGATACATGAATAGAAGAGGGACGGAAAAGAGGAATAGACTCCAGACGACGGTCCTCGTGATAGAAATCACGCCTCCGTTCAGATGAGTGTCGAGACAAAAGCTCGTCATCTGAGTCATCAAAGCCCATAAACTGATGAGAAGGCATCTTCAATATCTGCAAACACCAAAACACAAGAAGGGAAGGTTGCCGGTGCCGAAACACAAACACCAAAAGCTCTTGAGCTGGCCGCCTTGCACAGAACACAAGGATGATGTCAAACGCAAATGCTAACGATTCAGTCACCACAGAAAAACAGCCTCCTGCTGCAAAACGCCAGTAAGGAAGTTGTCCCCCAGCTGTTGGGAAGGCCGCCTGGCTAAAAACGCAAGCAGGAAGAGGTTGTTGATGACGTGGCAGCCATTGGAGAAGGCGCTAGCAGCAAACGCAAATATTTGGGACCTCCTAGAAGGGCCGCCTTGGTTGTTGGGGATGACGCCAGCAGCAAACGCAAATAGATGGACACCAAAACAGGCCGCCTTGATCAAGAAGATGGTGCAGAAGGTGACGCCTCAGCTGTTGGAGACGTCTTGACCAGCAAACGCAAAGTTGTGGGTGTTCTCCCGTGTAAAACTCAGCTCCGTGTACTCTCCTTCGGCTCTGATACCATGTGAGAGTGCGCTGCGGAAGAGGGAATACGAACACGGAGGGAGAGAGAGAGAGCAAAAAATAAGGAAGAGAAATCTGCACTGACGTAAATGAATGCTAAATACACTGAAATGGACTGATCAGTCCCTGCACGCAGCCCGAAGCGTCAGTGAGGGCACCAAATCAGGCTGATGATGATGGCAGCACCACCACGGGGGAGGAGTGTCGGAATCTACAAGAAGACAAGTGACAAAGTGGGGAGGGGGGCTGCCTATAAATAGGCAAAGGACAAATCCTAACCCTAACCCTAAAATGGGCGCAAACCCTAAAATGCCCTAAAATGGGTGCCCCATATTAGTGACCAAAAAAGTGGCCGGGCAGCCAGTGGCTGCCCACTAAAAGAGGCCAAAAAGAAATACACATCCTAAGATAGCCAGTCAAGAGTGACTAGCCTCCCCCATCATAACACATGACAGACAGGTCAGAGCTCCTAATGTCCTCGTCTGACTCAGACTGAGGCTCACAGGCAGGAGATGACAAGGCATGACAAACATGATTGCTAACAAATGTGCCTAGCCTATCTACATGTGATCATGCGTCATGCATAATGCAAACAAAGTTTCTTGTTAAGAATTAATTCTTAACCTCACCTCTCAACGCTCATCAAGGAAATATATCATACTCCTCTCCACCCATCCAAAATCTCACAAGCTCTCTAGAAAACGATGGTCCTCAAGATGTTGAGCAGATATAAACAACCCATCTCACAATTGGCAGCATCCTTCATGACCCTCTGACTCACCCAACCATCCTACACACTCATCTGTAGGATCTTAACTTTGTGAGGAATATCCCAAATATCGTGCATGCAAAAAATGTGCTTGCTCAATGACAAGTGCTCTCTCATGTGTGTGTGCAACTAAGATTTACTACATACAGCTGTAGCGGGCCTCATGCCATGCTAGTGCTCAACGATGATGCGAAATGTGCATAAAACCCAACCCTTGGTATGGAAGTATTTGAAAAAAATCAAGAGACAACTCCTGAGTGCAATGCATCAACAAGTGCAACGTGAAGTACTTATGAATCCATAATCCCTGTGACGTGCAAGAGTCTTGGCAAGAAAACAAACCTTGTTCCGCAATGTTCGACCACTATTGACAAACTCCAGCTCCAACTTGTCCAAAAAAATACCAAGCTTAACCAAGGCTATCAAGTTTCACACTCAACAAACCAAACAAAATGACATAAACAAATCCTAAGGTAGACAAACACATAAAGTCCAACTACAAAACAACAAAGCAATCAATTACGTAAACAACTAAGCTAGCACAAATCAAACCTAACTACAGTTTGACTAGGGATTTTCAGTTTTTAGAAAAACGCTTAACACGAGCAAGCATAGAACACAAATCTATGCAAATCAGCTCCTTAAAATTTGAGGCATTTTTCAGATTTGGTGCCAGACACAAGTTTCAGTGATTCCTATTTCAGTGATTCCTGATCCTCAAATTGCAGACATTGAGTGCATGGGTCTCGAAAATTTTGGAAATTTTCAGATGCAAGTGAAATTTTTACCTGATTGAGCCATTTTCTTAGAAATTTGTACACTCCTAGAACTCGAAATTTGGGGCTTTTCCAGAATTCATAAAAAATTTGCAACATTTTTTCACACTTGATGCTCAGGAAGATGTACTATTGCAATCAGTTCAGATTTATTAGTAAAATTTTGGGAGTTTTATTGAAATTTGAAAATTTTGGCGAAACATTGAAGAAATTGCAAAGAATCTTAGCTTCTTTTGTGTATCAAAAATACTTGGTCACACATGCAACAGTTCATATATTGGGCAGCTTTCATTGAGTTGATGTATTGCTGAACAGTCATTTTGCAGTAATCTTAGTGACCATCTACAGATCTGGGATTATTGCAAATGTACTTTTGGTGATACTGTTGAAGTGAGAGTCACCTGACAGTCATGTATGCTTTGAGTATATGATGAAATTTCAGTTATACTATTGAATGTCATCAGTTCCACTATTGTATATGTACTTGGACTAAACCTTGCTCTCATTGCCTAAAAATTTGGGCTGACATTAACCGAACATTCAGTTCATTGTTTGCTATTATAAATTGCAGTATTTTTTCTTAGATACATTGCTAAACAATGGCTACAAATGCTTCAAGCAGGAGTGACACTAAATTCCTTCTTGAAATAAAGAGATTTGATGATACTGATTTTGACTTGTGGCAGAACAGGATGCAATGCATTTTATTTCTAAAAGATTGTGATGATGCTCTGCAGCTATGACAAATGAGTATTGGGCTAGACTCAACAAGAAGGCCATTGCATACATTAAAATGGCTGTATCCTGATGATATACTTACGAACATTAAGCATCTTGATACCGCTTATGCCATACGAAAAAAGTTGGATACTTATGAAAATACAACTCCAATAAATCAAGTTCACCTTATTCGCAAGCTTGTAAACATGGAGTTGGATGAGTCTAAGCCCGCATTGGAGCATCTAAGTGCTTTCACAGGGATTTTGAGGTAGTTATAGGACTCTAGTTTGCAACCCTTCAATGATAAATTGAATGGCATTTTCTTGTTGATGACTTTATCTGATAGAAGTTGGGAGTCTTTAGTTGTTTCATTGATGACATTTTTTATTATGTGTGTACCATGCAATACATTGGTACACTCTTACATGATTCTCTCAGCTCTTTACTCTATCTCTGCTCACTCTAAGCTCGCATTCTGGTCAGCACTCAAGAGCAACATAAAAGTTACTTGGATGTTGAGCGTCATGCACAAGAAGCAAAGCATTAGATGAAATTCCTATTGTTTCAGGAGCTTTAATGCTCTTCAACTTGACAACCTCTCATATAGTCGTCTCACAACTATCTACTCTCTCCTCACCATCCCATGGCTCTTGATCATGATATTTTGTTTTTCATCCTACAAAAGTAATGAATGTGTATGCCATTATCAAACTAAGCGTAAGAGACATCTTGTGGATCTACCATAGCACCTACAAGAGCCACAGTTTTTTTTAAAACATGCCTTCTACAAGGATGGTCTGAATCATTCAACAAACTGGAGAATACGACTATTAAATGAAAGAAGCAATAATTGTACCTTTTGCCTACTAGGGATTACCTTGCATGTCTCTTTTTACATATAAATTTTCATAAGTGTAAGTACAACATAAGCTATAGTGATAGACATTGGACAATTGGATACAAAACATGAGGCATTGAGAAAAGATAGGTCAAAGGCGTAAAAATCTTGCAACTCGATTGGGAATGGTATATATTAGTTCCTTGAAAGAATCCTAAAGTATCGTGTTTCAAACATGACATTGGACAATTGGATACAAAACATGAAGCATTGAGAAAAGATAGGTCAAGGCCGTAAAAATCTTGCAACTTGATTGGGAATGGTATGTATTAGTTCCTTAAAAGAATCCTGAAGTATCATGTTTCAAACACGCTTAAAATTAATCCATAAAATGTAGGTTCTCATTGCATTTAACCCAAAATTGGATTATAGATGGAAAGCCAAGGTATTCAATTTAAAGTATAATACTTTTAAATATATAATCACATTAGAAAAAATAAAGTTAGCCAATATGCAATTAAGGGAGCAAAAAAGAATTAAGTTAAACTCCCTCTTGGATGAGAAGAAGAAATTGGCTATCATTGAAACCTTTGTTTTTACTAACACATCGGCCAACAATATGAGCATTTCCATGAATCCCTACATTTAAATACCAATTATTAAGAACTCAAGTAAGAAGGATAAGTGGGGGGTGCTCAAGATAGTTATAATACAAACAATGATCTTTAAAACGTATGTAATAATGTCATGTCAATGGCCAAATTAAATAGTCAATGATATGCAAGTTACAAATCCTTTACAAAAGAAAGATTGGCCTTATGTTAAGCCATACCATTTAAATGTTAATGTGCAAACTAGTGAGTAAGAGAAGTTCATGTTTTCAAAAATATTCAATCTTGACTATAATACATCATTGGTAGCTTAAGCCCCCTACTTTAGGACCTCTTCTCTTGCAAGCACATCTTAGCAAGAAAGAAACAAGAGAAGAGACAATCCTCAATAAGAGTTATTGGTATTTGTAATCTCAAACCAATAGGTGGAGAGCTTGAAAATGGCAAATACAAAGTGGAGATTATGAAAATGGTGCCATGCCTTGTGAATCTTCTTTCCCAACCTTCTTTCTAAGCTTTTTTAAATTAATCTAACCATCTAAGATATTAGAAAGTACCATCCATTTACTCAAAGTGGGTCTTATACACTTTTTCATATGATCAAAGTGATTTTGTCCCTTCATACCCACATGGTTTTCTCAATTGATTCAACACATCAAAGACATGTAAATGTAGTTAAACAAAAGGTTGGCCACATATTACTTTCACATCTATCAAGGGGAGTAGCCAAACAATGTGTAAATATATGTTAAAGTTTTTCTACTAAATGAGAGCTATTGCAATCAAGCTCATTAAAGGAAAAAAGAACAATCAAATATGTATGTATCTCCCTGTGTCAAAGTTAACAAAGTATTATCAAATAAAAATCAACATGTCAAAATGTATCCAAGGACTATAGGCTTCTATTTAAGAGTGTGCTTGACTCTTTATTCTAGCAATATATCACCTTTTCTTTCGAACTATGTTGTCAATCACCCCTCAAGTACCTTGCTTTTATATTTTTTATTTAAATTTATCATGTTCTTTCTAGTCCAAGACTTTTCTTAAGGAGGTTGTATTATACCATTTTTGTTAAATGCCAACCCATGACTCAAATAGCCTCTCAAGGACAAAAAGCTTTGATTGTTATCCCTCTCCCCTTTCATGGTATCAAAACTAGAGCTTAGTGTTTTTCCTAACCAATGCAAGACACTTTAAGCAACTCCATTGAAACTCCTCAAGGGGCTTGATTGGAGGATTTTCAAGACTGAAAGTTGTACACGTGACACTTCTTCCAAGCAAGATCACGCTAGAGTCCATAGTAATATATTACAAACTTTTGAAAGCTCAATTCCATTCCAACAAGATCATGCACAAGGCATCTACCTAAACACAAGACTGTGGCATTATAATGAACCATTTTCAAGATATTTACGATGTTTGAAGAATCTTTTAATATAAGTTACATATTACTTCTTGGATAATATGTTCTTTGATATGCATGTATTTAGAGAGCATTTGAACTAGGCAATGAATAAGTGCTTACAATGCACTTCAAGGGAAAGAGCCACAATCACATGATGAGATACATATCAACCCCTCTCAGAGTGGATTTAACTATTGTGAAAGCAACACGGTCAATACACATGAAGAGACACAAGCTCTTACTGTTAAGCTGACATGTTCCTAACAGTCCCAACATTTTTGCAAAAACCTAACCTTATTTGTATAAAAGGGAATTGTGTTTTTGGTATTTGGAATTTCCACCATCTATAGTCAAAGAAATAAAATTGACATGTGCAGTTCGACATGCGCAGTCACTTGCACAAATTATAAACAGATTTACAACAAGCACACACAAGGGAAGCCCCACAAATGATCACCACCTATTCCACTGTCCTATCTCATCTTGCGTAGCTTTTGATGTTATAACTGAACTCACAGAAACGTAGTTCAGCTTGTAAAATACATCATGCTAACCACAAGTACGAACTCACGTAGATGACATCATACATGACTCAAGGAAAGCATGTGTATGATAAACTTACAACGTTCCAAGAGAGCTTCAGCATGTTCTAAAGAATTTGTAATTAGAATGAAGAACGGCCTATGAAAATTCTTATGAAGAAAAAGTTATATCAGGTGACAAATCGCACCTCAAGGAGGATTCCACAATTTACACTTAAAGGCTACTATCCTAAACGTAGCTGCCTTTTAGTCAACATTGCAAACCATACCCAACTCCACTTAAGCATTTAAATGCTTGCACCACCAAACCTGCTCAACAATACAAAGCAACCACCATACTCGAAGACCACCTCATGGAATGCAGTCAGCAATAGCCCTTATAATCTGTTTGATAGCATCACAGACTGTTTGTCGTGCTTAATGCAAATGCAATCCGCAATAGCCCTTACAATCTGTTTGATAGCATCACAGTCATGCAAATCAAAATTTCTTTGTTGTCACGCTTAATGCAAATGGCTGCACAGCTCAACCTGCTCAAAAGTACAAGGCTACCACCGTACTCAAAGACCACTGAATGTAATGCAATCAGCTAAGCCTTTACACGTGATAGAATCAGAGTCGAGCATTGAGATTAGTCTGTTGTCATGCTTAATCTACACCAATATTTCAAGCACAGCTATGGATTTGTAGAAGTGTGCTTTAGATATCCCCATGCCCTTGGTGCATATCCTAAGAGCACTTTTCTAGGGACAGGACCAGAAAGCCAGGGGTGGAGGGAACCACAATCTCATGGTTATGAGTCCATGTAACCACAATCAGTAACCACACTACTGCATGGAACATGTTTCTAGTATGAATAGGCATTCCTCTTGATTATCAAAGAGCATCAAATTGCAAATCCATCAGCAGCATGCCATTATAAGCATAGCCAAAAACATGAAAGTCAAGGGATGTCAATAAGATCTGTCTTGAACGGAAGTATGCAAGTGAAAGGATTGCAATACTACTGATGTCAATAACATCTGTCTTGAAAAGCAGTATGCAAGTCAAGGGATTGCAAACTATGGTCCCATATAAAAATATATATATTGCTTGAACTACTCAATATACACTATATACATATGTACCATTGCCTGCAGCCCTGTGTTGAGTAGGGAAAACATATTCAAGTAAAGGAAGGCCTATGCTATTCATAACTGCCTCTAACATACACTTAGTTTGCAAGAGTTTGAAAAGGTGACTTTGCCGACCCAATCCAAACAAAAACTC
The DNA here is from genome assembly GCF_053477565.2 of Lygodium microphyllum. NCBI lineage: Eukaryota > Viridiplantae > Streptophyta > Polypodiopsida > Schizaeales > Lygodiaceae > Lygodium > Lygodium microphyllum. Next base: position 24,636,556 of record NC_141158.1, on the reverse strand, counting down.
CAACAGCAAGAACCACCCAGCCAAGGAAGTCATACTTATAGTCACTGTTTCTTTTCATCTTGTCCTGACCCTGCATCAATCATTAGGAAAATCATTTTCATTTAAGCAATAAAGCTACCCTTTACAGCTATGTATCCTGACTGGATTTCAGCTTTAAGATCCTCAAACCTTGAAATGTTGATCGGTACTTTCAAACGGTGGGTCAAATACAGCTCGCTGAGCACTCAGTTGCATTTGAAGTTGCTGATGAACAGACGATGCCTGCAAGGAATCTATAAGCCTAATTACGGACTCATAGTGTGAAGCCAGACAGATTGGGACTAGTGCGTCCAAAAATTCAAAATCGCTATGTTGGAAGAACATTTGTAGATCAAATAAAAGCCTTGATTATAAGCCTGTGCAAAACTACAAAGCATCGTGCTGGGAAAAAGCTGTGTATCGCATAAAACATTCAAGCTCTTGAAAACATCACATTCCATGGGTGAATACCTTTGCAGACATCTCCACTGCCTTCCTATACAAAACATTATTAGGTTCCTGATCACAAGTTTCAAAAGGTTAGTTTAACAATTGTTACTGGAAAGCAAGTACACATCACACTCTCAAAACGCACCAAAAAGCGGAATTGTACTGGACTGTGTTACACAAAGACCTATACTTCATGAAATAGAACTAGCTATGCAATTGATTTACGGCACCAACCAAACATATGAAAGAGAGCTTGCAATATCTAAAATTCATACCACCAAGGGATCATTTAACAAAATCAGGACCCAAGATTGTGAAATTGTTCTATATCTAGCAAGTTTCACGTGCTGTACAACAGTGCGTTTCCAAGTTTGATCATATGCATGCAGTGATCCTCTACTAAAGATTATGACAAGCGTATAAGGCAGCAATCACCTGTTCAAAAGTTTGCATCAGAATACATGTCGAGCATACAACATGTATTCTGAGAAGAATTATTGATATGATAGAGACCCTAATGGCCTGAGAATATTAAAGCTTTGCATTCCACCAAACCAGTCAATACTACCTTATCCTCTGGTTTAGAACGCAAAGAAGAGGAAAAACATTTTCACAGGACAACGTTTACCACATCCAGAGCTTGTTGAAAACATTCTGTTGCCCTTATGAAGTGCTCATTGGCCTTTTGTGTCTCTGCTAATAGAAATCCCTGTGATGTATAGGCATTCCCCAGACACCAAAGCGTCTCCGGTCTCCTTGGATTCAATCTCCGAGCCTCCTCAAGTTTAGAAATAGCATCTTCATTGCAAATCAAAGGCTTCAACAGGCAGGAGTCGAAAATATACGCTCGCGCCCGAAACAGAGTTAAACTTTGCAATGAAATAACATTTCAACCTTCCACCAGCTTAATGGATTCTTGCCCTTGCTGAAAGTGCGCCAATTCTAGTAACGCGCTTCCCCATCGTGTCAAGTTCTACACAGAAACAAAAACGGCCTTAACACGGGGATAAGAGAAGGCCTTCACCAAATGAAACGACAGCCATTGCTGAGACAAAAACTCAACCGCATGCAAGTTTGAGCACCTAGTGCTGCAATAAAATGCATGCACGGCTGCAGCCGCTTCGGCCAGGGTCTATGGCCCTCTGAGCAGAGAGACAATGCGCAACCTTAACACCGGCTTTATGCATCACAACAAAGGTCCCGAGATGAGAAGACGCAGACAGGGAGAAAAAGAACAGCAAAATCGCACAAAATGCTTGTGGCCAAGAAGAAGAAGAAGATCATAAGAATCTTACTTACTTCTGCATCTTCCGGAGACTGCGAATAGGCCTCCGCGGCATTGTTGCGCGCTGTCTCGAAGAAAAGAATCCTCTGAGACTCGTCTGGAGGAAAGGCAGCCATTGTGCCGGTTCGATCGAATCGATGAGTACTTCAGCTCAGGACAAATCATAAAAATCCGTCGGTTCGTCGAAATTCTCTTGAAGCTTCCACACCGATAAGACTCCAAGAGTTTACAGTCTAGATAAGGGCCGCTCTTTGTTTGTATGTGTGTGTCTTTGTTTGTGTTTTGGATGAAGTTTAGAGACGCTTCACATGAACGTATGATGAAGTTCCAAAGAGTTAGATAGACTTGGATGGAGTTAGAGAAGCTTCCCGTGCGCCTCTTTGATCATCTTTTCATGCACAATGGCATACCAGTATCTTTCCGTGTGGGGATGAAGGGTTGGAGTGGATGCGGTTGCTCCAACCTAATGAAAGTATCATTCATTCTAGAGTGCCAGCATTTTGGCCCAAATGGTTGCTCTAACACTTGATAGAAGAGTCATTCATTCTTAAAGGGCCAGAAAATTTAGCCCTCTAGATTGAGAGCTCCAATGATTTCAAAGACTATTTATTGCATATCAAGCATTCACCACCCCATAAAACAATTTCTTTTTCTCAATCAATTGCGAAATTAGCAAGCATAGGTTTTTTCAAAGGATATTGTGAAATCAACTTTGTCACGTAAGAATGTGTCATGCCTCCAACAATCACCTTCACGTTCAATCACACATGCTCATAGTGATACTAAGCATTTGAGCTTATGTGAAGAAACTTTTACCAAAGGCGCATAGAGTATGCTCAAGCATTGCCCCAAGGAAACACTCTTGAGAAGGTTGAGAGAGAGAGAGAGAGAGAGAGAGAGAGAGGGTGGGAGGAAGGGAGAGAGAGAATTTTAGAAAAGAAAACAAAGAGCAAATTATTGAGATGGTAAGCTTAACAAGTCCGCATATTGATGATGGATTGCCTGGCTAGATGGGTCTGCACATCTACACTTAGTATGTTGGTGATCATTATGATCCTCACATGGCCACTAACATATTGCTTATTATATTTAGTTTGCTGCACCTACCTACAACTAGCATAGTTATAGCGTTAGTCAATGAGTATAGTCAATTATGGATTATTTGACTTAGTAGGCCACTTTCCTTTATGTTGTATCTTATGTATACTTTGTGTACATAATATTGTGTCTGGAAAAAAAAAAAAAACTAGCAAAAAAACGTTTTTGCCTCCATCTCTCTTCTTATATTCTTAAGTGAGCTTCCTCTTATGTGTATGGTGTGTGTGTTTGGTACAATAGCTCAAGTAAGTCCACCCACCATGCAATTCTTAACATGGTATCAAAGCGGCGTCACTGACAGAGGCTCGTTTGAAGACTGAAGTGAAGGAGAAGAAGCAAGGATTCGAGCAAGTAAGCAACGAGTAAGAAGCTCTCCTATACTTTTGCTCTTGCTCTTGGATACTGCATATGGAGGCATCGTCGGAAGCAAGGCAAAGTAAAAATCTCAGATTGTTGTGAGATTTGGTATGCGAGCAGAGCATTGCATATTCTGTAAATGTGTGCTAAAGCACTTTTTGTTGTTTCTTTTGCCATTTGAGGCCGTTTTAGGCCCCCTTTAGAGCCACAAGGTTGAGGACAACAGTTTCAAGGTATATTGCAATTTCAACTATATCGACCGAAATTGGATACATAGGTTACATATTTCAAATCTATAAGTTCTAAGGTGTTTGCCAGGAAGCAAACATGAGTTCTATATACAAACAAGTTGCAAATTATATATATTGCTGAGCATTCAGTGAACAAGGCTACTTTGTATATTGTTGTGCACTTATTAAAAAAGGTTGCATAAGACTTGCTTGCTATTTTGTATTATTTTTGTGATAATAGTAGAAAACATTGAAAACCCCATCATTGAGAAGCTAGAAAATAATAACTACCCATCATGGAAGTTTCGTATGACAAACTTTCTCATTAGAAAATGCCTTTATGAGTTCGTTTCAAGTAAAGAAAAGGAGTTAGAGCTAAGTAACCCTGCGACTGCAACAAATTAAAGACATGGAAAGAATGGAATGTGAAGGATAAAAAGATGATACATTGGCTATCTGCAGTTATTGATAATACTATGCTTGGATATATTAGAAATGCAGAAACTTCACATGCAACTTGGGCAATTTTTGAGAATATGTTTCCAGTAAATACAAAGGCACGGAAGATTTAACTCAAGCAAGAGCTGAATATTGTCGTCACTCTTGCGAGCACACTGCCAAGACCCATGAATCACTTATTGCTTCAATTGATTCAAGCCGAGAGCTATGGTTATCGCTCACATAGTTGTACACACACTCTCTGCCACACAAATGTAGTGAACTTATCTTTGAATCTAATCGAGTTGCCTCCTCCCACGAATCTGTTGAGAGCTCCATGATCCAAGATGCACTTTCAAGCAAGCTCAATCTCCAAGCTCCAAGCTTCAAATTCCATAGCCATACACAAAAAAGGAGAAGAGAAGAAGGAGAAGATGAAGAGAGGAGAAGAAGAGCTTCTCCATGGTCCCTCACTCTCCCACACGCACACTCTCCCTCTCTCACACACTCTCTCTCCCTCTCTCATACATAAGAATGAAGCAAGAGCAAGAAGTAAGAAGATAGCAAGTTTAGCCACATACCAAGAATGAGCTTCTCTATTCACTTTTTGACTTTTATGTACGCCCTATCTCCTCCTTGGACGGCCATCCCCTTTTTAGCCTTGCCTTTATCCATTCCTCCACTCTTTTTCCTCTTCCATCCTATTAGCATTGGCCTTAGCCCATGGCTCTCATTCTTTACAACTTGCATGGGAGAGAGCCCGACACTCTATTACAAAATAAATTACAATGCATCTAGTGCTCTTCTTATTACTGAAATATTAAGGTGTGCTTATTCTTGTGCACTTCCTCTTACATTTAGAATTTTTCATGCACTTTGTCTCTTCGGATTTTCCTAAGTGCATCTTTGTCCTCTGTCTTCCTCTTGCATTGGGACAGTCTTCCACTTTCGATTTTTCAAAATTTTCTGTCTTGTTTTTTAGAGGGTTAACATGATGGTACATGCTAAAAATGTTGAGGGTTGGTGTGGAATGGTTATTGGGACTTGTGGGGAGGTAGGTCATGTTGAAGATGACCTATGAAGCAAGTTGTTGAATGTTGTCGATGTCAAAGATAGATGGGTGGTTGAAGAAGGCCCCACGCTTGATGTGCCCTAAGTTGTGAAGTGGGGGAGGGCTAGGGTGGTCCCTAGGTGCAATGGTTGTGATGCCCATATAGTACAATTGGAGGGATTTCATTTTTCTTTCCTTTTCTTTTGCACTTCTTTCTCTTTTTTTCTTTTTCTTTTTTTTGTATTATAAGGAAGCATGTTAAGTGGCATCTCATTCATGGGCAGGGGCCAAGCTATGGGGAGACTTAAGGAATTTGCTTAGGAAGGCCCTACTTTGCATATAGCCCTTCAAGTGAATTTTTACGTTGAGGGGCGTGGTGAACAAAAATAGGTGGTTGCACCTAGTGAGCCTACTATCACTCATATCTTCTAATAACCTCATACAAAATGCTAGCAAGAGGGTGGCTCTCATCATGAGGTAGGCCATTATGCAACTATCTATCCATGCATTAATGTCAAAAAGGTTGGGCGGTAACCACTCTTTCTTTACATTAGGCTTTTGTTTTAGTAGTATTCGCAAAACGCAGAGATAATTACAGGTAGTAATGAAAGGAAGGTCTAAACAGGAGAAGAATTATATGAGGAAGCTTTCTATGGATGGGCGGAGGTCCCTCTTAGCATTAAAGATTAAGCATTCTTCTAGAGACATGGCATTTATACATTCTAGATCTTAGGAAAGTCATACCTACCATATACCTCCCTATTGAAATCAACTCCAATTCGCTATGAGTAGGGCATGTAGGTAGGATCATTCCTCTCGTATGGTAGTGTGCCATAGAATTCCATCTAGGCATCTAAGTCAGAGTCCCAGATGTTTCTACACCACTTAGGTTGTGCCTCATACCCTTCCACTTTCTTGGGCATCTCCACCACCTTGCCTTTTCAATAATTTGCAGCCTCCAATTGCCACCTTGTGGGGTGTCTCATTCTCTCCTCCAACCATCTCTTCCTTGGTCTCATCGAGAGCTTTATCACATCCTCCACCACCCTTGGAGATAATACCATGTCCAGTGTTAAAGGAAAGGTGAAAATGAATTTGAAGGGACGGCTGCAATTTTTCCATTGCTCCAATAATGCAAGTTCCTGGCTCTAGTACACAAGATCGCACTCCTCTCCTTGAGGGATAGCCACATGTGGAACTTGTAGTAGCTTGGCTTGGAGCTTTCTTCATGCTAGCTCTACCTTCTCCCTCCATTTGTGCCTCATTTCTACCATTCTCTTTGGGGTTATGGCTTTCTTTCCTTCCTCTTCCTCAATGGAGCTACTCTTCCTCAATGTGATCATACTCAAAGTTCGGCCTCTCTTTATGGATTGGCTCTCTTGGCTCTTCACGGAGAGGTTGTGCTTGTTGTTCTAGCTCCCCAAACCTTGGCAATTTGAGTTCTTCCATGGTTAATCCAACTATGATCAAATGGGCTCTTTGCTTCTCCACTCCTATGCTGGTGCTAGGTTTGGGCGCCTTGGCATGGAGTCCATATTTAAGTGCTCTCCTTGCTAGCTCTAATTTCCTTTTGACTTCCTCCATTGTCTCTTCCTCTCTTGATGGGTTACATTTAGTATTGTGTTTAAGAAGGATTTTTGTTGCTCCAGCATCCTCGTCTCCACCGTTGCAGCTCTACTTTCCGCCATAATGCGTTCACTCTCTAAATGGGCGAGTCGATAAGGTAAGTCTTTAATCTCATCCTCATTCTTGGCTACCCATTCTTCCACCTTCTCTTTCATGTGCTCCTCCAAACCTTAGTTCTGGTATTGGGCTAGGGTGGTGATGACCTACTCTTGCTCTTGTCATAATATATTCATTTGTTCCTTTTCTTGGTTTCAGTGCTCTACTTATTCCTTTAGGATTTCCTACTCATGGAGAGTTGCATGGAGTTGGTTATGCAGTTCTGCCATCTTTATCCTTGCTCATTGCTCACTTTGTATCTTTGCTTCTTGTAGTTCTTTTGATAGATGTTCTCTTTGTTGCTTTAACCTATCAACCTCTAGGCATTGTCTGTCCTGAGATACGAGAGTGCATTGTGCCTCTAGAGCAATGCAACTCTCCCTTTCTTCATCATACAAGTCTTTTAGATTTTATTCTCCCTACCTTGCCTTTAAAGCTTCTTTTAATGCCATCATCTCCCCAGTTACTATGGTCATCTGCCTTGTTTTTTCTAGGTAGTAGGTTGCGAAGGTATTCTTTTCTTCTTTCAACTCGGCAAGTGTGGCCTTTTCGTCTTCAATCATCTTGCCAAGTTGGCTTTGTAGTCTTTTACCAACTTGTTGTACTCTTCTGTGTTATGCATTGCCAAGGGCACTGAAATAGTGGATACTTCAAGGCGAGGTATCTTTGGCCCTTGGTGCAACTCGGCATTAGCTTTGATGCTACTACTAGCCTTTTAGTTCCTACAAGTGGGGCTCCTTCACTTGGTGGAGGTGCAAGTTCTTGCACTTTGCTTATGAGATACTACACACAAGCTATGGCTTTGCTTTCATTAATTGCCCCTTTTGTGGTTCCTTGTGATGGGGTGATTGTTGGGGTGACCATCATTAGTGGAATTGCATGTAGAGGGGCCTTTCCCTTGCCTTTTGCCACCACTGGCCTTGGTCCCGCCTCTTTTGTAACAACACTCCAGCTTGGCACGTTCTCCCCTAGGGGGCTCATCATAGCTAACTCCTAAGATCAAGAGGGTTGCTCCACTGATCTTCTAATGGCTAGAGCTATCTGCTCCTCCACTTGTCTTAGTCTTTCTTCCTCTTCCTCTTGTCTCTTCTTGCGCTCCTCTACAAGTTTCCTAGATTCCTTTTCCACCCTTTGTAATTCTATGTTTTCTTATGTGATGGACCTAGGTCTTTTGATAGGGATTTTCAACATGATTCTTCTTCTTTCTCCTTGGCTTGATGGCTCTGAGCCCCATTGTTCACTGACTATCCTTTCACTTGAGGTTCCTTTGCTGCTGAGTGGGACAATCGGATTCTTTCTTCTTAGTAGCTTGTTCTGCCTTCTACTGATCTCTATTGAATTCTTCTTCCCCCTCATTCCTTGTATAGAATGAAGCAAGATGACATATGATTTTTAATGCTGAAGTGCTTAAAAATAGCCAAAAATTCTGAATTTCAGAGGAAAAATAGACTTCGTCGAAGGTGGTGGTTGCAATCAGTACGATTTTAAGCGGTATTGCTCGAAAGTGCTTAAAAGTCCCACTAGACGACAGTTGGTGAATTTTCATAAATTTTTGGCATGTCAAACGAGACCTTGGGAGATGCCCAGCAGTGGAAGACTTCAAGATGGACGCCCAAGATTTTTCAAACTTCAATTCAGGTACTGGACGTAGAAATGGGAGTGCCGGGGTGGCCAATGCTAAATGTCAAGTGGGAATAGACTTTAGGGGGAATAGACTTTAGTGGGAATAGACTTTAGGGGGGCCCAAGATTCATACCTTTTAGGGGCTCCCTTTGGAGCCCAACCAAAATGAAAATCATGGGGGGGGGGTTCGTTTTTTTCGCGTGTAGAGAAAGAAGACACCATTTTTTTTTCTTCACGATTGATGGAGGGGGCTATGGAGCCTACAAACAATCCCCCAACTGACCAGATGCCTGATCTTCATCCTATCTTTGCTCCTCATCGCCGGTCTCCGCGCGTGGAATGGCTGCTCGGCTGTGGAGATCAGAATTCAGTCTTTCTCTCTCCTGTTTCTCTCTCCTGCATAGAGGTGCTTCATGTGGCAAGAATCAAGAAGAGAATCTAGAGATGGATGCTTGTTCGGGAGGCACCGGATTGTTCCAAGAGGCTGAGGAGGCTGAAGGCTAAAGTTCTACGCTGAAATCCATGGCTGGTTGCTCGATAAAAAATCCCAATTAAATATTCAAAAAACCCGAAACACGCTAAAAAGTAGTATGCTCTATTTTATGAAAGAAATTTGCTTGTTTTTTATCGTTCATGGTCTAAATGGTGTGCACATGGGCTGAAATTTTATTTGAATGTTCCTTGCATTATTTTTTAGGGCTACAATCACTGTTATGTAGAACCCGTATTGATTTACAGCAATTATTAATTTTCAAAACCCGAAAAAATACTAATTTTGATGGAAATTAATAGTTTCTTTGATTTTGAGTGGGGAAAAATGAGTGGACATGGGATAAAATAAGGGAAAATTTTGAGTTTTGGTTCTAATGATCAGTCATTAGAAAAAAACTAGAAAGTACCTATTTTTATTAAAAATAAATAGAAAAAATAGAGAAAAATAGAAAAAATAGGTTTCTTACATTCGAAATAAAAAGGAAAATAAAGATCTATGTATGTGAATGTTTGACAGGGCTGAAGCATGAGGTTAAGCCTCAGTTTGGCCCCTGTCCTTTGTGTTAAAGTGCGTATCTATTGCTTTTACATACAAAAAATGACATAAAAGAACCTTTACACCTATGCACCGTAGCAAAATTTAAACGATGAGGGGGAGGATGATGTTATACAATAGTTTAAGCACTGAAATAATACAAAGTCTTATTTTTCTCTTTATGCATAACATTTAGGATGTGGTTTATTTAGACATAATGGATCTAGTAGCACGAGGTTTGCCTTGGTGCTAGGTTCCTACAATGAAGCATTGCCTATTAGCAAAAATTCATTAAAAGGGTTGTTTTTGCACGACACATAGGCTGATTTTAAACCATAATTGTTTGTGCACAAAAAAGCATTCACCATTGCATGAAACATACACATGGTATCTATTCCTGGCATGCATAGCAATTGGTTTAGTGATAAATTACCCACACTGGAGAGAGTAAGGTACCCAAGCTATAGGTCTAGACGGTGGGTCCAAGGGGACAAGTAAGTGAGGACTGGTACATTCCTGGAATGATATAATATTGGTACCAAGAGTGGAGTCTGTTTCGTATGTGTTATATGTGATAGCGATGCACTGAGGGGCCAATTCCCAAGGTGTAGGAGGGTCGTAGTGGGGTGCCTCCTATGTTATTCTACGTGGTGAATTACACCAAAATGTGTAGGGTCTCCCTCTGAGGACTCTGAGAAGGTTAAGGGTTGGACTACAAAATACGATACAAATGCAAAATGTATGTACAATGGCAAGGCAATGTGTCCTGTAGATGCTCTTGACCACGAGGCCGTGGGGTTGTCTTGTGCATGTTAGAGGTCTGGCTAAGGGTTGGACTACAAAATACGATACAAACGCAAAATGTATGTACGATGGTAGGGCAATGTGTCCTATAGATGCTCCTGACTGCGAGGCCGTGGGGTTGTCTTGTGCATGTTAGAGGTTTGACTAGTGCTCTAGCCAGTGCCGGCCCATTTTAGGTCCCATCACAGGATGGCTCATTGGAGTGGAGAGAGTGATACTCCTCTTGGATTGGTGATTGTTCAAGGGTATCCTCTACTACTTCTTCTCTTTCCATCTCCCCCAAGGCTTCCTGGATTATGGCTATCAATACCCCTTTGAATCCTATAGTTGATGCCTTGGACGCTGGTTTTTTCCTCTCTGACTCCTATGTTGTAGCTAGAGACTCTTCCCCTGTACTTCCCTTGGCACTATTACTAGCACCTTTGCCGATGTCTAGATTGTTTTTAAACATAGGCATTCGAGTTCACTTCATCCAGCGCATTTATTGCAAGGCTTTCCAACAAGGACACTTCTATTCTGTTCATGAGGGTGTTATATCTTTGGCTTGAGAAGACGTTGTGGACCATCTTTGCTTGTAGTTTGATGGCGGGCTTGAGAATATCACCCAAGTTGATTTCATCATTTGTGTAGACTTTCTTCTTGTCCATTCCCTAGCATCTCGTAGATATCTCTCTTCAACCCCTTCTCCAACTTGTCCACTAGCCCCAAAGCCTTCTCCATGATTTTCGGGCTAAGTTCAACTTCCATCCTTCTAGTGGCATCTCCATGTTTGATTATTACAATGCCCTTGTTCCTTTGGGCATCAAAGGTCTTTAGGAACTCAAACCATTTGCCATGATCTATGTCCTGGCCCACCTTCTCTAAGTACTTGGCAAGATTGCACTATTTTACTATCCGCCTGATTGTCTCTTCCGATGTTACCAGTTCCCCCAAGTTGTGGATGATGCAATATTTCAACTCGTAGAAGGAGCATATCTCCATGGCTGAGCCATATTTTCTATATTCCTCCTCCAAGAATGGGAGCTTGTTGGTTTTATCTTGCTGCCCTACCATTTGGGTTTGTGTCACCACACAACAACCCAAATTAAGTTCTCTTTAAAGGATATTTCTTGCATGGTAGGTAAAGTGATTATAAAAAACACTATTAGATGATAAATTGTATAAATCACAAAATGAAAACTTCCCTATCAATCTATCCATACATTTCACACAAGAACTTCATGAAGCATATTTACTAAAAGAAGAAGAAATTTCTATTCATCCTTTTCTTTTGAAGTTTAATTCCTATTTCGATTTTTCATTCACCTTCCACTTCACCCCCTCCCCCTTGAAAAATGATGAAAATCCTTTCTAGGATTATGGAAGTAAAGGTGTAAGTGCCTTCAGTGTGTTCTTGGTGTGCTTACTATTTCAAGAGCTAGTCATAAAACTTTGGGTTATATTCTAATATTGCATGGCAATCCATATCCTATGGATGAATGCCCACTTGTGTGATAATGAATGCGTCGGTCAACAAGTTGATTCAACTTGTAATGTGGAGTTCCTTCTCCGTTAGGATCCTATCCAAGTATGGATGTAGCATGATATTGTCATCTAATGGCGGATTTCTTGTCATGGCTAATACCCTAAATGAAGTTGGGGCAACATATGTCATGTCATACTCAGAAGTCTTGATGGCATGTTGTTGCTCTACATTGGTCATGATTTGATAACCCTCTTGAGCCCATGAAATGCGTGGAGTATACCACTTACATAAGAAATTGGACTCATATTCAACTAATCATTGGAGCTTATCAAGTTCTTGTCGTGGGCATGGGAATTGTGTTTTTCTTGAAGGATGTGATTAATCATTGGATTAAGACATGTTCTTGTGAGATTTCATTGGCAATCATCTCTTTTGCAATGATGGAGGCCTTAATGAAGATGAATTCATATTATTTCCAAGAACATGGCAAGGAATGTACCGCATTTGCTATGGGTTTGTCGAGTAGGCCTAAGTCCAAGCATTCGTAACTTCTAGCAAACAATGTGCAAGTTGAGTCCAATCATCGAATGCATGTTACTAAGTCATCCAGTGTGTCCATGGCCATGTTGGAAGCTGCTTCAATAATGGATTTTCATTGCTATGATGGCTTAAGGCCTATTGGTCGCTTTGGTTTAGTTGGACTGGACAAGTTGTTACGTGGTATTTCCACTTTGGGATTCTCATTCGGTTTGGTGAGCATGGTTTGAGAAGTTTGGAGTTTGTTTGACACTTTGTCGTCCGATTTTTGCACTGGTGTGATCGCATCAGAGTTATTAGGTGGGATCTCATTAATGATTGGTTATGTATTGATGCTTGGTTCAACTTTTGGTCGATAGACCATTGGAGCACTCATGAATTGAGCACCCTTCCTCTTGGTTTTTATACTACCTTCTTGTATTGATTTACATTTCTGAGCCTTATTTTTTGGAGCATGAGATTGAAGATCATACATGCCACTTGCGAGTTTGGGTAGCCATACCAAGGTATTACCTTTGTAGCAACCTTGGGCATGCAATAGGGCTTTTGGGACCTAGCACAGCCTAGTCACCTATGAACCATAGGAGCGGCAGCTTCTTTGTTTAGGTCTACAGTGTGGGTCATGAAAACTATGAGTTCCAAATGATTGACTTTTGTGAGGCTATGGTCTATGCTTGGGGACCTATTGGAGTGTTTTGTCCATAGCTTTGGGTGTGGTTTCTAGATGGTGGTGGGACTTCACAATGGGCATATGTTGTGGTGCACTACCCCCTCCTTAGGGTTGGCACTAGGTTTAACTACTGGTGGCACTATAGGCTCTTTGATGGCTGCGGTGTCCTTGCTGAAAGCCATTACTATTCTAACATTACCTATGGCAAGGTGGATGCATTGCATGCGAGTCGTAGTCAACATTACAGTGAACTTGTTTTTTGAACACGTGACCCAACAGTGATTCCTTACTTATACATTGTTTGTTAGGTAGCACATAAAAGATGATGGATAGACTCTCAATCTCGATAGAAACCATTACTTTGCACATCCCCAAGAGTGAATAGGACTACTCCCCAAATGGGCTAAGTTTTGCATTGGTTGGTTGCAATTGGGGTTGACCAATAGTGACCCAGTGATCATACATTAAGATATTAGAGTTAGCTCCCTTCATCAATTAGTGCACCAAAGGTGTATGCCTTCTGACCGGTCATTGTTATACGTAGGTAGGCTGGTGCTACTACTTCCTCATCCTCATCCTCAATTTCAGTGATAGTTGCAACTCTTGCCTTCATTGGTCGTCCCTTAACTTTGGCTAGTCCTTGAATGGGTTCACTTGCTTGCCCTTTCCACTTGGCTCCTAGTAATACCATTATTTGATCACCCTTCTTAAACTTCGTGAAGTACTTGGGCAAATCCTAGGGTTTCTTTTGTCGATTAGCCCCTCTGAAGGCTTCAACTACTTCCTTCCCTCTTCCTTTAGCCTCTTGCAACTTAGGTGGACTGGGAGGTCCCCCTTGGTGTGTTTGGTCATAGGTGATCATGGCATTTTGGGGTCATTGTCAGAGCTTAGCACCACTGACTCAGAGTTTACTCACAATCGTCACTTGAAGAGGCTATCTCCCTTGGTGGTTGTAGTTCTGAGGATGACTCCACTCCAAATAATGATGTGGTGCCAAGCTGAACTAATCCTGCTTGCTCATAATCTACTACCTTTAGGAATTCTAGCTAAGTTCGATCACAATCTACCTTGGAAACTCCTTCATTAACTCTAAATTCATTGACCTCTTGGGGTTTTGAATTTGCTCTGATTTGTTCAATTACTCTTCCATTTGTGTCATATTCTATGGTCTCCACTTCCTCTTTGCTTTCCTCACTAATGGAAAAAAATCTTCATACTTATCATCGAAATCCTCATACTCAGAATGTCCGTTGTTTCAAGGTTCCTATCCTCAAGTTTTTTCTCACTTATCATGAGAGTCTAGTTGTATGACATGTTTAGGTCATGTACCTTAGTCCATCGCCACTCCTTACTCTCTATGAGATCTTTGAGAGGCTTTAGGTTTGTAGTTGGGTTGCCAGCTAGCTCACTTGATAAGTACTCAAGGATTGTATGGAGTTCCAATTTGTTAGTTGGGACATGATAGTTGATTGGTGTTCGTCGGGGCTAATCGAACTCTATCCATCATGCATAGGGGCATTGTGGGTAGGTTAGGAGTTATGACTTTGTTGGGTTTGCTAGCTGAGTTTACAACTTGCCTATACTCATCCTCATCATTTGATAATGGGAGATCAATGGTTGCCAACACATGCATCTAGTTGCGCTCATTCTTAGGACAAGGAATATACTTCGTTATAGGTCCATAATCACTTTTGGCCTTTGAGTCACCCTTTAGCATGGCAAAGATGGCATCTAGGTCCACTGGTGAGGTTTTCCAAGTGTCCATCTCTACTCGGACTGCTACTGATCTATTGCTTAAGAATACCAGGCCATTACCCCAATCCTCTATCACTTGGGCATTCCTAATCCAAGGTGTGCCTAGTAGGATATCGCAATCCACTCCCTTCATGACTATGAAGCTCACGGATAATTGAATTTTTACTATCTTTAAAGGCCAATAGTTCTGGACTTTGAAGGGTCTAACCTTCATCCTGTTCACGAGTAACATTGAACCATTGTCTGTTATCCCCTTCTACATTGTATATACTAGGGCAATGATAGGTAAGACTATGTGCATCTTAGTGCCTCTCTCGAAGGCATTCACTTGTGGGGACTTAGACATTGGATTCAACATTAGGCTTAGTATGTGTGCCACAGCATCATGGTCAGGTAAGTCTTGTAGTTCATGTCTATTGGTTCATTCTACCCATTGCTTCGTGTGGTTAGAAAATTTCCAACCCTCTTCCCCCTCTCTGCTTCTTGAACTTGCTGCCAATGCTCTTAGATTGGTTATCTATTCATGTCATCCATGTTCTGCCTATGCGATTGTGCATGTGGTGATGTTGTTTCTCCTACTATGAAGTACATGGGAGAGACTAGTGGGCTTATGGTTGAAAGTTTGTTAATCTTGTCCTCAATGATAGGTTTAGTATCTTGCAAGTGGGATGATGCTTCTTTTATCCATTCTTTGACCTTATCCACAACCTTTAGTTGCTGATTGGGATTAGGGTACTCTCCAACCTTAGCACTTCCCTTCTCCCTCATCTTAGGAGCAGATGTTTCTGCTTCTACACTAGTAACTTGATTTCCCTTTGTTAAAGTGGTTGCACTCTCTACCTTGAGTGTTATTTTTGCCTCAGTCCTCTTTCTTCTCCTTCACCAGCTCTTCTTCCCTATAGAAGGTGCATCTAGGTTGCTAGGTCAAAGTAGTGAAATACCAAGTTCCTGCATTTGAGAATCTCTTAATAAAGAGATCCTTTAGTTAATTGAAATTATTGCATTTAGCATTATTTAGGATGGTAAACCAAGTCCATCCCATGTCTCCTAAGCAAAGATTGAATGCTTGTGCCCATTGAGTGGGGTACATGAGGTTGTTAGCCTCGCATACCTACTCAAACTACTTGATGAAGCTATAGGGGTCATTGCTTGCTTGATATTTGTTGAGTTTCTTGGCAACTATGGGTATCTTTGTTTGGCTCCTGGTATTTGGGTGGCCGGCTAATAATGATGCTGCCAAGGTTGCCCCACTTTGCTCAGCGCTAGTGTTGTCTAGCAATCTCTTCATGAGTAGCTTGCTCACTGTAAGGTCTACTTCTAAGGCTCTCTCTCTATTAGCATTTCCTCCCATTCTATTTCTACCTGAGATGGCTAGGATTATGTGAACATCATTGAGCTCTCTCTCTTGATGCAACCTCTAAGCCCTTTGCTCTTTCCATGATGTGCTATCCTTGTCTGCCAGTCATATCGTGTGATGAGTTGCCAGATGTCGTCCAAGTACCCTGCCACATTAAGGTCAAGGTCAAGGTTGCGATCATTCTCGTTTGAGTTGGTACCCTGGCATGGTGGTTGTCTCCTTACCCACTAGTATTTCCATGAGGTCAACTAGGCCGGCTAAAGATGCGTCTCTAATTTAGGCTAGTCCTTCATTCCCTTAGTGGTATGATGGTTCTATCTTCCCTAGCTCTTTGTCTCTTGGTGTCTTGGGTTACTTGTTCGGTCTTCGAGGTTGCACCCCTACTCATGGGTTTATTTCTTAGCTCAATCTCCTTTAATGTGTTCCTTGTTAATCCAATTAGTTGGCAAATATACACACACTTATATGCTTGAGTGGTGTTACTTAATGTGCACTATGCGAAATCAAGCTTTCTAGTTTTCACATGTGCTTAAGTGTCTATGATGTAGGGTGCAATATTTGATGAAGTCAATCACATCCAATCACTTTCATGCAATTGCAGCTCTTTTGTGCAGATAATGATTGGTTCTAATAGGTGGTCCAATGGGTGTTTAGCCTAGGCGGTCAAATTAGGTCTCTACTACGGGTAAGTGGCCGGTTGTCCATAATTTCAGTCATTCGTGGATTGTTAGGTTAAAGTTCTAGTGAGAATCGGCTATATGGTCTTGTTTGTAGGTCTAGGTTACAATCTAGAGTGCTGTGGAACTAGGTGTTGGTCTTGGAGGAAAAATTAGTGTTCTAGATAACTTGTCCAAGTCCCAAATTTAGTCGTCCAAGTGGGCTCTTAAAAGAAATGACCATCTGAGTGGTTAGGCTTGGACTCGGATGAGGGATGCCAGTCCAAGTCTAGGTTCCAATCTAGAGAGATGTGGAACTAGGTGTTGGTCTTGGCAGGTCTTGGAGGAAAAAGTAGTATTCTAAACAACGTGTCCAAGTCCCAGATTTAGTCATCCGAGTGGGCTCTTAAAAGAAATGACCATTCGAGTGGTTAGGCTTGGACTCAAATGAAGGGTGCCAGTTTGAGTGTCCGAGGAGTCAATCATCCGAGGCCTCTGAGGATCGATTGTCCGAGGCTTGAAAAAATGTTTGAGTCCGAGTGGACTCTTGTCCGAGTTAGATGTCCAAGTGGACTAAATATATTTGAACGCCCGAGTCTAATGGAAATTCGGCCAATTGAGACTCGCAGCAGTCACCATTTGAGCAGTGCAGGAAAGACGTCGAATGGTAAGAAATGGATAATACCAATCCAATGCACTATGTACTAATGCACCCAGGGTTTTGACTCAATGCAACAAACATCAGTCGAATGCGGTGATACTAAGGATTATTGCTATTGCTGCCTCTTAACATGTAGCTCTTTGTCTCTCTCTCAATAGCTCTCTCTCTCTCAATCTCTCAGTGTGCAAATAAGATCTCTCTTCCCCCTTTCTCACCTTTTGTTCCTCTCTTTTTCTTGTCTATCCCTATTCTATCCCACACATTAAAAATCTTTTTCCTTTCTTTCCCTGTTCCCTTGTTTCCTAGTTATACACAGACTTATCTTTTCCTTCTTTTCTCCTTATTTCTCAAATCTTAATGTTTCAAATCTAATCAAAATACACTTCTCCTACTCTAACCAATGCACACAAAGCTTCCTAAACTTGAACTAATCCACAAGAGAGATTGAATGGCCTTTGACTCCCTCACTTCCTACCTAAACCGAGCGTCATTTTAGAGACAATCTCCTACTCTAGCACTTGATTTGGAGTGCACAATCACTCAAGGTTGAATTAGTTTGTCCCAATGACGAAACCAAAATGTTGTCACTCTTGCAAGTACACCGCCAAGACCCACAAACCGCTTATTGCTTCAAGCATTTTAAGCTAAGAGCTATGGCTACCTCTCACATAGCCATGCACACTCTCCCTCACATACAAATGTGGTGAACTTGCCTTTATATCTGATTGAGTTACCTCCCCCCATGAATGTACCAGTAGCTCCACAATCCAAGATGCACTTTCATGCAAGCTTCATCTCCAAGCTCCAAGCTTTGAACTCCATAGCCATACGCAAGAAACGAGAATAATAGCTTCTCCATGGTCCCTCACTCTCCCACACACACACACTTCCTCTCTCACACTCCCTCTCTCATACACAAGAATGAAGTAACATCAAGAAGTAATAAGAGAGCAAGTTTGGCCACACACCAAGAATGAGCTTCTCCATTCACTTTTTGACTTTTATACATGCCCTATCTCCTCCTTAGGTGGCCATCTCCTTTTTGGTCCGGCATTCCTGCACTCTTTTTCCTCTTTCTTCCTATTAGCATTGGCCTTAGCCCTACCTCTCATTCTTTAGAACTTGGATGTGCTCTTTCACAAAATAAATTACAATGTTTCTGGCATCTTTTCTTGCTAAAATATTAAGGTGTCCTTATTCTTGTGCCCTTCCTCTTACATTTAGAATTTTTCTTATGCTTTGTGTCTTCATATTTTCCTGAGTGTGCCTTTGTCCTCCATCTTCCTCTTGCCTTTGGATTGTCTTCCACTTCTAATTTTTGGATGTTTTAAATCTTGGTTTTTTGAGCATTAACAAATACTTTGAAGAAAGGAAAAATACATGTCAATGATTATGTTTTGAAGGCAAGGAGCATTACAAATGCTTTGGTAGCAATTGATGCAATGCTTGATGATGATAATTTGGTTTCATCTACTTTGGGTAGCCCTAGCAATAAGAAGGCTAAAAAATCATTTGTCACTTCTGCATATGTATGGAAGCCATTTCCAGATTTTGATGAGTTTGTCTCTCATGATCACCAAAAAGATCAATATGTAGGGTGAATCATCTGAAAGAAGTGGTGAATAGGTCTAAGAATTTTGCTCAAGTTCAAGAAGGGGACATGGCAGATCCTCTTCGAGAGGCCAAGTTATGAGACGTGTTGATGATAACAAGCAAAACAAGTTAAATCAGCAATTCAATGAAATGCAGTTTTGAGGATGCCTATTGAAAATTTTAGAGGCATGGGAAGCTCTAGAGGAAGAGGTGACTGGTGTAAGAGAGGTTCTAGTAATTCTAATATTGTTTGTCATTATGGTGGCAAAACAGGTCACATTGCAGCCCATTGCTACGTTAAGAAGGATGATATTCGTAGTGGTGAATTGTAGTAAGGAAATTATGCATCATCTTCACGATAAAATAAAATAAAAATGAGTGTCTATTTGTTATGCAACATATGATGAATAATATTATACAAGAAAGGGACACATGATGATATATGGTATGCCGATTCAAATGTCAAGATTTACAAAACCTAGGTTATGTGCAAACGACTAGGTGATGATTCATGTCACCCAATTTCACATATTGAAAAGATTCCTTGTCCTTGCATGATGTCGAAACAAAGAGTATGTCAGATGTATTACATGTGCCATCAATCATAAAGAATTTAGTGTTTGTTAGCCAAATGGTAGAGCAAGGGTTGCAAGTTTGATTTAATACAAAATGTTATTTTGTAGAAGACTTTAATGATAAGTGCAGGTCGGACACAAAAGGAAGTAGAGTTGGCCACATGTTCACTTTAGATGGTGGAATTCTTACTATGATGTCCAAACAAAGAGTATGTCAGATATATTACATGTGCCATCAATCACAAAGAATTTAGTGTTTGTTAGCCAAATGGTAGAGCAAGGGTTGCAAGTTTGATTTAATACAAAAGGTTATTTTGTAGAAGACTTTAATGATAAGTGAAAGAATATGTCAGATGTATTACATGTGCCATCAATCACAAAGAATTTAGTGTTTGTTAGCCAAATGGTAGAGCAAGGATTGCAATTTTGATTTAATGCAAAAGGTTATTTTGTAGAAGACTTTAATGATAAGTACAGGTCGGACATAAAAGGAAGTAGAGTTAGCCGCATGTTCACTTTAGATGGCGGAATTCTTACTATGATGTCCAAACAAAGAGTATGTCAGATGTATTAAATGTGCCATCAATCACAAAGAATTTAGTGTTTGTTAGCCAAATGGTAGAGCAAGGGTTGCAAGTTTGATTTAATACAAAAGGTTATTTTGTAGAAGAATTTAATGATAAGTGTAGGTTGGACACAAAAGGAAGTAGAGTTGACCGCATGTTCAAATTAGATGGTGGAATTCCTACTATGAATGCTACTTATGTATGCTAAAGGAAAAGGAGTGGTTGAAAATATTAAAATATGGCATAAATGTATTGGACATGCAAATGTGCAAATATTGAAATTAATGCAGTTGGTTACAGGATTGCTTGCTTTTAGATTTGCAGAATTTCATAAAGTGTGTGAAGCATGTCAGTTGGCAAGCAAGCAAGACAACTCTTTTTACATGACAGAGATGTGAGTAGAAATATATTTGATATTGTGCATACAGATCTTTGGAACCCTACATGAAACATATATCTTGATGGTAGCAAATACTTTGTCACATTTATTGATGATTGTTCAAGAAAGCTATGTGTATATTTTATGAAGAAAAAGAGTGATATGAGTGATTCAAATATTTCAAGGCTATTGTTGAAATAGAAACATGCATGAAAGTTAAGTACTTGTCAGAAGGAGGGGGAGATTACCTCTCTAATGAGTTTAGCGACTTTTTGAGGATTCATGGGATAAATAGATAGTTTACTTTTGTAAGTTTATCTCACAGCAAAACAAGATTGCAGAAAGAAAAAATAGACAGATTGCAAAAGCTGCACGAGCATTGATGTGGCTGAAAAGAATATGTTAAAACATTTTTGGTCTAAAGTTGTTCATATTTCTATCGATATTAGTAGAGGAAGGATGGCGTGTTGATGTAGAGGAACTAAGAAGTAAGCTTGGAATGGTGATGTTGAAGAACTCGATACTTGGTAGAATGTCTTGAAGAGCAAATAACTAACAATTGACCAATGCTCGTGTGGTCATGATGGTTGCAGACCACTAATGTTGATGGGACTTGAGGGCTCCATTGTACCTATTAAGTCACTTGTGCTCTTATTACAAGTGTGTCTACCTTATGCAATGGTTTGTGTGCATGCACTTGTAACTAGGAGTTGAGTCGAAAACTTGGGATGTTGTTGCACACTTGAGGGCCTAGTTGGTGTGAAGTTGTGGTGCATTGCTATTCTCAAGGTGACAAATAATCTGAGTATACCTAAGATATCCTGCCCTTGATGTTCCCTAAGTCTTTGAGTGCTTGAGATCGACATTTGATCCACTATTTTATCTAGTTTAGAGACAAGTTCATGGTGCTTTCTTGCATATGTCATGATTGCATAGGATAGCATTTAGAGTATTATACTCTCTTTTCTATTGGGGCTCTTCTTAGTGCTCCTCATTTTTCAACGATGGAATCTCTTATTTGCTGCTATAGATCCTCCTGATTCTTAGCTTTCCCGTATTATCTGCCATTTTAGGATGCTATCTATCAAACTTGTAGTCACTAAAATGTCTATAACTTTTGATCTCGATGTCTAAATATAGTAGTTTTTTTCTTCAAATCAAAGGGTATGAAGCCTCTTCAAAATATGCCATTGACTTTTCTATTAGAATGAGTGCAAACAATTATATAGCTTGAACTCAAAAAATTATGTAGCTTGAACTCTATGATTATCTAGAATATGCTTACACCCTATGGGAACCTTGTTTTGGTCTATGAATGCCCTATATGATCTATCTAAGATTTGTAAACCCTATTGGAGTCCATATAAGACATGTAGGAACTTGTGAATGTCCTGTAGCAACCTGTAATACCCTACTCTAACCTATAGCAACATATAATACCCTACTTTAAATTGTAGCAACTTATAAATTCCTTGTATAGATCTAAGAATACCCTATTTCTTCAAGAATGCCTTCAACTTTCCTTCATCTTCAAAACTCCACATAGGGGTACCTATGTGAGGAAAAAAATAGTAAGATAGGATTCCCTACATGGGCTTTAAACTAAAGTTCCTCCATGGGTTGAGTTATGGACCCCTTTAAGTTATTTGATAAATGAGGAAGGATCACCTCTCTTTTGTCCTATTATGTCCCTCAACATCTATCTTTTTCCTTGACAAGTATAGTAACATAGAAATTCAATCCTACTTTGATCTAATAGAGAATGAAATTGGAGCAATGAAATGAAAGGCAATAGGCTTAAGAGAGTACCTTCATGATCACTAACTCATTGATCTTACAACTACTTTCTTTTAGATTTCAAGAGGGAAAAAAAGCAGTTAAAGGATTAGAGCAATAAATTTGTGCTATGATCCAATCTTGATAAACTTTCAAGCATAGTGCAAACAAGAGACCATTTAGGTTACTAATTTGGTTAAAGGATCCATTCTAACAAAGAAATGCCTCTAGATTTTAAGAAGAAATCAATTATTTGATCTCTTAAAGCAATTAGATAAGGCTTAGCAATTGGATAAGAAAGCGATATTAAGAATTGAGTATAGGTACCTCTTCCATAAACTTGATGTAGACTTGGAAGCTCAATGCAAATCCATTGCATTCTCCCATTTCATGATAGTTGGAAGATTGATGTAGCTTCAATCCTTAGTGATCTCCAACAATCTTCAAAGCTTAGGACTAAAAGATTGAGCCTATGTATGCATTTTCCCTAGATCAAGCTTCATAATGCCTTCTTGATCTAGAATACTTCAAAAGTCTTCAATCTTCAAGGGAAATTAAAGTACCACTACTGTAGATAAACCTTAGGGCCAAGATTTGAAGTCTTCTTCAAGAAATGCCAAGCTTAGAATCAAGCTTTCATGATTATCCCTACCCTCCTTGGGGTTTTAAATGAAGAAGAAAAGTCAAAAAGATGAAAAATTATGCACCATTTTTAATCTAAAACTTACCAAATGACAAGAGCAAGTAGGAGCAAGCATGATCCACAAGAATAATTGATGACTATTGACGTTTCTAGGTGTTGAAATTTAGTGTAATTATGTTGGCAACCTACTGCCATTTTACGAAGCATTGGAGTGATAGACTCTTCAAAATGGTATTAACTTGAAGGTTGAGATGCCTAGAATCCTCTCCTACAAATGGTTTGTCACGTGCAAGGTCAAATGAAGAGATAGAAGCTTGAAAGGTCTAAGGCAACTTAAATAAATGTAGAAGAAGAAGACTCTTTTGAAAAGTAACTATAGTTTTTGTCCACTCTCTCTTTTGCCAAAATGGCTAAAATTTGGTCCATGACCTACCATCTAAACCTTGATGTTGCCAAATTTACCTAGGAATCATATCAAAGCCATCAAGAATGGATGCTTGCTACCTACTGTGGCAAACCTCAAGTCATTGTAGTGATCTTTGTACTTGTTGTACTTGTGTTGCAATAGATTAACCAAGAGAAAAATAAGAAAATTTGGATACAAAAAGTAACTAATAATGAATCAAAGACTAAAGCTCTTATACGACTTACAAGAGAGGGACCTAGAAAGGAGAGAGAAAATAGAAAGAAGAGAGAGGAATAGTGTGCAAAGGAGAGAGAAAATAGAAAGGAGAGGAAAGAGTGCCAAGGAGAGAGAAATACTAAAATAGAAGAATGAAAGAGAGAAAGAAGGGAGAGAAAGAAGTCGAAGCCACTGAAATTGTGGAGAGGAAGGTTGGAGATGAAAGAGGACTTATTTATTATTCAATGATGAAAAAATAAGGCCACTTCTTTACATTAGTAGGTTAGTTATGTATGCTAGATGATTGATAGTTAGTATATGTTAAATAATTAAATAATTTTTTAAATAAAATAAAAAAGTTACTAATGAGTGGAGCAAGGGGTAATAGGGAGGGGTGGTGGCCCATTTATGCACCACCATAATAGTTACCCCCTCTCCCCTCTCTTGCTTCTCCAGTGGCCTCCTTACTAGCCTTCCTCTCTCAATCCACCACCTTAGCATCTGCACCCCCCTTCCTACATGACATTGTTGACTCCTCTCTCCCATGTGTGTGTGTGTGTGTGTGGGTGCGCATGCACGTGCGCGTGCGTGCGTGCATGTGTGGTGATGATAAGTGAGAAAATCTTGAGCTCAAGATCTCGGAAGTGAGGCATACAGGATTGAATTCGCATGTGAATTGTGACTTCCTACCTTATCTCCTTTTTTCTATCTTTCATTCATGATTGCACTTAAGCGGTGCACAAAAAAGATCTCCCTAGCAATTATAGTAGGCATGTCATACCAACTAAGTACTTCTAAATTAGATAATCCAGTCACACTAGAATTAGTTTCATGAATTCAAGAAAAAAAGAAAATATCATTGTCCTTCTATACCAAATAGTTTGCATAGATGAATCAAGAAAGAGCAAGGAAATTGAATTAGTAATCAATTTGCATAAATCATAATACATCCATGATAAAGCTTATGTCCATGATAAAGTAAAGGAAAATTATAGGAACTAGAATATGGTTTAAATTCGCTTGGAACGTGCATATGGGAATACTTTGCCAAAATTTCATCTCTTTTGAATATGATTTGAACAATATTAAAGAATATGAATATCAATGATACATGTGTACAAATTAGAAGAGTCCACAACAATCCGCAATAGGGGGACGTACATATAGTGGTGACTACCTCAAGATTTACCCTAAGACAAAGTCTTGGGAACATGCAATGTAGGGGAAAGAGACTTAGAGCAAGAGCATGTGTAGCCATAAATGACCCTATGTCAATGAATTAGCACCCTTGCTAAGAAGAAGGTTGTTCATAAGGTAGTGACAAGAGATGACCTCACCAGTTTGCTTAGTTACCATGTAGGATATGTGAAGCGTTTGAAAGTGCACCTAGTGAGAATAAAGGAAGTGTTGTTATTGAAGAATGCATAGATATATCATTGTCAAAGACAATGGTCATGCAATGCTATCGCTAGGAATAGTTAAGGTAAGAAAAATTAATTAAAGGGTTACTTCAAATCTAGTTAATGCTTGGATAGGCGTGTTCTTATCTAAGATAGGTATCATGAAATGGTATCATCTTGAAATTCTTACAATTACTTTTGGATTTCTATTTGGTAGAAATGATTGTGCCTCCGTAGTATGGCTGATCATGGATGCGATTAAGGCATTTGGTGGTGATGTGACTAAGAGGAATTGAAATATATATAAAAAGAAGTGAGACCAACATTGTACTCCCCCTCAAGTCTTACTAGGTGTAGCTTTTTCATCCAATTGGATGTTATTCTCTTGAGTGTGAGATTGCCACCTATATGATAATGTCAAACGTGTGAGAACGACTCCCTACTATGATGGCATGGGGCCAGATGGGATCTCTAGTCATATTAACATTAACCCCAACTAGTATTATGATAATAAAGAAAATCCTCAATGAGCACAATGAGTGACATCAAAGAGACTCTAATAAGAAGAGAGGAGCAAGGCTGAGACCAAACGGGCTAGGGTCAACAATATCCAATGTTAGGATATCAAAGTTTGGATTGAGGATGAGAGAAATTGAGATGGATTGAATTATCCCTTTAATCTCAAAATTGAGAGTGGTTAATTTACTCTAAGTATTGTTTGGGAAGGGTTACTTTTAACTTCTTTTGTATTGTGACTAAAGGTGCTCAATGAGCCTCATGTGATGGGCTAATTAAGAAACTTGTCTTTATGTGTTCTCATAGTGTGGGAGGACCTTAATTAAATATTCAAGAATGCCAAGTGCATTGGGTGAAATGTGGGTGGATGATCATCATGATGATTATAATATCATGTAAGGACTTGATCTTTCAACCTTAAGTGCATATGTGATGCTTCAAAGTTATGCATACGAAGTAAGTTAGTAATGCTAGTGTTTATCTAGGTGTAAAGAACCCAATTCTCACTAGAAGCAATTAAACTAGAAATACAAAGAAATAGACTAAATTGCCAAGAAACCATAGCCAAGGTGGCTAAGCTAAAATGATATTACCATTAATGGAGAAGAATCAATTGACGAGAGGTTGCAACATGGTATGCACCCTGAGCTATGGTGGCTAAGAGTATGCACCCTCTTAGATGGTGGGAGGTTGGGACCTCAAACATGAAATGTTAGAAAATGTCAAAAAGATCCTTGACCAATTACAACTTAGCCTTTTATACTTAACCCTAGTAGGCTAAATATTGGCTAAGGCATTAAAGCATTTTTACTCTATTACAAGCCATCTTGGCCTAAAAGAACTTTGTCCTCAAAGTTGAATTTGGGACAAGATACAAGGATGAGTACAAGGATAGCTTGAAATAGAAGTCCATGTTGAAGAAGACTAAATAAGTCGATGAAGAAAGAGCATGTAAGTGGAACAAATTGTTGTAGGCTGTCCAAAACAGATTGTAGTACAAATTTGGCCATAACTTGAAGTAGAATTGTCCAATTTTCATATGCAAGCTATAGAAATGTAGAGGACAATATGTAGTATCCAACCATGCCATCAAAATCAAATTTTGATGAAGATAAAGCAATTAGTACAAAAATTTATTACAGTCTGTTGGTTACTGTTCAGTGAATGAAGCACGGAAAGTGATCTGCACTCATGATGTCATCTTTCATGAGGATAAAATGCATATGCAGCCTGAGAAAGTGATTGAGGTACGCAGAGTTATCTTTCAGGAGGAACCACCTACTCCTGTTCAGCTCGTTCCACGGTCAGCTAGACAGCGTGCGGCATCACCTGATGCTCATGGACCCGATGCTAGACATGCTAATGTTAGACAAGATATCAGTCAGGTAGTAGAGCCTAGGTTAATGTATTCTACCAGAGATAGACGACCTCCTGACCATTTTGTGCCCTCTATGGATTATGTACTAGTTACAGATGCATGAGAGTCTCTCACTTATGATGAGCCTATGTGCAGGGGTGATTGTCACTCTTGGAAGAGGGCTATGCAGTCTGAGCTTGACTCATTGTATAAGAATCAGACTTGGGATTTGGTTTCCTTGCCTTAGGGTAAGAAGGCTTCCTTAAAACCTGCATTCTTCTACTTAACACTAATCTTTTCGCGTTCATAAATGATCAAACTGTTGAGTGTTGAAATGACTTGTTTTTTGGCTGATTTTTGTTATTTTTGAGAGCTGAATGGTTGATTTTATGAGATGATTGATTGGTTTGGAAGTGGTTTGAGAGTGTTTTGGATGGGTTGGAATGGTTTTATTAAGTTCATGATGTTTATTAGTGGAGATATGAGGTTATGTGATGTTCTGATAGGTTCTAATTGGTTTTGTATACCTTCTGTATAGCTTCTGTTTTGTTCTGATTGTCTTCTGTAAGGAGGGATGGATTGATGATTGATGAAGATTGAGATCTTGTGAAAGCTTATTGAATAGTTTTTGAGAGTTTGGAATGGTTTGAGTATGAGTTATGTGGTTTTGACAACCTTCTGTAACCTTCTGTAGGTCTTCTGTAGAGCTTCTATCTCTGTACTGTAGCTGTTCTGGTACTGTACTGTGACTGCTCTGTATGCTTCTGTATGTGTTCTATAGAATGTATGTGTAGCTTGGGAAAGTTTTCTAGCCTTGGAAAGAGGTGAATACAAGTGCAAAATAGCTAAAACAAGTGAAAGAAGTAGCTACTGAAGACTCAAGTAAAGACTGGAGTGAAGTGACAGTAGTGAGTTATGAAAGGACACTGTAGTGGCTCTGGTGACTCTTCATATCAGACATACCTCTTGGGAGGGGTATCCATGACCTAAGAAGGATTATTGAGAGTGATTATGAGAGATTGTAGTGAGGATATGATGTATTATTGATGGAGAGAGAGAGAGTCAGAGATAGCCAATTCTATTGAAACAGAGTGATTGTATATGAGAGAATGAGAGAGAAGACTATGAAGATATTGAAGATGAATACTATGTGATGTATTTCCATTCAAAGATGGTGTATTCCTTTGCTTTCTTTGTTATATTGATGGATTTTGTGAAGATATTGAAGAATATGGTTGATTCTATCAAATCCGTGGGAGATCTACATGATGCTGCATGAAGATTTGTTGTGCCGGTTGTTCTTTTCTTCATTGTGATCATATAAAACCTAATAAACAAGCTTGTTGATGTTACAAGATAGATTTTCTTGCAAGAGAATTCCCTTCTCCTTGGTGTTCCTCTTGGGGCTCCATGTTTTTGGTGCGCAGCCAGGGAAACTTGCCATCAACAAGCACCAAAAGAGGCTGAAAATGAAGGAAATGGCATTGCCAAGAAAATAAGAATTCAATGGATGTTTGTAAAGTTCCTTCTTTCACTAAAGAGTTGGAATTTCTCATAATCAAATCCACTTTCCACAAGAAGTTCATCCCACAATGGCCGAAACACATCACCATCATGATGCATGCTCTATGTGATGGACAGTGTCCTCTTTCTGTTGAAGTAGCAGAAACTTGCATCTTGGTAGCAAACTGTTTGGGAACAAATTGAAGAGCAAAAACAGAGAGAATGACCATCCATGGAAGATTTGGCTTTCATTGAGAAGTTTCCAGACATCATCAAGTGGGAGATTGTGAAGGAGCTTCAGGAGTCTTGGTCTGTGGAGGTTCACAGAGACAAGAAGGAAAAGAGTTGGAATTTGTTCGTGGATGCTCAATAGCAAGATACGTGGGATGCTTGGTGCACTGATAATCTTTTGTTTTTCCAATTAGCAACCCACTGGAAGTTGGTAGACAGAGTGTTTTTCACAACATACATTGTTGAAACCATCAGAAGCTGGCACTACTATGATGATGGCACCACCACAATGCTCAGACGTATGCATTTTGACACCTTCAGAACCGAATACCTTCCTCTGTGCAGTGGCATGAAAGCAGAATTCAGAGATGTTGAAAAGGAAGAAGTAGAAGAAATGTTGGCAAGATAGTCCTCCAGAGACTGAAGCCTTCTGTTAACCCTCTGTGGAGCACTAATAACAGAGTGGAGCCAACCCCCTGATGAATGACGCAATAAAGAAGCAAGCGTTAGAATGAGTCCAGAGGTATGTGAGAAGAGAGAAAGCAAAAATCAAAGCTGAGAATGAGCTTGCAACAGAAGCTGCCTTTGACGCCCTTGCGGAACTCTTTACAGAAGTCCCAATGGCACATCAAGCCCTTCCTCCTCCTGCTGGAGGTCCACTTCCAAGCTAGATCTGTCCTGGAAATATTGATGACAGGCCAGCGAATGTAGTCCCGTTGCCAGTTTTTAAGGGAGAGTACAATGAAGACCCCGATCTTCATGTAGCAGAGTTTATGGTAGCATGTGTGGCTAACAACGCCAGAACCCCTGAGCATTGGTTAGCAATATTCCTCGCCACTTTCAAGGGCGCGGCGTTTCAGTGGTATGAGAGACAAGCAACAGGAACTTTTGGCACATGGGACGACCTGAAGTTGGCCTTCCTCACTAAATTCAGGCGTGAAGGTTTTGAAGAGCGGATGCGAGAGGAATTTATGAACCTAAGTCAGTCCTCTGGAGAAAGAGTAGAAGCTTATGTCTCACGAATGGAATCCATCCTGAAGAGATGGACTAACCATAATCTAGATGATGGCATTTAGAAGGGGGTGTTTCTCAGAGGATTACAACCCGAAGTCCGTAAGTTTGTGGAGCTGCAAAGATCAGCCACACTGCAAGCTGCAACTGAAGATGCAAGACTGTACGATAAAGTGGAAGCTAGATTGGCGATGAATCTAGGAAGAGGAGTTCTACCTCCTCTGATGCCAGGAATGATGTACCCAACAAATGCAGTCCCAGGGATAGTCCCCTACCCCTACCCACAGATGCCCCCAGTATCACAGTACAGTGCACCAAATCCACAGTGGCCACAATCCATGCCTCAAATGATGATTCAACCACAACAACAATGGTCCCAAACAATTTCCCCAATGCCAAATCAGCAGCAACAGTGGAACCCTACCAACTGGAGCCAACAACCAACACTCCAAACAGGAGCTCTGAATCAGAATCAGAACAGAGATCCCTCTGCACTAGCCCAACCTGTTTATGCAGTGATTACAGAGACTCCTCAAAACTCTACTACCAGTACCTCAGGAGGAGAAAGCTTGAAGGATTACTTATCCAACTCAGTTGCAAATATCAAAAAGGAGTTGATGGATGTGATTACAGAGCAGTTACAGACGCTGAAAGTGAATACCGCTAGCATATCCAACGTTGCAGGAGCAGGAAGAGATGTGATGTGGTCAAATACTTGGTGTGGTAAGTGTCATCAAGCAGGCCATTTAGCCACTGAATATACACGAAAACCAACCATTCCTGGAGCCTTCTGTTCCTACTGTTTGCAGAAGAACCATACAGAGAATATTTGCTCTTTGAAGGAGATACATGATAGGAGAAGAAAGAAAGAAGACGCAAGATTCAACTTGTTGGAATCCAAAATGACAACACAGGATATTGGACCCAAGCCTAGAGAGTTTGGTCCTAATTTCTGTCCAAGAAGATTTCCATCCCAAAGTTATAGAGGAAGACAGTCTGGCGGTGGTCAGAGATCAGAAGTGGAGTGTTACAGATGCGGAGAAAAGGGACATGTTTCACCAAATTGTCCAAATCCCAGAAGGTCAGTGGATTACAAGCCCTTATGCAGTCGATGCAAAGGAGAAGGCCACATTGCAAAAGACTGTCCAAGCCCAGCCCCAGTGAAAAACAGCGCTACTGATAGTCCATCCAAGGCCTAAGAGCTTACCTCCAATTTAGTGGAATTGGAAGTTGCTACCATCACGCATGCAAAGAAGAAGGAACCACCTATCAAGAAAGAAAATAATCCTCCTGCCAGAACAGTAAAGTTCAATCTTCCACCAGAAGAACAGAACAGAACAGAGCCTCACAGTGCTGTACAGAGCACTACAGTGCCACAAAGAGTCACAGAGACAGTTCCAGAGACAGGACCAGAGGTCCAGGAGATAGAAGAGGAGGAAGTTCCACAAGTGGCAGAAGAAGTTCCCATGATACCCTTGTTGGAAGAAACAAGGAAAATGAAAATGAGTGTCGCCCCATTCCTTAATTGGTTAGAGAAGCCAGTGGATCCTATTAAGGAATACGATCTGGTCAGAGATCTAGATACCTTTAAACCAAACCTCACATTTCGACAATTATTGATGTTGTCTCTCAGTTGCCAAAAAAGGTTCAAAAGTATACTGACAAGAAGACGTGGATTAAGGATTGCTCCCTTAACAGCAACAAAGTCCAACAAAGCTTCAGAGCCTGTAAAAGAAGTGGATGTGGCTAACGCCTTTCTAGATCCGGGTACCCCAGAGACTGGCGTGTGGATAGAAGGCTGCTTCATTGCAAATGCACTGATTGATGGAAGCTCATCAGTGAACATTATGATGGATGTGACAATGAAGGATCTAGGCCTACAAGGTGTGCAACCAACCCAATGGCTCATCAGACTGGCGGATCAGAGCAGAATCAAGCCTTTGGGCATTCTCTCATATGTGAAGACTACAATGGCTGGAAAAGATTATTGGCTAACCTATCTGGTGGTGAAACCAAACTCTTATGGTATATCCTACCCCCTATTACTGGGCAGACCATGGCTTTTTGAAGCCAGAGCAAGGATGGATTGGTTCAAAGGAACCTTGACCTTGGGTAGAGGACCTAACAAAGTGGTGCTGAAGCTATATGGTGCTCAAAAGGGACATGGATCCACCTCCTTGGAATTATCTTCTGACTCCCCTAATGAGGCTATAGATGGAACATCAGCAGAAGATGCTGTCAAATAGATCCTTCCCAAGAAAACAGTGGCACGTTTCTTAACAGTGGATACTGTAAGCCAACTCCCAAAAGATGCAAAGCCATTATCAATGGGTGAATACTTCCTACCTGAACCAAGAATGATTTCCGAAATCACTTCTGACAGTGAGATAGAAGCATGGATGTACTGCTCTCCCTGTTACATGGCTATAGCATAGCCAGAGACAGAGGCAGAAGATGAAACAAAGAACCTGTTCTTCTCTTACAGAGCTCCTACAGAGATAGAGACAGAGACAGAGACAGAAGAGGATGGAGATAATATGGAAGAAGAAGGTTATGAAAGCGAGATAGAAGAGTCTATCCCACCTGAAGAGGATACATATGAAGAAGAAGTTTCAGAAGCCTCATAAGCAAACGAGCTCATGCTATGGGACAGAATGACAATGGTACCATTTGGTCTGGTAAATGGATCTTCTCATATGCAAAATCTTTATAGGAAATGGATTAAGAAGACCAAGCCGTCTTTCAGCAGTGGCTCTTGCCGTCCTAACCCACCTTTGCCAAGAAAAGATGATGATGATGCACCGTGCCAACAAGCACCAGTCTCACAATTCCAACAGAAATTAGAGGGTCCATGTTATGTGATATTCCTGGACGTGTCATCAGAAGATGAGTCTTCAAGCCAAGAGGTAACTAATTGTGAAACCAAACCCGAAATGGCTCTAATCCCATTTCAACATCTAAAGGAGCAACCTAATCTCCACCAAAAAAGGAAGTTGGTTCTAGTGGGACATCAGAAGAGGACACCACTCCCTTGAAGGAGTCAGATCTGTACCCAGAAGCAGTCCGTGGGACCTTCATCCGAGAAGTAGAAGGTGAAAGGCAGTTAACCTTTGTGGATGCAGATGGCACTGAACGCCATTTGAAGGTGGGTAGCAGCCTCCTAGAAGAGGAGTTGTCAACTTTGTACAACTTGTTGAAAGAGAATTTGGATGTGTTTGCGTGGTCCTATAAAGACCTAAAGGGGATTGATGCCACAATATGTCAGCATCATATTGACTTGGAGCCTGATGCCAAGCCAGTACGGCAACGACAGAGGTGGTACCCAAGACAAATAGTGAATGGGTTTCACCCATCGTGGTGGTACCCAAGAAGAATGGCAAGCTTCGAATATGTGTGGATTTCCGCAAGTTGAATTCCAAGACAAAGAAGGATCACTTTCCTATCCCTTTCACAGACCAACTGTTGGACACAGTGGCAGGACATGAGCTTTATTCCCTTCTAGATGGGTTCAGTGGATACAACCAAGTGCAGATAGCAAAAGAAGACCAATCCAAAACAACCTTCACTACAAAATGGGGGACCTACGCTTATTGAGTGATGCCATTTGGGCTCTGCAATGCCCCTGCTACTTTCCAGCAAGTCATGATGGCCACATTCCAAAATCATCTGCACGACTTTATTGAGGTATATTTGGATGACTTCTGTGTCTATAGTTTGATCCGAGAACACTGGGGACACCTGGAACAATGCTTTGACCGATGTCGGGAGTATGGATTTCCCTCAACCTCGACAAATGCATCTTTGGGGTCTCTTCTGGAGTTCTGTTGGGCCACATTGTCTCTGCACAAGGGATATCAACAGACCCTGCAAAGATCGAAAAGATTGCAGCTCTGACAGCACCCACCAACCTCAAACAATTGAGGGGATTCCTAGGCCATGTGGGTTACTACAGAAGGTTCATAGCCCATTTTGCAACAAAGGCAACCTCCTTGCACAAGCTTCTGAGGAAAGATGCAAAGTTTGTTTGGACGGAAGAATGTGACAAAGCCTTCAACACTTTGAAGCAGCGTCTGATTGAGGCACCCATTCTCCAACCTCCTGATTGGATGAAAGAGTTCCATGTACACATTGATGCATCCATTGAAGGCTTAGGCGTAGTTCTATGCCAGAAGGGCTCCTCGAAGCTAGATCAACCCATCTATTATGCAAGCCGAAAAGTCACTGATAGGGAACGGAACTATACAGTGACAGAGCTTGAGTGCTTGGTAATGGTGTTTGCCCTGGAGAAGTTTCGCCACTACCTCCTATCTACCCACTTTAAATTTTATGTGGATCATGAGGCCCTGTCCTTCCTGATAAACAAAGAAGATGTGAAAGGACAAATGATGAGATGGCTCCTTCTATTCCAGGATTTTGACTTTGAGGTAATTACCAAACCTGGTCGTTCCCATGTTCTGGCTGATCATCTGTCACGTATCCCACAAATTGCAGACGAGGAGCAGGATGATCCAGACCTCCCTGATGCTTCCCTATTCCTAGTAGAAACTGTAACCCCCTGGTATGTAGACATTGCCAATCTGCTAGCAACCCAACAGTACCCTCCTGGCATTTCTAGTCGGGAAAGGAAGAAGCTTATGTTAGAATCAGCCCCCTACACCCTGCTAGGCAGCACACTGTACAAGAAAGGCAAAGATGAAGTGCTCAGAAGATGTGTTGCAAGATATGAGATTGGGATTGTTTTGAAGGCTTGCCATGATGAGCCAGGTGGAGGCCACTTTGCAGGAGAAGCTACAGCTAGGAAAGCTCTGCTCGCAGGATACTGGTGGCCTACCATTCTCAAGGATGCCTATGATTACTGTAAAAGATGTGATGCTTGTCAGAGAATGGGGAAACCCACGAAGACAAGTGCCATGCCACTGCAACCTATCCTTCCTTTGAAGCCTTTCGAGACGTGGGGCATCGACTTCGTAGGCCCGATCGATCCTCCCACTCGAAGGAAATAGAATAGATACATCCTTGTATGTACGGATTATGTCACAAAGTGGTGTGAAGCTAAAGCCCTAAAGCGAGATGATGGTAACAGCGTGGCCCTGTTCATGTACGAGAATATCATCACCCGTTTTGGCAGTCCCTTAGAGCTGGTAAGTGATAGAGGTACTCATTTCATTAATAAAGTCATGGAAGAGTTGATAGAGCTGTATAAGATCCGCCATCGCAAGTCCACTCCTTATTACCCCAGAGCCAACGGCCAAGTCGAAGTCACCAATCGCATCCTCTGCTCGATTCTGACAAGAACAATTGCCGCACATTGTCTGATTGGGACGATCGACTTACAGAGGCCCTCTGGGCGTACAAAACCTCCCATAAAGCAGCAACAGGACAGACACCCTTCCAGCTGGTGTATGGTACAGAAGCTGTTTTCCCTATTGAACTGGAATTACCCTCTTTGAGAGTGGCTATCAAAGAGCATTTGGGGGACGATGATCCATTGCAATGTCGTCTCCTGCACCTGGAATGTTTGGACGAAACTCGTAGGATGGCTCTACAGTGCATGGAAGCCATGCAAGCTCGATGTAAGGCTTACCATGACAGCTTCATCAAGCACAAGGAGTTCAAAGAAGGTGATTTGGTCCTAGCCTATGATTCACGATTTGGCAAGTTTCCCGATAAGCTTCAACAGCGGTGGATGGGCCCATATAAGGTACTTGCCGTCAACCCTAATGGCTCTGTCCAAGTGCAGACCGTTGATGCCTCTGATGATCCCTTCCTGATCAATGGATATCGCCTGAAGAAGTACTTCCCTCCTTGGGGATCCTGACAATCATGGTTATCTGATCCTTTCCCTCATTGGCACGGCATTGTACTTCTTATGATGCTACTTCTGATAGCCGTTCTTTAGCCACTCCTGATGAGGTGGACACAACCCTCTGTCCCCTCAACCCTACCTTCCAGCCTTGATCTCTTATCCTCTATTTTCCACCAGCGACAGTGGCGAGGTTGGTTTTGATACATGGTCTTTCTACCATTCCCTTGCTTAATTTGAAGAGACAAAAAATGAATATATATATATATATATATATATATATATATATATATACATATATATATATATATATATATATATATATATACATATATATATATATATATATACATATATATATATATATATATATATATATATATACATATCGGTCATGGGAGAAAAGAACTTAGGTCCTTGTCATGCCAACCTATTCTTCGAGAAAAGGTGGAAACACCCTCGGGAGTAGGAGAAAAAGAAAAAGAAAAAAAGAAAAAAAAAGAAAAAAAAATCTATTATGGGAGAAAAGGAAGCAATTCCCTATCATAGCAGGTCTCGCTCCAAGAAAAGGTGGCACCACCCAGCAGTCCAGAAAGTGGATTCATTAATTGATATCCCCAGGATCCAATTTCAAAGCTACCTCCCTTGGTACGCTGTGTCCTGGGTCTTTCTGCAGAGCATCTAACTGTTCTCTAGCAGACGACATGTCCTATCCAACATAACGTTCGATTTGATGGCTACCTCCCTGGGTATACCTCTTCAACAACTGACGACGCGATCTTCATCGACAAACAATCGAGTAATGTGAGCTTTCATCCTAACCGAATGGGATTGTGAGTATGGTTGCCCTCTGTATCTATCAGAGAGTGAGATAGAGGGTGGGGCGAGAAACCAGTCTTTTCCCTTCAAATCAAATGAGAGGTGAGAAGTGTGAATGAAGTGTTGCACGCACGGGATGGGCCTCTCAATGCAAAAGCACAATTTGTTTCTGTGCACTACACTATAAGGCTCCCTGGCCTTTCTTCTCGCACTGTATGCCGGCACAGGGCGGGATGCACAGTTGCACCATCAAATGCGCACAAGGCATACAATCTTTGCACACCTGATCGTGAGGATTATATCAATGGGTTTCAGGAAATGGCTGCCCTCCTGTATCTATCAGCAGAGTGTGAGACAGAGGGTGGGCTGAGTGTGACTGGAGTTTCTTCAATCAATTACCGAGAGGTGAGATTGAGGGACATTACGACACTTGGAGTCAGGTATGTTCCCGTTTCCCTATGCACCCACGGGATGGGTCTCTACCATCATCACAGGACATGTCACCCTGTTCTGTACACTGCACTGTAAGGCTTTCTTGCCTTCCTCCTTGCACCTATGCCAGATGGGTTGGACGCACTGATGCACCATCAACTGTGCACCCTGGTATACTCCCTCTGCACCATTCCCCTTGTCGATTCCTAAACCGGGTATAAGATATGGGTTTCAATCATTCTTCTTTGAGTGATATTAGTCATGGGGCGAGTGGCAGTTCTTTCATTCCATTTGAGTAATTGTGAGTTGAGTGCAACATCCCTCATCATTGACGAATTTCCTGTGATTCCTTCAACCAGCTACCTCCCTGGGTGCTGCTGCGTGGTCCCTGCCATGACGGATGTGTGATGTGAAGATGCCTTGGTATCTCCTGCAGCCGACAGCGACGGTGGAAGTGTCATTGACAATCAACCTTGATTCTCAACAACATGGGCCAAGTTTTTCTAACCCTACCACTTCTGTTTCTCAGTAATATTTATGTTTTAAGTGTGGGGACATTAGTGGATGGTTTGTGGCGTGGTCCTAGGTCCTTGTTGCTTGGTTAACCCTGTCCGTTAAGGTCTTAAGTGTGGGGACGCGTCCCTGCACGTCTACATTGCATACCCCTCTGCATATGCCTCAACCTGCTAATGCCTCTATGCCATGACTTGCTTTTACCCTAATGGGGTCCCTTCCCACCGACTCGTTCATTTTCCACCCACCCTCGGGGCTGTTCCCTTGCCGTTCTTCTTAATTCCCTTATTTTGTTGTGTTTCCATGAGAACGTACCCTACGTTCAGCGGACTTCCAATCTAACCTTATATCCCTGTTTATCCCTTTGAATTGACCATTTTTCCTTTTTACCTACCCTTGTTCCGGTGCATGGTTTTTGAGTTATTAATTTTTGAAGCATTTGGCGTAAATTAGCCGATTTTCCATATGAACGCGCTTTGCTTGCTTCGGAACCGTGATCTGACACATAGCCCTACCAACCACTTTTCCCCTGATATTTTTCCTTTTTATTCCATGTTATTTTGATGCACGGTTTGTCCAATATTAATTTTGCGGGTTTTTCGAGACTTTTTTGTGCGTCTTTTTGACATTTTTCCATGTGAACCTGCCCTGTTTGCATCAGAATTCCAATTTGATCTGATAGCCATGTCCCTCGTGCCTTCCCCCACATTTTTCCTTTTTCCTCTACCCTCTTTCGCCCTCTGGATTTTTAATAATTTATTTTTCAATGTGTTTTCGGACGTCTTTTTGGTTTTTTTGCATGTGAACACCTCCTACTTCAACCGGAACTGTGTTTTGCGATGACAACCCTATACCTTCCCTTCCTGCGGACATTTTTCCTTTTTACTGCCTGTCATTCCGGCGAGCGGTTCATCCAATATTAATTTCCGATTCCATTTTCGGGTTTGTTTTTTGGGTTTTTCCCACGTGAATGCATCTTATCTTAGTCGGAACTATGTTTTGATGTGATAGGATTGTCAGACACGTCTTTTTGCACATTTTTCCTTTTTCCTGCACCTCATTTCGATGTACGAATCTTTTGATATTAATTTTTAATTGCATTTTTTGATCCGTTTTTGGGGTTTTTTGTATGTGAACGCCCTGTCTTTCCCTCGGAACCCCCGTTGCACATTTTCCTTGTCTTCCCCCTATCGTCCTGCCCACTTTTTGTTTTTACAACATTTCATTTTGACGATCGGATTGGGAGATATTAATTTTTCTTTATTTTTATGTGTTTTCGCGCGCCTCGTCCCATGCGTGAACGCGCCCGTTTTTTATTTTACGTTTCTTAACGCGCCCCGGTCGCGTCCGCGTGCTCCGTCCCGACGTTTCGGCGCTCTTTCAATCCCATCACGGTAAATTTTTTTACCCCGCCCTGGGCACGGGTGTGGGACGGGGGTACGCCTTTCTCTCATGGGCCCCCCGCCCATTCTTTCCCCTGGACTCACCCCGGGCGCCTCTAGGCACCCTACTCCTACCCTTTCCCCTTGGGTCCCTACCCACCCCAACCCTACCCCTACCCCTACCCTTTCCCCTTGGGCCCCTCCCGCCCATTAACCCACCCCCACCTTTCCCTATCCCCCCCTCCCCCTCCCCCACCCCGACCCCTCCCCACCCTAACCGCCTCCCTCCCTTCCTCTTTCCCTCTCCCTGCGTTTACCCCCCTCCCCTCCTCCTCCATTCCCTCCTCCTCCCCTGCTCCTCCTCTGCTCCCCTCCTCTCTTTCCCTTCCTTCCCCTCCCTCTCCTTCCTCCTCGCTGCAAGTCGCCCCCTCCTCGCCGTTGTGGCCCCCACTGGCCACCTTGACAGCGCCTGCACGCCGTCGTGCCGCCTCGACAGCACCCCACCTCCAGGCCCGTGGTCACCCTGGCCGCCGACGACGCCCTGTGGCGCCTGCGTCCCGCCTGCCTCCTCGCCAAGCTCCCCGCCGCCCTCCTCTGCAGTGCCTTCGCCCGCGCCCTTTGCGGCCCCGCCACGTGGCGCCCGCCGTGTGCCCTTAGACGAGGGCCCTACCCTGCCTGACGCTCGGTTGCGCCCTCTTGCACCGCCTCGCCGTGCACCTCCGTCGCCGACCCCCACTCGTGCCGTCCTTCAACCTCCCTGCGCCTCTTGCGGCCGCTGACTTCGACGGTACGCCACCTCGACATCGCCCTCTGCCCGCCTCCCTGCCCGGCCGTTGACCTTCCTCTTCTCCCCTCTGCCACGTGTGCTGCACACCTAACCCACCCCCTACACCCCCCTCTAAGCCCCCAGTCACACACACACTTACCCCCACCTACACCCCCCTTCCCCCCCCACACACACTTACCCCCACCTAAACCCCCCTTCCCCCCACACACACACTTACCCCCACCTAAACCCCCCTTCCCCCCACACACACACTTACCCCCCCCCTACGCACCCCTTCACCCTAAACACACACACTTACCCCATCTAACACCCCCTTCCCACCCTCAACACACATTGCCCCATCTAAGCCCCCTTCCCCCCCCCCCCCCAAGGCCCCACCACACGCTACCCCCCCACAGGCACACCCGCAGCTAGCACACACAAAACCACCCTACCCCCCTTGTAAGCCTCCTGTCCTACGCTGCAGCCCCACTGAACAGCTGAATCACCGCAACCCCCTCCATAAACCCTCGTCCCACCCGTAGACACCCTCGAGACGCAGACACACACGCATGTGTGTACGCGCGTGCAGGTGATTGTGATTGTTCGTGCGAGTGTAATTGTTCGTGTGCGGGATTGGGTGCAGGCGATTGTTCGTTGGTTGCTGCCACGCAGGCTATTTCTGGGTATTTTCCCAGATTTTTAATTCCAACACTCGAAACCTTAAAAAAAAACCATTGAAAAAAAAAAAAAACATTAAACAACCCTTAAGATTCTGAAAAAATACATAAAAGTCTAGAAAAATTCCTACTATTTCTGCAACAAATTGCACTATTTTTCTAACCTGTAAATTTCAAGAAAATAATTCAAACCATTTTAAAAAATTCAAAATTCTTTTAAAAATACTCAAAAAAAACATTAAAAATGCTAAAAACATTCCAAATTAATTTCCAAAAAATTCCTAAAAATTCTATTCACATTTTTACTTATTGTGGACCACTTTCTAAGTTGTAAAAAAATACTTCATGAAACACCTAACTTCATTAAAAAAAAATCATTTTTCATTCAAACCACAACTTGAAAAATATCGAAAAAAATCCAGATATTTTTGGATTGAGGAGAGCGCATTCTTTGCATTCACATGCACCCACCACCAGGT
Organism: Lygodium microphyllum; assembly: GCF_053477565.2. Lineage (NCBI taxonomy): Eukaryota > Viridiplantae > Streptophyta > Polypodiopsida > Schizaeales > Lygodiaceae > Lygodium > Lygodium microphyllum. The sequence continues at coordinate 24,596,306 of NC_141158.1, read as the reverse complement.
ATTTTCCCTTTTATTTATTTATTTATTTCAGCTCTCCCAAAACTCACGCTTAATTTCTTTTTTTAAAAAAAAGAACCCTAAACACCACCATGGCACACGCATTTGCGCTAAACACACCACTTTTTTAATAAAAATAAACTCGCCGTTCACTTAGCACGCGCTAAGTGCGCTAAAGAGGCACTTTAATATTTTTAATTAAAATGAACCAGCCGTCACAAAAGCACGCGCTGGCAAAAAAGCGCTCCACATCACCTTAATTTGTAATAAATGAACTTACATTTAGAGACCCAGTCTGGGTATCGAAGTCCGGGTTGCGTTAATGCACCGCTTTAACCTAATAATTGGTAATTAAATTTTAAGAAAGAACCGCCGTTTTCTTGATAAGGTTTATCACTTAATAAAAATTCACCCATTTCTTAATAATTGACTAAAATGAACCTTTCATTTAAATTAATTTTCCCTTCACTGCACTTAATTTCTCATTTTTAATGAACCCGATTTCGTGGGATGGGTATGCGAAGTTTTTGGAGTTATCTCCATGGTCAAACACCGGTTTATCATAAGTTGTGGTCTTGATATGTGTGGGTTGTGGTAATGTTTTGGTTCACTGTCTTTGTTACGGTTAAGGGTACGGTGTGTAGTTTTTTTTTTCTTTATTGCCTGATCCGGGGATTTGGGTGTTTGCATGTTGCATAGCATGAAGCTTTCGGTCGCATATGTCTCGAGGTCATGTCGAATTTTTTCTAGGCTGTGGTTTGCTTGGGGATCGTTGGTCGAGTCACGTTTTATTGTTTTGGTTGATATCTTATCCTTGGTCTTTGTCTGTTGCTTTGCAGGCATTCTCCTTGATTGTCTGTGTTTATGGTGTGTGTGTAACCATCTAAATGGTGCCTTCTCATGCTTCTCCCCCTATCCAATATGTCCCACTAGTTAGTAGGGATTACTCTTCCCTACTCACTTTTGAGCCTCTCACGAAGGCGGGACTCGCTGCTTTTGTGGCTACCTCCTTTCCATTGCTTCTAGAGAATCCATCGTTGTGTGATGAGTTTTTGGCCTCCTACAGCAAGAAGTCGGGACTGGTCCAGGGTACTTCCATGACTTTGACACCTCGAGGCCTAGGGAAGGCTCTGTCTCTTCCCTCCAAAGGTGAACCCTTTGTTACCACTCGCCAGCTTTTCTCTAACGAAGAGATTTTGAAGCTGTTACAAAAGCAGACAAGGGAAATGCTAGATGTTAAGAAGGTGATCAACTCTTCAGGAGTTTTCTTTTCCATGATCACTGATCCTGTGTGGAAGATGGTCTGTCAGTTTCTCCAAGACAGGTTTATGCTTGCAAAAACGCCATCCCATTACTTGTCCAAAGAGCTTTTCACAGCTTCAAGGATGGTGTTGAAAGGAGTAGCTATTGATTGGAGCACTTACCTCCTCACTAAGATGGATCAACATTTCGTCAAAGTCACCAAGGGCAATGTTACTAATGTCACCTATGGCTCGTACTTGTCTGCATTCTTGACCTACTCAGGTTTACAAAAGAGTGTGCCTCCACCACCTCCATCTGATCCAGTACCTCCTCCTCCACCTTCCGATGAGTCAGAACCCATTGATATAGAGGATGATGATTCTCCGCCTCCCCTGGTCATACAGCGCAAACGCTTGAAGCGGGTAGTGGATAAAGCTCCTTCAGTTCTTCCTTCAGTGCCCATTCCTGCTACCTCTGGCAGTGATTTCCCTGGTTATCTCACATGTAATAACCTGTTCAGAGCACATCGAGAAGGTTCGTTGGATATATCAGTTCCCTCACTGAACAGTCTAGTCTCGGGAGATGCAATTCCTTTCCTATATAAAGACATTCAGAGTTCCATTGAATTGTCAGTGACAGCCTGTGTTCAACAGCTGTACGCTTCCTTTTATGAAGAACTGATGCAGTCTAAGGACCAGTTGCATAAGGCAACATCTGAGTTAGCCTCTGCTAAGGATACCCTAGCAGATTTGTTTAAGCAGATGGAGCAACAAATCCAACTGGTTGCAACCCAAAGAGATGAGATATCTTCTTTGAAGATTCAATTATTACTAGAGGCTCAATCAGAGGTTACTAGCCTTTCAGAGGAGAAGGAGAGGATGTCCAAAGAAGCGCAGGAGTTCCAAACTCTTTTAGGTGTCAAACTTTCAGCCTTATAGACTGCTAATGACACAGTGGAATCACAAGCTTCCCAAATCAAGAAGTTGCAAGATCAACTGGCAAAGTCACGATCTGTTCCTCCAAGCCCTAATGTTCCCTTGATTCCTTCTCTCTCACAGCAGAACTTGGCGGTTCTTCAAAGACAGGCTACCTTGTGTCCTCTCTTCCAAGATAAAGTTGAAAGATTGCAATCTAGAATGGATTTGCTATGGTCTACATTTGAGCAGTTTCAGGAATATGTTCCTCCAGACCATTCTTTCTTTGTCCATTACCAATTACTGAAGTTGGCCTTCTACATGAAGCTTTCCACGATGGATTTACCTCTTCCCGAGGATGGTTGGAGTGGGGCTTGGTTTGCTGACTTGCTGACAGAGGTGGTAAGGATGGTGTTTGAAGATTCTGTCACGACAGATACCATGTTGATGTCATACATGTATCTACGAGGAGACTTGTTGATTCCAGATGAAGTGGATATGGCTTGGTATGTGGGAGACGTGGTTCTACAAGCTGTTTTGTATGTCAACCATTTGCAGTTGCGAATAGATGATATGTTTCAGAGTTACTCCTCCAAAGTGGCTAATTGCCCTGATAATTCGTGGCATACCATGATCGATTCTGTGGTCTTGAATCAAAGACAGAACACAGCCCCTACCTATGCCCAGAGCACTAATCAACTGAGGGTGGATCTCTTAGCTTATCTTTCCAAACATAATCCGTTTGATTCTACCTTTTTTGATGCCTATCATAGAAGATCTATCTTAGGACCTTCTGTTCCTACCCTTCTGTATTACCAACAAATGGCTCACCGATATCATATATATCTTTCCCTTTGTCAATCCAATTCCACAACTATCTTACCCCTTCTTTTCCAACCTCAATCTTTTCCTCTAATTCCCATTTTTACATATTCTTCTTTTATTAGGATAGAGTATTTTCCCCTTCTCCACCATGTCCTTCTCCATCCATTCATGTACCTTCTACCTTTCCTATTTATCAGTTAACACCCTTCTTAAGTGATTCCCTACAATTTTCAGCCACTCCTTCTTTAAACTATTCTTCCTTTTATGATTTTTCCTACCCCTCTCTTCATCCACTTTTCCTTATTCCACTTCCCTCTCCTGCCACTTCTATATCTCAATCACCTCAGTTGGTTAGTGACTATGACGGGTTTGATCATCAGATTTCCAGAAGAAGGGGATGGAGCTCGAATGATTCCCTTACAGGACCTCAGATAAACTGGCCAGTAATTCCAGGAGAATGGACAGCTGCTAGTCAAGCATATCAGAACTATATTCATTTTGCTCAACAGTATTCACAGTCTGCAGATCCTTCAATGAGATTAATTGCTCATTTGCTTGGTATCTGGCGTATATGCATAGGCATTCTCATAATGATTCAAAGCCTATTCCAAAGTTGTGCATGAATGTCAATGTGAGCATTGATTCCTAGTAGTTGGATATATTGTATTTTCATGCCCTTTGTTTGCCTAGCAGATACCTTGTCATGTTGGAAAGGATGTGCTGTCTTCAGTTTTTTCAGAATCCTCCCAAAACATTTGTAGATGAATCCTTGTCTATGGATCGTTTCTGAAATCACCAATCTTTCAAGAGGGATCATCTTCATTGATACCTTTTCCAATGTATGGTGGATGCTTTTTAATGGGATCATCTTCATTGATACCTTTTCCAATGTATGGTGGATGCTTTTTAATGTCTAAGTAATGGGATCTTTCTTCTTATTCTTGGCCATTAGAAGACAGTGATGTAGTAGTAGATAGTTTATCACTTAATCACTTGTTTCTCTCACAATATGGCACCAATCCCAATGCTTAATAGCTTTGTGGGAAGCTTATTATATGATGATATACTATATTTAAAAATATATGGACTTGGGTTGGATACTTTGAGTGGAACAGTTTCAAACACTGTCCCCATGTATGCTATTTGGGTGCTGTCTTAGCATACCTAGTGTTAGAAAATCAGCAATAACTTGAGCTCCCGATATTGGATTGCCAAATTTTTTGATTCAAATCAAAGCTTAGGATCCCATATTTAAATAGAGATATCAAGTTCTTAATTTGGATTAGGATAGAAATTTCTCTGATTGAATCTTCAAGTCTAAACATGAATTTCCTACACCCTGTCCACCACCTGTAAGTACCTTGTTTGACCGTGTAGGAATACCCTGAGTGGAAGAAATCCTTGTAAACCAATGTAGCAACTAGAAAAGGGTTGTGGGGCACCTATAAGGATCAAGGATAACCTGTAGATTGGTATATACCAGCTGTTTGATTCGTAAAAAACTCTGTCCAACACCTGTAGGTATCCTGAAAATAGGAGACGCCCTGCACCTCTTTCAATTGACCTTCGACCACTTATGGAACCCTGAATATGGCTAATCAATGCTATACTAGTGCCAAAATCTGATAATGAAAAATGTACCTGCACCTAAATTTGAAAATTGCATGGGCTCCGAGACAAGAGGGGTGTTCAAAGTTCCACCTCAAGCCGGGTTGTACACCCCTTAAGGGTCTTAATCGGGAAGGGAGGGTCACCTCTCTTTTGTCTTCCCGACTCACTTGGTATCCACTTTTTCCTTGCGGGAACCAACATGGCAAGTACATTATAATGGCTAATCAAACAAGGATGCTATGCATTGACTGAAAAAGCCTTTAAATTCTTTAATGAAATGCAAGTGGATATTGGGAAATGACTGAATTGAAAGGGCTATGGATAGGATATTACCCTTTTGTAGTGACTCACTACTTTTAAAATATTTTCACTTACCATTTTCATCATTATTTCAGTCATGTAGCATCAATGTTCAATCATCCAACAAAAATCCAAGTCAAGTAGGTAGTGAGTAGCATTTATGCAATCAATTAAGCATCAACATTTGAATGGGTAGGAAAAAAATTCATCAAGCAATCATAATCAGTCCTAGGTTGAATTCTACATGCCCTTCAATGGGAATTAAGAGGTTTTATTACACTCAATATCTCTTATGAACAATGGGACTGGTTCAACAATTGGATGAAAAGAGAGATTAAGTTGAAAGCAATAGAATTACCTCTATAATGTTGATGAAGAGTAGTAGATGAATCCAACCAATCAACATTCAGCATAAACCACCATCAATAGACCAATATTTTAGATCATAAGACCAAATTCAAGCAAGCTTTCTCCAATATGATTGCTCCCATGTAATCTTCAGCTCCCAATCAATAGGATTGCTCCAATGCAATCAAAAGAAGCCAATGATTTGATAGAAGTCTACAATAGATTGTTGGAGAAGATCCTTTGAACTTTGAAGAGTGTAGATTCTTGTTAGAATCAAAGATTCCAAGAATTTTCAGACATTGCCATGTTCAAGAGGCTGAAAATGCCTTCAATCTTGAAGAAATTATTCAATGTAAGCCCAATCTTTAAGAAATACCTTCCATTGAACCTTCCCCGATTGTAGACAACAAAAGCCCTATGAATTGAAGCCTCAATGAAGAAAGATTTGATAGAGATTGATGGCTGCCCTGTTTTTTCCCAATCTGAGATGAAGAAAATGCTTCAATCTTGCTTGGAAGCTCCAACGTTTGCTCAATGTCGGTTGAGATGCTTGCTCTCCACTTCTTGAAGCTAATAGAGACCAAGATTGACTCAAAACTTTAAGAAAATGTTGAGATCCTCATGTTGTCCACTTTCAACCATAGCTAGGGTTGTGAAGGAAGCTTCAGGGCTGAGAATAAGAGTGAAAGATCATGCATTAGATACCTAATACTTCAGGTTAGGTCTGCATTTAACCATGAGAAAGAGAGCATAGCTTCAGAATGAGGAAGTGAGCTATTCAAGATGATCAACAGGGGGTTGAAAACTAGCACAAACTATCTAGGAGCTTCTTCTTCTCCACGTGATTATAAACTTGATGATGCTTGGCCAAATAGGTAGTCCACAAGTTGCTTGAGATCTCAGGAATCATTCTTTGAAGGTCTCATGAAGAGATATAGCCATGGCAAAGAGAAATGAGCAGAGATTTCCATGGAAGTTTTCAGCAAGAAGGTAGGAAAGAGGAAAGAGAAGCTTGTTCCAAAAAGTAACCATAGTTTAACCTCTCTAAACCCTGTTTAGGCTTTAGTTAAGTCCATGATCCTTCAAAATGGCCCAAAATTGACCAGGCACCACCAAAATGACCATGAATTTGCCATTGTTTCTTCCGACATTCTTCAAGACCATCAAATTTAGTCACGGTTTACTGCAGAGACCTTAACTAGTCACAATTTTAACTAAATCAAATCCTTTGACTAATTCTTGTCCTCTAGTTACTTTGTGCCTAAACTGTAACAAGATTCATCATGAAAATGACATTCCCTTTGGATAAAAAATTATGCTCTGATACCAATGCAAAGAAGCTAATTCCCATAGCAAGCCATTTAACTGAAAAATACAAGAAATAGACATAAAATGCCAAGAAACCATAGCCAAGGTGGCTAGGCATGAAATGATATTACCAATGTTGGCACTGAGAATCAAATGATGAGTGGCTGCAATATGGTATGCACCCTAAGCTATGGTGGCCAAGAGTATTCACCCTCTTAGATGGCGAGAGGTAGAGACCTCAAACATGTAATGTTTGTAAAAATGGCAAAAGATCCTTCACATGTTACATCTTCACCTTTTATACTTAACCCTATCCTACCCTAGACTAAGGCATTTATGCTTTATTACAATCAAAATTTGGAAACGGCTTCCGTACGTATACAAAAGTGACAAATGATTTCCATGCCTTCTCATTATTAAGGCCACTCAAAGTGGATGAAACCAAATAATCATCATCAGGCATTGCATCAATCACTGCTAAAGCATCTACAATGCTCCTCACCTTCAAAACATACTCATTGACAGACATTTTTCCTTTCTTCAAGGTATTCAACTCTTGCTTGATTTGAATCTTTCGTGTATTTGTATTTACTAAAAACATGTTCTCAAAAATTGTCCAAGCTGCATGTGAAGTTTCTGCATTCTTGATATGTCCCAGCATAGTATTATCAATTATTGTAGATAGCCAATACATCACCTTTTTATCTTTTGCATTCCATTATTTCCATGCCTTTAATTCATTTGCAGTTGGAGGGGGATACTCAGCTCTGCTCCTTTTCTTCACCCGAAACAAACTCATAAAGACCCTTTTCAATGAGAAAGTTCGTCACATGGAACTTCCATGAAGGGTAGTTGTTCTTGTCGAGCTTCTAAATAATGGGATTTCCACTATCCTCTGTAATTATCACAAAAAAGATACAACATACCAAGCTAGTCTTCTGCAACCTTTCACAACAAGTGCACAACAATACACCAAGCAACCTTTTTCACTGGATTTCTCAATAGTACATATAATTTGCAACCTGTTTGTAGATAAAACTTATGTTTTCTTCCTGGCAAACACCTCAAAAATTATAGATTCAAAATCTGTAACATGTGCACCCACTTTCGGTCAATACAGCCGAAATCATAGTATACTCTAAAACTACTATCTGCAACCTTGTGGCTCTAAAATGGGGCATGAAATAGCCTTAGATGCCCAAACTCAGGACAACTCTAAAGGGATAATATGTAGAATATACAGTGCTATGCTTGCACACCAAATCTCATAGCAATCTGAGATTTTCACTCTACCCTCCTTTCGGTGCCTCCACAAACACTATCCAAGAGAAGGAGAGGAAGAATGGGAGAGCTTCTTACTTGTTGCTTGCTTGCTCAAACCTTGCTTCTTTTCCTTCTCTTCAGCCTTCAAAATTAGACTCTCTCAGTGGCGCTGCTCTAAAACAATGTCAAGAATCGCATGGTGGGGGAACTTGCTTGAGCTGTTGCACCAAACACACACTGTATACACAAGAGGAAGCTCACTCAAGAACACAAGAAGAGATATGGAGGCCAAAAAATTTTCTTACTGATTTTTTCTTCTTCTACCACACACAATATAATGTACACAAAGTATAGATAAGAGACAACATAAAGGAAAGTGGCCTAGTAAGTCAAATAGTGCATAATAAACTACACTAATCGACTGCTGACACTATATCTTTGCTAGCTATAGGTAGGTGCAACAAACTAAATATAATAAGTGATAAGTTAGTGGCCATGTGAGTATCATAATGACCACCAACATGGTAAGTGTAAACGTGCGGACCCATCTAGCTAGGCAGTCCATCATCAATGTTTGCACGTGTTGAGCTTGCCATCTCAACATACAAACTAGAACCAACAACCCCCAGTCTCAACAGGAGCTCTAAATTAGAATTAAAACAAAGGATGCTTTGGATCAACCCAGCTAGTCTATGCACTGATTATAGAGGCTTTCCGAAACGCTACTATAACTACTCTAGGAGGAGAAAATTTGAAGGACTATCTATCTAATTCAATCGCAAGTAAGCATTAAGAAGGAGATGATGGATGTGATTATAGAACAACTCCAAACATTGAAGGTGAATACCATCAATATTTCCAGTCTTGTATGAGGTGGAAGAGATGTGATGTGATCTAATACATGGTGCAGAAAGTGCCATCAAGCGAGGCATTAAGTCATTGAATGTACTCAAAAACCAACCATCCATGGAGCCTTCTATTTATACTATTTAAGGAAGAACCATATAGAGGATATTTGATCTTTGAAGGAGATGCATGAAAGAATAAAGAAAGATGAAGTAGGATTCAATTTTTTGAAATCAAAGATGACAACTCAAGATATTGGACAAAAGCCTAGAGAGTGAAATTGTTACATTGGCTAACAGAATGAAGGTGAAACCATTCAGAGTGTTAAAGAATTGGCTAGTAAAGATCCCAAGAGTCTAGTTTTCTATTGAATTTATAGTCACGAAGGCAGTGGACTACAAGATCTTGCTAGATCGGCCCTAGATGTGCAATGCGAGAGTCATAGAAGACTGGGGCAATAGTCTCATCTTCTTAGGAAATTGAACGGAGGCTGTAAGAGTAGAGATGGACACCTGGAAGACTACATCGGTTGACCTAGAGGCCATCTCCACCATGCTGAAGGGTGATGGACAGATTAGGAAATCCTATGTATCCTTAACCAAGTATATCCCATGCCCTCAGGATGAGGGAGATTGGATGCATGTTCTCGCTACCATTGACCTACCATTCTCAAACAATGAGGAGTACAAACAAGCCATCAAGACAATAGGCAAGCCTAAGGACACACCCTTAGTACTAGTTTACATGATGGTGGAAAGCCTACGCAGAAGACCCAACCCTATCACATTCCAAGTCCTGAACAATAGATGTAAGATCTTGGAGGTTCTAGGCTATTGGACTGGCAAGTTGGCTGGTAATCCAACAACTAATCTCAAGCCACTCCAAGATCTCTTGGATGAGCCTGAATAGCGATGGTCCAAGGTGCACGATTTAAACTTGAGGTACAATTGGGCCTTAGTCACCAACAAATTAGAAGAGATGTATCAAGACTTGTGAAATGGGGAGCAATCAGACAAAGACAACTTTGACGATGAATATGAAGACTGTTGCTTCTTCAAGGATGTGAGTGAAGGGGAAATAGTCACTATAGAATATGACAATGGGAGATGTGTGATCGAACAAATACAAGTTGACTCAAGACCACACATGCAGAACATCTTTAGGGAAGGGAGAGGAGTCATGCGCATGGACTATGACTGAACTTGGTTGGAGCACATAGGCACAATTGACTATGAGCAGATAGGCCTAACCCAACCAAGTGACACGCCATTGCTAAGAACGGACTCACCTTCCAAGCTATGACCACCAGGAGAGACTCCCTCTTCTAGCAAAGATGGGGAGTTCGATTCTAAGTGGGAAGTCAGTTCAGAGAGTGATTTAGAGATACCTCAACCTCCCAAGACTAGACGCACCAAGGGGGACCTATGCGTCCATCTAAGACGCCGACGGTTAAGGGAGGAATGATAGAAGCTGCCTACGGGAACACATATAGAAGAGAAGTGGAAACCGTAAGACCTACCAAAGCGATTCACAAAATTCAAAAAAGGAGATAGGGTAGTAATCTTGCTACGAGCCAAACGATAGGGGTAAGCAAGTAAACCAATCGAAGGACCCACCAAGGTCAAGGAGTCATTGTAGCCAGAGAAGGGGAGACACCTGGATCTGTCTTTATAGCCAAAGACTTGATTAAGGAAGAGGAAGCAAGTCTCACTACTCTCTTATGAGAGTATACAGATGTCCTTGCTTGGTCACTAGAGGAGCTCAAAGGGGTAGACCCAAGTGTAGTAACTCACAACATACCCATGACACCAGACGCAATGCCGATCAAGAAATGATTGTAACCCATGAACCCAAAGCATGCCCACACTGTCAAGAAAGAAATTAACAAGCTAATGAGAGTAGGATTCATCTATGAAATTGAATACATGGACTAGGTTTCACCCATAGTCATTGTATTAAAGAAAAATGGAAAGATTAGAGTGTGTGTGTCAATTACAAGAAGGAAAATGCAGCTATGAAGAGAGATAACTATTCATTGCTATACATCGAGCACATGCTCGAGAAAGTGGCTGGCAAGGAGGCCTATAATTTTTTGGATGACTTCTCTGGATACAATCAGGTGCAAGTACATCCTAGTGATAGGCATAAAACCGCATTCACCACTGAATGGGGCATCTTTGCTTATGTAGTCATGCCTTTCGGGTTGAGTAATGCATAGGTCACCTTCCACGATTGATGTGCATGATATTCAAAGACATGCCTAGGAAGGAGTTAGAGGTCTTTGTAGATGACATGTGCTCACTCTACTTGGAGGGAACACTTAGACCGACTTCGAGCGGTCTTTGAACGGTGTCGACTATATCGTCTCTCATCGAACCCCTTGAAGTGCCAGTTTTGGGTGAAGCATGGATGCATCCTAGGACATGTGGTGTCAAAGAATGGCATTGCCACAGATTTCTTGAAGATCAGGGTCATTGTCAATCTCCCACCTCCAATTGATTACAAGGGCGTTCAATGCTTCATAGGCCATATAGAGTATTATCAGCGGTTTGTGTTGAACTATGCATTGATTGCTACACCTCTATACACGCTACTGATCATATTTGAATGGACCGAGGAATGTCAACATGCATTTGAGGAACTAAAAAAGGCTGTGACAATGGCACCAATTCTACAAGCCCCAAACTGGACACTCAAGTTCCACATGCACATTAACACTTCAAAAATCGTAGTAGGAGCTATGTTGTGCCAGCCTGGTGAGCACAACCTGGACTACCCAGTGAACTTTGCTAGCAAAAAAATCATTGAGACCAAAATAAATTACTCAACCATGAAGAGAGGGTTTGGCCATGGTGTTTTCCATAAGGAAAATTTGGCATTATCTTTGGGCTATGCCTTTTACCTTCTCTGTGGACCATCAAGCTTGGTTGTATCTTGTCAATAAACCCTGTGCTACAAGACGCATTTCTCAAAGACTACTTCTGCTTTTAGAATTTGACTTCTCCGTGGTGGTACGTAAAGGGAAGCAACACTACATAGCTGAGAATATGTCTCGTATACCCATGGGAGAAGCTGTTGGACAAGGCATTGTGGATGAACTATCGGGCGTGCATCTATTCTAGTTATCCAGCAAAAAAGATTTTTTTAGGGCCGACATGACACCATATTGGGCAGATGACATAGTCCAAGTACTTGAGCATGGACTACCTGAATGACCAATAGAAAAGGCCCAAATTAGGTGGCTTGTCATGAAGATCCAACCCTATTAGCTGATAGCAGGCCAACCGAGACCAAACCCTAGGTAAGTTAGCAAATCGACCCTTCCTAGAGTTTATTCCTAGCGTTTGTTTTTGGGAAACCCTCTCGGCTAACTGAGACCACATTGCCATAGGATTGGACTTGTTGGGAATCCATCCACCCGCTTCCCTCAATGGAAGTTCTTAGTTATCTAATTACTACCACATTTCGTGAAATAAGCTTCATTAATTAAAAAGAATCCATTATGCACAATTGTTAGTTTACATAATTTACTCACAAACATACAATTAGAATTAAAAAATTAATTAATTATGTTCCATAATGTGTGTTCTCCTGCCCATATAGGAGAAAAATTACAATTTCATGTGCTGCCTCATTCAACACATCTGCACGTCACCAATATCAAATCTACCTATAGCTAGAATTTTTAGGTGTCCCAAGTAGAACTTGGGCCATACAGGGGACCAAGTAGTTCTTAGGTGTGTAAAGGATTTACTAGCTAGAGCCCCATTGGCATCTTAACCACCTCCTACTTAATACGATCCATGCTGGGAGACCTCTCACCGTCAGAGTTGATCCATGCTTCTGCAGCAGTAAAAACATCTCCTCGAGGATTCAGCACCTATCATTGGGGGAGGTATAGGGCTCCTCAATTTATAACTACAATACTTAATTCAATCAGGAACTAATCTAGAAAATCACAAACAAGATTGATGTCTTCAAGCAATTATGAATTCAATCAATCATGTAACTTTCAAGTGATGATTAATCTAGTAGCAATCAATACTTGAATTTCACATAATGAACTCTTTCCCTTGGAATTTAACTAAGGGTATCTAGATTTTGGAGTCTCTAACTAGCGGGTTTAAGGTTTATTATTGTAACCAAGTTTATTGGCCTTAATTTAGTTTCTTTAACTTAGAGATATTTCCAGTCTTAAAATCTTCTGTTAAAGCTTCTAGATTAAACTATATCCTTGACTAAATTCTTCAGGGTTCATTCTTAATAAATTCCTCGTGATTTCTCTTGAGTTTTAGAATTTCGTAGTTTTTCTAACAGTTTCTAGCCTATAAGATATTCTAATAATTTACCAAGTGAATACTCTAAGATTGCAGTATTTCTTAAGAGACTTATCTTATTTCTATTGAAATCGGATAGAAATTTTTAGAAAAACATGTGGTATCGCGATTAGTAAAGGGTTGTTATCCGTGCCCGTGACTCCGTTAGTGACTCCCATGCTTGCAACTCCAATTGTTGCTTCCATGTTAGTACGGTCATTCACAATTTCTGCTTTTGAATTCTTTTTCTTTGGGGCCATGACGGAAATATAATTCATAGAAGAAGAAGAACACAACAATAATACCGGTTGACAAGGGTGTAAGACTCTCAATGATGATGATAGCTATCGTGGGATTCAATGATGTAGGCCTTGCGGATGGTTCCTCTTGCCTCATGGAGAGCAATACTTCTATCTCTAGTAGACGCAATAGGGACGAGAGTAGAGGTATGACTTCTAAACGGATTGATAGAATATGATCAAGTCCTCTAGTGTCTTCTCTTCTTGAATTAGAGTAGAAGAGGATGAGAGACCTTATGTGTATCCCCTTCCTTGGGTTGAATGGAATGATGTCTCTTCGCCTTGCAAAATAGAGTCTCCTCCTTCTCGATCAGTGTCTTGTCCTCATCAAGATTGCTCTTGTTTCCCTTCATGGTCATCCACAAGCCCTCATTTTATAGTTTTGCAAGGGGGGGGGTAAAAGAGAGAACACCTACTTTTTAGTGTTTTTCAATGACATCATTGATGACAAAGAGAGAACAATTTCTTTTAGTGCTTCTGATGACATCATTGATGATGCTAGAGAGGGAGCTCCATTTTTGTAGCGCAAAGATAAACATTTACAAATCTATGGATGAGCACCGCGTGGCAAGTCGTCGGGCGGCTGTCACTCTAAGGCTTACGACTAAGGAGGCATCTTGGCCTTGGCATACTTGGCAACATGCTACAAAGGCTTCCTTGGCACCATTGGTTGTGCACATGAAGCTCCCACTAGCTTGTAGGAAAACTTCCCGGGAGGTGGCAGTGTCGCTATCCAAGTGCGGTTAACTACCAAGTGACTATCCACTAAATTAGTTCTTTTTTGTTGTTCTATATTACAAACATAGTTTTAATAAGCTAGTCTTGGGAGGTCTCCCAAGTCTTTGTTCCAGGAACTGGTATATAATACCTCATTAATAATAATTATTAACTTCATAATGAGAGTCAGTTTCAAAATTAGAGCTAGTATTTTTTAAAAAAAAATGTGCAACATAAATCAATTTTCTTTGGAATGTATACACACATTAAAATAAACTAAGTAATGGGGACATTGATGGGACCTAAAATGGGCTGACACTGGTTATGGCACTAGCAAGACCTCATGCATATGACAGACAACCCCACCACACGGCCTTGCAGGCCAGGAGCGTCTAAAACTCACTTTGCACTAAATGCTTATGACGATTTTGCATTTATATCCAATATGTAGTCCAACGTTCACCTTCCCTTCTCCTTAGAGGGAGATCCCATAACATATAGGCATAATGCCTCGTAATACACACATAGAAAAGCACCTCTCGACTGATTGCTGCGGCTCCATTGCGACTCTCCTACACCTCGGGGATTGGCCCCAAGATGCATCGCTAACACATATAACATTCGTACAAACTCCACTCTTTCGTAATTCAACATTCCAGGAGATATCACATGGCATGCTTGATGCAAGGTGTATGACGACTGTGCACAACCATTTTATGATTAAAAAACTAGCCATGTGAGGTGTGGAAAATAGCCCTTTCATGAATTTTAACGAAGCGTTACGTGCTACGTTGCTTTAGGGACTAGCAACGGAACTTCTGTGCTACTAGTTGCCTATATTTAATTATGGAACAATCCCTAAATGCTATGCACAAAGAGGGAAATCAAAATTTGTATCTTTTTAGCAATTAGATCGTCGCACAAACTTCATCCCCCCCTTACCGTTTAGGTGTTGCTGCGTTGCATAAGTATAAATGGTTGTTTTATATCATTTTTGTATGTAAAAAGCAATAAACACGTACTATAATACAAAGGACAAGGCCAAACTGAGGCTTAACCTCATGCTTTAACCTCATCAAACATTCACGCATATAAATCTTATTTTTCCATATTTTTTGAGCGCAAAAATCCCAATTTTCTCTATTTTTTGCTATTTTTTCCTATTTATTATTCATGAAAAATAGGTATTTTCTGATTTATTTGTGTTGGCTTATTATTTTGACTGAAATTTAATATTTTCTTTGAGCTTATCCCATTTTCACTCCTTTCTCCTAACTCAAAATAGGAAAAAACCACTAATTTCCATTAAAAATAATATTTTACGGGTTTTAACAAATTAATAACAACTCTAAATCATTATGGGTTCTGCATTTTTGTAGTTACAGCCCTCAAACATGATAAAATAAGGTTCTGTTAGATATGATCAATGCCCCACCCTCATTAGGTGCTATCAATGATCCATGGTGCTCAAAGTTAGAAGGCCCCCATTATGAGGAGAAGCCAAATGTGAGCCCGGACATTGGTCGAGTCCTGACTTGTATATTAGATGAGGTCTATGTGACCGGATGGCAAAAAGGTGACCATTGTGGGTCTAATCTTTGGGTTAGACAGAGTGGTTAAGCTGGTAGCAACTCGAGGCGCATTGCATCGAGTTGCGGTGTAAGGGAGTTAAAAGGGGCCCCTATTGTGGGGTTCGGGGGCCGTGGAAGCGGCCCCTGGCTGGGGGGTCCCAAGGGGGCCAGCGGCCCCCCTGGTGGGGGTTCGGGGGCAGTGCCCCCGGCCCGATGGTAAAGGGAATATTCCCTGGAATATTCCCTGGCCGACTAGTGGAGGCTCATATGGTAGGTCGGTCAGCAGGCCGACCTACCATATGGTAGTCAGAGGCTCATATGGTAGGTTGGTTAGCAGGCCGACCTAACGACCTTCGTGGGCTATAAAAGCTAAACCCCTTTGCAGCCATCTCTCACTCATCTTTCACCCAGTCAGAGTTGTTGTTCCAGCTAGCCTTAAGCTCTTCACCTATCTTCTGTCTAGATCACCATCTAAGCTTCACACAGTGGAAGCGCACGGGTGGACAGAGCCATCTTTGTATCAGTTGTTTGGAGTTAAAGAATTTACTGATCCTCCTCTTTTCTGTTGTGTACTCTCTATCTCTTTCTCAGATTCTGTTCGCTGCGCCGTGTAATATTTTACATGGTATCAGAGCTCAGGGGGCTCTAGAGATCGAAGAGTGTGCAAGAGGCAAAGGCTTCAACAGCAAGGAGAAACTATGTCGACTTCGGGAAGCGGTTCTGGCGCATCAGGAAGCGGTGCAAGAGGTGGTGCTACTGTACCGGCTATTCAAACACTGAGGATTCGTCCACCAACCTTCAGCGAAGGCAAGTTAGATGGTACAAACTACACCTTGTGGAAATTCAAAATTACAACTATACTTGATTCTTATGAGCTTCTGGAGACTGTGCTAGGGATTGATGCAGAACCACAGCCTACCCCCGACCCATCAAATCCTAGTGTGATGATTCCTCCGAATGCATATCTTCTACGAGCTTGGAAACGAAGGAATGCAGATGCATTGTGTGCCTTAGTTACAAGTTGTTCTGACAGCGTTCTGACTTTGATTCAGCAACAACCAAAGCGTCAGAGGCTTGGAATGTACTAAGGAGTCAGTATGAAACACGAAACCAAACAAGGATTCAAAACTTGGAGAATCAACTAGCAACGGAGAAGTTTGCTAAAGGAGAGACGGTTGAAGCATTCATCACTCGAATTAAGAATCTGCGCGACCAGATGGCTGGCACTGGGATACAAAAGACTAATGAAGAGCTAGCTTGGAGGTGTCTTCGGATTTGTCCACAAAAGTTTGATGGACTAGTAACTGCCCTTAATACTCAGGTGAGACCTCAAGCTTTGACTTTTGAGGAGTTTTGTGCATTATTAATGGAGGAGGAGTTGAGGTTGAAAGCTCGAGAAGGAAGCAACAATGGAGATGCTACATTCTCTGCCAATGCAAAAGGCAAAGGTGGTTCCTCCACCAAAAATGATGGTGACAAAAAGAAGAAGGGCGGCAAGAAGAAGTTTCAAGGAGAGTGCTTCTACTGCAAGAAGAAAGGACATGCAATTGCAGATTGTCATGTCAAGAAGGCAGATGAAAAGAATGGTACCCTTAAAAGTAAAGGGAAAGAGACAGCCAATACGGCTGAAGCAGAGTTGGAATTATTCATGGCGACCATTGAGGAAGTGTGCTCCTCGGCGCAAGAAGAATCTACCACTGACTCATGGGTGTTGGATAGTGGGGCCTCCTGTCACATGACCAACAAGAAAGGTCTATACAGTTCTACGCAACCTCTACAAGAATCCATCCCTGTGACAGTTGGAAATGATGCTAAATGCCCTGCTGCGGGCATAGGTACTATTTCTTTTGTTGCTGCAAATGGTGAAGTCAAAAAGCTTTCAAATGTGTTGTATGTTCCCGAAATCAGGAGAAATCTGTTATCAGTTTGCTGCCATAACTGATCTTGGTCATGAAGTGAGGTTCAAGAAGACAGGTGCAGAAATTATTGATAGTGCTAGCACAATTGTTGGCAAAGGAGAAAGAAGGAACAACCTGTATGAGCTAAGTGCTCTTACAGCCACCGTTGGAGTGGGCATAAGTAAGCTTTGGCATGAAAGGTTTGGACACATCGGATTTGCAGTGTTAAAGGAGATGCAAAAGCAAGGGATGGTTGCTCACCTAACTACAATAACTGAATTGAAGGAACCATGTGAAGCTTGTATGATGGGCAAGCAATAGAGAAAGGCATTTCCACAAGAAAGCAAGAATAGAGCACATGCTCCTCTAGAGTTGGTGCATGTTGACTTGTGTGGTAAGATGCCTACACAGGCCTTGGGGGGATCTTCTTATTTTATGTTGATTGTCGACGACTACAGTAGGAAGATGTGGGTGTACTTCCTTCGTGATAAGGCTCAAGCTTTTGGTAAGTTTAAAGAATGGCTAAAACTTGTTGAGAATGAAACAGGGAAAAGTGTGAAGAAATTTAGAACAGATGGTGGTGGTGAGTTCAACTCAAAGGAGTTTGAAGGCTTTTGCAAGAGCAAAGGGATCAAGCATCAATTGACGACGCCTCACACACCTCAGCAGAACGGTGTTGTGGAATGCAGGAATCGCACCATTGTGGAGATGGCAAGATGCATGCTAAAGGGCGAGGGATTGCCTAACCATTTTTGGGTTGAAGCTGTTAATACTGCAATCTACATCCTAAATCGGAGCTATACAAAGGCTCTCAAGGGAAAAACACCTCATGAGGCTTACACTGGTAAGAAACCATCTGTCTCACATTTCAGAATTTTTGGATGCGAATGTTATGCACATGTTCCAGATGAGAAGAGAAACAAGTTACAACCAAAAAGTAGAAAATGTATCTTCTTGGGTTATAGTGATGAGTAGAAGGCTTACAAGTTATATGACCAAGAGGCAAAGAAGATCATCGCGAGTCATGATGTGGTGTTCAAGGAGGAGCCACATACAGTGGAGGAGGAGAAGGCAAGTTCTTCCACTTTATCATCAAGCGAAGAAGTAGTCCACTATGAACCTGTCCCGAGAGCTATCCCTATCCTTAAGGAGGAGGAAGCATCATCTTCAGATGATGAGGAAAAAGTTCACCAACCTAACATCACCCCACCGGAAAGGCCATTGCCGCGCTAGGTGAAGCAGCTCTATGAACACAATAATCCTATGCCTGCATCTGTTGTGAGGAGAAGGCAGACGGACCAAGGAGGTCTCAGAGAATAGAGGAGCAAAGGAGGGCTTCTGCTCACATAGTCAATATGGCCTTGATGGTTGAGATTATGAGAGAAGTAAAGGAGCCAACTGACTTAGAAGAAGCACTTGCAGATCCATCATGGAAGGCTGCTATGCAGGCGAAGTATGACAGCATAATGAAGAATGACACTTGTTAGCTTGCCCCTTAAAATCGTATTGATTGCTACTGCCGCCTTCGACGAAGTCTATTTTTCCACTGATATTCGTAATTTTTGGCTATTTTGCTGATATTCGTAATTTTTGGCTATTTTTAAGAACTTCTCGGCATAAAAAATCATCTGTCAGACATTATATTCTTCCCTTCTTAGAGAAATCGAGATGTCCTCGTCTCGAGAGAAACTGGGGGTACTCTTTCATAAGGGTTACCTCATCAACCCAAGTGGCATCCTCTTCAGGATAATCCTTCCATTGGATGAGATATTCTCGAAGGGTCCTATTCCTAAGGATTCTTTCTCTTACATCCAAGATTCTATCAGGTTGAAGTTCAAGTAAACCTTGGCTCGACATTACAACTTGTTGATAATCAAGAATATGATCATGATTAGGTACATAGGGCTTCAGGAGATTGACATGGAATACATCATGAACTTTTAGGGTTTCAGGAAGTTGTATCTTATAAGCATTAGGTCCAAGAGCCTTTATGACTTTGTAAGGTCCATAGTATCTTGGGCTTAGATTCTTGAATTTTCCCAAGGATAAAGAACTACTCTTTGGGCGTACACAGATAAAAACCTTGTCCCCTTCTTGGAAGATTCACTCTTTTCTCCCTAGGTCAACATAGGCTTTCTAATGATCCTTGGCAGCTTGTATATCTTGCTTGATGGGTTTGACTTGTTTGTCCATCTCTTTAAGCATATTCTTAGAAGCTTCAACCTTCAAGGTAGGGTTGGAGAAGTTTAGCGGAGTTAGGCATTCTTGCCCATATAGAGCTTGAAATGGGGTCATCTAAATACTGTGATGATAGGACGCATTGTAAGCAAATTCCACCAAATGTAGATATTGTATCCACCGTCTAGATTCTTTGCAACAATATGCCCTAAGTATGCCTTCAATGACCTGATTTACACGCTCTGTCTGCCCATTAGTTTGAGGGTGATAAGTTGTACTAAAACAAAGCTATGTACCAAGAGCTCCAAATAATCCCTTCCAAAAATGTGAAGTGAATAGAGAATTATGATCGTCGCTGATAATTCTTTTTGGTAGTCCATGAAGTCTAAAGATTTCTTTGACAAATAACTTGGCAATATTTGAGGCTTTGTAGTTGGTTTTGATTGGAATAAGGTGGGTAACCTTAGTCATCATGTTCATAATTACCATGATCGAGTTGTATCCTCCTCGAACTAAGGGTAATCCAACTACAAAATCCATACTAATGAATTCCCATCTTATTTGAGGAATATCAAGTGGTTGTAACTTTCATGGCAGCTTAACTTGTTCTTTTATTCATTGGCAACTTAAGCATTCAGTTACATATTTAAGTACATCACTTTTGAGCTTTTCTTAACTGCATTGAGAGTTTTGGTATAGCCAGGATGACTTGAAAATCGGGAATCATGAGCTTCCCATAGTATCTTCTTCTTAAGTTCTTGACTTGAAGGAATACATAATCTTGTCTTGAAGTAGATAAGCTCTTCGTCAACAGAGAAGTTAAGAAACTTTGTCTTAAGCTTGGGATTTTTCTCTTTATTCTGAATTTCTTCAACATTTACTAATATTTGGGATCATTTTGAGCCTTATTTAAACCCTTATGTATCATACGATGAAGAAGGCAATGCAGTCCTTAAGGACTATCGACCAGTACCGTTTAGCTCCTCCACATAATGGACTGGATTATCACTTGGTGGATGGGTTACGTAGGGTCTAGGTGGTCTAGGGATACATGTAGGGTTTATCTCCATCCTAGGGATGATTGGCTTAGCATCATTAGGTGCCGAGAGGGCCAATGGGGCTCCCCTTCCAACAAATTTTGGTGGCCTATTCGCAAGGTAGGTTTGATCGTAAGGCTACGAGTATGGGAGTCTCCGAGGTAGTCGACAATGCATGGTATCGTTGGCTGAACCTACCACAATTAGCGCAAGGTCATGACCTAGGGTCTTGACACTCGGTTGGTAGGTGGTTCCTGCCACAATGCATGCATTGGGCATGTAGGTGCGTTGGTAGTCTCATCATCTCCTGCAGTTTGGCTATGTCCATCTTAATCTCTAATAGCTCTTGTCCTAAATAGGTGCCCTTCCCTTTATCCTAAGCGCTGTGGCATGGTCTCTCACTCTTGGCACTGAGGCCATCTCAGAATTCCTGGTGCTGTGGACTCTTCTTGATTCGAGATTTTGGAGCTTCTCTCCTTGAACTAGTCGTCCACTCTAATAGCTTCTTCAATGACCCTTGCCAGTGTGTCTTGCTACAAGCTCAAGTTTTCGGCCAAGGCTCTGTAGAGCTCTTCACTTTATATTCCATTAATGAATACCGTGGACATTGATCTTTTGGTTGGTCTCTCACCCATAGGGATTCTCTTGAAGAGGCTCCTCACATGGGTCACATAATCTCGGATGTCCTATCTCTCTCTTTGTGCTTGACGTTCATAAGTCGCACTAGCAAGTTATCAGAGTACCCAGGTTCGAAAAATCTCTTAATGAAGAGATTTTTCAGGTTGTTGAAATTGGCTCACTTTGCTGTATCTAGACTTATGCACCAGGTCCAATCCTTGCCACCTAAGCACAATCCAAAAGCTTGGGAGCATTGAGTAGGATCACTGAGGACGTTGGCCTCGCAGACTTGCTCAAATTACTCCACAAATCTGTATGGGTTGTCATTCACTTGGTATTTGTCCAGCTACTTTGCTACCACAAGAAATTTTTATCGGATCTTAGAACCTTGGTTGACTCCTAACCTTGCTAGTAGCGATGTTGCCAATGTTGCAGCGCTTTGCTCTGCCATTGTGTTATCTAGTAGCCGCTTCATCAGAAGCTCGCTTAGCGTGAGGTCTCCTTCTAGTGCTCTCTCGCTCTTTGTTTGATTTTTGCCTGCTAGGGCTAGCACTCTAGATCTCTCACATTTTCATGCTCTAGTGTAAGCTCCTAGTTTGTTGATCCTAGTTGTACGGGGCTAGGCCTTGCAGAGCCCTGCGTGCTAGCTTTCTTTCCTCCTAAAGATTTGATACGATGTCCTCTACAGGTCTGCCACAGTGTTCTAGCTGGGTTTGAGCATCATATTTGCTCACTAGTTGCTGGATAGCCTTAGGAAAATCTCATAGGTCAAGTCCTTCATTGCTTCTACGACCTGAGTTGCCCTCTTCCATGTCTAAGATTTCTTGTTCTGCCAAGCTGTTGATCAGGTTGATGGGATCACGTAGATTCACTTCCACGATAGTGTCAGTCCTAGTTGTGTTTGGCTTTCCAGCTGTGTTCTTCACTTGGTCCTACTTTTGAGGATTTGATCACCCGTCTATAGCTTGGGATCTTCTCTTACTTGTGGGTTCCTTCAAGTTTTTTTACATCTGAGTGAGTTCCTTGTTAATTATAACCAGTCCTCAACTTACCCTCACTTCGTGCATGTATGCATGTGTGTATTCTTTTCTGTGCACTACTGTGCGCAATGAAGCTTTTAGCTCTTATCAAGTGTGTTTCGAGTGCTGAAAATTAGAGTGAGTGAGAAAACGAAGTGTCTAAGCAGCTTTAACACTCTCGTTTATGGGTTTAGCATGATAGGCTTGTATGTTTGGTTTTTGGCTATCCTCGTCGGCTTATATAGTTTTTTGCAGTGTGATGCCGTTTAGCTTGTTTAGGGTTAATTTGGGCTCTTAACTAGCTCACCACACTAACACGTCAAGTTTGTGAAAATGTGCTCCTGTATGATTCCTGGCTATTCGATCATGATTTCTAGGCATGTGACTATTTGTAAGGTGTTCGTTGGTTTCTTTCGGTATAGGTCACCCTCTTCGTTGGTTGGGGTTTGTCAAATTCCTATATTTTCTCACTTAGGTTGTGTTTGATTTACCAGAGTTAGATTTTGAAAATCAGATGTTTGATTTACCAGTGTCCGATTCTCGAAATTGGACAGGGTTGGGTCCAATTGTTACAATCGGACAAGTTGTGTCCGATCGGACAGCGTGGGTTGGTCTGATTTGGCTATTGCCCAATTCCTGGAATCGAATAGGGGCACTTGGTCCGATTTGGATAGGTGTCCGATTAGACATGTCACTAGGTCTGATTCTATAGTCCAATTGTGGAAGTCCAATTCTAGGATTTGAACGTTTGATTTGACAGGTGCCCGATTTTGGATGGTCCAATTGTCACAATCAGCAAACGGGTCGAGCGTCCGATCAGACGAGGTGGTGTGCTCAATTTCCTCTCATTCGATTCTTTGAATTGGATGGGAGTGGGTTGTGTGAGTGGTGACATAGTGGGTTCGATCATAAGTGTCTGATTTTTTGGATTGGACAAGGTCTTTGGTCCGAGTGTCTGATTCCGCAGAGTGGAATGTCAATTCTAGGAATTGAACATTGGGAAGAGCATCCGATTTCGTTGGCTGAAACACGTGTTGCTATGATTTGGTAAGCATCTCCACTCTAAAGCTACTACTACCTACAACACCTTCTAGAATTCAAGCAAGAGTGTAGGCCAAGGGTCTCATGTATCTAAATCTCGCAAAAAACTTTGACACACTCCTATCGATCCACTGTGAACTTGTGGCTTGGAAGCTCTCTCTCTCTCTCTCTCTCTCTCTCTCTCTCTCTCTCTCTCTCTCTCTCTCTCTCTCTCTCTCTCTCTCTCTCTCTCTCTCACAAGGCAAATACTGCAAATGAGGATTTTCCTTGCCTCCCAAGACCTTAAGCCCTTGTTGAGCATAACCTTAGCCTTCCCGATCACTCCCCTTGCGACTGTGATACATTTGAGCACTCCTTTTTTTTCCTTTTTTTTGTTTGTGCCCTATTCAGGCTTGTTTTACAACAGCAAACCCTAAGCTGTCCACTCTGATTTCTCCATCCTATCCTACTCTAAATGCAATAAAAAACAAAAGCAAAGTACTTAAATGATTTCTCCTACTCAACTAATCATCAAAAACCAAAAATACTTACTTGTAGCACAGATTAAAAACCCAAAACCTCCTATCTATCTCAAGCTCTGGTTTGGGGATGAAACCCTTACTTCGACACTCAAGCTTCACCTCCAAGATCCCTCACCCTCACACACTCACTTCCTCACTTACTCACACTCCCTCCCTTAAGCACTCACAAGCAAGCAAGCAAGAGAAGAGAAGGAGAGAAGACGAAGAGTCCACTTTGCTACACACCAAAGAATGAGCTCTCACTCACTTTTTGAACTTTATATACATGCCCTAAAATCCCATGGGCACCTATCCCCTTTTTTACATGACTAGCCATTGTGGCAAGGTACTTTTTTCCATTCCCTTCTACTTGACCTATTTCTTTATTTCATGCCCGTCTACCCTTTTACAATTTGCACATGAGAGAGCCTGGCGCTCTTCTACAAAAATTTTGGAGTGCGTTTTCACTTAAAAATGTGATTTTTCCTTAGCTTGATTTTAGAGGCCATCCTTGCACCCTTGCTTGTTCTTAGTCTACTTCTTCCATTGCCTTCATATTTTACTTATTTTTCTTCCTCTTGAGCTAGGGTTAACATCATCAGATGAGAAGGCCACTCCCTTGAAAGAGTCAGATTTGTACCCAGAAGTAGTCCGTATGGGACCTTCATCCATGAAGTGGAAGGTGAAAAGAAATTAACGTTCGTGGATGTTGATGGTACTGAACGTCACCTGAAGGTGGGTATCAGTCTTTTGAAAGAAGAACTATCGATCGTGCATAACCTTTTGAAGGAGAACTTGGATGTCTTTGCATGGCCGTACCAAGATCGAGCTGAAACTTGATGTCAAGGCTATGAGGCAAAGACAAAGGCACAGGAATCCAAATTAATTTTCCCTCATGAAAGCCAAATTGCTGAAGTTCCTTGAAGCCAAGTTTATCCATCTAGTGGCCAATAGTGAATGGGTTTCACCCATTGTGTTAGTATCCACCAAGAAGAATGGAAAGATGCAATTATGTGTGGACTTGTGAAAGCTAAACTCCAAGACTAAGAAGGATCATTTCCCTATTCCTTTCACAAACCAACTGTTAGACACAATGTATGGCCATGAGCTTTATTACCTCTTGGATGGATTCAGTGGATATAACCAAGTCTAGATCGCATAAGAAGATCAATCCAAAACAACCTTCACAACAGAATGGGGAACCTATGCTTATAGAGTGATGCCATTTGGGCTCTATAACACTCTTGCTACCTTCCAATGAGTGATGATAGCTGCATTCCAAAACCATCTACATGATTTCATTGAGGTATACCTAGATGACTTCTATGTCTATAGCCTAATTTTTGAACATTGGGGATACCTAGAGCAATGCTTTGAAAGATTTCAAGAGTATGGGATCTCTCTCAACCTCGACAAATATGTCTTTAGAGTCTCTTTAGGAGTTCTTATGGGCCACATTGTCTTTGCAGCACAAGGGATAGCAACAAAACCCACCAAGATTGAGAAGATTGTAGCTTTAATAATGCTAACCAACATCAAACAATTGAGGGGATTAGATTAAGGAATTCCATGTGCACACTGATGTATTTGTTGAAGGATTAGGAGTGCTTGGCAATGGTGTTCACCTTGGAGAAATTCTAACACTACCTATTGTTGATGCATTTCAAATTTTATGTGGATCATGAGCCCATGTCCTTCTTGATGAACAAAGCAGATGTGAAGGGAAGAATGATGAGATGGCTCCTTATGTTCCATGAGTTTGACTTTGAAGTGGTTGCCAAACCCGGTCACTCTCATGTCCTAGCTGATCATTTGTTCATGAATCCTTTAGAGCGACAAATAGGAGCAAGATGACCCGGACCTCCCTGATGCTTTCCTCTTTCTAGTAAAAATTGTAAAACCATGGTATGCAGACATAGCTAATCTGTTGGCAATGCAATAGTATCCTCCTGGTATCTCCAGCCGTGAGAAGAAGAAGCTTTTGATTAAAGCACCTATCAGATAGCCTCCTAATTGGATGAAGGAATTCCATGTGGACATTGATACATCTATTGAAGGCTTAGGAGGGGTTTTATGCCAAAAGGGCTCCTTGAAGTTAGATCAACCCATTTACTATGCAAGTTAGAAGGTCATTGACATAGAACAAAACTATATAGTGATAGTGCTCGAATGCTTGGCAATGGTGTTTGTCTTGGAGAAATTTTGACACTACCTATTGTTGACGCAATTCAAATTCTATGTGGATCATGAGGCCCTGTCCTTCTTGATGAACAGAGTAGATGTGAAGGGAAGAATGATGAGATGGCTCCTCCTATTTCAGGAGTTTGACTTTGAGGTGGCTACCATATCTGGTCGCTCTCATATCCTAGTTGATAATCTGTTGTGAATCCCTCAGAGCGACAAAGAGGAGCAAGATGACCTAGACCTCCCTGATGCTTCCCTGATTCTAGTCAAAGCTATAACCCCATGGTATGTAGATATAGCCAATCTCTTGGCAACACAACAATATCCTCATGGTATCTCCAGTTGTGAAAAGAAGAAGCTTATGTTAGAATCAGCCCCCTATACCTTGTTAAGCAATGCATTATACAAGAAGGGAAAAGATAAAGTATTGAGACGATGTATTGTAAGAGACGAGATTGGAATAGTGTCGAAAGCATGCCACGATGAGCCTTGTGGAGGACACTTTGTAGGAGAAGTGACAGCTAGAAAGGCCTTGCTCCTCGCAGGATATTGATGGACGAACCTCCACAAGGATGCTTATGACTATTGCAAATGGTGTGATGCTTGTCAAACAGATGGGAAAGACTACGAAATCTAGTGCTATGCCCCTACAACCCATCCTTTCCCTAAAGCTGTTCGAAAAATGGGGAATTGACTTTGTTGGCCCCATTGATCTGCCAACAAGAAGGAAGAAAAATAGATACATCTTGGTCTGCACAGACTACATGACGAAATGGTGTGAAGCCTAAGCTCTGAAGTGGGATGATGGCAACATCATGGCTCTATTCCTGTATGAGAACATCATGACCCATTTGGCAGTCTCCTAGAGCTGGTAAGTGACAGAGGTACTCACTTCCTTGATAAAATTATGAAAGAATTGTCAGAGTTGTACAAGATTCATCATCATAAGTCCACATCTTACTACCCTAGAGCCAACGGCCAAGTCAAAGTTACCAATCGCATCTTCTGCTTGATCTTGATAAGGACGATTGCTGCACATTGTCGTGATTGGGATGATCCACTTACAAAGACCCTCTAGGCATACATAACCTCCTATAAGGCTACTAAAAGATAGACCCCTTTCCGGCTGGTGTATGGTATAAAGGCCATTTTCCCTGTTGAGTTAGAGCTACCCTCTTTCCACATGGCTATTAATGAGTGCATCAGAGATGAGGAGTCTCTGGAGTGCCATCTCTTGTACTTGGAATGTCTAGATGAGACTCGCAGGATGGCCCTCCAGTGCATGGAAGCCACACAAGCTCGAAAAAAGGCCTATCATGATAGCTTCATCAAGCATAAAAGGAGTTTAAGGAAGGTGACTTAGTCATGGCCTATGATTCACGTTGTAGCAAGATTCCAAGAAAGCTTCAACAACGATGGATGGGCCCCTATGAGGTACTCGTTGTCAACCCTAATGGTTGTATCCTAGTGTAGATAGTTGATGCTTCTAATGATCCCTTCTTAATTAATGACTATCACCTCAGGAAGTATTATCCTCCCTGGGGATTCCAACAATCATTGTCAATAGTCCCTTCATTCCTTGCATGTCGATTGGTAAGGCTTTGCCTATTGGTCTTGATAGCCCTCCTACTTATCTTGATGAGGTGGCCTCGTCCTTCTAGCTCCTCATAGCCGCTTTCCACTCCTCCTTTGCTCCCTTTTTTTTTGATCCAGAGCAGAGGTGGTGAGGATGGTCCTAATACTTGGTGTTCTTGGCATTCTCCTCTTGAAAATAAAAATAAAAATAAAAATATGTATTGGTCATGAGAGAAAAGGACTTCAATCCTTGTCATGCTGACCTATTCTTCGAGAAAAGGTGGAAACACCCTTGGGAGTAGGGAAAAAGAAAAAATAAAAAGAAAGAAAAAAGGAAGAAAAAAGCTATTATGGGAGAAAAGGAAGACATTCCCTGTCATAACATGCCTTGTTTCCAAGAAAAGGTGGCACCAACCTTGGATGTGAAGTTGGTTGTGGAAAAGGTGGCAACAACTCATAGTCCAGGATAGTTGAATCACTAGCAGAAATTTTTCAAGAAGCAATTCCAAAGCCACCTCCCTTGGTGTGTTGAATCTTGCAACTTCTTGAGTGCTTTTGACTCCTACAACAGATGACATTTCAACATGCAATCTAAGTACCAGACTTGTTGGCTACCTCCTCGGGTATGCCTCTTCATCAATTGATCCAAGTTGACATCATCAACCAGACAAAGCCGTTCTTCATCGACAACCCTTAAGTGATGTGAGATTTCATCCTAAACTAGATGGGGATGTGAGTATGGATTTCCCTTTGTATTTATCAAAAGAGTGTGAGACAGAGGGTGGGGTGAGTGACCATTCATTGCCCTTTAAATCCAACAAAGAGGTGAGATGTGCGAATGGAGCATTGTACGCATAGGCTGGGCCTCTCAATGCACAAAGCACAATTTGTTCTTGTGCATGACACTATAAGGATCCTTGGTGTTTCTTCTCGTACCATATGTTGGCACTCAGGGCGGGATGCATTGTTGCATCATCAATTGTGCACAAGGCATACAATCTTCACATAAGTGACAATGAGGATTACATCAATGGGGTTTGGGAACGGGTTGCCCTCCTATGTTTATAAGTAGAGCATGAGACAAAGATGGACTGAGTGTGATTGATTTTTCTTTCATCAATTGAGAGGTACGGATCGAGGGACGTTATGATAGTTGGAGTTAGGTACATTCTCGTTTCCCTATGCACATAAGGGACAAGCCTCCTCCATCATTAATACACACCTAGCTTTGTTGGGTGCATTGCATTATAAGGCTCTCTAGTTTTCCTTCTTGCACCTATTCCAGATTGGTTGGGATGCATTGATGCACCATTAACAGTGCATGCTAGCATACTTCTTTTGAACCATCCCTTTTGTTGATTTCTAAATAGGGTGTGATATATGGGTTTCAATTATTATCCCTCGAGTGACGTGAGTCATGGGACGAGCGACTGATCTATCATTCCAACATGAGTGAATGTCGAGATTGATTGTTGTATTCTTTGCCACATCGACAACTTAACCAGCTCTTCATTGACAATGCTACCTCCTTGGGTGTTGTTGCATGGTCCCTGCCATACTGGACGAGTGTGATGTGGCGAGCTATGATACCTCTCACCAAACGACTATGATCTTTCATGTGCCACCCCCGACGGTTCACCTCGATTATTTGCAAATTGTGATAAGTTTCACGTGTCACCCCTGACAGTCCACCCCCAATGTGTCGATCATGCTTCAAGTGTGGGGACGTATGTGATGGGTTATGATCAAGTGTTAGGCCCCTATTGATAAGTTAACTTGATCTATTAATGTCTTCAGTGTGGGGATGCATCCTTGCGTGTATGTTTTGCATACCCTCATGGAAACACCCCTATCTGAATATTAATGTATAGTACCATGTTCTAATTTTTCCCTACTGGGGTCCCTTCCCTACCCATCCATCCTATTTTCACCCTGTTCTCAGGGCCATTTCTTGTCCGTTTGTCATTATCTTTTGTTTTGCTATTTTTCGATGTGAATGCATCCTACGTTCACCAAAATTGCAATCTAATTTAACATCCATGTTTGTCCCTTTGAATTGGCCACTTTCCTTTTTTATGGCCTTTAGCTTCAAGCCACCGTTAATGAGCTATTCATTTTTGAAGAAATTTCTACAAATTTGACGTGTTTCCATGCGAATGTGCTTTCCTCACTTCGAAATAATGATATGATGTGACACTCCTGACCTGCACCTTCTCCTTTACATCTTTCCTTTTTATTTCTTTCATTCCAATGCACCCATCCATCCTATTTTCACCTTGTTCTCAAGGCCATTCCTTGTCCGTGTGTCTTTATCTTTTGTTTTGCTATTTTTTGAAGTGAATGCATCCTACATTCACCAAAATTGCAATCTAAGTTAACATCCTTGTTTGTCCCCTTGAACTGGCCACTTTTCTTTTTTATGGCCTTCAGCTTCAAGCCACGGTTCATGAGCTATTAATTTTTGAAGAATTTTCTACAAATTTGACGTGTTTCCATGCGAATGTGCTTTCCTCATTTCAAAACAATGATATGATGTGACAATCCTGACCTACATCTTCTCCTTTACATCTTTCCTTTTTATTGCTTGTCATTCCAATGCATGGTTTGTTTGTTATTAATTATTGTATATTTTTGGGTATTCTAGTGTGCGATTTTTGCTTTTTTTCCATGTGACCGTACCTTATTCTCCTCAGAATTCCACTCTAATTAGATAGCCTTGTCTGGCTTTTCCCTTGTACAATTTTAATTTTTTCTCCATCATGTCTTGGCCCACCGATTTTGTGTTATTAAATTTTATGTGTGTTTTTGTGCTCGTTTTTACTATTTTTTCCATGTGAATGCACCTTTCTTGCATTGAAATTGCATTTCGATTTGATAGCCCTGTTCTCCATCGTTCCTTGGAAAATTTTTCTTTTTGTTGCCCCCTATTTTGACTTATGGATTGTTTAAAAATTAATTTTTGTTCTACTTTTCAGGGGTGTTTTTATTGTTTTTTTCATATGAGTGGGTCCTATTCTCATCATAAGTGCATTCTGCATGAGATAGGCTTGTCTGATTCTTCATTAAGATAGTTTTTCTTCTTTTCACATTTCATTAAGATTGACGGATTTTGCAAAATTAATTTTTGTTTGATTTTTTGTGGCCGCTTTTTTATATTTTTCCACGTGAATCCCTTTCTTTGTTGACAGATGTGCTGAACGCATTGTCCATGCTCTTTCCTGCATCACCGTGCCCAGTTTTGCTTTTTATGACATCTTCATTCGATGCACGGATATTTTCAAATGTTTTTTTCTATTTAATTTTGAATTTTTGTCCCCCATGTGTTGCGTAAATGGCTAGTTTTTTCCTCGATACACGTTTCTAGCCTTTGTCGCGTGACTCCCATCGCTTGGATTCTCACCCTCGCTCTTGGCCATTTCTATTGGTGCAAATTATTTTATCCCTGCTCACGTTTGTGCACGAGATTGGGGGCCTACTTTACATTTTTTTTATTTTTAAAAAACAAAAAACCCAATAATAATCACACAAAAAACCCTGCCCCTCCCAACCGTCATTCCGATCCACCCCCCCTCTCGCTTCCCCCCTTCTCTCTCTCTCTCTCTCTCTCTCTCTCTCTCCTCCTACCCTTCTTCTCCATGTGCCTTCCTCCATCTCCTCCTCCTCCTCCTCCTCCTCCTCCTCCTCCTCCTCCTCCCTTCATCCTTCCTCCCCTTCTCCTCCTTCTCTCCCTCCTCCCACCTTCCCCTACTCCCTCCAACCTCCTCCTCTCTTCCTCCTCTCACTCTCCTCCCACCATCGGTTTTTGCAAGACGTCGCTGTCGATACCTCATTGTCACCACGTTCGAAGTTGCCACCACCATGTGGGCCCTCCTGCCGCCACATGGTACCTGCCGTCGGTTGCTCTAGGACACCACTGTCGATCCCCCTTTTCACTTAAGCTGCCAGTAGCCTATTCACGGCCTCCTTCTCCACCCCACCTCCCTTAGTCGGCCCCCTTCCTTAACTAACCGCTGCACCCTCCAAATAAACAGAATGCACCTCATAAAGTTTTAATTACAAAAGGAACTGACTGTTAATTTATAAAAGGAACCCCACTATTGTGTGAGCACATAGCACCATAACCCACTTAATTTTGTAATTTAAAATCCCTTTACAATGCACGCTCACATGCGCTATACACACATTTAATTTGTAAATAATAATGAACCCTTCAAAGTCACATATACATGCACTTTGTGCCACATATCATCTAATTTTTAAAAAATGAATTGCATTTGTAGAGACTTCTAGTCTAGTCCAGTCAAGTTAGTTTAAGTTGGGGTTGGGACGTGAATACAACTCACCATGTATTAATGGAATAATTTAATAATGAACTCCGATTTATTGGTTATCTAATAAAAATGAGTTGTGTAGTTTTCACCTATCCACTTCACCGCACCATAGGTATATGCCATACGCTTATGAGGATTTGGGTTTTTCTTAGTTAGAGTCATCGATCTTGTCCATAATGGTTTGAGTCTGTGGTTCAGTCCTAATATATGTATTGTGTCTGGGATACAGTATGCATGGCATTTTATTTTCTTTTGAGTGTTTAGTTACGGGGTTTTTGGGTGCTTGTATGTATGCATAGTATGAAGCTTTTGATCGCATATGTGCATAGGTCATGTCAAATTTTTCGTAGGATGTGGAATGCATGGGAAGGTCTAGTCTAGTCCAGCCATCTTGTTGTTGTTGTTGTTTTTGTTTCCTTATTATCTATATCAGTGGTGGTATGTGTGGGTTTTGCAGGAATACTTTCTCATTTTCTTGGGTTTGTGTCTGTGTGGGTAATCTAGTGTGGTCTAAATGGCATCTTCTTACACATCCCCACTTATGATTCAACATGTACAGTTACTAGTCCATGATTATTCTCTTCTTTTGAATGCAGACTATATTCGCAAGGTTGGTCTTCATCTCTTTGTGGCCCTAATGTTCCCTCTAGTAGATGCGAAGCTCTGTTACTCTTTTTTGAAGACTTACAAGAAGCTTTCGAGCTTGGTTTATGGACATCGGTTTTGTTTATCCCATTGTCTTGTATTGGAGAGGAGTAGATGATATCTATCAACGTTGTGTAGTACTCGATGAGGTTATTTATTCTTGAGGAGTAGATGATATCTATCAACGTTGTGTAGTACTCGATGATGTCATTTATCCTTGAGGAGTGCCACAATTCAGCATGTGGGGGACATTTTTTTTGGCTGGCTTACCGCCCAAAAAGCTCTTTGTGGTGTTGGATAATTGGTGGCTGTCAATTTTCCAAGATGCTTTCAATTATGTTAAGCATTGTGATGTCTGTCAAAGACACGATGCAAGTGAAAATCATAGGAGACCTCTAAATCCCATTATGGTTACATTATCATTTGAAAAATGGGGTATTAATTTTGTGGGACCAATATACCCTTCATCAACTACATGAAAGCAATATATCATTGTAGCAACGGACTACTTTTGTGGGACCAATATGCCCTTCATCAACTACGCAAAAGCAATATATCATTGTAGCAATGGACTACTTTACAAAGTGGTCTGAAGCTCAAGTGATGGTGAAGGACAATTCTAAGGAGACTGCTAGTTTCATTATGGAGAAAATTGTTTGCCATTTTGGTCCACCAAAGGAGATTGTGTCAGATTGAGGGACACACTTCTTGAATATGGTTATAGTGGCCCTGACTGAAGCTTTGAAGATTAAGCACAACAAGACTACCCCGTATAACCTTCAAGTAAATGGTCAAGTTGAGAGTACAAAAAAACAACTGGTAGGAATCTTATTTAAGATCGTATCAGAAAGAAAGCGCGATTGGGATAAGAAATTATATGTGGCAATGTGGGCTTACAACATGCCCTTCAAGAGAGCCATAGGCTACACCCTATTCAAGCTAGTGTATGGGAAGGAGTGCGTTTTTCCATTAGAAATAGAGCTCCCCACTATGTGTTTTTCCCTCAAACATTCATTGGGAGACAAAGAAGCGTTATAGGAATGATATACGTATTTGGCACATCTTGATGAGATTCAATTGCAGGCTTTGCTACATCAAGAAGTAGGAAAGAGGAGAATGAAAGCCCTTCATGATCTTCTGGCTAAGAAGTACACATTTGTGAAAGGTCAGTTAGTACTGTATTATGATGCTTGAAGGGAGCTCTTTCTTGGAAAATTAGAACCCAAATGGAATGGACCATACAAGATTGTACATTTAGGAAAGAATGACTCTACGCCCCTTCTAGTAGATTTGTAGGGGGTAAAGCTTAAGACTAAAGTTAACTTTAATAAGCTCAAGCCTTACTATGTGTAAGGGATGACATTGGGCTTGGTTCCTATGCAGGTCCATCAGGATTCAGCTTTAACATGCAGTAGGTACTAAGACGAGTGAATGGGACACATCATTCCTTATTTGGAGCATCTATAGCTTGAGCAACATTACCACTAAGGTTGAGTGATCTAGTGGAGCAAAGGGTATTAAGTTACTGAGTGGCAAGATGGATACTTTATGTGGGAAATTAAGGTCTACTTCCACCACTATCAATGAATTCTGACTAGCATTCCTATCAAGTCTAGCGAGAAAGGAGGAATTGTGCCTCTTATACATCCTCTCTCTTGGCTTGATTTTGATGATCATAAGTACGAGTGAGCTGATTATTATGGTGTGGCCTATCAACAATGAAGCCTGGGTTTATACCTTGGAGCTTCTAGGGGGCCCACTAAACATGCGAGCGTTAGTGTGGTCATCAAGGATCCTTGACGTAGGGTTGTTATGAAGATGGGAGTCTATTTACGATCCTCTTTTACTAATAATATGGCAGAATTCAAGGCCTTGATCTTGGGGCTAAAGATAGCCCAATGTGGTGGTATCCATTGATTATTGGTTAAAGGTGACTCGCAGTTAGTAATCAATTAGTTAAATGGGACCTATAGTGTGTGGGATCCCATCTTATGGATGTACCATTGTGCTGCCTTAGATATGTTGCATATCTTTGAGACGGTGACTTGTCAGTTAGTTCCTTGACAATGGAATCGCTTTGCGGATTCCCTGGCTAACTATGCTTTTGTGGAGGATGTCTTTTTCAATTATGGTACAAGGGAGCCCTTACAATTACCTTCTAACATTAGCCCTGGACTACTTTGGGATCTTCTCGCTGACACGTCATATTTCGGCCACTACCATCAATGGTTAGTTTGGGTTATGAGTTAGGTAGCAAGCAAGCCCCTTCCTACTCTGTCATGGACGCATCAGATTTTGTATCGTCATGGATGCCTTGTCTTCCTAGGGGTAGTAGCTAGTTGAAAACAAAAAGAAAAGGAAGGTTGGAGAAAAAATAAGAGCGAGCAAAATAGAAATAGATTAAGTGTCGCCTTGCGAGAGCTTGGTAGGTTCTTGGGTACTGAGTCAGGACCTAATGCCGTTGCCTTGTTCTCCTTGGGTCACTCTATGCTCAACTCCCTCCTTTTTATACGCTTGAGTATGGAAACCTTGGAAAGAAAATGTATTGCAAGAAAATGTGATGACCAAGCTATAGGAGTCCTCGCCTAGTAGGAGGTCTTGGTCCAGTCGCCTAAGTTAGGTAGATAGTTTAGAACACCACTAGGATGACCCCTTTGATAGGATTTTTAGCCCGTTTGTGTTAGAGTAGTTGGTTAGCGACTTGCTACAGATTTCTATCAGATTATGATGGGCCTATTAGACAAGGCATCCTTGGTTGATTTTTTGCTTTAGTAGAGTAACATTAGGACCAAGGGATTGTTCAATAGTATGCTATGTTGAATGGTACTAAAATGATTTATTTTATAGGCCAAGAGAGCCGTCTCTATCGAGTTTTAATGTTTTATTTCATAAGGTCAAGAGGGCTAGTTTTGTTGGTTGTGAAATGTTATATCTCTTTAGACCAAGAGGGCCATATGTCTTTTTGGTGCAGCTATGTTTAATGGTTGCATCACACAGGTTGAATGAAGTACTTGGAGGGAGTCTTTGTTGTGCGAAAGCTTCTTGTGGCCATTCTAGGTGGTATCATCCCCCTTCTGAGTTTCCCTTAAGCTAATAGTGTTATATGTGTATGTGGGGGTTAATTTCTTTTTTGTTGGGGACCGGCAATCAAGGAATGAAGTCCCAAGGTTTGGTTAGTTGTCTACCTCATGTTAGGACATTGTTAGGAATTAAAGACTTGTGATAGAGGGTAGTCATTGTGCCCATGTCCTTCCTACTTTCTAGGTAGCTGTCTTAGGAGTCCTTGCTAGTGTGAGGTAGCTAGAGAAGCCTGCCAACATGGTAAAGAAGAGAAAGTTCTAAATATATATAAAGATAAAAAATATAGAGGTGTGTAAAAAGGGCTTCTAACCCCTCAATAAGAAAAGAAAAGGAAAAAAAAGAAAATTCCTACAAGTAGTTGATTATCACCTTGCGGTGGAGGCTTGGTAGGTTCCTGGGGATGAGTTAGACACCTAGGGCTGATGCCTTGTCTTCCTAGGGGTAGTAGCTAGTTGAAAACAAAAAGAAAAGGAAGGTTGGAGAAAAAATAAGAGCGAGCAAAATAGAAACGGATTAAGTGTCGCCTTGCGAGAGCTTGGTAGGTTCTTGGGTACCGAGTCAGGACCTAATGCCGTTGCCTTGTTCTCCTTGGGTCACTCTATGCTCAACTCCCTCCTTTTTATACGCTTGAGTATGGAAACCTTGGAAAGAAAATGTATTGCAAGAAAATGTGATGACCAAGCTATAGGAGTCCTCGCCTAGTAGGAGGTCTTGGTCCAGTCGCCTAAGTTAGGTAGATAGTTTAGAACACCACTAGGATGACCCCTTTGATAGGATTTTTAGCCCGTTTGTGTTAGAGTAGTTGGTTAGCGACTTGCTACAGATTTCTATCAGATTATGATGGGCCTATTCCTTGTGGAACTTCATGTCTTGATTCTTCCAGGGGGTATGTGAGAGATGTTCTTGTGCTTTGTTGAATATATATATATATATATATATATATATATATATATATATATATATATATATATATATATATATATATATATATATATATATATATATATATATATATATATATATATGGCAGCTTGATGCTCTTTATGGTTGTTGTTTGTGCACGGACTGAGTCGCCCTATCCCGTGGTCTCCAATAAGAGATGGATTTTAGATCCTGAAAAATGACAAAAATGTGCCAAAATATTTCACTCCAAGGTGGGAATTGAACCTCATTGGAAGCAACAGAGATAGATTCACCAATTTTTACAAGCTACGAAAGACATGATTTAAAAGTAGTTTCAAAGAGCAGTTGCGGATTTTTCATAATTTTTCTAGGGGTCTGGTCAAACTAGTGCAAGTGGTCAATAGTGCAGGACCCCAAGCAAGTAAAGGCAAAAGTTTTCGAAACTCGAATCGGAGTTCGGGAGGTTGAAATGCGGGAGGCTAGACAAGGCAAGGCAAAATGGCCAAGACTTTCAAAAGATTGGGCATGGGCCCTTTGGGGGGGCCATTGGACCCCTAATGAAGATTTAAAAAAAAACTTAAAAGGAAATTGAGAGGGAAGCCTTGGTTAGCTAAGAGATTTCTTTGAAATTTTATTGGTTAGGAAGTCACATGTTGATGAAAATTAAGAAATCTAGTAGAACACTCACATCATGTCATTTAATAGGACTGGAGTGAGAGTAAGCCTTAATGGGCAGAGTAATGAGAAATGTAGTAGAAAACTCGACAATACACCAACTTTGATTCAATCCCATGTTCTTTTATTGTGTACAAACCCTTGTAAGGAAAATTGAATATTTGAAGCTCATTTTGAAAAGAAGAAATAAAGTATAATACATTTTTTACTTTAGAGGTTCAACTTAGATTAACCAAGTAATCAACTATGACTTTGTATGTCTAGTTAGACATGTCATCTTCAAGTTATGGCTTAAAACTTTTATTAAAAAATACTAGGGATTGTGTTTAACCCTTTCTCAAGAACAATACCTTACCCAAAATTCATACATGTAAAATAATTATTGACTTGGGATTAGAAGGCTAGTGATTAAGGGAAAAAACCTCTTCCATGCTTAAGTCATGCCACATGATACTGGACTACTAGAGTAACAAGACCCAAATGCCATTCCTTTAATGAGAGTTGCATAAGGTTCTAAACAAGCCTTGGTGAAATACCTTGCTCAAGGAATAAAATTAGAAAATGGAAAAAGATTCTTGATCTTCGAAGAGGAAGCAATCGTGCATGGTGGTGTTGTATTTTGTTTTGGAAAGAGAGAGAGAGGAAGCATTAATTCCCCTCTTTGTGGCCCTATATCCCATCATTAGAGTTCTGAAAAATTGCCATTGTCATGTCAACTTGAAGAGAGTGAGGAAACTCTTCGAGTCATCAATACGTAGGAGAAGATTAAAAGGTCAAACTACATGAGTGCTTGAGATCTATCAATCAAGGATTGAAGCTATAGAACCTTGAAGGCTCGAGAGAGCGTAACCCAAAATAAAAAAGTATTTTGGGTATACACGGGCTCAAAGAGTGCAATTAAGGAAAATAAGACAAACATAAAAGATAACCTTAGTTCTCCAAGATAGTTAGAAAGATTCAAGACCTTGGAAACCCTAGAAAAAGTCATAAGGGAACAAAATTGTTCTAGGGATTGCCTCCTAAGACAATATCTATTTTTAATTTGTGCATTCAAGGATTGATTGATATACCATGAAATGATATGTTTGTGTTTGTAAGATTTTATGATATTGATTGAATCTTAATAATAACATACTGATATGGTTGCACTAGACCTCCTCTAAGGCTACTAGCGAGAACCCTACACCAAAATGGGGTTTGTTTAGCCACATCAAGAGCTAGGACTAGTCCCATTTGCGAGACATATCTCCATAGGGAGGATGTTAGGTTGAGAAGTGGTAAGTGTGCCAGAAGGACATTGGCCATAAATTCCTTATGTGCTTACAACCTGGC
Organism: Lygodium microphyllum; assembly: GCF_053477565.2. Taxonomy (NCBI): domain Eukaryota; kingdom Viridiplantae; phylum Streptophyta; class Polypodiopsida; order Schizaeales; family Lygodiaceae; genus Lygodium; species Lygodium microphyllum. The sequence goes on along the minus strand of NC_141158.1, from coordinate 24,557,732 downwards.
TCACCCCTAAAAACCTAGGTGATCTTCTTGGAGGACCCTATTACTAATTAAGGTCACTTGGTGGATTATACTTTGGATTCAAGAATGGGAAAGATATTGTAATAAAATGAACCTTCAAGGTGAATAAAGGACTGATGATGACTACTTTACTGATTTGAGTGTTGGGATTTTAATTTACGTGAAAGAACCATATGTTTAAGTATTGATTAAGAAAGCTACTTTTACGTGTTCACATAAATGTGGTAGATATCAGAACATTGTATAGTAGTTCAAAATACATCTTGAACAATAAAGGAAACATTATATCCTATAATTTATTTTTTCAAACATGGAACTCATAAGAAATGATAGTTAATCTTCAACAAACATAGATAGAAATTCAAGTTGGGACAATGATAAACTAGAATGGATGCCATCCTAAAGGATATTGTTATGTGAAGAGAGATAGATGCATACATATGATACTTTAAATGCATACATACATACTTAGATCTAAGGTGTGATTGAAGCCTCAATAGTTAATCATGTCACATTTGTAGTGTGCAAAGTACTAGTTAGAATTTTTTTTTCATAATTAAGAGCTTCATAATACCTTGTCCCTCACTTCTCCACACAATCATATACAAGTTTTCATAAGGAAGTGAGAAATTGAATAGTAGTAGCCCTAATGCAATTGCTCAACTTAATGAGAAGGGTGCATAAAAGACAATGAAGGATTCTCTTAGGAACCAATGACCTCTCTTTAAAAGAAACATTGAACATAAAAAAACTCTAAGAGGTCATCTCCTCGTAATAAAGAGACAAAATTTCTAGGTCCTAACAACTTGTTGCTGACTATAGCCACTAGTTTAGTCAAATCAAATAATCAAATCCATTATTACCAAAATAAAAATGCAAAGAATAGCATTAGTTACCTAGTGCCACTTCTCAAACCATGAAAGTGGATCCTAAAAGAAAACAATCACAAGATATTCAACAAAAGGCATCAAAATTACTACCAAGGGTACATCCAAAACTAGTGAGCCTAAGAATACTTCCAATCTATCCAAGGAAAAAGCTATGTAGTTGTCCTCAACAACTTCCACAATCAAATCCATCGATATTGTAGCTCTACTACTTCCAAATCCAAATGGAAACCTAATAGTTACACCCTCTAGTTACAACTAGATCAATGAACTCTGCTCTAAAACAAACCCATAGTAACTCACCAAAGCAAGATACAAATACAAAAGTTCGAAGTACCATCAACCAATCTTGAGCAAGACATGTTTCACTTCTATGAGAATGTTCAATAAACTTGAGACATAAACTGGAAACAACATGTATAACCATCTAAAGGAATTTAAAAAGTATTTAACTTATATAATTAACATAAAATTATAATTAATAAATAAAAAATAAATAAATAAATAAATAAATAAGTTATAAGTAAATTAGATTAAAAGTTAAAACTTAATTTCTCTTAAGATATTAGATAATTTAGCAAAGAAATTGTATTAGCTTTTAAATTGTATAAAGTTATTGATTCATAAGAAACTTGAAATTATTAGACTTATAGGGATAATTTTATTCAAGTTGTTATTAAAATAGTTAAGTAAAATGAACATGTTTTCAATAGCTTAGAAATTTATTAGAAATAAAATTCATTATGCATGTTTTAATTCCCTTTTCTATATTTTATCCCAAATATATCAAGTAAATTAGTTAGTTTTTTAAATTTTCTAGTAAATAAAAAATTAATAAAAAACCTTAGTATTTAAATATGTGCATACCCATGCATATGGATAAACTCAATTTATGAGATTATGATTATTTTAAATGGAAGTTATTGAATTTACATTGAAAAATTCACCTTAGACATTATCTGGAAAGGACTATTTTCATTCAATTATTTCCCATGATTGACTGATTGATTTTGCAAAAGAAAAACCTTGTAAGTGATACTAATGATATTCATGCCTTTGATAGCCACATGATGGGATTGAGGTGTTGTGCCATCCGTAGGGCCATGCCTAAAAACTCCTCACTAGAGTAGTAATAAACTACTTAAGGTTGCTAATCACCACTTAGATATGTATGATCATTTGTATAAGAAGGTTCTCCCTTATGGCGAGTGAGAACTAGGGGGCATTTTGGTCAGAGGAGATAATCTTATACTCGATCCTTTGATAGGAAAGGAAACCTATATGATCCCAATGTTGAGAATCAAGCTCATGGACACTGACTCTATCTCATACAACTATAGCTAGCTATTGTCAATCGTTCTGTGGCAATAATTGAGTTGGTCAAATGTGATCACAATTTGGTAGTACAGTCAATTAGTGACGTAGTTGCTTGTGTCTTATGTGTGACTTAGACTTTTTGATGAGATAATAATGAAACAATGAGAGAGTACACTGCTCTACATTGGTGGCTCTATGTCTTTGCCTATCTCTTCCTCTCTCTTTTGACATGGTATTAGAGTTGGAGAGTTTGACTTCATGGTGCACATGAGCTCAGTCTTGAAGGAACTAGAAGATGGAGAGTGATTGTGACGTGTAGCATGTGAAGAAGATTGCCTTGCAACATTGGCATCCATAGTCTACACTTGATGTGATATGTATGAATGATTTTTGGTGCTTACTCGTGATAGAGCCTATTGAGGCTTGCAAAGAGATATTTTTAGCATCCACTGGAGCTTGGAGAAGTGATTATAGTAGCTAATATCAATATTAGCAAATTAGCATGATTTGTCCAAATTCGCACCTATTTTTATCCTTAAGTAATTTGTTGGAAATGGGTAGCAAGGGTTGTGTAGTTGTTGCACTTTTTACTCAGCAAAAACCTTGACCATTGAGTGAAGATTCTAAAAATTATTGAGTGCACAATACGCATAAGTAAACAATAGGTTAAAAGCCCTTCCAAACAAGCATGAATCGGCTAAAATTATGCGTTCGTCTTTGCATAGAATACTCAATTTTGGTGCTCATCTACTATGTTTGAACATTGCAAGCATGCTTGAAATTGAGTTTGGTAGTATACTCATGCATTTGGATGCTATTAAAAGGGTTTGAAGATTAGTCACTGACTGAATATACATGCAAGGTGCTATCTTAGATCTATAGCAACTTGTAGCTTAACAATGGGGCTCATTGAAGCTTATATTTGGTACCTACTTATGCTTGGATGATGCCACATGTTTGTAGAATGGTTAATGGGCTGATTAAGTAGTGAATGCTCAGTTTTGGACTAAGTTACAACTAGTTATAACATAGAGTTGGCTGGTCATAGCCTGTTTGGAGTCCTCTCATTGCCAATTGAAGAGTGTACAAGTATTGATGGCCATATGTACATGTGTTGACTTCCAGAGATCATGACACTTGCTTAAGATGTTTTTGAGCTAGTTCTACGCTAAAAACACTTTAGCCTTAGTAGAGATTTTATTATTGATTTTCTACCATTGGTTTGGAAGACTTGTATTCATGTCTACTTTGTAGTCAATTCTATTTATATGAATTGTTACCATCTCCAAAGGGTATGACAAATGATTGGAGATGTTTGACATGATTTTGAGCTGAAATATCACTGGTTATTGCATATTTTTCACTGTCATTTACTCTAGGATTGAAGCTATCCTATTTGAGCACTATCATATCTATGCTACTTGAATGAAAGTTTTTGGGCTTTCTGTTGATGAACCGATGTTTGCTACATGTCTCAATTGAGTAGGACTAAACTGAATGTAGGGTATCTATAGATGTACATGTGTTTCTTGAATGTTATGAAAGCATTTTAATAAGTGAAAAGACATCTTGGACTATAGGGAGTCAGGCTTGACAGTTTGCATAATACTGTAAAATAAATACTACAATTGAAGATATGGAAAATTGAATAAGTATTGACAATATCATTGAGATTGTGGGGGAGAGAAACTTGACAATAAGAACTTTTCTTTATGGAAGTTTAGGATGAAAAAATTCATGATTAGAAGAGGATATTGGAATCTTTGTATGGGAGATAAAGCTAAACTTAGACTCCCAAAAAGGAATTCGACTACAAAAGCAACTAAGAACTCATAGGCTAGAAAGAGATAGTAAAGTTTTGCATTGATTCTTATTATGCATCTCAAATGAAATGGCTATGAAGAATACTAGTTGTTAGATTCCAAAGGATGCTTGGGAAATTCTCATGAAGAATTATGGAAATATTACTCATGCATGGAAAATATAGTTGAAGTAGTAGTTCAATAATATGACAAAAAATGGTAGGAGAATTCAAGCTTATATGAGGGAGATTAAAACCATTGCAGATCAGCATGATACTATTGGTTTCAAAGTTGATGCTGATGATATGATTATAGTCACCTTGGATGGTCTAGGAAAGGAATACAAAGCTTTTGACACGTTGATCCCTGTAAGGACAAACCCCCTTGATTGGGATGAGTTGCTTGCTTTGTTGCTATATGAGGAAGTCAAGCTTGGCTTGAATATAGGTTCGAGTACCTCTTAGAGTAGAGAGACTGTCTTTTACTCTAGTTAGAGAGTTAGAGGTGGAAGAGCTCGTGGAGCTTTTTGAGGTCGTGGTGACACTTGGAATACCTATGGACAACAACAATAGAATGCATGGAAAATTCAAAATGCACAAGGCTAGTGAGGATTTGGATCCTTTGCAAACATGTAGGGGGGATCACCTAGAGGCAGAGGGTGTTCTTGCTAGTCTCATGATTAGTCTAACAAATTTAAATATTGTCATTACTATGGGAAGTATAGACACATAGCAAAGAAATTTCATAAAAAGCAAGCTGACATGAAAGCAAAAGGTAGACAACATGGCAAGTATGCATCTTCTAGTAACACTCATGATGATAAGATAGATAGGCTCTTTGGTATGTAGCATGTTTCTAAGGATATGACTAAGAAAGACAAGGCTTATGAATACTGGTATATAGACTTAGGTGCATCTAATCATATGACTTTGCATGGTGAGTGGTTTGATGAAATGGCTATAGGCTCTCATGGTTATGCATACATTGCTGATGATACATAGCATGACATCAAGCATACATGTGTGTTATAGTTAATCATGCATGATGACATGAAAAAGAGTTTTATGATGTGTTACATGTACCATCTATCACTAAGGATCTATTATCTATTGGAAAAATGGAAGAATCTGCAAGTTAGATTCAATAGAGATGGTTGCTTTATTAAAGAGTATGGAAATGGCTCCAAGTTGATTGCTAAAGGCAAAAGAGATCGCATGGTGTTTACTTTGAGTGCTTCTATTTCTAAGTTAAAGGCAGCCATGAATGATTCTATTTCTAAGTTAACAATAGCCATGTTTTCCCATGATAATGGAGTAGTTCTAGATGTGGAAATATAGCACAAGCACATTGATCATGTAAACTCACAAAGATAAAAAACTATGTAGTAGAAGGAGATCATACTTGACATGCCAAAGTTCAAGTACATGGATTTAGGACATGCATATTTTGCTTGTTAGTTTGGAAAGCAAGCAAGGTTTCTGTTTGTCAGATGTGTCACAAGTAGTTCTAGACCTTTGCAATTATTACATTCGGATGTATGAGGTCTAGCCCATAATGCATCTTTTGGCAGTGCTAGATATTATGTATCATTTATTGATGATTTCAGTACATACACATGGCCGAATATTTTGAAGCACAAAGATGAGGTGCTAGATGTCTTCAAGGATTTCAAAGCACACGCTAAAAATAAACTTGGATATTATATCTCATGCTTAAGATCTAGTGGAGGTGGTGAGTATGTTTCTTGAGATTTTGACAAGTACTGAGCTAAGTATGGCATTAAAAGACAACTTATATGTAGTTATACACCATAATATAATGGTGTAGCAGAGAGAAAAAATTGAGTGCTTATGGAAGTTGCAAGGGCCATGCTTAATGAAAAGAATATGTCAAATGGTTATTGGGCTGAAGCAGTTGTAATCGTAGTTAATGTCTTGAACAGAACCCCTACAACTAGCATTCATGATCTTACATCATATAAGAAATTGTATGGCCACAAGCCAAATATTAGTAACCTTAAAGTCTTTGGTTGCATTGCTTATGTACCTGTGCCTGATGAGAAGAGAAAGAAGTTAGATTCGAAATTTGTTAAGAGTGTCTTTCTTGGCAATGCACAATATAAAAAGGCCTATAAATGCTACAATCCATCTACTGGTGAGACATTGATCAGTAGGGATGTAGTATTTGATGAGTTGGCATGATGGTATGGTGGTCAAAATGCAATGGTTTTTGATGTACTAGCCAATCATACTCATGCTGAAAATTATCCTTCCACTAGTACTACAGTGAGTGGACCCTATAGGTAATGTGCCTTCTACTATCAGTCCTCGGACTAGGATGACTATGCAGTCATAGTTTTACATCCATTGACATGGATATGTTAGTGAGAGGGAGATTAGATAAAGACAAAGAGAAGATGTTTGATGATGTTGTTAGGCCTAGTTACATTTGGATATGAGTCACCTAGTAGAGATAGTCTTGACAGTGAATTGGGTATACCATCTATTGTGACATCTAGAGTAAGGAAAAGCAGGTATGTACCTCCTCATGAGAGGCAATCACATAGTGAACTGCAGTTAAGAAGGTCAAAAAAGGGTTAGAAAGTCTACTGATAGGCTAACTTATGGTGGGTATTCAGCTATACATTTTGCTTACATGACTAAAGTGATGGGTCATAAAGAGCCTACAAAGTTGAATGAGGTAGTTGGAGATGAAAATTGGTGTGCTGCCATGGATGAGAAATTTGTAGCATTTGTTGAAAGTGGCACATGGGATTTGGTTACTCTTCTTGAAGGAAAAACACCCATTGGCTATAAATGGGTTTATAAAGTGAAATGCAAAGGCAGATAGATCATTGGAAAGATACAAAGCCTAGTTGGTTGCTAAGGGTTATGTGCAATAGTATGACTTGGATTATGAAGAGACTTTTAGCCTAGTTGCAAAGATGACAACTGTAAAAATTGTCATTGCTTTAGTAGCGTCTAAGGGATGAAAGATTTGGAAAATGGATGTTAAGAATGGATTTATGAATGGAGATTTGATTGAGGAGGTGCAAATGGAACATGCTAAGGGCTATGTACACCTTGATTACCCGAATCATGTGTGTAGACTAAAAAAGACCCTTATGTATTTACAACAACTTGGTTTTCAGATGGGACATGTAGACCACCATAGTTTATTTAGGAAGAAGACATATATAGGTTATGTATTCTTGGTGATTTATATAGATGACTTGATCATTATTGGAGATGATGATCATGGTATTGTTGAATTAAATCCATGTTATAGGTTGAATTTAAGGTGAAAGATTTGGGAGAGCTAAAATACTTTCTTAGGATTGAGGTTGTGTCTAGACTCAAGGAATTTGACTGCTAAAAAACAATACACACAAGATATGCTACTGAAAAATGAGATGATGGAATGTAAGCCCATGGAGACACCATTAGATCAGAATGTCAAACTTGTAGTTGATGTTGGAAGTGAGATAGAGAATGTCACTATGTATAGGTAGATGGTGGGTAACCTGATCTATCTTGCTATTACCCCATCCTAACCTCAATTATTTAGTGGAGTTGATTAGCCAATTTATGTAGAAGCCTTGCAAGCCACATTTGGATGTAGTTAGGAGGATTATGTGGTGACACATGAAGGGTTTTTCTGATTATAGTTTGTTTTAAGAGTTCAGAAAGCCATTTGATTTGACAGGGTATACAGATGCTACAATTGGGATGTTTGTACCTATGATAGAAGATAAAAATAGTTATTCTTTCAGACTTTAAAGCAATATGATCAGTTGGAGCAGTAAAAAGTAGTTGATAGTTACTCTCTCTAGCACATAGAGGTAGAGTATAGAGGTGCAACCTTAGTTGCATGTGAAGTAGTTTGGCTTGTGAAATTGCTACATGACTTGGGAATACAGTTGGACAAGAAGGCCACATTGCATTGTGATAACATGAGTAGTGTGTTGTTGGCTAGTAACCTAGTCTGTTTTGCTAGATCAAAGCACATAGAATGTCATTATCATTTCATCTGGGAAATGGTACTTATAGGATAGATAAATCTACTCCTTGTGAAGATTGAAGAACAAATAGCTAGCATCTTTACCAAATCACTTGGTAGACATAAGTTTGTTCACTTTAGAGAGCTAGGTAGAGTACAATAATTGACTTGAGCTTGAGGGAAAGTGTTGAGAATCAATCTCATTGGCACAGACTCTATCTCATACAGCTATAGTTAGATATTGTCAGTCACGTGAGTGGAAATAAACAAGTCAGTCAGATAGATGTAACACACAATATAAGATAATATTGACTCTATCTCATATAGTTGTAGTTAACTGAATTTTTGGTGTGAAACATACAGCATGAGATAATAATGAAACAGTGAGAGAGCACGCTACTCTACATTGATAGCTTTGTGTCTTTTATCTCTTCCTCTCTCTTTTGACAATGTAGTTTAGCATTGGAAGGCCTGAGAAGAGGAAGGCAAGGCGACAACTAGTTTTGGGTTGGATTTGCTCTTCGGAGCAGTTGTAATTATAACAATAGTGTAAATACCTTATTTTCCAAAGTAAGATTTTTATATTGGTACTTAAGAAATGTGACAACAAACCCTATACTAAGATTAAATAAGGAAGTTGTCTTTCTTTATTTCATAGTGTGAGCACCATGTTTGCTTAGAAAACTAAAGTATGCCATGTTTAAAAATGGGAAGTAGATGAATGATGTCAATGATGAAATCATCGTATGGATGGGTGAGCCACTTGGTTAGCCAGGTGGCTTCTCCCAAAAATTAGAAAAGTGTTGTAAATCAACCATCCTAGGGTTGAGTCTTAGAAATGATTAAGCACTATTTTAGGGGAAAGCATTCTCACTCTCATTGAACCAAGTGCAGTACTTGCTTGCCTTGAGCCTTTAACAACTTGCAGAATAGTGACCATATTAGCTCAATGCTAGAATGCCATTAGAGACTATAGGTGTGTCATTAGGAACCTACATGTTGATCCTCATGGGATGAGGCCATACACTTTATTGCGATGTAGATCTAGGGATTACCTAGTTGCCTAAGTCCACAGGCTCGTGAGTAGCATGGATGGTGACAGAAAGGATTGGATCCCTAGATGACTACCAAACTACCCTTCCTATGATTTTGGGTTAGGTACATTTCAATAATGCTAGTTACAATAACCTTAATATAGCCATGCTAGATCTTTTCAATTATATCCACAAATAACCATATCTAGGTGCATGCATGTTTACCAAAAAGTAACACTATCGATCAAAACATGATACCATTATATGATCCCTATCTTTAATATTAACACATTCATACTAGCACAAGGCATGGTTCAAAAATTCATCGCACTTTCTTATAGTATATGTCCAAATTCTACAATTGAATGATCCCTAGCTTTATATAGAATTTAATTGTATTGACACTTGGTGCTCTTCAAGAAAACAACTATCTCTTATATGTTTTCCTTTAACTCAATTATCCCATCATCTTGAGGGTTAAATGCAACTTTAAACCATTTGTCACTACAACCACCTTTCTAACAAGGTAATAATTCCTCAACATGAAATACTCATAGTCTCCTTAATAAGCCTTTTTTCCTTATGTCAACTTTACTTGCAACATATAATTCAAGGCATATCCTTAGGGTTAGCTTAGAGATGGTGTACTATCCACTAAGGTAATTATTGTGTACTTAGGGGTAGCTTTTGAGTTTTGGATTGTAGATTGTCAGACTATCTAGAATGACTTTTTCTCCCACCTATTAACCACTCTGTTTGACATTTCACACTTAGTTATGACACTTGTATGTCAACTTTACTCACAATAGATAATTCAAGGCATATCCTTAGGGTTAGCTTAGAGATGGTGTACTATCCACTAAGGTAATTATTGTGTACTTAGGGGTAGCTTTTGAGTTTCGGATTGTAGATTGTCAGACTATCTAGAATGACTTTTTCTCCCACCTATTAACCACTTTGTTTGACATTTCACACTTAGTTATGACACTTGTATGTCAACTTTACTCACAATAGATAATTCAAGGCATATCCTTAGGGTTAGCTTAGAGATGGTGTACTATCCACTAAGGTAATTATTGTGTACTTAGGGGTAGCTTTTGAGTTTCGGATTGTAGATTGTCAGACTATCTAGAATGACTTTTTCTCCCACCTATTAACCACTTTGTTTGACATTTCACACTTAGTTATGACACTTGTTTCAAAATCTTCACTTCTCCACATTTTCTCTGTCATTATCTTCTCTCTTACTCTACCTCTCTCTCTTTCTTTCTTACCCTTTTCTAGCAAATATATTTTTCTCTCTTTTCCTATCTCTATTATTTTTTCCTTTACTATACCCTATGTAAAACTTGTAATCAACCTAGAATAACCTATATCACTTATAGATGGATGAATATCAATCCCAATCATTATCCAAGTGTTGGCCTGTTACTCTTGTATATGCTTGTATCTTGCTAATGAAGGGTAAAATAGGCTAACATACCCTATAGCAAACTTGTAATAGATGTTTAATCCAAGTAACTAATCAATGAGGCCCTGATCAATACTCTTTAGTTGAGATCTTCAGGACTTCATTGACTTCACTCGCAGTACGTATGGTGAGGGGTATAATGGTATGATAGGCTCTTTACATGAGCTTAGAATCATTGATAATTTGGCAAAGTTCTCCCTAGGTCAGTTGGTTGCACTCCTTAGGGATCTTTAATAATGGGGGAGGTTTACCTCTCTATTATCCCACTATTGTCACTGGCATCCACCTTTTTTTTGTGTGGGAATATCAACATGGAAGGAGATTTTTTCAAAAGAAAATATGAATGAAATGCATAATTGAAAGATTATTTTAGCCTTCAATGATATGTAAGATTTGATTGATGAAAACCAGAATCAAGAAATAGAGATTGACTGAGGGTACTTTGCATTGCAATTTAGTGACTCATTGATTACAAGGACTTACCCTTTAGAATATTTATTTTTTAGGTACAATATAATCACACAATCAAATTAGGGTTATTCATTGAGACAATGGAAATGGTAATCATGATGAAAGAGGATTGAAATGAATGCTAAAATTCAAGTAATAGCATCTGATTATTGAAGAGAAGTACTAATCTCTGATCTATTGATCAATTTAGAGACTTAATTGATAAAAAATCTCCCATCAATGAGTAGAAAAGATTGAAAAAAGTGTTGAGAGATTTAAGAGATTAAGTAAGTGAAATATCTCTTATTGACTTGAAGAAGATGATTAATTCAGTTTGAATCAAATCTTAGTCCATTTGTTAAAGAAATTTCCCCAAATCCATTCCATAAACTTCATGCTTCGAAAAATCCATTGAATTCAATCCATACATACTTAAAGACAATGAAATCCTTGAAGAATCAATGCCTTGAATCCTCTTGAATACTTTAAAATTGAAGATTCAAGCTCTCTGAGCAAAAGCCCCATATATAGCTCCATTATGCCCTCAAAGAAGCTTGATGTGCTAAAATCTTTCAAGTGTCTTCAAACTTGAAGCCAATCTTGCTTGATAATGGCAGTAGAGAAGTCTTAGAAGTTGGAAAGAGCAAAATTTTGAAGAAATTGAAGCTTTCAAACCTATGGCTATGACTACCTTGTTGGTTTTTAGGGTTTCAGAGGAGAAGAAATGGAGATTAGAGGCTCATTGCTAGAGATTCTTGGTGTAGGACCATCTCACTTACTACTTGATAAGCCACCATTTGACACATCAAAATGTTGATGAGACACATAGGTGATCCCCTCTCCTTCCTCCTCAACTATTAATAAAACCCAGATTGTAGAGAATTGGACAAGTGAGCTAGACAATGGTGAAGCTATGATAGATAGAAAGCAATATAAGAATAAGGATAAAATTATTGAGTGCAAAAAAAAAGTGCAAGTAAAGAAGAGAAGGCAAAGGATTCTTCTAACACTCAAGGAGAATTACTCTTGCTAGTAGTCCCTTCTCTTAGCTTACCCAACTCTTTTCTCCTACTCTCCATTGATGATGCCTCCTTGCAAGCACATCAACATTACCACTCTATTGAGTGAGGCTGGATTGTCTAATGTAGTGGGTCCGCCATCATCAACATTTCTTATTGCAATAATGAACACAAATGTGGCCAATGATGATAATAACTCAAACTCTCCAAACTAGGTATTCTACCTTCATAAGTGCATGAGAAGTATTTTGTAAATGAATAATAAAGATTATATAGATTTAAGGTATGCATTTTAATCATATAACTAGAAAAAAATTTGTAGGAGCATAGATAAAATCCATACATATAAAAATTAGTTAAGAACGTATTAGCTATGATAGTTGCACATGTTTAAAAAATATATAAAAAGGGGCTTAAGAAATTAATGAATTTCATACAATTATCTTGTTCCTAGAAAAGTAAGGTATATGATGAATTAAAATCATAAACATTCTTGCACAAGGCATATGCATTAATTCATAGGCTTGCTTTACATACACATGTCTGCCATACACACTTATTATTTGTGTGCATGTAAGAAGGATTAGTTACATTAAGAAATCCAACATCTACCATAGGTCATATATCATATGTTTTAATAATCATCATCTTTATAAGTGATGTCTTGTTATATTATTTAAGAAAGGATTTTTATACTTTTGGGCTTTCTTATAAATTCTAGCATTGAACTATTATAAGCTATTCATATAAGGTTCTACCTTGAGTAAACGAGATTAGTGTTTAAGTATCCTTCTAAAGTAAACCTATGATGATTATTTTTCTTGGGATCTTCGTCCATGAGCTTGATTGGGACCGAGAGCATTGTGAGACCCATTAATTAACTGCTATAGACACTAGTTGGGTTAAAATTCTACAAAGTCCTTAAAACAAAATTGAGTGAAGATCTTCAACCATTGAATCTATGATACTATATCTATGGAAATTATTCTGTCATTAGGCTAGGGCGTATTTTCTAATCTTAATATAGAAAAAATATGTGGAAAAAATAATGTAGCATGGGATTATGATCATGAGAAGCTATTTTTTAATGGACCATATGATACAAACAAAAAGTTGTTCAATTATGATTGGAGTTAGCCAATTGAGATGATGATGTCCTTGCCATTAATTGACCAATCTAAACAAAGCTTAAAATAGTTTAAAGTTATCAAAACCCTTAACTTAGGGATGGCCTACAAAAGAAAATTTGTCTATAATAAGTATGATGAAAATTACTAAAAGCATGTAATTCTAGCTAAAATGATATTTTGAGACCCCCTCAAACTAGTTTAGTGAATAGTTCCACAAATTGGACCTATTAGATCTACTAAAAAAAGCAAATTCCTTTATCATTGATGAATTTTAGAAATATCAAATGGATATGTTATAAGTAATCTTTACTCTTTTGAAAGGATTGGTTGGTTACTTATTGATAAAGAAAACCTGATTGTGGTTCACATCCATATTTTGATAAAATTCTTTGATCATTACCTAGATAACAGGGAGTTTTGAGTAGTTGGTACCTTCCCCAAGGTCAACTATTGGGGCTATGTTTTGAGTTGGTTTTGAGTTCCACTATAGTGTTTGACTAGTGCCTAGGATGGAAGATTTAGTACGGAAGGTCGTCTTTTATGGAAACATGTAACTGGGGGGGGGGGGGGTCTAGTATGGAAATAGTTAATAAAGAAGGTCATCAGAAAGCATTTAGCTCAACTAAAACCGTTAAAAACCATCAATAATCATTCAATAAACTTCCAAACACTCTCAAAATCTATCAATTATCATTCCAACCTCTCATATAGAAAGAAAATAGAACAAAACAAAAGCTCAATAGACTCAAGTAGAACCAATCAAACACTGTCACGACATCAACAAAACATGTTAGAACATCACATCTCCTTTAAAAGCTATCATGAGTGTCTCAAACCTATTCAACCTTATCTAAAACACTCTGAAACACTCCCAAACCAACTTATCAACATATAAAATCAATAAAAAGCCAATCATTCAATTCATAAAAATAATAAAAATCAGCCAAAAAATCAAATCATTTTAGCAATCAACATACACCCCATAGATTAGCATTGGGATGTGTCATCTTAACATGACAGATGATTTTTGACACCGAGAAGTGCTTAAAAATAGCCAAAAATTCCAAATTTCAGGGGAAAACAGACTTCATCGAAGGCGACATCTGCAATTAGTATGATTTTAAGTGGCAAGCCCTAAAAGTGCTTTAAACACCCATTGAGTGGAGGTTGGGGAATTTTCATAATTTTTTCGATTGTCATATGAGACTCTGAGATGCGTTCGATAGTGGGGGACTTTGAGATGAATGCGTAAGATTTTTCAGACCTCAAATCGGAGGGCGGACGCGAGATTGGGAGTGCCAGGAAGGCCAAGACCAAAGGAAAGCAAGTGTGAAGTGCATTTTTGGGTGAAAGGGGGTGCCTTCTGGTAGAACCCCCACCGATTTTTTTCGTGGACGATAAGGAGGGCTATTTTTCATGACGAAACAAAAGGGGATGAAGGCGCCATGGTAGAGCAACGATTTCAAGAGGAAGAGGGAGAGGGGGTCATGGCCCTGGGGGGGGTCCATTAGGGTTTACCGTACGGTACCACGTGAGTGTAAGGGAGGGGGGTTATTTAAGGGAAGGAAGGTACATTTTATAAGGTAAGGTCCCATAAATAGGGGATATATAAGGGGTATTTTCATATATTTCTTGCATGTAGGTGACGTCTCCTTATTACTACTAGTGAATCCCCTGTGGTCATGGCACCTCAATGTAAGCATATAAACTGATCATGCTAGGTAGATGCTTGCTTCCTAAGCTTCCAATCACCAGTCTTTACTCCTCCTATGGCTGCCCCAATAAGTAGATCAGAAACTAGTATTTCTCTCTCCTCCCTCTCTCTCTTCCAAGTGGTGGTTCATGTGGGAAGAATCAAGATTAAGAGGGGTTGAAGGATGCTTGCCCAACATGAAACGGATACCTCCAAGATCAAGAGGAGGCTGAGAGGAGATGTTCAACATTGAAGATTTTCTACTGGTCAGTCCATTGGCAACCTAAAAAAATTCATTACAAAACCTACAACACGCAAATAAGCGGTATGCCTCATTTTTACAAAGGAAATTTGCTTCTTGTTGATGTTTGATGGTTGAAATGAAATTCATATAGAAAACAAATTTGTTTTGATCTTGTTTTCATTCTGATTAAGGGCTGTGCATTAAAAAAATATAGATCCATAATAGTAAATAGTCGCAATAATTAAATTATGGCCCAAAAATCGCATTTTTAGTGTAAAAATGAAGATTTTATTGGTTTCGGGTGGGGAAAAGAGATGCACATGGGATAAATTTTTGAGACAAAACATCTTTCAGATGTCATAATCAGTCACTAATCATAAATTGGAAAATAATTTATTTTTATGCACAAAGAAATAGAGAAAAATAGCTAAAAATGAAAAAAAATATTTTCACGTTATAAAAATCTAGAAAATTATGATTCGTGATTGTGGTTGTATAAAAAATTTTAGGCATGAATTTTGGCTTCAATTTGACTTTGTTTATGTGTCATAGTTTACGTTTTTTCTGTTTTATGCAAAAATACATACAAAATAATACCCTACACCTATGCAACACAACATAACCTAAACCTTAGAGGGAAAGGGTGAGGTTAAGAGATTAAGAGGACTGAGAGGGTTTGAATTTTTGAAACATTTGATTGTGCATTCCATTTAGAATTGCGATAATTCAATTTAAGGGGCTAATAGCATGAGAAATCGGTGCTAGTCTCCATACATCGAAGCATACGTTTAGTGAAAATCATGAAAGGGCTGTTTTTTCCATATCACAAAATGCTGATTGGATAAATATTGTTTGTGCACTAGGATCATATACACTATGCATGATGCATGACATGTATCAGTCTTGGATTGTATAGAAATTGTCTTCCTAACTAGGACATGACTTACACGTTGAGTGGAAAGGAGCCGTTGTTGTAGGTCAATTGTACGCTTTCCTCGGGACTGTTTGGTGAGGATTTATATATTCTGGATAGTTCAAAACAAGAAAAGAGTGGAGTTTGTACGTTATGTCTTATATGTTGAAGCGATGCATCTTGGGGCCAATTTAGGAGGTGTAGGAGAGTCGCAATGGAGCCGTGGCAATTAGCAGAGGAGAGCTTCCTGATGTTTGTGTGATGAGGCACTATTCCTACATGTTATGGGATCTCCCTCTGAGGAGAAGGGAGGGTAAATGTTGGACTACATATCAGCTATAAACGCATAATTAAGTCTATTTAGTGTACATCAGTGTATCACATATGCTCCTGGCCCGCAAGGCCGTGTGGTGGGGTTGTCTGTTTTGTGCATGAGGTCCGGTTAGTGCCATAGTCTATGCCGGCTGATTTTAGGTCCCGTCTGTGGTGCATTTGTCGGGAGCCGCCAACAAGTGGTGGTTCCGAATCTAGGGTTTCTAGGGACCAAATAGTTGTTTTATGTCCTTTGACAAGAATCGTCAAGCCGGAATACAAAAAGCAGAATGTGCTGAGAGGGCTAGATGGTGGTTGGAGATTGTAAGGCATTATTCCCCATAAAGAAGCGGCCCACTAAGCATAAGCGAGAGTGGTTCTAATAACTTAAGTGTCATAAGTAGCCCTTTGAGTGCAAGTGGAAGTCTTAGCACTTCCCCTCTTCTAGTCAATCAACCCACTTCAAGTGGGGGGGTGTAGTTTTACCTACACAAACTCCTATTGTCAATTTGGTTGTAGCCATGGCACAACCCATCGCAATTCCAATAGGTACATCAGATTTACTAGCATTAGGAGCACCTTTGCCCATCTTGAGAGGGTTAGAATAAGAAGATGGAAAGCTCCATATTAAGGAGTTTCAAACGCTCATATTCAACTATCGAATCCAAGATGAAGGACACCTAATAATGTTCTTCAATATTACGTTAAAAGGAAGGACAGTAGTATGGTATCACGGTCTAGAGGCTAGAACCATAACTAGCACTGACCAATTCTTTATGGAATTCCGTAGAGACTTTGCTCTTAAGAGAGGTGAAAAATATTGGTTGCGTGTCTTGAATGTAACACACCAAGAGGCAAATGAGAATGTCTAAGCCTATGCCAAGAAGCTAAAGCAAGTTCTTTGCAAACTGAATACTTATATCCCCATTCCATTGGCTGCACAGTTGTAATATTTCCTATATGGATTGGATTTCAATATCCAAGTGCAGCTTAGTATTGTTTCTTTGGCTGACATTGACACTACTATCACCCAAGTAGAAGGAACACAATATTAGTGAGTTTGGGAATCTCCCAATTTCTATTTTTTGAATACTAAAAAGATGGCACATGGATAAGATGCCCATAAGTTTCTCAAAACCATATGATGTGACCTATCATTGGAAAGCACTTGAAAAATGGAATCTATTGAGCTACAGAGTGCTCAATTTGGAGTTATAGTGTTTAAGTTATGACAAATCCAAAGATTTGACCACATGTCCCAAACTTATGGGAAATTCCTATATTCCCTAATATGGTGTTAGGGAGTAGAGTCACGCTTACAAGAAGCTTATGCAATAGCAAGGATAAATTGGAATGGTAATAATTTGGCATTGACCAACGGGAGTCAAGGGGACCCCATGTCAAATGTGAACGGCAGAGGGAGTATCATGCCAAATCTGCCTATGTTACCAGCTCCTCCCAATAGTATGACTATGCCTATGGCTAGTTAGACGGGCCCACTAAGTGGCAGAGGCCAAACAATAAATCCAAATATTGTCCTAGTAGGTCAACAACCAATTCCTAATCAAGTGGTTAGGCCGATGGGATGATAGACAGATGATCACGGCTATGAGTCAAGTGCCTCTAATGTCATTGCCGAAGTTAAGGACATGATAAAGCACTACACCAATATGATTTCTAAACAATATAGACAAATAGTTGTGGATGCCAATTTTCTTAAGAAGCAGCAGAATTCGATAGGGAGTCGACGCCCTGAAGAGGGTGCCCCCTTAAGATTCAGCTGTAAGTGGTGTGGTGGCCAACATTTCCCTAGGAATTGTTAGAATGTCAAATGCGATATTTGCGGGAAGTCTAGCAACTTATCTGCTACTTGTTGGAGTAAGATTATTTCTCTCCAACAAGGGAGTAAATTGCCAAGTCCAATTAACCATCACGCACAAGGGAATAATCTCCAGCAAGATGAGGGACCAAGACAAATATTGCAACGAGGAAAGGCTATTGTAGAGGAGTTGCCTCATGGCAGTGGAGTCAACCTTATTGAGGCTGTATGTGTCAATGACACTGAAACTTCTAATCTACAAGCCATAACAAGAGGTCAAAAGATTAAAGAGGGTGACAAAGGAACTGTACAACCTGTCGAGGGAAACCCTAAGCAAGAGGCTAAGGGAAAGCAAGTTCTGAATCCTGATATAAAAGGTGGACCTTTAAGGCCTATTGATAGTAAAGGTGATCTTGAGAAGGATTGTCAGAGAGAGAACTAGGGAGAGAGAAAGAGGAGAGAGAAAGACTGCAGAGGAGAGAGAAAGACTGCAGGAAGAGAGAGAAATAGAGTGACGAGGAGAGAGAAAGACTAGAATTGGAGAGAGAAAGACAGGAAAGATGAAGAAGCCATGGAAGCTTGGAGCAAGAAGGGAGAGAAAGTTTGTAATTGTATTGATATGTCAAAAAGATGTGAAAAATTACAACTTCTCTCCTTATATACCAGTGTCAGTGTGACATGGCATATTATTAACATTCTAAGTATTCCCAGCTTCTTACAATAAGGAGAGCTGGTTTTGTTGAAGGTGCCCAAATCCAAGTATTCTACATTGAAAGATGGATCCAGTAATAAGCTTGCCCACAGATTCTATGGCCCTTACAGGATCCTTAAGCGGATTGGAGATTTGGCTTACAGACTAGAGCTTCCCTCTTCTACAAAGATTCATAACGTCTTCCATGTTAGTCAGCTCAAGCCCTATTATGGTGATCCAGTGGATTTAGTTGATGAGCTGCCACCTATTGATGAAGATGGTATTGTTCAGTACATCCCAGAGGCTGTTATAGGTCAGCGTGAAAAGAAGCTTCGATCACGTTCTATTGTGGAATATTTGATTAAATGGAGAGGTTTACCCTCTGAAGAGGCTTCTTGGAGACCTGATTCAATATTGGATGAGTATCCATACTTGAAGGATAAATTAGTGGCTGAAGCCTATTGCTTATGGAGCTAGTATTGGTGCAGACTGGTTCAGGACAGCACGCTGTTTTAGAACAGTTTTTGTCGTACTTCATTTTCAGAATTGAGCTATCTGCATGAGCTTAAAGTACTCTTCAAGAGCTTCGTTTTGATATGTGGTACACTTCATTTGGACACTTCTATCAAAAGTTATGGCTGATTTGGTCCAGCAGGGACTGTTATTCCAGCAAGCTGTCTACTTTCTTCTGGAACTATTTGTTGAAGATTCTATGGCTCCAATGGCTTCTAAGGTTCTTCAAATCATGTATATAGCAGGGTCCACTTTTCGTACTTCAAATTCAGCCCTTGTAATGATAAATTCTTCACTCATTCCCTATTTGTTAAGCTGTAAAACAGAGTAGTACTCTGTTCTATCCATCTTTTCTTTAGCTCTTTCTAGTTTTGTTTTTGGGGACAAAAACTTTTGGGAAGGGATGGATTGTAAGAAGCTGGGAATACTTAGAATGTTAATAATATGCCATGTCACACTGACACTGGTATATAAGGAGAGAAGTTGTAATTTTTCACATCTTTTTGACATATCAATACAATTACAAACTTTCTCTCCCTTCTTGCTCCAAGCTTCCATGGCTTCTTCATCTTTCCTGTCTTTCTCTCTCCAATTCTAGTCTTTCTCTCTCCTCGTCACTCTATTTCTCTCTCTTCCTGCAGTCTTTCTCTCTCCTCTGCAGTCTTTCTCTCTCCTCTTTCTCTCTCCCTAGTTCTCTCTCTGACAAGGATAAGAGATTGCCAAGAAAGAAGGCAAAAATTAAAAAAGAGGCACTAAAGCCGGTCCAAAGACCAAAGGAGAGAATGGTTTGGCGCGAAAAGAGAAATTTGGCTAACTACCACAACTTTGATCTAGCATGTTCTCTTTGCGAAGTTAAACTAGACGTTTGAACCTCTTGCAATTTATTAAACTTTCTCCAGGAGTACACAAGGAATTCAAGAAAATGCTGCGTATTGGGTATATCGTAGAACTTTTGGGCATTGCACGAGTGGGAGAAGATTGGTTCGATCATGCTGAAAAGCATTGCCCTAGGGTTCCAGCATATGTGGATGGAATATTAGTAGAGCATGCTATTGTGGACATTGGATCCTCCGTCAATATCATGAGTTCGGACTTGATGGAGAGGTTAGGTCTCGAAATTCAAAAAGACAGCTCCACACTTCTTAGGATGGCAGATGACAGTCTAAGACAACCAGAAGGTTGCATAACTAAAGTCCACGTTATAGTTGTGGGTGTGGAATGCTATTTGGACTTTAGGGTGATAAGGTTTGCAGGATGTCCTAGCTATCAAGTTTTGCTAGGCAGGCCATGGATCTTATGAACAGACTGCCAAGTCAATATACTTGGTGGTTGAGTGATTCTAGGTAGAGGCGCCAATCGTGTAATAGTGGATGCTTACCTTGAGTCACCACAAAGTGAGAGGGCTCCTTTATCCTCTACCAAGCTAGAAATAGTAGAAGATCCATTTGGTAGTGAGACGTCATCAAGCGATGGATCTAAAAAAGGATCCACTACAGAGGACATTTATCAGATAACATTGAATGAGCCGATAGAGCCTCAAGATCCAATAAGAGACGCAGACGTAATTGAGTTGGACCTTGGTATGCCTAATGATTCATGGCCAATCAAATTAGGTTCCTTGCTCAATTTGGAAGAGAGAGAGGACTATGTATCCCTGATTCAGGAGTTTCCTGATATCTTCACTTGGAGCTATGATGAACTTAGGGGCATTCCCCCCAGTCTGGCTATGCATACTATTTCTGTAAAGTAAGAAACCTACCCTGTACGTCAGAAAGTAAGGCATATGCCTTTTGAACTAAGGGATGGGTTGTTTGAGGAGCTACAGAAGTTGTGAAAAGCGGGTTTGATATTCCTTGTTCAGCATACTGAATGGTGTTTGCCAGTTGTGATTAGAAAGAAGAAGAACAATCAAATCCAGCTTTGTGTAGATTTTAGAGAGCTAAATAAGCAAACAGTCAAGGACTACTACCCGTTGCCCTTTATTGAACAAATTTTGAATCAATTAGCGGGTAGGGAAGTATATTCGTTCATGGATTGCTTTGCAGGGCACAATCAAATGGCAATTGCTGAGCAAGACAAGCTTAAAATGCCATTTATTACTATCTTTGGTACCTTTGCATACCATGTGATGGCATTTGGTTTATGTAATGCACTTGGTTTGTGGAAAAGAACAACCAACAAGACCTTTGATAACATCTTCCTAGAGGAGTTGAAAGTATTCATTGATGACCTGGGGGCAACCACCACAAGATAAAGATAGTTGATCACTTTGCAAAAGTGTTTTGAGTGTTGGAGACAAATATGCATAGCTCTGAACCCATGGAAGTGCATCTTTGGAGTCCCTTGTGGGCTATTGTTAGGCCATGTGGTCAGTGTAGTAGGGACTCTGACTGACCTTGAAAAGATCAAGGTCATAGTTGCCATGAGTCCACCATGTACTCCTAAGAAAGTACATAGCTTTCTGTCATCGGTAGGATATTATCAGAGGTTTATCAATGCCTTGGCAAAAAGAGCGTTGCCACTAATGAACCTATTGTCCTTCAATTGTCAGTTTACATGGAGTGATGCTTGCAAAGTATCTTTTGACGATGTGAAGCAAGAGCTTGCCAAAGCACCTATTTTAAAAGCACCTAAAAGGAGAAAAATGTTCTATATATTTTCAGTAGCCACTATGCATAGTATCAGTTGTTGCTGATTATCCCAAATTTGGGAGGAAAAGTGGTATCATCTGATAGCTTTTTCTAGTTGGAAGTTGGGCATATCCGAAATTAACTATACCTACATGGAGAAGTTATGCCTTGCGATGGTATTTGTGACCAAAAAGTTTAGGCATTACATTCTTTATGAGAAGGTGGTTTTTTATAAGAAGGCAAAAGGGCTTCGATTGATGCTGAACAAGTTACAACTGCCAGATCGTTTAGCCAAGTGGCTAATCACTTTGCAAGAGTTTGATTATGAGATCAAGATCAAGCCACCGCGGCTACAGGGCATTGTAGAATGTCTTGTGGATTTCAGAGAGCCCAAAGAGGTTGTGGCTAAAGAAGTGTCATGGAAACTTTGTTCAAGATTGATACAATGTCTATTCCCTCCTGGTATGCTGCTATAACACACTATTTATCTATGGGAGAGACTGGAGCTACATTATCCAAATCTGAGAAGAGGAAAATTAAACAGTAAGCATTGAAATTTTCCTTGATTGCAGGAACACTATATCGGTAGGGTGTCGATGATATCCATGGCTAGCCTTCCATTTGAGAAGTGGGGCATCGACTTTGTGGGTCCTATTACCCCGTCGTCTACTACTCAGAAGAGATACATTATAGTCGCCATTGATTACTTTACAAAGTGGTCAGAAGCATGGGCGACGAGACATGACAATGCAAAAAACACCATATTGGAGAATATGGAAATTTCCCATAAGTTTGGGACACATGGTCAAATCTTTGGATTTGTCATAACTTGAACACTATAACTCCAAATCGAGCGCTCTATAGCTCAATAGATTCCATTTTTCAAGTGATTTCTAATGATAGGTCACGTCATATGGTTTTGAGAAACTTATGGGCATGTTATCTGGGTGTCACCTTTTTAGTATTCAGAAAATGGAAATTGGGAGATTCTCAAACTCACTAATATTGTGTTAAAAGAGACTGCTAGTTTCCTACTTGAGCAAATCATTTGCCGTTTTGGTCTGCCAAATGAAATATTATCGGATCGTGGAACTCACTTTTTGAATAAGGTGATTAAAAGCTTGACTGAAACTTGGAAAATTAAGCACAATAAGATGACTCCCTATAATCCGAAAGCCAATGGACAAGTTGAAAGTACCAACAAGCAACTTGTGGGTATCCTATTCAAGATAGTCTCCGAAAAGAAACGTGATTGGGATACAAAATTATGTGTGGCAGTTTGGGCGTATAACACAACATTTAAATGAGCCACTCACCACACCCCATTTAAATTAGTTTATGGGGAGGAGTGTGTCTTGCCCTTGGAAATTGAGTTATCGACCATAAGATTTGCAATCAATCATTCTTTGGGTGATGAAGATGCCTTATTCGAGCAGTTTATGACTATAGCCCACTTGGATGAGCTTAAATTACAGAGTTTGTTGCACCAAGAGGTAGCGTAGTATCGGATCAAGTAGTTGTATGATCTAAAAGCAAAGCAATATACATTTAAGAAAGGACAATTAGTTCTATATTACAATGCGCATAGGGAGCTATTTCTAGGGAAGCTGGAACCTAGATGGGATGGCTCTTACAAGATAGTTAGGATAGGTAAAAATAAGTCCATGGATTTATTAACTGATTTATAGGGAGTAGAATTTAAAAAGAATATTAATCTTAATAAGATTAAAAATTATTATTTTTGAATATGCTAACACACTAAATGCATTGCAGGTCCATGCTGGGGTTGATTTGAGACATGCAAGAGAGCTTAAACTAGTTGTTGATGGGGTGGTTAATCCCTTATTTGGAGAACCTATATCTAGAGAAAATATATCATTAGGGAAAGCTTATCTGGTGGAGCAAAGGATACAAAGTGATTGAGCAAGAAGATGGTACCTTTGTGTGGGAGATCAAAGTTTTCTACCATCATTGTTTACAAATTTTGACAAGCATGCCTGTTGAGTTTAATGAAGAAGGTGGGATGGAGCGGTCAGTTCATCCTCTAAATATGTTGAATTTTGATTATCATGATTACGAATAGGAGAGTTCTTGATGGCTGTGGCAGTGTAAACCCATTGTGGGCATACATGTTATACTTTGATGGAGCGTCTCGGGGCCCTCATAAAAAAGGGAGTGTTGGAGTAGTTTTCGGAGCTCCCTAATATAGAGTTACAATGAAATTAGATGCTTACCTCGAGGTAGGATTCACTAACAACATGGAAAAGTATAAGGCTTTGATTATGGGACTAAATATTGCAAAGAAAGGTGGTATTCGATGATTGTTAGTAAAAGGGGATTCCCAATTGATCAACTAAATGAGACATATACAGTTCGGAATCCCATCCTTCATATATAGCACCAAACTGCTATAACCCTACTTCATGAATTTGAGAGTGTTTCTCTTCAACTGATTTTACGTTATTGGAATCACTTTGTGGATTCATTAGCCAATTTTTCTTATGAGGAGGACCTCTTCTTCAACTGTGGTCCTAGTCTAGATGTTGTCATTGATAATGAGACAGGACTTGGTCGCTTGTGGGGAGTTTTATCAGACTTGGGTTATATGGCAGACGATGGTTGATATGGGTAATGTGAAGAGTAGCCAAAACCCATCTACCATTATTATCTTGGACCCATAGGTTGGTCATACGACATGTTATGAGTATGCATCTTGCTATATATGCAGGACGGATGGGTCACAACTTGATGCATTTAGTCTAGGGCAGAAAGCCCTAATTTTTTCCTTGGAATAGCGCATATTTTCGTATATCTACCTTCTTCCAAGGAGGGATCTATATGAGCTGGCATGTTTGATTTCTTTAGGCCAAGAGGGCCAGTTAGTTTGCAGTGAGATAAGCTTTTTCTTTAGGCCAAGAGGGCCGTATGCCTGTTTGGTGCAGCTATGTTTAATGGTTTGTTGTTTTAAGTGATTGCACCATACAGGTTGACGAACTCGCTGGAGGGAGCCTTGTTGGGAAGAAGTTTCTTGTGGCCATTCCAAGTGGTTTCATGGCCTTTTCGACTCTTTTTCCCTTAAGCAAATAATGATACATGTGTATGTAAGGGTGCTTTCTTTTTGTTTGTTGGGGACCATCAATCAAGGCATAAAGTCCTAGGTTTAGGTTATGTATGTTTGGGGGGAGGTCTGAGTAGTCATTGCTTCCTCTAGTGGCATTGCTAGGCACTGAAACCCCTCTTTTAGACGGGAGTTCTAGTGACCGTGTTCTACTGACCTGCTAGGCGGCTATTCTAGGAGGCCATGTTAGTGTGGGGCAGTTAGAGTAGCCTACTAAAACTAACCCAAAGAAAAGAAAAAAACCTCCTACCTAGCAAGACTCGATAGCTAGGACATCTTGCAAATCTTATCACCCTAAAGTCCAAGAAGCATTCTACACTTGCAACTGTAACATGAACTTTAGTATCACAACCTTCTGGTTGCCTTAGACTATCATCAGCCATTCTAAGAAGGGTGGAGCTATCTTTTTGGATGCCTAGACCCAACCTCTCCATCAACTCTGAACTCATGATATTGACGGAGGACCTAGTGTCTACGATAGCATGCTCTACTAATATTCCATCCACGTATGTTGGAACCCTAGGGCAAATCTTTTTAGGATGATCAAACCAATCTTCCCCTACTCATGCTATGCCCAAAGATTCTACAATATACCCAATACACAGGATCTTCTTGAATTCCTTGCATACTCCTGGGGATAATTTAATCAACTGTAAGAGGTTTATATCTGGTTTGACTTTGCAAAGAGAACTTGCTAAATCAAAATCATGATAGGTAGCCAAAGCTCTCTTTTCTCACCACACCATCCTTTCTTTTGGTCTCGGGACCGGCTTGGATGCTTCTTTTTTAGCTCTTGCCTTCTTTCTTGGCACTTTCTCATCCTTCTTAGGATCAACTTTTTTGTCAACAGGCCTTAGAGGTCCCCCTTCCACGCCAGGATTCAAGACGTGCATCCCCTTATCCCCTTGCTTAGGGTTTTCCTCAACTGGTTTTGTATTATCTTTGTCAACCTCTTTAGTCTTTTGGCCTCTTGTCACGGCTCGTACGTTAGAGGTTTCACCGGTATTGACGTGTATAGCCTCGATAAGGCTAACTCCATTGCCTTGTGGCAACTCTTCTATAGTGGTCTTTCCCCTTTGCAGTATTTGTCTTGGTCCATCATTTTGCTGGAGGTTACTAGCTTGCGCTCTATGATTAACTGGACCTAGCTGTTTACTTCCTTGTTGGAGGGAACTAATATTACTCCAACAGGTAGCGTCTAAGTGGTCCAACTTTCCACAAATATCACATTTAACATTTGGACAGTTTCTAGGGAAATATTGTCTGCCACACCACTTACAACTGAATCTTGAGGGACCACCCTCTTCAGGGTGTCGACTCCCTATCAGATTCTGTTGCTTCTTCAAGAAATTGACATCAACAGCTATTTACCGATATTGTTCAGAAATCATGTCAGTGTAGTGCTTCATCATATCCTTAACTTCGCCAAGGACATTAGAGGCACTCGACTCATAGCCTTGATCGTCTATCCGTCGTTCCA
This sequence comes from Lygodium microphyllum, assembly GCF_053477565.2. Classification (NCBI taxonomy): domain Eukaryota; kingdom Viridiplantae; phylum Streptophyta; class Polypodiopsida; order Schizaeales; family Lygodiaceae; genus Lygodium; species Lygodium microphyllum. Next base: position 24,531,192 of record NC_141158.1, on the reverse strand, counting down.
TTGGCTTAACAATTTGATTGGGCATTGGTTGTTGACTCACAGGAAGAACATTAGGGTTCAAAACTTGGCCTCCAACATTTGGTGGAGCCAACTGACTAGCCATAGGCATAGTCACACTGGGAGGAGCTAACAACAAAGGTACATTTTGAACCATGCTTCCTCTCCCATTAGGGTTATTCATAGGCATCCCTTGACTTCCATTCATCAATGATAAATTGCCTCCAGGTACTAAACCCGCATTAAGATTTATTCGAGAGGAGTATGCCATTTGTAATCGTGACTCTACTCCTTTTGCCCGCGTGATGGCGGTGTCTATATCAGCCAAAGCCACACTGCTCAATTGTACCTGAATATTGAAATCCAATCCATGCAAGAAGTATTGCAATTGGGCAGCCGACGGAATAGGAATGTAAGTTTGTAACTTACAAAACACTTCCTTAAGCTTCTTGGCATAGGATTTCACATTCTCATGGGGGTCTTGGCGTGTTACATTCAAAACACGCAACCAGTATTGGCCACCTCTTTCAGGGGCATATTCTCCTTGGAAAGCTACATAAAATTGGTCGATTGTGGTTATGGTTCTAGTCTCTATGCTATGATACCATACTGTAGCTCTTCCTTTCAATGTCATGTTAAAGAACATCATAAGATGTCCCTTATCTTGGATTCGGTAATTAAACATTAGTCTTTGGAATTTACAAATGTGAAACTCCGCATCTTCTTCGGCTAACCCATTAAAAATGGGCAAAGGAACTCCTAAAGCTGGAAAATTCGGCATCCCTACAGGAATTGCAATGGGTTGTGCCATGACGACAATTGGATTGACAATAGGAGTTTGGACTGATGCGATCACACCCCCACTTGAAGTGGGTTGACTTGGTGGAAGAGGGGAAGAACTTATGCTTCCTCCTGCACCTAAAGGACTATGTGCAGCAGTTGGGTTACTAAGACCACTGTCTCTTATGCGTATCGGGCTACTCCTTTGAGGAGAATAGCGACTTACGATCTCCAACCACCATCTAGCCCTCTCAGCACGTTCTGCTCTTTGTATTTCGGCTTGACAGTCCTTGTCAGAGGACATAAACCAACTTTTTGGTCCCTAAAAACCCTAGATTCGAGAACCACCACTTGTTGGGAGCTCCCGGCAGACGCACCACTGATGGGACCTCAAATGGGCCGGCACTAGCTATGGCACTAGCCGGACCTCATGCTCATAACAGACAAATACACCCACATGGCCTCGCAGACCAAGAGCGTCAATCTGCTGCTAAAGGACAAACTGTTCTAAAGCCTAATCTATGCATTTATAGTTTTATGGTTTTGTAGTCCAATGTTTCCCTTTCTATAAACTCCTCAGAGGGAGAACCCTTAGACATTGGCAATAAATACCATGATAATCACATATATGGGAGGCAACCTCTCAGTAGAATCACCGCAGCCTCACTGCAGTTCTCCTACACACATCGCAGGGATTAGCCCCTTGATGCACTGCTCAACATATAAAACAAACGAACAAACTCCACTCTTCCATTTTGAAAGTACTCCAGGAGATACCATGTGTCCTTTCCAAATAATCCCCCAAGAAACCCTACGGCTTAGGATGCCTTTCCACACTCAAGCGTGGGTCATTGTCATTGAAAACAAGTGCTATGCATCCAGGTTTTATATTCCGATACCATGATCGTCATGCACATGCAAAGTTGGATGATCCTAAAGTGCTCAAACATAATTTTAAATCAGCAACCCGTGGTGCACAACTAGGCTTTTCAATGCGTTTACCCCCTAACCCGTTGTGGCGATGAAAGGATAGTATTGAGACCACACTCATGCTACTATCCTTTTAATTAAATACCACGAACTCTATGACATGATATGCATTAGAAAAATCAGCAACAATCAGCATGCAAATCACACTAACCTCCCAACCCCCTACGTTTAGGTATTGCTTTCGTTGCATAGGTGTAGAGGTTCATTTTGATATTTTTTGATGTATAAAAAGCGGTAACTCACAAAATTTGACAAAGAGATAGGGCACACTGAGGCCAAACCTCATGCTTTACCACTACCGTACATCTACAAACAATCATTATATTTTTCCTTATTTTTCCAAGATGTATTTCTATTTTTCTCCTTATTTTTTCCATTTTCTTGATTTATTTGTCAATAAAATATGATATTTTCTATTTTTTCTTGTCCCAATCACTTCATATACTAACATTCAATTTATCTTCCATTTTTTCCCTATGGGAACACCTTTTACCCACCCGAAACGGAAAAACTACCATTTTACCACTTAAAAACCGCATTTCGAGTTTACAGGAATTAAATAGAGCATGTAAATCATTGCAAAATCAAGATTTTCTGATAAACAACAATTACTCATAATGCAAACAGCACTCACACAAATTTTCATCCAATAAGAATATAATTATCATCATAAACTATAAAAAATCATTCATTTTCTTCATAAAAATGGTCATACCGTGTTTTTACATGACCCAAGACTCCTTGAATGACTTCATAACCAGCAAACGGAGCCTCCATTGCTCTCAATCCGATGCTATATATCAATCTTCAGCATCTCCATCAATCTCCATCACCACTTCCTTCATTCTCCTTCCCCGATTCCTCCTTCAAGATGGTACACATGAACAGCCCATAGAGAAGAGAGAGAGGGAGGAGAGAGAAAGACTAGATTCTGTTCTCTTCATCCGGCCAGCCATTCATCGCGTGAAGACCGGTGATATCATCAGCCAAGAGGGAGAAGTTGGTTCTATAGCTTACTTGCAGCCAGGAATCATCATGTGGGAGGATGAGGGCGAAAAATGGGCCGCCATGTCTGATCACGTTTCCTCACGCCATCTCCACAATTTGTTCATGTATTTTCATAAATTTGGGGGGGGGGGGGGGGTGGTTAAAATTCCCAAAGGGCACCCCCCCTTTGGTCCAAGTTGTGTCCACCCTTTCGTATCTTGGCCAATTTGTGGCCTCTTCCCTGTCTGAACTCCGTTTCGAGCTCTGAAAAATCCTGCGCGTCCGGCTTGATATCCCACACTGACTAGAGCTCTTGACATCCCTCACGGTAGTCGAAAAAATTATCAAAAATCCATAAGTGTCACTTGGGCACCTTTTAAAAGCCGTCTTTCATTTGGTGCTTAAAATCATCCTAGCTGCAGCCGCCGCCTTCGATGTTAAATATTTTTTCCCTAAATTCCAAAATTTTTGGCAAATTTTAGGCACATCCCGGGCTCAAAACTCCTCTCTCACAATCAGTCGAGGGGAGTTTCCTAATGTTTGTGTGACGAGGCACTATGCCTACATGTTATGGGATCTCTCTCTAAGGAGAAGGGAGGGTAAACGTTGGACTACATATAAGCTACAAACGCATAATTAAGTCTATTTAGTATACATCGGTGTTTATAGATGCTCCTGGCCCGCGACGCTGTGTGGTGGGGTTGTTTTTTTTGTGCATGAGGTCTGGCTAGTGCCATCAAAAATCTCTTTTGCTCAATCACATTGGTCAGTATCTTTAAAGACAATTGCCATGCATCCAAGAGTTGATTGTTGATACCATGTTTAATGCATATGCAGTGTGTAATTCCCTAGCATACTCAAACAAATTTTAAATAACAACAAGCCATGTGTTGTGCAAAGATAATCTTTTCATACTTTTCCCTTATGCATTGTAGCCTTGAGAAGATAGAATTAGGCTAACTCGTGTTTCCCTCCTTTGGATATTTGATGAAACCTAAATATTGTACTTCAAAACACAATCATTCATTCTTCTTTATGCACAAACTTGGAATTTTAGTCCTCATTTGATATCATATCAAGAGCCAACTGCAAACCAATTACTCCAACACAAACCGGCTTAAACATCCAAAGTGGTGGTTTGACATGCCTACTTGACCTAGGACAAGTGGACCAATAAATCCTACTGGGCGAGGACTCCTATAGCCTAGTCCACTTGAATTCATATATTTTTCATGTTTCAATATTCTTTGTTATTCTAGTACTTACTACTTTGATGTGTAAAAAGGAGGGAGCTGACCATATTATGATCCAAGGAGAATAGGGCATCGGACTCAAGTTGAGTCTTGCTACCCAAGTGTCTCCCAAGCTCTCGTAAGGCGATGCTAAATCATTTTTTTCACTCACATTTATTTTTGCGCCAATCCTCCTTATTTTCTTTTGGCTAGAGATTACCTCCAGGAAGGGCAATGCATTCAAGTCTAACTCTCATCCCTAGCAGGAATCTACCAGGCCTCTATAAGGCAATGAGCATCCACTCTTTTATTTATTTTTCCCATTATTTTCTTATTTAAGGGGTTAGAAACCCCTTTTTACACATTTGTGTATTGTAGGTATTGCACACATATTTGTAATTTTCTTCTTTTATTTGTTAGGCTTCCCTAACTGCTTCACAACTAATAGGAATGATTGAAAATAGCTGTCTAGCAAGTTAGCAAGACAAGATCACTAGGGCTACCATTAAGAAAAATCCTTGTATGCTCGACAATGTCTTCATAGGAATGGAAAACTACTCAAACCTTCCCAAATATACCTAACCTAATCCCAAGCCTTCATGCCTTGATTGTCGGTCCTCAACAAAGAAAGAACCATCCCTAAATACACATACACAGTCTTTTTAGAGAGAAAGAAATCATCAAGGAAATACAGCACCTCGACTGGCCATAAGAAGCTTCTGTGTAGTAATTGGCTCCCTCTACATGCCTAAGAGAATAGGTCATTTTGATCTATCAAATACATAGTCCTCTTAGCTTATACATTGCCTCTTATGAGATTAACCAAGATAAACAAAAAATGACATAAGATGTGAGGGATAACCTCATGCTACATGTGTAAGTTAGCTTACTATAATCTAATCATCAAAGTTTAATCTTGGACTTTTGTATATCCACAAGTCCAAGCCTTTACACTAATATAACATCGATATTGGCAATCCCTTCTTGGGTACTATTAGCTAAATGCTTGACCTCATTGGGCTCATGTGTCCTACCTTGATTGTCATTTAGATAGGTTGGTCATCTGAGCTTCCAAAGATCCCTTCTATAAAGAGAATCACATATTTATACTCATTTAAATATTCTCTATTTGGATTATTTCATATGTCAATGTTACAACCTAAACGAGGTAAAGTTTCAATCCTAGGCCCATCATATAGATGCATCATAGAGTGATGTATATTGTTAGATGTATCATTACGACCTTTGATTTGATCCACTTGGGAATTGATGATGCTATGTCCACCTAGAATTCTTGGCCTTTCATCTAACACACCAGCCACACTTTTAGAGATTTTGGGCCTCAAAATCCATCTCACATTCCTTTTTGTATTCTTGCACTACCACAATTTTCCACATTGTTCTAATGGACTCAATGCAGACTCATTTCTATGACGAAATAGCCTTGCACACTTATGCCTTCCATCCATCATAGGTGGATCTTTGGTATTATGCATCTTCTTCACACGGGATGCCTTTACTTGCCTTTGTCCACATTGCGACTTCTCACTCATAGGCATCATGATCTTACTAAGAGGAAAAATATCCACCCAAAAGCATGGTTCACTTATAGATGGAAAAGTTCTCTCAAGTGCCTCTCTAAGAGAAAAATGAGAACCACTCATAGGAGGCTCATCCACACTTGTAGTCCCAATGATTCTATCAAATTTTCCTTCATAGCCACCTCTCATGGAAGTGTTGTAAACTCTACACTAGGACTTCCTTAGCTTGGAACCTTTCCACCAAGAGGCATACTATCACTACACATAGAATTCACATTGCCTACCTAGAGATTTTGACTACCAAGGTCCCCCACACAAGTTGTCTTGGTATTAGCAAGTGTATTATCTCCTTGCAGAAAGTGTTGAATACTTGAATGCCAATAAGCAAGGTAAACTCCAAAAGTTTTTCCAAAATCTTTGAATATACTACTCATAGTAAATTGTCAGCATCTTAGCCTCACTTAATGACTTAGGATCTTGCATTCTCACTTGGATTTGCATATTAATCACTAAGTGTAAAGAATGGGATTAGAGGGTCTTACATGGGGTTAACACATGCGAATATCCGGTTACAATGATGGGGTATTTAAGGTGTACAAGGACCTGATTAGGGTACCATTTTGATAAATGCAAATCTATCTCCTCACCTTCACCTTCAACTCCCATGGCTTTCCCTCTCTCTCTCCCCTCTTTCTCTCTCTTTGCCTATCTTTCTCTCTCTTCTCCTAGTCTTTCTCTCTCCTCTGCAATCTTCTTCTCTCTCTTTTGCAGTCTTCTTCCTTCTCTCTCTCTTTTAGGTTTCCTTCATTACAATTGGTATCAGAGCTTAGGTATTTGGTTCCTTCTTCTTTTTCTTTCCTCATATGCAATTATATTTCACAAAAAAAAAACTAGTTACACAGGTACAATAGCTGTAAGAAGCAGTGATGGAGAACCATGTGGTGTTGGCAGCCTTTCTTGGAAATCTCATAAGAGCCATAGGACTTAGAGAGAGTTTTGACTACAGTTGCTTTTCAAATGAGAGTTTTCTTCTTCATTCTTGAGAAGCTCCCATGGATTCTTAGTCCAACGGAAGAAGGGAGAAATCTTCTTTGTTTCTACATCACCCATAACATGAGTTAATTGAGTAGCAACATCATAGGCTTGGACTGCTTCTTCAGCTATGTCAAATAACTATTTCTTTCTCCTGGAGTTCGTGTTCTCAACAGGTGTTCCTGCTGTGATAGACAAAGGCGTAAATCAAGGTGGAAAACGTTTCTGCAGGGGTTCCTATTGCACTTACTCTCACCTCTAAGGCTCCTACGAGGGCAACTTTACTCACAGAGGCAGAGTCAAGGAAAAGTCAAAGGCAAAGTCAGCTACCTAGTTTATATGACTTGTCTATTGAGGAAATTTGATGCACAAAGCTCAGATGGATTTAGGAGGAACAGGTAGGGCATAATAGTAGAACAGTGGGGAACAGTGACAATGACCAGGCCGCAAAGAAACTACATCTGCACTATGATGATAATAGCCTCGTGATCATAGAGGGAGCTACAGAAAGCCATAACTAGAAGGACTCTAGAGAAGAGAATGGTCAAGAGATGGAAGTGGATGCACATTGTGTAAAAATTACACGGCGTAGTGAACAGAATCTGAGAAAGAGATAGAGAGTACACAACAGATAAGAGGAGAATCAGTAAATTCTTTAGCTCCAAACAACTGATACAAAGATGGCTCTGTCCACCCGTGTGCTTCCACTGTGTGAAGCTTAGATGGGGATCTAGACAGAAGATAGATGAAGAGCTTAAGGCTAGCTAGATCAACAACTGACTGGGTGAAAGATGAATGATGGATGGCTGTAAAGGGGTTTAGCTTTTATAGCCCGCGAAGGCCGTTAGGTCGGCCTGACCGACCTACCATATAAAACTCCACTAGTCGGCCAGGGAATATTCTAGGGAATTTTTCCTTTACCATCAGGCCCCACAACTCGATGCAATGCACCTCGAGTTGCTACCAGCATAACCACTCCATCTAACCCAAAGATTAGACCCACAACAGTCACCTTTTTGCCACCTGGTCACATAGACCTCATCTGATATACAAGTCAAGACTCAACTAATGTCCGGGCTCACATTTGGGTTCTCCTTATAATGGGGGCCTTACAACTTTGAGCACCATGGATCATTGGTGGCACCTAATGAGGGTGGGGCATTGATCATATCTAACACCCCCCCTCAATGTCCACCCATAGGTGAACTATCTCCTTGGCCCAATGCTGAGTCTCTGAAGAGGGTGGGGCCTTACAACTTTGAGCACCATGGATCATTGGTGGCACCTAATGCGGGTGGGGCATTGATCATATCTAACACCCCCCCTCAATGTCCACCCATAGGTGAACTATCTCCTCGGCCCAATGCCAAGTCTGTGAAGATAAACTTGAAGAAGATCCTTCATAAGTGCTTTGGTGAAGATATATGCTCCATTCTCCTCTATTGGCTAGTTCCACTATCCCATCCTCCATCAAATCATGCACATAGTGATACTGGATCTCTATATGTTTGGTGCATGCATGAAACACAGGATTTTTGGTAATGGCAATGCAACTCTAATTGTTGCATCTCAGCACAGTTGTTCTTCATCCTGCACTCCCATATGCCATAGAATCCTTCTCAACCATACTGCTTCACATGCAGCAAAACAAGCTGCCTTGTACTCTGCTTTGGTAGAAGACAATGCCACTGTTGGCTGCTTCTTACTAATCCAAGAGAAAATTCCTGAACCCAAAGAGAAACAATAACCAAAAACTCACTTCCTGGAATCATTGTCTCCTGCCCAATCTGAGTCACAGTTCTCCACAAGAGAAGTTCCGAAACTGTATGTGATACTATAGTCAAGAGTTTCCTTCAAGTATCTGAGCACCCGCATCCCAGCCTTCCAATGACTCCCATGAGGTTTGTTTGAGAACCTGTTCAAAACACCAACATCAAAATTGATATCTAGTCTGGTGTTACACAAGTAGATCAGACTAGCCTCCTATACCTCCCAAAGTCTGCTAGTGCTGATGTATCCTCGATGGATAACTTTGCATTCACCTCCATAGGTATAGCTATCTCCTTGTACTCGGTCATGCCAAATGCCTTCAAGATCTCCCATGCATACTTCTTCTGAGAGATGAAGATCTTTCCTAGCACTTGCCAGACTTCCATCCCCAAACAATAGTGCAGCAAGCCCAAGTTTGTCATTTCAAACTCAGAACTCAAAGCCTTTCGAGTTTGGTTGATCATATCTTCATAGTCACCTGTAATAAGAAGGTCGTCCACATATAGGACAATCACTACAGACTTTTTATCATCCCTGTAAACATACAAGTTAGCATCTGAGGCACATCTTTTGAAGTTTAGGTTTAAAAAGAACTTATCTATCTGCTGGTACCATGCTCTGGGGGCTTGTTTCAGCCCATACAATGCCTTCTTCAGCTTACACACTTTGTTCTCAGAATGGGGGGCCTCAAACCATGGTGGCTGAGCCAGGTACACCTCCTCCTTGAGGTCACCATTTAAGAATGCTAACTTAACATCCATTTGGTACACTGGCCACTTCTTGTGGGCAACCACTACAAGTACTGCGCGAATAGTGGTCATTCTGGCAGTTGGGGCAAATGACTCTTGAAAATCAAACCCTTCAACTTGTGAAAATCCTTGGGAAACCAGTCTAGCTTTGTGCTTTTCTAAGGTACCATCAGCCGTGTACTTTACCTTCTAGATCCACTTGGTGCCAATAACCTTCCACTTTGCTGGTCGATCCACTAGCTCCCAAGTGTCATTCTTCATTATGTTGTCATACTCCACTTGCATAGCAGCCTTCCATGATGGATCTGCGAGTGCTTCTTCTAAGTCAGTTAGCTCCTTTATTTCTCTCATAATCTCAACCATCAAGGCCATATTGACTATGTGAGTAGAAGCCCTCCTTTGCTCCTCTATTCTCTGAGACCTCCTTGGTCCGTCTGCCTTTTCCTCAACAGATGTAGGCATATGATTATTGTGGTCATAGAGCTGCTTCACCCAGTGCGATAATGGCTTTTCCAGTGGGGTGATGTCAGGTTGGTGAACTTTTTCCTCATCATCTGAAGATGATGCTTCCTCCTCCTTAAGGATAGGGACAGCTCTGGGACAGGTTCATAGTGGACTACTTCTTCGCTTGATGATAAAGTGGAAGAACTTGCCTTCTCCTCCTCCACTGTATGTAGCTCCTCCTTGAACACCATATCATGGCTCGCGATGATCTTCTTTGCCTCTTGGTCATATAATTTGTAAGCCTTCTGCTCATCACTATAACTAAGAAGATACATTTTCTATTTTTTGGTTTTAACTTGTTTCTCTTATCATCTGGAACATGTGCATAACATTCACATCCAAAAATTCTGAAATGTGAGACAGATGGTTTCTTACCAGTGTAAGCCTCATGAGGTGTTTTTCCCTTGAGAGCCTTTGTGTAGCTCCGATTTAGAATGTAGACTGCAGTATTAACAACTTCAGCCCAAAAATGGTTAGGCAATCCCTTGCCCTTTAGCATGCATCTTGCCATCTCCACAATGGTGCGATTCCTACGTTCCACAACACCGTTCTGCTGAGGTGTGTGAGGCGTTGTTAATTGACGCTTGATCCCTTTGCTCTTGCAAAAGCCTTCAAACTCCTTTGAGTTGAACTCACCACCACCATCTGTTCTAAATTTCTTCACACTTTTCCCTGTTTCATTCTCAACAAGTTTTAGCCATTCTTTAAACTTACCAAAATCTTGAGCCTTATCACGAAGGAACTACGCCCACATCTTCCTATTGTAGTCGTCGACAATTAACATAAAATAAGAAGATCCCCCCAAGGCCTGTGTAGGCATCTTACCACACAAGTCAGCATGCACCAACTCTAGAGGAGCATGTGCTCTATTCTTGCTTTCTTGTGGAAATGCCTTTCTCTGTTGCTTGCCCATCATACAAGCTTCACATGGTTCCTTCAATTCAGTTATTGTAGGTAGGTGAGGAACCATACCTTGCTTTTGCATCTTCTTCAACACTGCAAATCCGATGTGTCCAAACCTTTCATGCCAAAGCTTACTTGTGCCCACTCCAGCGGTGGCTCTAAGAGCACTTAGCTCATACAGGTTGTTCCTTCTTTCTCCTTTGCCAACAATTGTGCCAGCACTATCAAGAATTTCTGCACCTATCTTCTTGAACCTCACTTCATGACCAAGATCAGTTATGGCAGTATTGATAATAGATTTCTCCTAATTTCGGGAACATACAACAGATTTGAAAGCTTTTTGACTTCACCATTTGTAGCAACAAAAGAAATAGTACCTGTGTCCGCAGCAGGGCATTTAGCATCATTTCCAACAGTCATAGTGATGGATTCTTGTAGAGGCTGCGTAGGACTGTATAGACCTTTCTTGTTGGTCATGTGACGGGAGGCCCCACTATCCATCATCCATGAGTCAGTGGTAGATTCTTCTTGCGCTGAGGAGCACACTTCCTCAATGGTCACCATGAATAATTCCAACTTTGCTTCAACCGTATTGGCTGTCTCTTTCCCTTTACTTTTAAGGGTACCATTCTTTTCATCTGCCTTCTTGACACGACAATCTGCAATTGCATGTCCTTTCTTCTTGTAGTAGTTGTAGTAGAAGCACTCTCCTTGAAACTTCTTCTTGCTGCCCTTATTCTTTTTGTCACCATCATTTTTGGTGGAGGAACCACCTTTGCCTTTTGCATTGGCAGAGAATGCATCATCTCCATTGTTGCTTCCTTCTTAGGCTTTCAGCCTCAACTCCTCCTCCATCATTAATGGACAAAACTTCTCAAAAGTCAAAGCTTGAGGTCTCACCTAAGTATTAAGGGCAGTTACTAGTCCATCAAACTTTTGTGGACAAATCCGAAGATACCTTCGAGCTAGCTCTTCGCTAGTCTTTTGTATCCCAGCGCCAGCCATATGGTCACGCAGATTCTTAATTCGAGTGATGAATGCTTTAACCGTCTCTCCTTCAGCAAACTTCTCTACTGCTAGTTGATTCTCCAGGTTTTGAATCCTTGTTTGGTTTCGTGTTTCATATTGACTCCTCAGTACATTCCAAGCCTCTGATGCTTTGGTTGTATGCTGAATCAAAGTTAGAATACTGTCAGAACAACTTATAACTAAGGCACACAATGCATCTGCATTCCTTCATTTCCAAGCTCGTATAAGATCTACATTCATAGGAATCATCACACTAGAATTTGATGGGTCGGGGGTAGGCTGTGGTTCTGCGTCAGTCCCCAGCACAGTCTTTAGAAGCTCATAAGGATTAAGGATAGTTGTAATTTGAACTTCCACAAGGTGTAGTTTGTACCATCTAACTTGCCTTCACTGAAGGTTAATGGACGAATCCTCAGTGTTTGAATAACCAATACAGCAACACCATCTCCTGCACCACTTCGTGATGTGCCAGAACCTCTTCTAGAAGTTGACATAGTTTCTCTTTGCTGTTGAAGCCTTTGCCTCTTGCACACTCTCTGATCTCTAGAGACCCCTAGGCTCTGATACCATGTAAAAATTACATGGTGCAGCGAACAAAATCTGAGAAAGAGATAGAGAGTACACAATAGATAAGAGGAGAATCAGTAAATTCTTTAGCTCCAAACAACTGATACAAAGATGGCTCTGTCCACTCGTGCACTTCCACTGTGTGAAGCTTAGATGGTGTTCTAGATAGAAGATAGATGAAGAGCTTAAGGCTAGCTGGATCAACAACTCTGACTAAGTGAAAGATGAATGATGGATGGCTGTGAAGGGGTTTAGCTTTTATAGCCCGCAAAGGCCGTTAGGTCAGCCTGACCGACCTACCATATAAGCCTCCACTAGTCGACCAAGGAATATTCCAGGGAATATTCCCTTTACCATCGGGCCGGGGGAGCTGCCTGCAGACCCCTGCCAGGGGCCGCGGAAGTGGCCCCTGGACCCCAAAATAGGGGCCCCTTTTAACTCCCTTACCCCGCAACTCGATGCAATGCACCTCGAGTTGCTACCAGTATAACCACTCCATCTAACCCAAATATTAGACCACAATGGTCACCTTTTTGCCATCCGGTCACACCTCATCTGATATACAAGTCAGGACTCAACCAATGTCCGGGCTCACATTTGGCTTCTCCTCATAATGGGGGCCTTACAACTTTGAGCGCCATGGATCATTGGTGGCACTTAATGAGGGTGGGGCATTGATCATATCTAACACACTGTGGATCAAATTCTTAGGAATGGACTTTTTTTTGCAATGCCTCAAAGCAATCTTCAGATGAAATAGCATAGGAGCCTACATCAGCCTTCTCCTCGGGGGTTTTAAAAGTAGGCTTTGAGTCAGGAACCCACTTTCCTTCATACAGATGGTGATTGCACCTAGTTGCACACAAAAATAATCTTCTTGGTCTTAGCTAGGTTCCATATTTGCAAAAGTTGCATTGTTGTTTTGGGAAAGTTTTGCTACTCTTCTTTGGTTACAATAGGTATCCTCGAAAGTTCTCTCACCTCTAGTTACATCTACTAGAAGAAGCTCAATCGTGAAGTTCAAATTTGAAATACCTTGCACTACCACAACCTCTTCATCCACACCATCCCCCTCGAAGATTTGAGATGCAACAGTCTCATCCTATGGAGTGTAATAAATCACCACAGCTTCTTCTTTCTCACAAGGATAAGGACCTACAACTTGCTAAAATACATATTCTGAATCTACATAATCATTATCAGCAAATGGTGAAATTCCTCCTCAAGTCGTCGGATCATAGCCAATTGTAGGAGGTTTTGTGCATGATCAAACATCTAACTAGCTAAATTTCTTTGTTAGCCCCTATTTTAGACAGACAAAGGTGGGTGCTAGTCCAAGGAGCAAAAGCGCCAACAACAAGTCAACGAAGCCTTTGAAAGAAAACAATCTCACCTTAATTTGATGATCAAACCATCCTTGTTGCTGCTACTGCAGCAAAGGCCTCCCTCTCGTCACAAGAGCCATCTCAGGGAGGGACTCAAGAGACTCCAAAAGAATTAGGAAACCTTCTGCCATTGCCAGGACTATGAATTCTGAATCAAGAGTTATGCCTATAAGGAGCTAAAGTCACTTAGTTCTTTGTCAGTAGTGGATTTGCATTTTTCTATGCAAACTCTATTGCAGATGCTGTGGCTATTCCCATGTAGAAACTGTATTCACATGGATGGGCAGATGAAGACCAACATCAGCTCTTGTTCTTGCATTTACAACAATGGGACTTGATCTTGTAGGAGGACAGAAAGTGAAGAAATGTATTGAAGTTATTTTGGTGCAAATTCCTTGTTAGACAAATGTCTCTTAGCTTTGAATAATCTATAGAAACATGCTTTTCAAGAGGAATCAGACCTCTCACAATAGCTTGCTTCTTTCCTAGTTGAACAAAGTATGATGGTAGCTTATGAGCTTGTATGTGCATTGAAGTCCTTAGGGACCTTTTATCCTGATTTGTGGAGGAATAGGCAGGTGCTCAACTAGAAGGCATGCTTTTATTGGAGTTCATGTTGAGGTTATTCCTAGCATCTAAGTTCTAAAGGCATGCACGAGGGGATTCTTAGCATGACATGCAAGACATATACATTATACAATGGGATTGTTCCTGTGACAACATGGAGATTGATCAAAGAGAGGAGATTCCTAGGGTGAAGTCAGAAATCATTGGAAACATGGCTACATTGGTTTGCAACTTGTAGTAGCTTTGGTCATGGAAAGGAAGGGATTGACCCTCTTTTGAATATCTGTGTCAAATTGTGTCATTGAGATCTAACATCAATACTAGGAGCATATAAGGAGCTTATTTGTTGTTATTCAAAAGCATTCCAGCAAGCCTCTGTAGTGTTGACTCCAGAGGGTACAACCAAATTCAAGTTAACAATAAGTGAACTTGACAATAGTACTCATAGTGGTATGCCCATGTCTATGTTGGCGAGTATATGCCCCCTTTTGTGAGTGATACTTATGTTGGTCATGAGATGATCATGTTTGACAAGGTTATTCTCTTGTTGGAAATGCAATTGGCCACGGTGGCAATGGTTTGGATCATATTGGAAGCAACTTCCAACCCACAATGATTTATAGGACAACTTTAAGCTCATAATAGGCTTATACATGCTATTGTAGACTTCTACAGGTGTTTACAAATGTATTTGTGGTTTGGGAACATATTTGCAAGTCTCCCAGGGTGCTCATAGGTCTCCCAAATGTTATCATTTAGTTTGAAAAGTTGGTTAAACCCTACAGGGTATCGACTGTTCAAAACATGCCTCTCATAGTTGTAAATAGGGTGATGGACTACACAGCTTAGCCACACATTTCTTATTACAATTTTTTTTGTATAAGACCTATTATTACATGCCTATACTCCTTGTGTAGAGGGGATCAATACATTTGACTAGAGCTAGAAAGCTCCCCGATCGGAGCTCCCATTGGAGAGTTATAGCCACTTTTGTGTGCAGTGGTCCTGCAGGACAGCAGGCTATAATCCCCTTTAGTATAGCCACAGAAAGTTGTTCACAGTCAATTCTGAATATTTTTTGTCATAATTTTTTTTACATAGGTTCATAGAGGGCACTATTTGCTCCATTTTGAACTTGAAAGTTCCCTGATCAGAGCTCCCTAGCTTGAGATATTGGAGTTTTTGTGATAGGGGGTCTGATGGACTGCACCTAGTATGGCAGGTCATAAGGATAAAGCCAAGGCCCAAGAGGACTTACAGTGTGAGATTAGAGATTCCCATGCATCAATGAATGATCCTAGCTCTGCTCAAGAGGATCATGAAGACATGCTTGAAGAAGGTGCCCCCCAGATGAACCATTTTGCTATGCTTAACTATCAAGATTGTGGGAGAGAAGGAAGGAGTCTCACTTGTAGCTTTCTTGCTTGCACAATGGGGGAATACACACAAAGATGGAGGCTGAAAACAGTTTTCCTCTTCTTAGTTGTGTAAGCCGAAAAGAACTCTAGTACAAAGAAATAGAAGAACCCTATATATGGGTCTCAAACCAAACTCAACTAACTAAGGTAGCATACTAATTGAGCCACGAACTAGAGTAGATAAGGATAGCTGTCATCTAGCTATTATTCATGGGCGGTGTACCAACCGCATCTACAGCTAACAAGTTGGTGACATAAATGTACAAAGGTCACCCTGGCATATCATGAGTGGAGCTCGATATCTCAACACTCCCCCTCGAGCTCAATCCCAATTCCTGCACACTAAGTAGGTCTCTGAACTTGCGCAGCTTCTCTGTGCCCAATGCCTTTGTAAATATGTCAGCTACCTGATCCTCTGTGCTGACATAAACTAGATCAATAAGACCTAGTAAAACCCTCTCCCGCACATAGTGATAATGCATCTCAATGTGCTTTGTTCTAGCATGATAGACTGGGTTATTTGCCAAGTGTATACTGCTCATGTTGTCACAATAAATGACAACTGGCCCATCTGTAGGCTGATGCATATCATAAAGTAGCTTATGCAACCAAGTTACCTCACATGCAGCCATTGCTGCGCCCCTGTACTCAGCCTCTATGCTCGACAAGGCAACTGTAGGCTGTTTCTTGCTGCTCCAAGTGATTGTAGCACTCCCAAAAGAGAACACATATCCACTGGTAGATTGTCTATCAGAAACTACCAGCCCAATTAGCATCAGTGTATCCATGCAACTGTATATGAACCCCAGTCTCATAAAGTAGTCCATCTTGCAATGTGGACTTCACATACCTAAGTATTCGTCTAGCCGCATCCAAATGTGGTTTCCTTGGAGCCTGCATAAACTGACTTACCAATCCAACAACATAGCTCAGATCTGGCCTGGTAATAGTCATATAAATCAAACTTCCTACTATGCGTCTGTACATAGTAGGGTCTTCCAGAAGCTCACCTGCATCTGTGCTCAGCTTCACATTTTGCTCCAAAGGAATTGAAATAGGCTTATAGCCTATCATCCCATATTTGGACAGCATGTCCAATCCATACTGCCTCTGCAAGAGCCATATCCCACTTGGTGATCTAATCACCTCAATGTCCAAGAAATAATGCAGCTCTCCCAAATCCTTCATCTCAAACTTCTGCTTCAATAGCATTTTCACATGAAGGATATTTTCATCATTGTCACCTGTCATAATCAAATCATCAACATAAATGACAAGTAGCATAATACCTTTCTCTATTTTTCTCACATAAATTGAGAAGTCTGCCTTGGAAATCTGAAAGCCAATAGTGACAAGATACTGTCCTATCTTGTCAGACCATGCTATAGGTGCTTGCTTCAAGCCATATAAGGCTTTCTTCAACCTGCAAACAAAATCGGGATGAACAGCATGCACATAACTTGGTGGCTGCTCCATATAGACATCTTCTTGCAAATCACCATGCAAGAAGGCATTCTTTACATCCATTTGATGTAAAGACCATCCCTTTGATGCAGCCATAGCAATGACTGCTCTTACGATTGCCATCCTTGCAACCAAACTGAATGTTTCTTCATAATCAATACCATATGTTTGTGCATACCCCTTGACTACTAATCTTGCCTTGTATCTATTCACAGAACCATCTGCATTGTGTTTCACCTTATAAACCCACTTACAACCAATTGCATTCTTATCTTTAGGCAAAGGTACAAATTCCCATGTAGCATTTGCTTCCAAGGCATCCATTTCTTCATCCATGGCTTTCTCCCATTTTTCTTATCCCATGGCTTGCTCAAAAGAAGTCGGTTCTGGTTCCTGTATCACTTTGACCATATATGCATAGTGAATGGTTGTAAATCCATCATATTTCAGCTATCCACAGGATACCTAGCTCTGGTAGACCTGCGCAAAGTAGGTTCACTCCTAGGTGCTCTCAAAACATCCCTGGTCTTCCTTACTCTAGGTGTAACAATAGAAGGAATACCCAACTCATCATCAATGCTCTGTTCTTAGCCACTGGATTCACCATCCACATAAGAATGACCTGCGTTCACATCAAACATGGACTTCTCTACCTTCTCTTTTCCTTTTCGTAATACCTGCATACCACTATCTGCATTGCTTTGAGAAGATTCTCCTGATCTCAATCTGCGTGTCCATGGCGAAGAATGTGAACCACTGCTAGAGGATGCTCCCAGTCCACTAATATCTTGTGACTGCTGCTGTGAATTATGTGCAACATTACCATTTTGTGCATCTACATTATCAATCACATTTACTAGTTTATACCAGCTACTCATCTCATCAAAAACATCTCTGCTCACTATAAACTTACGAGTAGAAGGGTTATAGTATCTATACCCTTTTTGCTGCAGAGAATAACCAATAAAGATGCATTTCTCAGCTTTTGGATCCAACTTGGATCTCAACTCATCTGGCACATGAACATAGGCAATGCAACCAAAAATTTTCAAATGAGAAATATCTGGTTTCCTACCAGTATACCTCTTCTCTGGAGTCATCCCATGTATTGTTGCAGTGGGAGTCCTGTTCATTATGTAGACTCCTGTAGCAACTATTTCAGCCCAATAAAAATCTGGTAAGTCTTTTTCATTGAGCATGGCACGAGATACCTCTCCAATATGCCTGTTTTTCCTTTCTGCAATTCCATTTTGTTGTGGGGTATGACTGCATGAATATTGTTGCTTTATGCCATGCTCCTGCAGGAACCTTGCAAACTCATTTGAGAGGTCTCTTCCCCTCCATCTGATCTTAGGCATTTTATTTGCAGGCCTGTTTCTTTTTCAACCATAGCTTTAAGAGTTTTGAAATACCCAAAAACTTCACTTTTCTTTTTCATAAAATACACCCAAACTTTTATACTATAGTCATCAATAAAAGTGACAAAATAATGGTAGCCTCCAAGAGATGCAACTTTAGTAGTCCACACATCAGAGTGGATTAATTCCAATGGCTTCTTACTCTCTTGAACATGTCTAGGAAATGGTTTCCTTGCCTGTTTTCCAAACTGACAGGCTTCACATACCTTATGCATTTCTGCAACCTTGAATTTAGGCAATCCTGCAACAATATTTTGGGCTTGCATTGATTTAAGTCGCTGTACATTAACATGACCAATGTGTTTATGCCAGATATCAATATCTGCAACTACATCGGTCCCATGTGTAATTATTGCTGCACTCAATTCAGGCATGTCTACATCCAACGTAAACATTCTGCCCTTCTTCTTTCCTTTTGCTATCAAGCGACCTTTATTTTTCATATCCTCAACAAAGCATCCATGAGAATTAAATCTGACCTGCAAGCCCTGCTCAACCATTTGACCAATAGAAACCAGGTTCTTGGTGATATTCGGGATATGAAATACATTCGACATGTATTTCTTTTTCCCATCCTGCATAGACAAAGGAATATTTCCAATCTGCACAATAGGATGTGCAGTATCATCACCAGTCTCCACAAATCCTGGTTTTTCCATTTTTCTTGCATCCTGCATCCATTCTGCATGACGTGTCATGTGGTTTGATGCACTTGAGTCAACATACCACACATCGTTGCTTTCTTCTGCACTTGTCACCACAGAATTGGTCATGTGCTGCACCATAAATAAATGCTCATTTATGTCATCACCCTGTCTACTAGAAGATGCATAATTCCCTTGTTGCAATTTTTCATTCATGATGTCATTCTGCTTTTTATAGCAGTCTTTAGCCATATGACCCATTTTACCACAGTAGTAGCATTCAACATTGCTATTTGCATTTTGGCCTCTTTGCCATCCACCATGACCTCTTTGGCTCCCTCTGCCTCTAGAGTTACCATGTCCTCCTCCATAGGACTGCTTTTCTTGAGTTTGCTGCATATTCTGATTTCTACCACGGCCTCCAGATCGGCCTCCTCTACCTCTGCCTCTACCTCTTCCAGCATTTGAGTAGAAGACATCTTCTTTTGAAGTTCCTCCTGAAGAATATGTACCACCATTTCTCTGCTCCTCAGAAATTAGAAGAGCAATCAACTCCTCAAAATCAGGAAATCTTTCACGGACGGAAATCGATGTTTGGAACTGTGCATAATCCTTTCCTAGACCATTCAAGGTCACATAAACTAAATCATCATCTTCCACTGGCGACCCAATGGAAGCAAGTGCATCTGCAATCGTCTTCACCTTCATGTGGTAGTCATTGATGCTCATACTTTCTCTTTGCACATTATGCAACTCTTGCTTGAGCTACATTTTCCTGGCTTGTGTATTTGTGCTATACATTTTTGACAAAGTATCCCATGCCTCCTTTGGCGTACTTGCATCTTGAATATGCACAATCATAGAGTCTGAAATACTGATAGACAGCCAGTACATAACTTTTCTGGCTCTCTCATGCCATCCTTTAAATGCCTGCATTTGTTGTTGATTAGGAACATCACGAAGAACTGGTTCTTTTTCATTTCTTTTTCATTTCTTGATTAGGAACATCAGTTCTTTTTCATCAGGAAGAACAAGGGCAAATTTGCAAAACTGACGAAAGTGGTATTTGACCACATAGTCACTTCCTAGTGACGATTTTGCATCAACAGGCAACAAGGCTGAAAATAGTTTTCTTCTTCTTAGTTGTGTAAGCCAAAAAGAACTCTAGCACAAAGAAATAGAATAACCCTATATATGGGTCTCAAACCAAACTCAACTAACTAAGGTGGCATACTAACTGAGCCACGAACTAGAGTAGATAAGGATAGCGGTCATCTAGCTATTATTCATGGGCGGTGTACCAACTGCATCTACAGCTAACAAGTCGGTGACATAAATGCACAAAGGTCACCCTAGCATATTATGAGTGGAGCTCGATATCTCAATATTAACGACACAGTATACCAACATGAGACCCATCATGTTGAGCGGCATCAAGAGCTGGAACACTGCCATAGGGAGATGGAAAACTGCCAAGATCAGCATCATAGTGAGATGATTGCTAATATGGACTTGCTCATAGAGAACATGGGCACCCTCATCTCCACCTCTCACCCTCCTTGGCTCAGCCCAAGGAGCATGGTTCTCCCCGTGAGACCAACCTCCCTCTCCCCTTAGAGATAGGACGTGGCCAGCAAGGTTTTGGTAGCACCCATGGTTTTTTCCATAACACTTATGAGATGGGCAAGCCCTCTATGTGACATGATGAGCCCATCCTCCCCTCACCCATGACAAACCCTTCCATCCCATCCTTGGGATAGCAATTTCCCCGTAGTGGAAGCTATATGCAAGGGCAAGATGCAAATTTTGGGCAGCATAGTATGCAAGGTGCACATGGGCAGCATGCACATGGTAATGAGCAGCATGCACATGGCAATTTTGGGCAGCAAGGCCCCAATGTTCAGTTTATTTTGCATGTACTGCACAAAAAACATGGAAATTTTGGGTAGCAAGGCTCTAGTGCAAGTGCACATGGGCAGCATGTTTATGGGCAACAATATGGCCAGAGTTTCGGTGATAGTCAGCAACATGCATATGGAGATTCTTATGCAATGCAGGAGCAGCAAGCCAGTGATTATGACCTGTCAAGAATCACGTGGTGGGGGGACTTACTTGAGCTGCTACACCAAACACACACTGTATACACAAGAGAAAGCTCACTCAAGAACACAAGAAGAGAGATGGAGGCCAAAACGTTTTCTTGCTGGTTTTTTCTTCTTCTTCCACACATTATACAATGTACACAAAGTATAGATAAGATACAACATAAAGGAAAGTGGCCTACTAAGTTAAATAGTGCATAACTGACTACACTAATCCACTAGCGCTATGTCTTTGCCAGCTATAGGTAGGTGTAACAAACTAAAAATAATAAGTGATAAGTTCGTGGCCATGTGAGTATCATAATGACCACCAATGTGCTAAGTGTAGACATGCAGACCCATCTAGCTAGGCGGTCCATCATCAATGTTTGCACGTGTTGAGCTTGCCATCTCAACACTCCTCCTCAAGCTCAACTCTATCTCTACAACTCCAAGTAAGCTTCCGAACTTCCGAAGCTTCTCTGCACCCAATGCGTTTGTGAAAATGTCAGCTATCTAATCCTGTGTGCTGACATATACCAAGTCAATCTCTCCTGCAAGTACCTTCTCTCTCACAAAGTGGTAGTGCAACTCAATGTGTTTTGTCCTAGCATGGAACATTGGATTTCTAGCTAGTTGTATGCTGCTCATGTTGTCACAATGAATGACAATTGGACCATCTCCTTGCACATCCCAATCTACTAATAACTTTTGCAACCATACCACCTCACATGCTGCCATAGCAACACCTCTGTACTCAGCCTTTGTACTTGATAAAACAACTGTAGGTTTCTTTTTGCTGCTCCATGTAACTGCTGCACTACCAAGAGAAAACATGAATCCACTTGTAGATCTTTTGTTTGACATGCTACCAGCCCAATCTGCATCTCTGTATCCAAATATTTGTATGTCCTTACCTGCCTCATAAAAAAGTCCATAATGTAAAGTGGACTTCAATACCTCAATATACGTCTAATTGCATCCAAATGAGGCTTTCTAGGCATCTGCATAAACTGACTGACAAGGCCAATAGCATAGCTCAAGTCTAGCCTTGTGATAGTCATGTAAATCAAACTCCCTACTATCCTCGTGAACATAGTAGGGCCTTTTATTTCATCCCTAACATCAGGACTCAACTTCACATTTTGCTCCAATGGTACTAAAAGAGGCTTACATGCTGTCATACCATACTTGGATAATATATCCAAGACATACTACCTTTGGGATAGCCATATACCATCATCACATCTGATCACCTCAATACCAAGAAAGTATCTTAGCTCACCCAAATATTTCATCTCAAACTTCTTCTTTAAGAAGTCCTTAACTTCAGCAATCCCATTGTCACAGTCACCTGTAATAATCAAGTCATCCACATAGATGACTATGATGACCAAACCTACATCTCCCTTTCTCACATAAAGTGAGTGATTAGCATCATAAATATAAAATCCAATATTGACAAGATACTCTCTAATCTTGTCAGACCATGCTCTAGTTGCTTGCTTTATCCCATAGAGCGCCTTCTTTAACCTACACACATATGTGGGATGCTCTAAATTCTCATAACCTATTGGCTACTCCATATACACTTCTTCTTGCAATTCACCATGCAAGAAGGCATTCTTAACATCCATTTGCTGCAAACTCCAACCTTTGGCTATTGCCAAGGTAATCACATACCTCACAGTTGCCATCCTAGCAACTAGACTGAATGTCTCTTCATAATCTATGCCATATGTTTGAGCATAGCCTTTTGCAACCAGCCTAGCCTTATACCTGCTAATTGAACCATGTGCATTATGCTTAACTTTGTAAACCCACTTACAGCCAAAAGATTTCTTACCCTTAGGTAAAGGTACCAAATCCCAAGTCTTATTGGCTTCTAATGTAGCCATCTCCTCATCCATTGCTGCATCCCAATGGGCATGACCAACAGCATCATCAAAACAGATGGGCTCAACATCCTCAACTAGTTTCCCATATAAGAATAATGGTGAGCTGCATAACCTTCAAAACCAAATCTTTTAATAGGGTATCTAACCTTGCTAGATCTGCGTACCACCGGATCACTCAATGGAGCCTTCACATTACTATGAGCTCTATGCAAGTCGGATGGTAGTGTGGAAAGGTACAAAGCCAGGCTAGTTGCTAAGGGGTATGCCCAACAATATGGACTTGATTATGAGGAAACATTCAGCCCTGTTGCCAAGATGGCAACCATACACACTATGATTGCCTTGGCTACTGCTAGAGACTAGAAATTACAGCAAATGGACGTTAAGAATGCATTTCTTAATGGTGACTTAGTAGAGGATGTCTATATGGTTCAGCCAGAAGGGTATGTTCACCTTGATTTTCAGCATTATGTATGCAAGCTGAAAAAGGCACTCTACGGGCTGAAGCAGGCTCCGAGAGCTTGGCATGCTAGGATCAGTAACTACTTGCAAAGGTTGGGATTTACTGTTGGTAGAGTTTATCACAGCCTGTTTTATGGTCTCTCATTTTCTTCTTTACAACTTATATCCAACTCTAGCTCATCTTTATAGTCCTCAAGCTCCAAAGTATCATTAGTCAATCCCTCTTCTTTAGTTAAATCACTAATACCTGGCATCCTGACTGAAGGAATGCCAAGCTCATCATCCAAACCCTCCAAACCACTAGAATCTCCATCCAATTCCAAATGATTGGTAGATGTATCATTACCATCCAGCACTTTCTTCTTTCCTTTTTCCTTCCCTGCAACACTTATAGATCCACCTGAAAATGTGGGACTACTCCTTAGTCTCCCAGACCAAGGGCTCACTGTAGGTATAGTACCAGATGATGTTTTTGGTCCACTAAGACTATGTGATTCTTGTTTTTCTTTTTGCACATAGCTGTCCTGATCATTATCATAATCTAATACATCACCACTAGGTGCATACCAACTGCCCATCTCATTAAAGATAACATCCTTGCTCACTCTGAACTCACCTGTGATAGGGTTATAATAGCGATACCCTTTGTGCTCTAATAAAAACACATTTTTTCTACCTTTGGATCAAGCTTCTTCCGTAATACGGCCAAATACCTTCAAGTGCGATATATCAGACTTCTTGCCAGTAAAGCATTCTTCACGAGTCATCCCATGAACTACAGCTGTGGGAGTTGTGTTCATAATGTAAACAACAGTATGGACAATCTCATACCAAAAGTTTCCTGCAATATGCCTATTTTTTCTTTCTGCAACACCATTTTGCTATGGGGTATACCTGCAAGTAAATTTCCTCTTTATCCCATGAGTCCTCAAGAAGCCACTGAACTCATTAGAGAGATACTCTCCCCCTCCTTCTGATCTCAAGCACTTTATTTTAATACTTGTTTCTGTTTCAACAGTTGTCTTAAAAGATTTGAAGTGCTTAAACACATCACTTGTTTCCTTCATGAAGTATACCCATAACTTCCTTGAACAATCATTAATAAATGTGACAAAGAATTTGCTACCACTAAGAGATACATTCTGTGTAGGTCCCCAAACATCTGTATGCACTACATCAAGTATATTTCTGCTCACTTCTCTATCGTGTGAGAAGGGTTATCTTGCCTGCTTACCAAACTGGCATGCTTCACAGAATTTATGCAATTCTACAACTCTAAAAGAAGGCAACCCTATAAACAATTCTTTGGGCTGCATCAATTTCAGCCTTTGCACATTTGCATGTCCAATATGTTTATGCCATATTTTAATATCTGCAACTACTCCTTTTCCTTTAGCATACATAGCAGCATCCATTGCAGGAATTTCAGCATCTAAAGTAAATATTTGGCCGACTCTACTTCCTTTTGCGACCAACCTGCACTTATCATTAAAGTCTTCTACAAAACAACCTTTTGCATTGAATCGCACTTGCAACCCCTGCTCTACCATTTGGCCAACTGACACTAGATTCTTTGTAATTGATGGCACATGTAATACATCTGTCAGACTCTTTGTTTGGCCATCATACAAGGACAAGGGAAACTTTCCAATGTGTGAAATTGGGTGGTATGAATCATCACCCATCTGCACATAACCTTGGTTTTGTAAGTCTTGCATCTCTCCAAACCATTCAACATGATTGATCATATGATTAGATGTACCTGAATCGATATACCATACATCATCATGTGTCCCCTTTTCTGTAACTGCATTTATCATATGTTGCATAATAAATAGACGCTCATTTTTGTCTTCATTCTATCGTGAAGACGATGCATAGTTTCCTTGCTGCAATTTTCCATTGTGAATATCATCCTTCTTTGTATGGCATGTTTTGTCATAATAATGGCAAATAATAACAAAATTTCCAAAACCTCTATTCTGCTATCCACCTCTTCCTCTAGAGCTTCCCTTACCTCTAAAGTTTCCTCTGCCTCCTCCAGAAACCTGCATTTCACCAAACTATTGATTGAACCTGTTTTATTGGTTATCGCCCGCACGTCCCATACCACGGCCTCTCGAAGAGGATCTACCACATCTCCTTCCTAAACTCGAGTAAAATGGTTGGACTTGTTCAACATTTCTTTCAGACAAATCACCTTGCATATTGATCTCTTCAGTAATCATGAGAGATATTAGCTCATCAAAATCAGGAAATGGCTTTCGTACATATATTGAAGTAACAAATGATTTCCATGTCTTCTCATTGTTAAGGCCACTCAGAGTGGATGAAACCAAATCATCATCATCCGACATTGCATCAATTGCTGCTAAAGCATCTGCAATGCTCCTCACCTTTAATACATACTCATTGACAGACATTTTCCCTTTCTTCAAGGCATTCAACTCTTGCTTGAGTTGAATCTTTCGTGCCTTTGTATTTATTGAAAACATGCTCTCAAAAATTGTCCAAGCTGCATGTGAAGTTTCTGCATTCCTGATATGTCCTAGTGTAGTATTATCAATGACTGCAGATAGCTAGTACATCACCTTTTTGTCTTTCGCATTCCACTCTTTCCATGCTTTTAACTCATTTGCAGAGTTGGAGGGATACCTAGCTTTGGCTCCTTTTCTTCACCTGAGACAAACTCATAAAGGCCCTTTCCAATGAGGAAGTTCGTCACACAGAACTTCCATGAAGGATAGTTGTTCTTGTCAAGATTCTCGATAATGGGATTTCCACTGTTTTATGCCATTATCACAAACAAGGATACAACACAGCAAGCTAGTCTTCTGTAATCTTCCATAACACACGTCGCACAGCACTACACCAAGCAACCTTTTTTACTGATTGCTCAATAGTACATGTAATCTGCAACCTGTTTGTAGATAAACCTTATGTTTTCTTCCTGCAAACACCTAAAAAATTACAGATTCGTAATCTGTAACATGTGACCCACTTTTGGTCAATACAACCGAAATCACAGTGTACCCTGAAACTGCTGTCCGCAACCTTGCAGCTCTAAAACGGGGCCTAAAACGGCCTTAGATACCCAAAATAACTGCGGGCAACCCCTAAGGGGCATATCTGCAGAATATATAGTGCTCTGTTAGCACACCAAATCTCACAACAATCTGAGATTTTTGCTCAACCCTGCTTCCGATGCCTCCACAGGCACTATCCAAGAGAGAGAGTGGAAGAATGGGAGAGCTTCTTACCCATTGCTTACTTGCTCGAACCTTGCTTCTTCTCCTTCACTTCAGCCTTCAAAATCAACCTCTCTCAGTGGTGCGGCTCTAATACCATGTCAAGAATCACGTGGTGGGGGGACTTGCTTGAGCTGCTGTGCCAAACACACACTTTATACACAAGAGAAAGCTCACTCAAGAACACAAGAAGAGAGATGGAGGTCAAAATGTTTTCTTGCTGGTTTCTTCTTCTTCTTCCACACACTATACAATGTACACAAAGTATAGATAAGATACAACATAAAGGAAAGTGGCCTACTAAGTCAAACAATGCATAACTGACTACACTAATCAACGGGCGCTATGTCTTTGCCAGCTGTAGGTAGGTGTAACAAACTAAATATAATAAGTGATAAGTCAGTCGCTATGTGAGTATCATAATGAACACCAACGTGCTAAGTGTAGATGTGCAGACCCATCTAGCTAGGCGGTCCATCATCAATGTCCTCACGTGTTGAGCTTGCCATCTCAACATGACCAGCATCATGCCGATACCTATGCTCATGGACTTGCCACTCATCATATTTATGGTCAGCCTAGGATGCAAGGACACCATTGTAGTCATGTTGGACAGTCATCATGCAATCTTGGGTAGCATGTTTATGGACAACAATATGGCCAAATTTTTGGTAATAGTCAGCAGCGAATAGATGTACATGAGTAGCAGGGCTATTATCACCATATGCAATATGGACAACATGAGTATCATTATGAGCACCAGCCACATTGGTATGACCCTCCATATGGACATCATGAGCATTATGGTCATGGGAAACCATCTGTTGTACATGAGCAGCAAGATGACTATGAGCAACATGTCAGAACTATTACTGAGCTAACCAACGGTGATGAGCATGTGTGTAGATTGCTATCTAAGGATAAATGCATCAGACACCTTACTAGTGATACAATACGGGAACTGCATGTTGTAGGCTTATGCTATTGATGTGCTAAGCTGATATCTTGTGATCATCCAGACAAATATAGAGCATAGAATGTAAAACCCCTATTTGTATTCGAATATCATTATGCCAAGGATAGGACAGATCTTGCTGAAGACCATTTTGATGTGGGTCCAAAGCAAGATGAGCTTTCATTCAAGAAAGGAGATCATGTAGATCTTAAAGGTCATGCTCATGTTACGGATCAAGAAACATGTCCTTTTAGGAGACCCTTTAGTCTGTACACATGTCACATATAAGGGTTGATGTAGTACACTTGTCAGCTTATGCAACCCCATTTGCTATTGATAGCAATTGGTTGGCCACTAACTGAAAGTTGCCTATCATCCAATAAGTGGTGAATACCACAACATCTGACTAGATTTAACCACATAAATAAGACCTTGTATTCCACCATGTTATTTGTAAAAGCAATGCCTAAATATGCTCCTATTTTTAAAACCACTTGACAACAAGGATCTTTTATGATAACTTCTACAGGTCTCCTTCATTACACTAAGCCACTCATAAAGAGCTCACACAACACATCATTCAGCAATGTAGTGGCTCTTCTTGGCCAAAGCCTAAGAATATTATCAAAGGCTCTAGCATATTCTTTGATGGAGATATATGACTCTTGCCAAATCTATCCAAGTTGTCCCAAGAAGACCAAAGTCATAGGGACCTTCTTCTCATACTCACCTAGGAATTTGTCGCATAGTCCCTCAAAGGTTCTTATTGACCCTATTGGGAGGCTCCAATACCATTTCTTGGCCTCTCCCTTTCGAGTACTTGAAAACAAAAGAATCCGATATATATCATCAAACCCACTCACAAGGGAAGTTAGACCATATTCTTTCAAATGCAGCATCAGATTCTCATCTAGCAACCCATAAAACACTGGGTGATTTCTATAAGAAGAAGAGCATTCATTACACATCTTTGGGATCAACACTGGGTCATCTAGATCTTCATATTCATCTTGACCTAATCCCATAATCTGAAAGTCCCTAATCTCTTCTATTTCCACCTTTACCAGTGTAGGAAGGCTAATATTTCAATTAACATCTCTTTTCGTAAACTCACAGAGTGGTCTAGGGAGTCCTATAACTTTCAGCATATAATTCTAATCCTTTCTCAAAGGATCTTTCACCTTGGTTGTCCATAGGCAATTCCATAATAGACCTATGCAAGAGATTTTTCCCCTCACCCAAAGCAAATATATCAAGATTACTTAGAGCTTGGTGTCGTGCCTTTCAAACAAAGGATTCCCCTTAGCAACTGCATCTTCCAATGTCCTGGTGAGGCCTAATAATCTAGCATGGTGACCCACCACATGGGATATTTCAACCACAACTAAATTCCATTGTGTGTATTAGTAATTTTCCATGGTGTTATAGCTTTAGCATGATCATTAGTTGATGCCATGATTGCCACATGTTCCAACATACTTATTACATATCCTCTAGGTTCATGGATGGTTATGCACAATGTTTCTTGGATAGAGACTAGCAAACCTTGGCCCACAAACCTTCGTGCATGCGATCATACTAGAGGATAGAATAACAACTAAATGGTTACTTTCCACATCACATGATTTATTCCTCATAGAGGATTCATACTATACATAATTGATTAGGTCCATTACTAGGTTTTATATAGGACAAGCTAAGTGTTTTAATACCTAGGAAAACCCCATTTTTCAAATATTTTAGTACATCCCTAATGGTAAATGTTATAAAATTTTAAATCGCTTTTTAGGCAAGGTTTGAAAACTACCACTTATAAAAAGCTCCTAGTAAACTCACCACTTATTATGGGACTGAAAATCCAACACTAGCTTTAAGTCTCTAGATGGGGGCTCCTACATGCACCAAATAACCCCATATGGCCTCATGGCATAAGGAGCATCTAGATAATACAAACTAATATATCTAAATACTATGTTCATAGACATGAGTGTCAACTATAGTCTAACGGTTTGCCCATCCTAACTCCAAGCACAAAGACCTTCCCATACATAGGTGATTAATTCACCTTGTTGCAAGCACAACCATGCCAACCAACATGCATCGTTTTTTTCCACATACACCATTACTTTCACCAAATTTTTCACTATCATATTTTTAAATCTTATGTATTTTACATGTAATAGGTAATTAATTTTTGCATTATGATAGCCATACATTTTGAAATTTTGGGCTTGTACCCCCTAAACATAATACATATCACTTCCATATCAAATTTTAGCCCATATGCATCTCAATTTTATGATAGTAATAGAATCAAATTTCCTTCAAAATTGAGACTTGCCACAAAAAAGCCTCTTAATTTTTCATGATTTTGAAGGTGCATGGGCCATTAGCATTGATGCTACACATAGCCACTATTGACCACCCTCATGCTCCCTCACTCCATTCCTTGCATCTCGTCACAATCTGGCACCCATTTCTCCTCATCCTCTCAGCCCACATGAACAATAATTATGGCGAGAGAGAAAGAGGAGAGACAAAGACTAAAATTTGATCTCTTCAAAGAATGCATCATTTCTTGTGATTTCTAAAGTGATGCACAACAAAGAATTGTTGCATCTCAAGCCTAGGAGGGTTCTTGCTGATTCCACTGGTTGTAAAAATAAAAAATTTCTCCATTTAAAGAGGCATCAAAAAAATTGTGCCCCCTCCCCTCACATAAATATTTGTACGTTATTTAACTCCCTTAATCTTAATGAGTCAAAACACATAATTCAATGCTTTGTATTCACACTATCGGCAAAAAGTGGTTTGCTTAAAATCAAAGACCAAACAAACTCTATGGTTCGAGATATGAAAATATAAGCCCATTCCTAGCATTATTTTATATTGGCTTGGCCTTTTGGACACATCATATTATTACCCGAGGAGAACAGGGATCATCCTGAGGCCAAGTCTTGGTACCCAAGAATCTACCAACCCCTTGCAAGGCAATACTAAATCAAATTTTTTTGCTCAATTTTATTTTTGCTCCAACCATCCTTATTTTCTTTTGGCTAGAGGTTACCCCCAAGAAGGGTAAGGCATTTGGGTCTCTGACTCGTCCCCAACAATCTACCAAGCCTCTATAAAGGATGAATATCCAATCTTTTATTTTTCATTTTTTATTTATTTTATTTTTAAAGGGGTTTGAACCCTCTTTTTACACATATGCATATTTTAGGTATTGTATACATATTTTTCATTTTATTCTTTTATTTATCAAGCTTCCCTACTGCCTCACAATTAATAGAAATTCTTGAAAATAGCTACCTAGTTGGCTAGTAAGGACATGATAGGGCTACCACTAAGAAAAATCTTTGTATGCCTAATAATGTCTTCATAGGAGTGGACAATTGCTCAAGCCTTCCCACAAATACCTAACCTAATCCTAGGACTTCATGCCTTGATTATCAGTCCCTAATAAAGAATGAACCATCCCCAAATATACATACATAGTTTTCTTAGAGAGAAAGAAGTCATCAAGAAAAAGCCACCACCTAGATTGGCCACAAGAAGCTTCTGTGTAGTAATTGGCTTCCTCTAACTGCTTATTCAAACATGTCTAGTGCAACACTAAAACAAAGAACCATTAAATGCACCCGCGCTAACTAGACACATGGCCCTCTTGGCCTAATGAACTAAATCACTCTAAATCCATCTCAAATTCCTTTTTATATTCTTGCACTACCTTAATTTTCCACATTGGTCTAATGGACTCAGGCTTATTCCTATGACCAAATAGCCTCACACACTTATGACTTCCATCCAACATAGGTGGACCTTTGGCATTCTACATCTTCTTCATATGGGATTCCTTTACTTGCCTTTGTCCACATTGGGACTTCTCACTCATAGTCATCATGATCTTACTAAAAGGAACAACATCCACCCGAAAGCATGATTCACTTATAGATGGCAAAGGTCTCTCAAGAGCCTCTCTAATAGAAAAATGAGTACCATTCATAAGGGTGGTCATCCTCCACACTTGTAGTCCCAATGATTTTATCAAAATTTGCTTCATAGCCACCTCTCATGTAAGTGTTGTAAGCTCTATTGGGACTTATTTATCTTGAAACCTTTCCACTAGGGGGGATACTATCACTATGCATCGATTTCACATTGCTTGCCTCCTGGAGATTTTGACTGCCAAGGTCACCCACACAAGTTGTCTTGGCATTAGCAAGTCTATTGTCTCCTTAGAGAAAAGGTTGAATACTTGGATGCACTTGCAATAAGCAAAAGAATCTCTAAAAGTTTTTCCAACATCCGTGGATATACTATGCATAGTCAATTGTTAGTATCTTAGCCTCACTTACTGACTTAGGATCTTGCATCTACACTTGGACTTGCATATTAATCACTAAGCCACTTATAAAGAGGTCACACATCACATTGTTCATCAATGGAATGGCTCTTCTTGGACAAAGCTTAAGAATATCATCAAAGGCTCTAGCATATTCTTTGACCGAGATATATGTCTCTTACTTAATCTGTGTAAGCTTAGGTCCATTAGCAGGTTCTATATAGGGTAATATAACTGTTTTAATCCCTAGGAAAACCCCATTTTGCAAATATTTTGGCGCACCCCTAATGGTGAAGGTTATAAAATTTTAGATCCCTTTTTAGTCAAGGTTCAATAATTTCCACTTATAAGTGGCTCTTGGAAAATTCACCAATTATCAGGACAAAAAATGGGCCCATCACTAGTTTTAAGGCTCTAGTTGGACTCCTATATATACTAAACAAACCCATACAACCTCATGGCCAAGAGCATTTAGATAATATGAATTGATCTATTCAAGTACTATGTTTGTAGTATGAGCGTCAAACTCTAGTCCAATGGTTTTTCCATTCTAACTCCAAGCATAAGGAGCTTCCCATACATAGGTGATTAATTCACCTCGTTGCATACACAATGGTCTCTATGGCTCTCCTACATCCCATAGATTAGCCTCAGGATGCGCCTTCTTAACACATAAAGAGTAAAAAAACATAGTCCACTCTTTTTATAAATTTTACAATCCAGGATATAGATTTATGATCCTCAAACAACTATCTCCCCCCCCCCCCCCCCCCCCCCCCCCCCCCAAAGATGATTGATATAACCTATAGCAAGGAAAAACTCTTTCGCTCTATCTCATAGCTCAATATTTCGAAAGATAGCTTTCATGAATCTAGGAGTTGATCATTGATGCCATGTTTAATGCACATGTAGTGTGTAAAGCCCTAGCCTATTCAAACAATTTTTAAATAACAACCATCCATGTGTCGTGCAAAGAAAACCTTTTCATGATTTTCCCTAATGCAATGCAGTGTTGAGAAGATAGAACAAAGCTAACTCATGCTTCCACCCCTTAAGATATTCAATGAAACCTAAATACTGCACTTTAATGCACAATCATTCATTCATCTTTATGAAAACACTTAGAATTTCAGCCCTCATTTGATATCTATTCATTTTATGTGGAGCATTCTTTATGTTATACGATATTTTTCCATAGAAACACATTCTACACAGGCATTTTGACACAAAAATAGATGTAGATCAAGTCTAAACTTCATGCGCTATAGCCCACCATGCATCCAAACAAGTTCTCTTAAAAATTTTCTTTTTTTTGGATTTAACATCTACTTTTTCTAAAAAAATTCTATAAATTTTTTCAATTATTTTTAGCATAAATACTAATAATTCTATAAATTTTTATTATAAAACAAAGAAACACAACCATGGTAGCTAGCACATATCATTTTTTCCCACATGAACGATTACTTTCATCAATTTTGTCAATCACTGTCATATTTTCAACTTTTATGTATTTTATATGTACTAGATAATTATTTTTTGCATTATGACAACCACACATTTTGAAATTTTGGGCTTGTAGCCTTTAAACACAACACATGTCACTTACATGCCAAATTTCAATCCATATGCATCTCAATTTTATGAAAATAATAGAATCCAAAATCAAGACTTATCACAAGAAAACCTCTTGATTTTTCATGATTTTGGAGGTGTGTAGGCCATCCCTAATGCATCAAAAAGATGCTACCAATGATCCTCATGGTCCCTTGCTCCATTCCTTACATGTTGTCATGATCCATCACCCATTTCCCCTCATCCTCTCAGCCCACATGAACAACAATTATGGTGAGAGAGAAAGAGGAGAGAGAAAGACTATTTTTTTCCAATGAAATAAATCTCATTAGCATTCTGGACTTGCTGATTCATTTGTTATATTTTACAAGTTTCTTCAACAAATGTATCATTTATCATGATTTTTGAAGTGATGGAGACCAAAGAATTACTGCATCTCATGCCCAAGAGGGTTCTTGTGTTGATTCCATCAAAATTTCCTCCATTTGAAGAGGTGTTGAAAAACTTGCATCCCCCCTCATGAATATTTGTGCTTTATTTAACTCTC
Source organism: Lygodium microphyllum (assembly GCF_053477565.2). Lineage (NCBI taxonomy): Eukaryota > Viridiplantae > Streptophyta > Polypodiopsida > Schizaeales > Lygodiaceae > Lygodium > Lygodium microphyllum. The sequence continues at coordinate 24,497,104 of NC_141158.1, read as the reverse complement.
TTAAGCTTAATGAGTCAAAAAACTAGTTTAGTCCTTTGTGTTCAGACTATTGGCAAGTGGTTTGCTTAAAATTAGAGGCCTAAATAAACTCGGGCTTGAGAACTGAAAACACAAGCATGTTCTTGGTATCGTTTTCTATTGACTTAGCCTTTAGATGCTATTTCTGACTTCTAGATTAAGTAGCTACTTTATAATGTGAAAGTTATGCCTCTTTAAATGGGTTGTCTAGTGACCTTCGATTGACAAGTGGAAGCATCTAATGCTTGTCGTGATGCTATGCGGACATAGTGTGAAAAAATATGGAATGCATCATCAACCGACTTTCTTATTGATCAAGAGAGTTAATGTGATCTAAGTCATTAGTACTAGTGTGAATGGCATGAATGGTCCAAAAATATTAGATTTTTGGACAATTTTAGTCTATTTTTTATATTATTTATTGTAAAAGTCTGAAAAAGTTAGAAAACCTTCTAGATTAGGATGGCATGAAAAAAACAAGTTGCTTTTTTAGCTAGTTATGGGATTTTTAATAAAAAAGACAAACGGGAAAAATGGTGTGCGCCGCGATCACTGTTGATAGGCTGAAAACTGCAATTTGAATTGGAAGAAGAAGAAGTGATCTGGGAGATCCATGAGTAGGTGTCCTGAGGTTTTATACCCCTTTCGAAGCTAATGGAGCCATCAGATTTGGGTTCTGAGCAGCAGAGAAGGAGTTGTTATTCTGATGCACGTTTTTGGTTTACAAGGGAGCTCCAGGAGATCTAGTGCCTGAAGATTGCTTTTGAGTAGTGCCAGACAATGGATTTCAAGTTATGTCAATACATATTGATTCGATTCAGTGTGATTTGTTGTTGTCGTATTTACCTCTTGTCTATTATTTTTATTCTCTTCCATCTCCTATCTCTGCATCCTTCTACCTCTGATCCCCGGTGGATATGACCTTTTGACAAAAACCCCTCCAATGTTAGTGAACCTAACGTGAGAGGTCGTCAGAAGAAGGAAAGACAAGATGGGAGAACTTTCGAACACAATCTCCAGTGAGTTGGTGCAAAATATGAATATGCTTATGCAAGTACAACAGGTGATGTAGGCTTCTACTCAAACAGAAAGTGTTGTGATGAATGCTCTACAAGCAATTAAGCGTGAGATGAAGTTATTCAATGGCAGGAATGTATCTGCATATGTACATACCTATGCTCAAAAGATGGAATTCTTTGGAGTGGCTCAACTTACATGGAGTCGGTATTTTCTTCGGATCATTGTTCATAAACTGAAAGTGTGGATTACTGAATTATACATGCAGGATGCTAACTGAGTAGCTTTCAAGAAGACACTCAAGAAAGAATTTACATTAAAGATACCCGTTTGATTACACGCAAGAATTTTTAGGAGTAGGTTTTACAACCCAATAAGGGTATTATGGCTACAGAATTGTTAAGAGAATTTAAAAGTCAATTTGAGCAGTTGGATCTTGTAGAACGACAAGCTCTTGCAAGTCAGAAAATTGAATTGTTTTTACAAGCAGCTGATCTTGAGCTTCAAGAAAAGCTTGATGATTTGTTGGAGGATCAGACTACAGAGACAGGTTTGAAAACATAGTGGAGACATGTCAAAGAAGCTGTTACTACACTTGTGAAAAAGCATAGAAGAAGAGAAATATTGCATGTCTCTAGCTTGCCCACTGTTATGGGCAAGACAATTGATGTATCCAGTAAGCCACCCACTTATGCGTCTAACCCTATGGTTTTACCTACTATTGTTCCCTCTATTACGGAAGATGTCTTGGATGAATTGGTCAAAGGCATGTGGGATCCTCAATTGAAGGTTGCAAAATTGGATGAAAAAGGACAAGAGGATAGGGGACATGCAGTAGCCCCTAAGCCAGGAAAAAGATGTATGTGGTGTGATAGTTTGCAGCATGAGAGAAAGGATGCCTATCACGAGGCCTTGGCACAACAACTCATATTTTGGAAAGATGGCAAGATCCATGCACAAGAAACAGGATTGCCTCTTGCTTTTAATTTTGGAAAGGGAGGTATGCAGAAGTTGTTGGAAGACTTGGCTATTCGAAATGCTTATGTGGCGGTATATGCTTCTACTTTTGGTCTATAGTTGGAAAGAATGCATGGCCAAGTGATGGTTGGTCCAAAGATTGAAATATGGACAGATGATTTACATGTAGCTAAAAAGAGAAAGGTCACTGATAGTGAAATGTCTCATGTAGGGCAAGATATTCGTGGCATAATTGGTTGGGAATCACCGGTAGATGCATATTTAGCAAAGGCACAAAACACAGATGTAATTATGGAAGAGAAACAAAAGAGACATGAAGATAATGTAGGGACATCTAAAAGAGTGACAAGAAGAGGTGTGGATCAACCTAAAGCTACAAATCAACCACCTCCCGAGCATGTTATGGAAGAGGTCAGTCAGGAGCAAAAATAGAATAACAAAAAAGAGGGCAAAAAGAAGGGGAAGCAGCTAGGATATAAGTTGCAATCTGACATTGAGATAGCCACAGATCTTAAGAAGGTTCTTGAAGAACGAATACTAAAGATTCAGGTGGAATTCACCTTGGGAGAGGTGCTTGGCATTGCCAAGCAAGAATTTCATGATGAGATCATTGACATAATTAACAGGAAGAGTCACTTTCTTGGTGATATGTGCATTGCTGCAATTTGAAGAGGAAATTGGTTTGTTGGGTATTTGGGCTGAATATGAGCATGAAGTAAGTATTGGATTATTTGTGCAAGATGCTACTAATTAGTGGATAGCATGTGGAAAAGAGAAGAAAGTGGTTGAAAATGCATTGTCTTGTAGAAATATGCATGGTGGACTAAGGCAGATGAAACAATATGGGAAAGAGACTCTAGGATTTATTCCTCGAAGTCATTACACAAGGAATCATTGGGCTAGGGCTACCACTGAAATGGTAGTGAAAATAGGGGAATGTGAAACTCCTTGTGTTGCTTTACTTGACCATGGGTCTGCGATAAATGTCATTGAGCGTGGATTGTATGAGAATGGTGCATGGACTATGGACACTAATTATGGTTGGCGTATGAGGGCTGCAAATAATTCTTTGGGAAAAGCTTTATGCTGCATGTCCCAATGTGAAAGTGACAATTGGTGATGTATAAGAAGAGAAACACTTCTTTGTGCAAGATAATTCCTCATATGCAGTGATTTTGAGACAGCCCTATATTACAGGAGTGCATATGGAAACAAAGGCACTTGATGATGGTTCTGCTTATGCAAGAGTTAGAAGCAAGGATGGGAGGAAAGCAATCCAATTTCTTACTATTTGTGTTAATCATCCTAGAAATCATGATACGCTTCGAGAGTCTCCTTTAGCCACAAATGCAAGGGAATTCGAAGACCTAGATTTTCATTAAGCAGTGTTGTAATGCGAGGATATAGTAGTGCTATTCAGAGGATGTACTCGCCTCTTGATGGAATGAAGCATGTATTTACTATTGGTTATTCTTAGTTTACAGCAAACAATTCATGTTGGTTTAAGCTTATGGAAGCTATGTGCAAGACTGAACACATATCTATGAAATAGGCTACTAAGGAACTGAAAGCATTAGGGCTGTTAGCTGAAAATGAAGGCATTTTAGGCATCTTTTATGGGCTGAATATTAATGACACTATGGATGAAATTTCAACAACTATACATGTAGGAAATGAGGCTAAAAACAGAGTGTTTTCAGTATGTTCTTTAGACATGTATGATACCATAACATTACTTGCTATTCAGGAAGGATTACACTACAGAAGTGACACATATTTTTCGTGCTCACCAGCAAATAATATAGTTTCGAGTTTGATTGGATGGGGATCATTGCGAGTTCTAAGATTCAACTCTACTACATTGGCATCATGTATCTGATATTTTGGCCCTATTAGCTATTCAAACACACTTGATAGACCTCTTTGATTGCGAAACTCTCATTAGAATCATTGGAGCCTGATGTTCCCATGGCAGAGGTGTCCTCAAGTGCCTCGCATTCTATAATGGGAAGTAAGTCCCTTTCTTTCAATGAGCGCTCATTAGGGTAAGCATCCAAAAATTTTCTCTTCCAACCACACCCAAAGATCAATTGATTAGATGGGATATTGAACATAAAAAAGTTTTCAATAGCCTTATTCTCTTGTTGCATCATCCTTTCTTTTGGATTTCTAATAGCCTTAACGCCCTTCTTCACTTTTGACTTGCCTTGTTCTTAACCATTGGTTCTTAAGATACCTTCAGGTTTAAGAGGACCTACGTGAGTGTTGGTATCTATGACCTTGTCAACCACACTAGGCTTAGGTTTAGATTTTTTTTTACTTGGGTCATCATTCTAAACCTCTTTTATTTTCTCGTCCCCTTACTAATTGCACTTACATGGTTAGAGGCTGCATTCTCATCGGTTGGAAGCACCTCTAGAAACTAATCCCACTGCGAATTTTGTTTAGGGTGGCTTTTCATATTTGCAATATTTTCTTAGGACCCTCCCCTCAAGTATTTGCATCATTTGCACGATGATTCACTAGCCTAGGTTATTGAATGCCTTGCTGAAGCTGTGAACTAATTCTAGTCCAACCTGTATTAGCCACATGCATTGATTTCACACATACATTGAACTTCACATGAGGATAATTTTGCAAAAGGTTTTGACCACCACACCACTTATAGCTAAATCATGATGGGCTCACATCATCAGGCTTTCTTGTGCCCATTGTATTATTGGGTAGTGTAGGTATTGAGTTATATCCTGTTAGTAATGCATTTGGCAGCATCCCAATTATTGAGAGGGCTTTCTCTCTTGTTGCATAGGCATCTTGAATTCTTGATTTGACACCCTCAACTATTGTTATAGCTACATCTAAATCAATGACTAGAGTGTTACTTAAGTATAACTGGATCATGAAATCCAAACCTCTCAAGAAAAATTGCAACTGAGCAATAGGGGGTAATTGAATGGTGTCACCCAAAAAAATGGAAGAATTCATGTATCTTTTGAGCATATGCTTTCATACTCTCATTAAACTGTTTTTGAGTCTCATTTGGGAGACACAGTCAACATTGACTCCCCTTTTTTGGAGAGAACTTCCTACAAAATGTAATGTAGAACCCTTGCATATTGGCAATCAAATCTGATGCATGTTGCTAATAATACCACTAGGTTACATTTCCTTCAAGGGTCATACTAAAGAAAATTTTATGATGTGCCTCTTCATTGACTTGACAGTTGAACATTAATTTTTGAAAGTCTTTGATATGCAACTCTACATCCTCATCTAAACTCCCACTAAAGATAGGCAATGGATACCCTAAAGTAGATAGAGCCATTGTACCTACTAGAATTTGAATGGATTGAGGGGGTATGAACGTGGAGACTATAGTTGAGCCATCCCAAAAGATATAGGAATACTACTAGTGATAACTAGAGCACTCCCTATGGCACCACTAGAGATTGGGATAGAACTACCACTATGACTAGTTCCACTAGTAAGCTTGGTCGATGATAGGCTTCCATTGTCATGCTTGTTGGGATTTTTCCTATTATGAGGGGCTATAAGACCCCTAACTATAAGAGCTATGGGACTAGAGTGATCAATGGAGTACTTGTGGAAGATTTCCATACGTCTCCTAAACCACTCTTCACAGTCTTCTTATTGGATACAATAGATCTTTGGTCTTCTTTCTTGTTCTTGTTTAAGAAAATCTCTCTCTACTTTAGAGTGAGGAGGAATATAGTCGAGAACTAAGTTTTAGGACCTTTGTGGAAATCCTAAATACTCCTAGCAAATGCACCATCTATCAATTCCTAAAATAGGCTCGATAATGTCTCTCAAACACTCGAGCTCACTATTGATGGACCTCACAAGACCAACCCCCACAGCCCTACAGCCATGAGTGACTAGCAATAGACTAGGAACTCTCTCTCTAAACCTTGATGCACTGCATTGTAATCCAATCTTCTAACTATTTGCCCCAAACTCCAAGTAGGAGTTCCCAAACTAAAGATATCTAGTACACCATACAAACATAACAAAGAAACCTACTCAAATGATTGCCATGGTCTTTCGATAACGAGTGATATACCCAGTTAGGGATTTGGCCCATTGGTCCTTGTCTTTTAGTACAAACATAACACTTATTGTTCCCTCATCCTCATTGGAAACCCCTTTGAATCCTCAAGACTAATTGGCTTGGATCTCCTTAACCACTTGGTTAATATGGAAAGCACTTGCTGTGCAAGGGTATATGTATAAAAAGGCTTCAATGCATAGTGCTTATGAGAGTGTGCATAATAATTTTTGATGTGACAAAATAAGAAGTGAGTATACCAAACAAGCCTTTATATCATTTCATGACTTTAAACAATGTGTTTCATTGATGTTGCATACATCCCAAAAGCATAGAGTGCTTCTCACTCATGCTACTTTTGGGTATATATTTCACACATAATCACCCTTGATATGATATGCAAACAAGGAAACAACATTCTTACCATTCTTCATTACAATTTAATATATTATTTCATTTAGATCACTACACATAGTATTAAGGCCAATCCTATGCTATTAATATGGATGTTTTGCACTTAAAAAGTTTTAATTTGTAAACAATTTAAAATAAAAATGTGATATTTTTATATTTCTATATTTAATAGACTATTTTTATTATTTTTATATTTATTGGTATTTATTTTTACTTTTTACTATTTTAAATATATTTTTCTTAATATTTTACAATTTTATTCATAGAAAATCAAAAGAACTCAAAAAATCAATCTTAACTATTGATAATTATCTTATATGATTCTTTAAAATAATTTCAATTGGTTTTTATTTTCTATAAAAACTAGGCCACTTACCTACTTTTGACCATCTACATGCTGTGGCACGAACATGATGCTAAGTGGTTCCCAAGGCCTCTAATCCTTTCATAGCCATTGATGTGTTTGAGGAGATCTCAAGATAGATACTAGAAATATGCCACAAATTATTTATTTTACATAACTCTCACCTCTCCCTCTTTTTCACCCCTTCCCCTTCATCCATTATGTAAAAGAAAAGGGAGGAGAGAGAAAGACTAAGAAACCAACATTCTATTTTATTCGAACTAGACCACAAGATTAACATCATTGCATACAAGATGGAGAGCGGGATTCATTCTTTATATTTCTCTTAAGAGATGATGGATATTCCATACGTATTGATCAAGAATAGCCCAAAAATTTGCAACCACTTTTCTTGCTCTTTATTCCTCTCTCTCCATGATTCTTGGTTGAAGAAATATATACATTAAGTGCCTCTTCATCCTTTGGTCCATTTCCAATTAAATTTTTTTCACATTCCTTCAAATCTTGGCCAATTTCTAGCCCCGTAGATTAGGTGAATTGTATTCCTCCATAAATTAAGGTCTCATAACCTTAACTTTTACCTGCATAGAATTAATGAGGAAGTTACAGCTAGATGCTTCTTCATTACTTATAGACTTGATTTTGCACTTTGCTATGTCTCAAACTTCAAAATGCTCCATCTCTTGTGCCTTGACTGCTTTGCACCACACTGACCACATTGGAGCCTAAAATCTTCATATGTTCAAACAACACAAAATTATCAATATCTTAAATATGATCCAAAGTACTCTGAGACCACCTCTTCATGTGCCATCATTGAGGTCCCATGCTAACATCACCCAACCAATTACTTCCTCATCCACTAATTGAAAAGCTACCAGACATGCATGTGGAGAGTAGGCCACCTCAAGTTTCGAGTTCTCACCAACCTAGAGAATCAAGTTGAAAAATACTAGACTATTAGGAAGCTCATAGCCAACTATAGTCTAGGAGATGATATTAGAGCCACTTCCACTCACATTCAAATTTCACTTTTTTACTTGCTCTCAATTGATTGAGAACTATGATGAATGGGTGGCCAACTTCAAGTTGATCCTAAAGCTATTGGAAGAGACATTGGACATCAGAAGAGGATCATGGAAGTATGTTAAAACATAGAAGACTCCCCAAGTCTCTTAAAGAGGGGATGTAAGTTTAATGGAAAAAATTGATGGAACTACATTGAAAGTGGTGGGCAACAAAGGAATCCTCCTAACAACTACACTAGAAGAAGAGCTCAAGGTGATAACATAACTCTTCCATCACATCTTCACCTACAATAAAACATTGACTAGCAGCCCAACCAAGGTACTAGTTGGAGCACATCACTATATCCCTAGCCAAGGCACAAATGGTAGCCCCAAGAATCCACAAGTTAAGCTTAACTACATGGGGGCTAGGCATAACATCATTAACTATGGCATCTTACTTATTTGCATCATTACTACCATAGCGAGAAAACCCTCATGGATATCTTGCTACCATATACAAAGCTATCCCATTGTCCAAGGATCCATATGTGGATAACATAGAAAGAGAGAAGAGGCAAAGGGAAAAGGGAGGAAACACCATCCACAATGATGATACTAGCAAGAGAAAGAAGAAGCAAAGAGAAGAGAAATAAGTGAGCTCATCTCTGAATGACTTAGATGAAGAAGTTAGAGAGTAAGAGTGTCTGAGCTACTAAAAAGATGTCAAGGAAGGAATGGATAAAACTAGAAGGAAGAACATTGAGGTAGTCACAGGAAGAGTATGGAAGGGCTATTAGAGCATCAATAGAAGAGTCCATATGAAACAAGGAATAATCCATCACACATCAACTAGCAATATTTAATGTCCAAAAAGGAGAAAGTAAATCTAGTAAGGGAAATGAGAATGATAAAGGAACCAATTTCCATTTTCGTGACTCCTAAATTAATGTCTCAAATTGGTACCATCTAAGTGTTGGTTAATGAGTCAAAAAATCCAAGAACTATACTGAAAGTCACCACAACCAATCTAAAAGAGATCTCTCACCTCTAATAGATACCATAAAGAATGCACAAGAACTTCCAAGGAGAAAAATGCATCAAGAAGGATAGAAACCCTTAAATAGATTTGTGGAGAGCTAAAAGGAGACGAAGCTAATGCACTCAAGGCTAAGTAGGAGCTCTAAGATAGACAAGAAAGGATACATGAGAAGTACAAAATCTTCTTGATGGACTCTAAAAAGTAGGCAAGGAGCTCTAGGGTTGATTACAGGAATGTGACAAGGCATTGAAGATGCAAGAGAAGCAAGAGTAGGAGTTTCAATCCAACTAAAGGAGCATGAGTCGCCACTTAAAAATCTCTAGAATTTGCTCCAAAAACAAGAGACCACTATGAATAAGCTTCATGATGGACTCACAAAACATGATTAGGCACTCACAAGCTATAGAATGGAAACAACTAAGCGAAGCACATAGATAAGAAATATAATCTACCATCTCTCCCTTGCTAAGTTTAAAGTGGAACAAGCAAAAGCAAAGATAGGTCTACATGAGAGACAACATTGAGAGTATCAACAAATACAGAGCCAATGGAGTGTCCCATATTGAAGCTTATAGGAGATTGATTCCATGAGCTTGTCACTAGCCATGAGAATGGTAGAAAATGATATGCAACAACTCTATGAGACCAATTTGATGAATCTCTGAATGACCCAGCAGTAGCCCCATATAGGAAAAACTAGCATAGAGTTCAACCAGAGGCTTGCAAGCCTGCCAGAATGAAGCAATAAAAGCTATTCAGGGAAGCTCTATGATGACATCCCAAATGCCTCAATTTGAAAATATAGAAGAAATTTAGGCCTAGCTCGAATTGCTCTTGAACTCGGAAACTATGGAGAGATTCAAGAAATCAATCTAACCACAAAAGAGTCAACTCGAAGGACCTAATGCGCTAGTTGAGGTAGATGGGCTATGAAGAGTATGAACTCAAGGCAATAGACTTGATGTAACTAGGAACATCCTAATCAAAATATCCCATCACCTTAGAGTCACTTGGACTTTCCAGATTTTGACATAAGGGAGTTAGAAAAGCACCCAATAGATGAAGAGGAAGACCTATCATAGAAGGAGACCTATATGCCCATGATGTAGACCTTACGAGACCACAAAAAGTAATAGAGTATCCCATTCCCCCTAAGCTCCTACCATAGGAAGAGGATGAGAATCCAGAGGAGACAATATAGATAAACTAAGAGAAGCAAGAGACTATCCTTGCTATGAAGTTTGATTCCAAGGTAAATGAGGAGAGTTGGTTGATCAAGAAGCCACTGCCATTAGCATTGTATAGCTACTTATACAAACATCTTAGAACATTGTTGTAATGTGATTAGACCATTTAGATATAGAAGCTTATCAAAAGTTCTACAAAGTTTAAAAAAGCAGGGGGATGTATGTGAAATTATAGCTTAGGGAAGTATGGCCATGAGTACTAGAATGGTGTTACCCCAGCTTGGAAGGCAACAAGATGCCTTAGAAAGCTTTCTTTTACTCCCAAAAGGAAGATTAGATATATCTACTCTTCTACCCATACCCAAGAACTCATGGCCAAGATAATCGAGAAAGAGAGCATGTTAGGCACAATTTCTCATGGATCCCAAACATCAAAGCAACCTACATCAACAAAACTTACTAGTTTTAGCCTATTGACCCAATCCCTTTCTTTGTACATTTTGCAATCGCATTCCCCTAATTGCCCACACCCCTTCTTCATAATTACTTGTAGCTATCTCCATCTCCTTCTCAAGCTATTCCAATAACTAGAAATCCCTTATGAAGACAGGGCTACCCCACTCTTTTTATGCCATTAACAATGGAATTGATCAAAGGGTAATGATTTGCATTCAACTTTGTACCTTGTTACTACCAACCTATTGTATCTAGATAGTGATAAGCATAGAAAGAGGATTAGATGAGAAGATTTGCAAAGTGAAGGTAAAGAGGATGACCAAACTAGAAGCATTTTATGTAAGAAGATATAAAAAATACTTTTTCTAATTATATATGGCATAAAAAGAGATTTTGGGGGAAGAAAATAAATTTTTAGAGGGGAAAAGTTTTAAAAAATTGGGTCACCTTTTTGGACACCTAGTGGGACACCCACTTGAGAGGTAAAGGTGGGGGAACACCTATGCCTCAATTGGACACCCAATCGTAGGACAAAGGGAAAATGAAGTGGATAAAATGTGACACCACCCCCTCTCCTATTAGTTCACCTCAAATCCCTGGTGTTTAGAAAAGTCATTAAATTGTAAGCTAAAAGGCCCTTTTTGAGTCCATATTTTCCTTAATATCAATAGATGATAATGGTTTTCTTTTCACTACTCCAAGTCATAGGCCCACTCCCAAAGAAAAACACATAGCCACAGGTGGATTTCCTAGAAGACACATTATTTGTTCAATCTACATCAGTATAACCAAATAAATGCATCATCAAACTAGCCTCATAAGATACCATAATCTAATGTGGACTCAAGGTATTACTAGATATATCTCACATTGTCAAAATGAGGCTCACAAGGATTTTCATGTCAAATTTCTACTTGAGAAGACTCTTCATATGCTCATCTGAACAACTATAATCCAAAACTAGATTTGGTTTGCTAGTAAACTTATTCTCTCATGTTGTCATATCATGCACTATAGTAGTGAGAGTCATATTCATAATATACATAGATGTAGAGATAGCTTCAGTCCAATCATAATGAGACATATATTTTTTAGCCATCAACGCTCATGCAATTTTATAATGTAGTTTTTTTCTCTTTTAGCAACACTATTTTATTACGGAGTATACATGCATGTAAATTATCTCCGATTCCATGATGCTTTAGAAAATTATTAGATTATATTCTCCCCTTCCATTGGACCTTAGATACTTAATATATATACTTGTTTGTTTCTCAATGAACTTTTTTAAATTCTAAAAGTGAGAGAACACCTCACATTTCTCTTTTATGGAATACACCCATACATTCCTTATATCATCACTAAAAAACATTACATAATAATTACATCTAGTAAATAGTGATGTAGTATTTGTAGTATCCCACACATTTGAATCTACAATATGAAGCTAATGTTTTCTTATTTATCTTGAGAAAATGCATGCCATATTTTTTTTTCAAAATGGCATGCTTCATAGAATTTCTACATATCAACCACTTTGAACATATTAGGCAAGCCTATCATAATTTCATATGATTGCATATTCTTTAACCACTACAAATTTACCTAGTCAATACATGTATGTCAAGTATCAATATCAACCACAACTCCTACACCTTGTGTATGTATAGTAGCCTTTAGCTTGAGTACATTTACATCCACAATAAACATTATTTCCACACACTTAACTTTTGCAACCCCTGTACATCCATTCTTGAAATTTTCTATAAAGCATTCATTATGATTGAGCTTTATGTACAATCCTTTCTTAACCATTTGCCCAATGAAAACCAAATTATTTGTAATATTAGGCACATACAACACGTCAACAAATACTTAACCTTTTCATTTTTCATAGATAGTAGGACACTTCCAACATGAGTAATAGGATGCATTGAATTATCTCCTTCAATGTAACTTCAATAATCTTTATCTATTAAAAAAATCATCTATTTGAACTTCTAAGTGTGGAAGTTATTCTTGTCAATCTTGTCACTAACAATCTAATTAAAACCCTCAAACATTCTATAGTGAAACCCAAAAATCCACTATTATCAATAATATACTAATTTAGGTAAATTATCACATGTACTATCTTAGTATATAAGCATATGCTAAGCCACACTTGTAATTTTTAAGAGTTCACAAAAGCTATATGCTGCATCTAACACTTGCAACCTATTTTGAAATGACATGGTTTGTAGAGTCCTCAAACCTTACTAGATTGGCACATGAATAACCTCTAACTCCCAAATAGAGTCCAAAATGCATATGGAACACGAATTGGACCACACACTTAGAATGGAGGTTTGAAATACTCCATTAGTCACTTCAAGATTATATGAGAAAGACTTACTCCATAGTGAGGCTTTCTTGTAGACTCTTGTGGGAGCTTCTCACTCAATCGCCAAGACCCTCGGACTGCTTTATCATTTCAAGTGTTTCAAGCCAAGTTCAATGGCTACCTCTCACATAGTTGCCTCAAGCACTCCGGTAGCTCCACAATCCAAGGTGCAAGATTAAGAAAGCTCGATCCTCAAGCTGCAAGCTCCATGTTCCATTGTCATGCACACGAGACAAGAGGAAAGAAGAGAAGAAGAAGAAGAGAGGAGAAGATGGAGAGTTTCTCCACCACGGTCCTTCACCCTCTCACACTCACTCCCTCACACTCCCTCTCTTAAGCACAAGCTCAAGCAAAAGAAAGAATAAGAAGAATAAGAGAAGAGGAGAGCTATTTTTGGCCACACAACAGAAGAGTGATCTTCTCCATTCCCTTTTTTCCTTTTTATACATTGTAACATGCCTACTCGAGTCATTTCATCATTGGTACGTTCTTAGTAGCCCATCAAGAGATGTCCTAGAAAATGCCACCTGAGATTTTGATGAAATACCTTGGAGTTTGCTATTTAGGCTCACTTGAGTCTACCCCACAGTGGAACTTCCAATCTTTCCCATGAGGATCAAACTGAGTTTTTAGTTCCTATTATGATTCAAATCAACTACTAACAATTGATTAGTGTTAGCAGTTCGAGTTTCCACTTCTTATAGAATTTCCCAATTGAAACAAACTTGCATTGCACTTGGTAAAGAGAATGGGAGATGAAGGAGATTGTGGCACTTTGATCCCTTTTGCTCATGGTGCAAAATCCCATTCCGGCCCCTATACGATGCAAGTTAGTCTTCCTGATCTCTAGTGGTTATGCATTTACCTTTTTAAAATGTGATTTTCTCCTTTTGAGAAAAGCTCTAAGCTTACCGAGTCCACCCAACCGTAGGTCTAGGTCCGTTAGGGATCCATCCTCCTGCTTCCCTCGATAGAGCATTTTTAATTACCTACCACCTTAGATTCAACATATAAAAAAAGATTCTTTGATTATCTCCTGATACAAATTCATTACATGCCTTTATTTCACAACACAAAGACAAAGTAAAGCAATTCCTTTTCAATAGTTCCTTTAAGAAAAATATATTTTTACAATGTTTTCTGTTCTGGCTAGATGCGATCTCAACCCGAAGGTATTATTCTCTCCAAGTTCAGTTCCTAGACTAGTATTAAAACTTCCAGAATACTATATGAAGTTTGAAGGGTAGTTGATAGTTTGAAAGAGTATAAGGAGTTTATGAGCAGAGCCCCCTGGTATCCTCACTTCCTCCTACAAACTAGAGTTCCCTATGATAAGACCTTTCCCACCATGATTGGCTATACTTGCTAATGCGAAAACAAAAAAAACCCTTGGAGTAGGTTTTATCCATGCTAGCCTTAGGGAGGTCTAGCGCTATCAAAGAACATTGCCTCAACCGACATTCTGTGTCATCGGAATACTACCTCAGTTGACGATCTGTACTTGATCATCCATCTTTTAGCTTGATGATTTTAGGAAATATTAGTACCTAACTTACAATCACAAATATCTTATTTTAAATGCATTATACATAAAATTTTAACAAAATTTTTTTGGGACAAATCTTTTCTTCCCAAAAATAATAAGATTAAGGAAAAACATAGCGTAAGTGGAAATATCTTCTAATAACCTTCTCGGATTACCCTCCCCTCTCGGAATCTAGTTCGGATTGAATCTAATTTTTTTTTCTATTTTTGAGAACAACTCCCGTGATGGTATTTTTCTTTTCTCAACGGAGTTCATGGGTCTTTGCCTATGATAATTTTAAAAAATCTTGGTTAGTTTTATTACAAAACATATTCTTTTAACAAGTACACTTCAAGACCTTTTTTTATACAGAGAACTAGTATATGTGTTTATCCATCTAAGGTTCCGTTAGCTCAATATAAATAAAAAAATGTAAGTCTTTTTAGAAAATACAACATCTTCCTTGTACTTCTCCTTATGAACCCAAACTATCCCTTGGAATTTGTAATTAAGAATTTCTTTAAAATATTTTATGCAAGAGATTAAAAAAAAGGATTATTTTATGAATGCAACTTTTTGTTACCATCTCATAGGATGATGATCTGCTAGCTGCCTTTAATATCAAAATATGGTACTTGGGGATCTACGATTAGTGCTTGGTTGATGGTATTAATAGCTTCATTTGTAATCCTAGTACTCACCATTCTATTTATGGAGATCGCACCCATAGTGTTATTGGCAGCTTGTGCCTCTGCGACCTTCATAATTTTCTTCTTTGGGGCCATGGTCTTTAATATCACAAGATTTTATAGGAGATTTTGGCAATAGACCTTGGGTCTGTCACAATTGGATTGATGGGGATGGCGATCACTAGGAATTGAGAAAAATCAAGTAGAGTCTTGATTCTATAGGAAAGTGAAGGTAGAAGGGATGGGGGATTCGATTCCAAGAGCTGGTGGAGTATCCTCCTTGTCTTTGTGATAAGAGTTTTCATCCCCGCGTTCCTCTTGCCCATTGCTCTATACTCTTGGTTTGAGATGAGCCTCTTCTCTTAGATCATGCTACCCCTCCAATGGCTCCTCATGCCCCATATTTATTGTTAAATTAAAGAAGGGGTTTATGGATTGTGGCCAAGAAGAAGAGCTCTTTGTGGAAGGTATCTTGGCAATCTAGCAATCTGGAAGCTTTCAAGATGCAATTTGATGCTAGCGATCTGATCTTTGAGGTCCAGAGACGCTACCAGAGATGCCATGACTGTTTGGCTCTCGGATGATCTTGCTCCAATCTAGGCCTCTTGTCAAACTGAGAAAAGGGGGAGATTTCTTGAGTCTTCTATTGAGATTGAGGAGGAGAATTCAAGCTTTTATTTGTGCTTTTAGCTTCTCCCAATTTTGGAAAGAGAGAGAAAAATTGACAAATTTTTAAATGAAGAAAAGGGGGGGGGGGGAGAGGGAGCGGCGGCTTGTTTGTCAACTTCTCCTTCTCATAAGCTTTCTTTTGAAGCTTTAAGTTTTCTCTTACTTTCTCTCTTAGTCATCTAAGTTTTAAATATGCTTAGTCAGTTTTCAACTTACGGGCTCAGTTAAGTTACTCATGAATATATGTGTGCATCACATGGGTTCAAATAAGGTATTTTAAAAATATCATTTTTATATATTTTGTACATACAAAAGGGTGTAATATAAAGGCCTTATTCATAGATTGAATAGAAAATGGCTATGTTTTATTAAGGAAAAATTCAAAGATAAGGATATCTATAAATAGGCCTTGAATGCATGTGATGTAGAGGATATACATATAGTAACTCGAATATCTTGCCTTACTACTTCACTTGTTGATCCATTTCTTCCAGCATTTTCTTAAATGCTTCTAACCATAGGGTAGGTTCGGAAATTTTAGCAGTGTAAGACAATCTTGCCCATATAGTGTGTGAAAACGACTCATTTGAATACTTTGATGGTATGATGCATTGTAGGAAAATTCAACTAAGGGTAGGTATTGGATCCAGCCGTTTTACAATAAGCTCTTAGTATATCTTCAATAACCTGGTTGATCCACTTTGTTTGACCATCGGTTTGGGGATGGTAAGTAGTACTGAAGCAGAGAAGGATTCCTAGAGCTTCAAACAAACTCTTCCAAAAGTTTGATGTGAAGAGAAAATCGTGGTCATTGAAGATTCTTTGGGACAATCCATTTAATCTGAAAATTTCCTTAATGAAAAGCTTGGAGATATCAGAAGCCTTGTAATTGGTTTTTACAAGAATAAGGTGTGTAACTTTTGTTAGCACATCAATGACTACCATTATGGAGTTATATCCTCCTTGTACCAGGGGTAATCCAACTATGAAGTCCATGTTGATATACTCCCATTTCATTTGAGGGATGTCAAGTGGTTGGCAACTTGACATGTGGCCTTAATTCATTGGCAGTTTAGGCATTCGGTGACATACTTGAGTACGTCACCCTTGAGTATTTCCCAATAGAAGCTTCTTCTGACTATAGTAAGAGTCTTAGCATATCCCATATGATCCAAAAATGGAGAATTTTGAGCTTTTCAAAGTATTTTCTTCTTGAGTTCCTAGCTTGCAAGAATACATAGTCTTGTCTTAAAATAGGCAAGCTTATCGTTTATGGAAAAATCTGGATACTTAGACTTGAGTTTTGGACTTAAATCCTTAACTAAAATCTCTCTTAACATTCTCTGATGGCTTGGATCATTCATTGCTTCTTCTTTAGCCGTTTCTATGAGAGGGTTACTAGGCATTGAAATCATTATAGCAAGAGTTCTTTCCCTAGAGGGTTACTTTAGGATCAGAGCATTAAGAAATTATTTACGACTTAGGGAATTTGTAGTCATATTCTCCTTGCCTGGTGTATATTTGATTTCAAAGTCAAATTCCTGCAAGGTCTTAATCCATCGGCATTGTCTCATATTGAGTTATGGTTGAGTAAAAATCCACTTTAGGCTTTTATGATCTATGACTAGAGATAACGTATTACCAAGCATGTAATGTCTCCATAATTTAAAGGCATGAATTATAAAAAGTAATTCTAGATCATGTGTGGCATAGTTTCTTTCATGAATCTTTAATTTTCCTAAAGCATAGGCTACTGGATGTCCTTCTTGCATAAGCATGCAACCCAAAGCAAGAGAGCTTGCGTCAGTTTTATGACTTTGTTTTATTTGCTTAGGTTAGGTAGCCTTAAAATAGGGGCGATTACCAAACTTTTCTTAAGTTGTTCAAATATATATTGTTCGGCGGACATCCATTATATATAATGGAGACCTGCTTTTTGAGAAGGTCTGTGAGAGGCGCCAATGATTGAGGCATAGTCTTCAATGAAGATTCTATACCAACCTGTTAGCCCTAAAAAACTTTGCACTTCCTTGCCAATCTTGTACATCTTGGACCTTGGAAGGATCCACTGAAATGCCATCTACTAATACTATGAATCCTAGATATTCAATTTACTTTTTGAAGAATGCACATTTATTCTTTTTAGCATACAGTTTGTGGGTTCTCATTGTTTCAAGAACTATTCACAGCTGTGGTCCATGGGCTTATTTATTCTTGGAATATGTTAAGATATATCAAAGAAGATGAGGACAAAATCATCAAGGTAGGGTTGGAAAATGTCTTGCATCAACTTCTTGAAGGTGGCAAGAGCATTTGTTAATCCAAATGACATCACAATAAACTCATAATGACCGTACCTTGTGTTAAAAGCAATTTTAGGGATATCTTCCTCCCTGATTCTTATTTAATAGTAGCCTGGTTTGAGATCGATATTTAGAAAGACCTTTGCTCCTTGGAGTCGGTCAAGCAATTCGTCTGTCCTGGGAATTGGATATTTATTTTTCACTATTATCTGCTTTAATCCACGGTAATCAAAACAAAGACAGAGTGTTCCATCTTTCTTTTTTTGAAATAGTACCAGGGCTCCCCATGTGATGAATTACTTGGCCCGATGTATCCTTGGTCAAGCAATTCGTCTGTCCTGGGAATTGGATATTTATTTTTCACTATTATCTGCTTTAATCCACGGTAATCAATACAAAGACAGAGTGTTCCATCTTTCTTTTTTTGAAATAGTACCAGGGCTCCCCATGTGATGAATTACTTGGCCCGATGTATCCTTGGTCTAATAGATGCTTGAGTTGTTCTTTTAGCTCAATAACACAATATTAGTGAGTTTGGGAATCTCCCAATTCCCATTTTTTGAATATTAAAAAGGTGGCACCCGGATAACATGCCCATAAGTTTTTCAAAACCATATGATGTGGCCCATCATTGGAAAGCGCTTGAAAAATGGAATCTATTGAGCTATAGAGTGCTCAATTTGGAGCTATAGTGTTCAGGTTATGACAAATCCAAATATTTGACCACCTGTCCCAAACTTATGGAAAATCCCCATATTCCTCAATATGGTGTTCAATGACTTCAGGAATTGACATTTCATAGGGTCGTTTGGCGACAAGGGAAGCACTTGGAATGACTTGGATTTCGTGATCTACTTCTCTTGTAGGTGGAAGCTCTGTTAAGTCTTTTGAAAAACATCTGCATAATCTCTTAGCCAAGATGGTTGGTGCTTGGCTTCAGTATCCTACTTGGCCTTGTTGAGCTTAATTAGATAGATGGGTAATCCTTTCTTTAGTCCTTTTACTATTCGAGAAGCTTTAGTTAGTTGAACCTTAGGGTTCCCTTCTTCTCTCTAGGTGGTTACTTGTTCTCCCTTTGAGTTTTGAAATGTAAATTAACCCTTTTGCCAATGGATATTGACATTATTTGGTATTAACCAATCCATGCCTAGCAGGCATCCGTAAGCCATGAGGTTCATAATCCGGAAGCTCATTTTGGAAGATTTTCCACCCAATCTAAATTCTACCTTGCTAGTTTGTTATGTTGATAGAACTTATTTGCTGTTTGCTAACTCCACAAGCAAACTAGGTGCAAGAGTAGTGTTTATACCTAGCCTTTTTGCACATTTTGGTGATAGGAAAGAGTGGGTACTTCCACAATCTATTAAAATTGGAAAGGGTTTACCTTGATAATTTGTGGTGCCTGAATTACTGAGAATTGGCGATTTGTACTCATCTTACTTAGAGTGGTGTATACTCTTGCTCTTTCCATATCGGATTCCATTGTAAGATCATTATCATTAGTGCTCTCTTTCGAGTTTATTCCAGTAACTTTGCCCTTGGTATCTTGGTTTTGGCCGTGAAATTGACCTTGGTGGTTGTTTGGGCCAAGCTTTGGGCACTGTCTCTTGAAATTTCCTGGTTCCTTGCAATAGAAGTACCTTGGAGCCTCATTGCTCTTTTTTATGGGTATAAAGTTTCCCACCGCATTTGACTTGGCTCCCTTTGTCCTGTTTGGTTGATACTGCCCTTGGGCTCTTTTTGCATATCCTTGGAATTTTCCCTTATTCTGACAATTTCTGTTATAAAATTTTCCATTTCTTAGACTTTATTCAATCTCCTGAACTATTAGGGCTGCTCGAATTAATGCATCCTATAAATCTGATGGCTCATTGACTCAGGGCATGTATTTAGGGGTGGATTTAGACCATTGCAAAATTTAGATACTTATTGTGAAACATCCATCATAGGTGCATATTTTAGAAGTGTTACAAATTTGGAATAGTAAGCTTCTAGATTGAGAGCTGATTTTTTACTTCAAGAAGTGCTTAAAAATAGCCAAAAAATCCAAATTTCAAGGGAAAAATAAACTTCGTTAAAGGCGGCAGTTGTAGTTAGTTCAATTTTAAGCGGCAAGTCAGAGTTGGGTTTCTAAAGTGCTTTAAATATACACCAAGTAGCAGTTCATGATTTTTCATAAAATTTTCATCTATGGGATTGGATCTGGAGAAGTGCCATGCAGTGCGGAATCTCAAGACGGTTGAGCAAAAATCTACAGATTCAAAATTCGATGCCGATGGATACGAGAATGGCGATGCCCGAAGTGGAGGACCAAGAGAGGGTCAAGTTTAAAAGGGACTTAAGGTGCAAAAGGGTGTGACCCTTTTGGGCCCTCCCCTTGGGGACCCCAAAAAATTTGATTTCGTGGGGGGGGATGTTTTTTTCACATGGAAAAAAAAAGGAGATGGCGACAACCTACAAGCGATGGATTTTTGGAGAAGGGGGGGCTATGCCACCTAAATACAACCCCATAATCTAATCATATTAGCCTGATGCATCCTTCCTTCGCCTTTCATCGCCACTCTCCGCTCCTCCAATGGATGCCTGAACATGGAGATCAAAAATCAGTATTTCTCTCTCCTCCATCTCTCTCCTCCTAATGGTTCTTTGCACGGCAAGAATCAAGAAGAGGATGTGATGACAGATGCTTGCCCAATGGCATGAACCAGATTGCTCCGCGATCGAGAGGAGGTTGAGGGGAGATGTTCAGCATTGGAGATTTGCTACTAGTTAGTCCATTGGCAATCCGAAAAAATAATTTTAAAAAACATGCAACATGCAAGTAAACGATATGCGTCATTTTTACAAAGGAAATTTGCTTCTTTTTTATGTTTGATGGTTGAAATGAAATTCATATGGAACAAAAAATTTGTTTGGATCTTATTTGCATTATGATTGAGGGTTTTTGCATAAAAGAAATGCAGAACAATAATGATAAATAGTCGCAATAATTAAATTATAACTCAAAAAGCGTATTTTTAGAGTAAAAATGAAGATTTTGTTAGTTTCAGGTGGAGAAAAGAGATGCGCATGGAATAAAATTTTGATAAAAACCACTTTTTAGCTGTCATAATCAGTTAATAATCATAAATTAGAAAATGATATATTTTTATGCATAATTAAATAGAGGAAAATAACTAAAAATGGAGAAAAATAGGATTTTCACATTATAAAAATATAGAAAATTATGATTCATGGTTGGGGATATATAACAAAGTTGAGGCATGAAGTTTGGCTTCAGTTAGGATTTGTTTATGTGTCATAGTTAATGGATTTTTCCATTTTATGCAAAAAATACATATGAAATAAAACCCTACACCTCTGCAATGGAAGCACTACCTAAAAGTAGGGGGTGGGGTGTTTGAATGATGCGATTTGGGTGCTGATTATTGCTGATGCATATCATGATATAAGGTTCATAGTATTTTGTTTAAGAGGATAGTAGCATGAGTGTTGTCTCGATGTTATCCTTACATCGCTGCAAGGAGTTAGTGAATGAGCATTGGAAAGCTTGATTGTGCATGACACATTTCTGATTAAAAAGTATATTTGAGTACATTAGGATAATTCACTTTTGCATGTGCATATCCACCATGGTATCAGAATATCAAGAACTAGATGCATAACACCTATTTTTCATTACGATGACCTATGCTTGAGTGTGAAAGATGTCATGAGTTGTAGGCTAGTCGATCGTTTTTGGGAATTGTTTGGTAAGGGCACATGATATATCCTGGAATATGTTCAAAATGAAAGAGTGGAGCTTGTCTCATATGTACTTTACATTGAAGCGATGCATCTTGGGGTCAATCCCTGAGGTGTAGGAGAGTTGCAAAGTGGAGCTGCCACTACAAGATACAGACCTTATACCGACGTTTAAAGCGACGAAAATGTTCATAAAGAAAATTTTCCCTGTCGTCGCAAAAAATGTCGTTATTGGCGATGCCATAGAATAGTTAGTATCAGTGTCATTATTAGCGTTGCTATTTGCATCGTATTAGCTTTGTAAATAGCGTCGGTATCAGCGTCGCATTTGCAACGTTGATACAGACGCAAATAGTGACACTGATAATGATACTTTGCGATGCAATTGCGACACTAATAGTGACGCATGCAATAAATTTGCAACTCTAATAGCGATGGTAACATGAATTTTTTTTTTTTCGTGGCAGGGCATTAAGCTGCCCTACCACATATAGCATTATGTGTTTTATTTGGGCCATAAAAAATAGTTTTAGTAATGTATACAATGCTCGTGTAAATAAAGGAAAAGTATACTTAAATCATAACACTGATTCATGAAATAAATACATGATCACGTAATGAAAGCGACTAGTATAATCATAGCAAGATACTACTACTACATAGAAAATGTCTACACAGATCACGTGACCAAAAAAGAAGAGTATATGAGCTCCAGGGATCCAAGGGTGAGCTATAGATCCTCGCCATCTGAAAACTCGTCCTGTTACAAAGGAGCATTGAACGGACTCTACAAAAAAAAGAAACAACTACACATCAGTCCACCATATAATAATGCATTTTAATTAAACTTATTAACTACGGACAAGAAATATGAGTGACTTACAGGGCCGCCGCGTCCATACAATCGGTCGATCAATGTAGTGAGACTGTGCCTCTTTGCATATTGAATCTCAAGGCCGGTGGGATCGCGGTTTGTAATGGAGTACTACAAAGAAAACAAAATACAACTGTTAGAAACACAATTGTTAGTACAAAGGATATTGCAAAAAAAAAAAGCAAGTAGAACAAAAGAAAAACTTACAAAGTCCTCCAGATATGTCCTGTGGCCACCACGCCCAAGATGATGGACCACTCCGGCCTCTAGTCATGCCCTCTTTGCCTTCCATTGTTGTCTCCAATGTCTTAGAGAATCTGTAGCCTTCTCCGTGAGTCAGCACCATTCATCTGCGTCTAGCTAGTCGGGCTTTGAAGCCCCACTCTTGAATGCCTTGAGTACATCCGATCGTCTATGTGACATGTACGCATGCATGTACTACATCATCCAGCCCATGGAAAACCTATCTGCTGCGGCGGGTGGTATCGAAAACTACTATGTAAGGATGCTACTATGTAGTCCTTGCTCCCCTCCGGTATGTTCTTCCAATGATTCTGTAAGAAGCTGGGAATAGTTAGAATGTTAATAATATGCCATGTCACATAGACACTGGTATATAAGGAGAGAAGTTGTAATTTTTCACATCTTTTTGACAAATCAATACATTTACAATCTTTCTCTCCCTTCTTGCTCCAAGCTTCCATGGCTTCTACATCTTTCCTGTTTTTCTCTCTCCAATTCTAGTCTTTCTCTCTCCTCGTCACTCTATTTCTCTCTCTTCCTGCAGTCTTTCTCTCTCCTCTGCAGTCTTTCTCTCTCCTCTTTCTCTCTCCCTAGTTCTCTCTCTGACAAGTGGTATCAGAGCTTCAGTCTTTGATCCATTATTTTCTTCCATTTTCACTCCTATTTTCCTATTTCAAAACCAATTTCAGACAAAAATGGTACAAGACAGTGACTAGTGGAGTGTTGCAGGACAACTACAGTTAGCAATGACTACATCTGGAGATATTCAAGGTCAGATATGGCGGGTAAAGACTTAAATGGCTGGACGTCATCAAATTTTATGCAAAAATGGAGGTAACTAGGGTAAAGGATGGTTAACCGGGCTTAGTTTGAGAACAAACTGTGGTTACTTTGAAAATAGGGGTTTCTCTTTCCCCTTTCCTGGAAATTCCTGCAGGTTCCATGGAGGTTCAGCCCCAAGATCTGCTCATATATCTCTTATCTCTGATCTTCCTGACCAACAATCACCTGGAATAGAATCCATTCAGCATGAGCTTCAAGTTGAGCACCAGCTTGCTCAAGATTGAGCAAGCATTCAGGCCAGAAGCAGCCCCGAAAATTGCGGCGTAATTTTCGGGCTGATTCCAGCCCTGCCCTTGCTCAGCTTGCCTCACCTCCAGCTCTTGACACTTTCCTTGGTCCTTGGCATGAGAAATCTTCAGCAAACAAGAAAGGATTCAGCTCCATTCATGATTCTTCAGCATCTCTTGAACCCTAGGTGAACAGTCCATGGGCAGCCATGAAAGCTTCATCCCAAGCTTCCATTTCTTGACAATTTCTTGAAGATTCTTCATCCTTTTGGCCCGTGGAATCATTTCAGGAAGGATTCTTCAACAAATTGCAAGGATTAAGCACGGGATGGCTTAAGATTGAAGATCAAGAGCTTCTATGGAGCAAAAATTTGGGGGAAACGGGTTTAATGCTTCAATTTCAAGCATTTGAAGCTTCAAGATTGGTCTCAACCATCAGATAAGCAAGCCTTATGGATTATTTTGCTAACATTGGACAACCGGGAGCCCTATCAAGCATTTGGCAAGTTATTTTCAGCCATGTCAAGGTATTTCTCTTCAATTTTTAATCTCTCTCATTAATCCAATTGCTGAGCTTAAGCCATTTGACTGAGAGATTAAAGAATTGAACATTTTCATCAAATTCTCAGCCAACCTTTGCTTGAATTCATCTATTCAAGAATGCAATGCTTGCCTAATGCATATTAGCTTCAATCAGTGAATGAAAGGCCTCAATCTGAGATTTCAGCATAACATTTGAATCTTATTGACTGAATACATTGATTGATTCCTTTGTTTACTCTAATCCAATTGATTGGTTGATTCTCTTTTGCCTAAATTGGAAAATTGTAAAAGGATAAGTACTAGCAATCAGTGAGTCACTGAATTGCATAGGTAAAACCCTTCTCCCATCTCAAGTCTTCTTATCGATCAATTGCATCCCATGAAAGGCTGAATGGATATTTTTTTCAATTGCATATCATGCTGATTGCTTAGCACACTAGCCTCTGCCATGTTGATATTCCCACCGAGGAAAAAGGTGGATGCCGGGGGAGATAGTGGAAAAAAAGAGAGGTGACCCTCCCTCACTATCGAAGATCCCGAAGGGGTGCAACCAACCGACCTGGGGGGAACTTTGCCCACCTCCCGGTGATTCGGAGCCCGTGTAGGGAGCCCGTCCTGCCGTTTTATCCCTCACACAGGTACAGCGAGTGGAGAATTGAAGATTGAATACTTTCCAACGACTCAAGTACCTACTGGATTAAAACAAGGTAAAACAGGGCATTTTCAGGTTACTCACAGGGTATTTACAGGTAGATACAGGTACACCCTTTGATACTGAAGCATAGGTGCAGGTACTACAGGGTACCTACAGGTCCTATATACCCCTTTGCAGGGTTTGGTAGCCATTTGAGGTTACTTTCTTGCATTACAGGGTCAAAACAGGGCACTTACAGGTCTAAACAGGGTGCAGGACTGGACAGTTCAGACTCTGAAATTCAATTACAGAATTTTCTGTCCTAAACTTGTTATAGCGTGCTATAGCTCATCTTGAAGAGGGCATTGTTAGCTTCGATTCGCACAAATTTTTTTTGCAATCGGAGTTTTCTAGCCAAAGTTATAGCCGTTTTACTGACAGGGGGTACTGCAGGACTGCACTAGTATGGCAGGACATAAAGGCAAAAATAAGGTCCAGGAGGATTATGCACAACAAATCAGGGATTCCATGATGGAAAGCACACTTCAAGAGAAGCCTGAAGAGCCTCAACAAGGAGAAATTAGTATACTCAATGATACTTTGTGTGCCCATGAACTAAGGCATAGAGAGCGACATGAGGCCATGCTATCAAGAATGGATCAGATGGTTCAATCTACTAATCAGACCAAGGCAAATTACAAGTGGCATCAAAAGAAGCTAATGAGAAGGCCTGTTCAAATACTGACCCTTCAGTCCCACTACAGCCATCCAACCAAAATGGTCATGGAGATGGAATCATTGGAAGAAGAGGTATTCCAAATAGTCAGTATGAAGTGGGAGAAGCTTCACAAAGGCATGATGACTATTTGGGTAGTTTGAATGGAGCCAATACTCAAACTTTTGGACTGCATACTCAGAATTCTAGGGGTGCTTTACCAACAGGAAGATTATATGGTAATTCTCAGCCACCTGTTGGAAGATTTTAGTCTCAATTTGGGGGTTCAGTACTTAGAAATCCTGATCAGCCAATTTTGGGACAGCAACCCTTTCATGATAGAGAATTCAAGGATAAAATTGTTTTATCCAAATTCAATGGCCAGTCATCTTCACCATCAGAATTAGAGGAATGGACCTCTAAGATGGAGTCTTATTTCGACATATTTCCTAAAACTGATGATATGAAGATACATTTTGCCTCCCTCCACTTAGAAGGATTTTCTCACACTTGGTGGAGGTATATCAAGAAAGAGAATGTACTTATTGAGAATTGGGAAGCTTTCAAGGCACTTATGGCTGAAGTCTTTGTTTCACCTCTTGAAAAAGAGAAGTTAGAACGAAGATGGTATGGCTTGGAACAAAGGAGCCTAAGTGTAAGAGAATATACAAACCAATTCCTCAACTTGACCACGTATGTGGAAAACATCAGTGATGAGGCCAAGTTACACAAGTTCATGTATGGTTTAGAACCATCCTTGTCAGCTGATGTTATGGCGCAGAATCCTACTTCACTTTTCAAGGCTATTGAGCTTGTAGAGCGCTATGGAAGGAAGTATAGGAAAGAGTCTTCATTTCAACCAAGTTATGGACAGCAAAGGACTGTTTTTAAGCAAGGGAAAGTTGGTAACAATTATGGCAGCAATCATATGCTTAGTGGGAGCTTACGGATACCAACTTATCCTCCATTTAATGCTTCTAGGCTTCAAAGCAATTTCAGGACAGCAAACAGTCCAAATGTTGAATTTAAGCAAGGTGACAATAAGCCTAAGTCTGCTTCAGCCAATACAAATTCCAGAAATATTCCCATGGATCTTTACAAGGAAAGAAAGGACAAAGGCTTATGCTTCAAGTGTGGAGAAAAGTATACTCCTGACCATGCTTCAAAGTGTATTTATAAAAATGCCAAGCCAAAAATTCAGAGTATGCTAGTTCTTGAGGACCTTGAAAATGACATAGATGAAGTTAATGCAGTCACAATCAATGCTGAAAATGAAGATTTCGAGGATGATGGTGGACAGGAGTACTTCTATGATCCATCTGACTCTTTTCCTTTTGATCCAGGCGTTGATATCCCATTTGATCCTGGTGGATTTTGTAATGAGTTGCCTGCTGCCACTAATTGTTCTATCTCTATGGATGTTTGGACGGGATCTAAGAGCCCTAATACACTTCGTATGAAGGGAAGCATATGTGGAAAGCCAGTGTTCATCTTGATAGATAGTGGTAGTACCCACAGTTTTGTCAATAAATCCATTATGTACAAGTTGAATTGTGTTCCCACCGACTTATAGCAGCCCATTAGAGTACAAGTGGCTAATGGTGAAGAGGAAATCAGCACACAGATTTGCCCACAGGTTTCTTTGCAGATGGCTGAAAATTTTGAAGTCAAAGTAAACCTGATCACTTTGGAAATGGGGCCCATAGATATTGTACTTGGTTGTGATTGGTTAATGACCTTAGGCAGGATTACTATGGATTTCTCACAGTTATATATGGAGTTTTTCTCCAATGGACAGCTCATCCATTTACAAGGAATCCCTAGTAGATCTGATTTTCAGGTTATCACCATTCCACAACTCAAGAAAGAGTACAAGAAGCGCTCACAGATATTTGTATTGCATTTGAACGAAGAAACACAGGATTAGCCCAATAATTCAGCAAACCATCCAGCTTTGACAGCTCTTCTTGAGGAGTATAGAGATTTATTTGAAGTACCTACTTCATTGCCTCCTAAGAGAGCGGTGGATCACCCCATTGATTTGGAACCCAACTCAAAGACAATCAATAAGCCACCTTACAGACTATCAAAATGTGAATGAGAAGAAGTAGGCAAGCAAATCAAAGAGCTTCTTGAAATGGGATTCATTGAACCAAGTTCTTCACCTTATGCATCCCCAGTCCTGTTAGTCAAAAAGAAAGATGGATCTTTCAGAATGTGCATTGATTACAGGGATCTCAATAAGATAACAGTGAAGAACAAGTATCCTATACCCAGAATAGATGATTTGCTTGATGAGCTTAAGGGGGCTCGATTCTTCACGAAGATTGATTTGAGATCAGGGTATCATCAGATTTGCATGAGAGAGGGTGATGAGGTCAAGACTGCTTTTAGGACTGATCGTGGGCTCTACCATTTCTTGGTGATGCCATTCGGCCTTACAAACGCTCCAGCTACCTTTCAAAGCCTAATGAATAAGATTCTACAACCTTTCCTCTTTCAGTTTGTCTTGGTGTACTTCGACGACATTTTGATCTACAACAAGACTTTACAGGATCATTTGTTGCATATGAGGAAGGTTTTTGATGTGTTGAAACATCATAGGCTTTTTGCTAAGGAGAAGAAGTGTTCTTTCATGCAGACTGAAGTGGAATACTTGGGACATATAGTCAGTGAAAAAGGAATACAGGCTGATCCCAAGAAGGTGCAATGCATAAAAGATTGGCCAACGCCTACTACTACTACCTCTCTTAGAGGATTTCTTGGTCTATCTTCATTCTATCGCAGATTTATAAAGCATTATGCAGCAATTGCAGCCCCTTTAACTAACAGGTTGAAGAAAGAGGCTTTCTTTTGGGATGCTCTTGCAGATAGTAGCTTCAACCAGTTAAAGGAATTACTTACCTCTGCTCCTATTCTTGTATGCCTGGATTTCTCTAAAGAGTTTACTATACAGTGTGATGCTAGTGGCCGTGGCATTGGGGCTGTTTTGCTTCAGGAGCATGGAGTAATTGCATTTGAAAGCCGTAAGCTTACTGATAAGGAGATGGCCATGAATGTTTATGATCAGGAAATATTGGCTATTCTGCATGCAATCAAGAAATGGCACCATTACTTATATGGCAGCCGATTCAGAGTACATAGTGATCATCGCGTACTCAAATATTTCCTTACTCAGTCAAATCTAACTCCAAAGCAACGACGATGGGTAGCAACATTACAAAATTATGACTTTGACATCACTCATACAAGGGGCAAAGATAACATAGTGGCTGATTCTCTCTCTCGTATGTGGGCCTGCAAAGTATCAGCCACGACAGAATTACATAGTGATTGGATTGAAGAGCTACAAGAGGCATATCTCTTAGATGAGGAATTTAGCCAAATCTTTCAGAAATTATAGCAAGGTCTTATGGAAGAAAACTCACATTACCAGCTTAAAAATGGTCTTATTTGGTGGAAGGGCAAGATTGTTATTCCCTCTACTTCTTCTTTCAAGCGAAAAATTATGGAGGAGTTGCATTCTTTGCCTTTAGCTGGACACTTGGGAGTTTTCAAGACTTATGACAGGATCAGCAAGAGATTTTATTGGAAAGGACTGTGGAAAGATGTCAAGGACTTCATTATGAAGTGTATGCCTTGTCAGCAAAATAAGGATAGCACCCATAAGCCAGCAGGTTTATTGCAGCCATTGCCTATTCCTACGGGTAAATGGACTCATATTACTATGGACTTTATCACTGGCTTACCTACTACCAAGAAGGGGTGGAATAATATTTATGTGGTGGTTGACAGACTCACCAAATCAGCTCACTTTATTCCAACAAAAATTCAGTTTACTGCTTCTCAGGTGGCCAACCAGTTTATGGAGCATATTTTCAGATTACATGGATTACCACAGGTGATTGTCCATGATAGGGACTCAAAGTTTATGAGTAACTTTTGGCAAGCGGTATTTACATCTATGGGTACTAAGTTAGCTCCATCTACGGCTTATCATCCCCAAACTGATGGACAGACAGAGAGAGTTAATAAATGGTTGGAGACTTATCTTCGCCATTTTTGCTATGATGTCCAAACCTCATGGGATTCTTCGTTACACCTGGCTGAGTTTGCTTATAATAATTCCACTCATGCGAGCATAGGAGTTTCACCCTTTGAGGATTTGTATGGTTACAAGGTGCCCTTACCCACAGTCATTTTTAATGAAAAGATCAACCCTCATGGGAAGGAAGAGTTGGAAAGAATGCAAATCCTTCTTCAGCAATGCAAGGTGAATCTAAGGAAGGCTCAAGATCAGATGAAGATGTATGCTAATGAGAAGAGGAGGCCTTTAGAGTTCCAGGAAGGAGAGCTGGTTTTGTTGAAGGTGCCCAAATCCAAGTACTCTGCATTGAAAGATGGATCCAGTAATAAGCTTGCCCATAGATTCTATGGCCCTTACAGGATCCTTAAGCGGATTGGAGATTTGGCATACAGACTAGAGCTTCCCTCTTCTACAAAGATTCATAACGTCTTCCATGTTAGTCAGCTCAAGCCCTATTATGGTGATCCAGTGGATTTAGTTGATGAGCTGCCACCTATTGATGAAGATGGTATTGTTCAGTACATCCCAGAGGCTGTTATAGGTCAGCGTGAAAAGAAGCTTCGATCACATTCTATTGTGGAATATTTGATTAAATGGAGAGGTTTACCCTCTGAAGAGGCTTCTTGGAGACCTGATTCAATATTGGATGAGTATCCATACTTGAAGGATACATTGGTGGCTGAAGCCTATTGCTTATGGAGCTAGTATTGGTGCAGACTGGTTCAGGACAGCATGCTGTTTTAGAACAGTTTTTGTCGTACCTCATTTTTAGAATTGATCTATCTACATGAGCTTAAAGTACTCTTCAAGAGCTTCGTTTTGATATGTGGTACGTCTCATTTGGACACTTCTATCAAAAGTTATGGCAGATTTGGTTCAGCAGGGACTGTTATTTCAGCAAGCTGTCTACTTTCTTCTGAAATTATTTGTTGAAGATTCTATGGCTCCAATGGCTTTTAAAGTTCTTCAAATCATGTATATAGCGGGGTCTTCCTTCCGTTCTTCAAATTCAGCCCTTGTAATGATAATTCTTCACTCATCTCCTATTTGTAAGCTGTAAAACAGAGTAGTACTCTGTTCTATCCATCTCTCCTTTGGTTCTTTCTAGGTTTGTTTTTGAGGACAAAAACTTTTGGGAAGGGATGGATTGTAAGAAGCTGGGAATAGTTAGAATGTTAATAATATGCCACGTCACATAGACACTGGTATATAAGGAGATAAGTTGTAATTTTTCACATCTTTTTGACAAATCAATACATTTACAATCTTTCTCTCCCTTCTTGCTCCAAGCTTCCATAGCTTCTACATCTTTCCTGTTTTTCTCTCTCCAATTCTAGTCTTTCTCTCTCCTCGTCACTCTATTTCTCTCTCTTCCTGCAGTCTTTCTCTCTCCTCTGCAGTCTTTCTCTCTCCTCTTTCTCTCTCCCTAGTTCTCTCTCTGACAAATTCAAGATGTTGTGCCGAAAAACTTGTTGGCACAACTCTCTCATACCAGTCATCACCCTCCTCTCCTTATCATTCATGATGATAGCTCCTGTCCTATCATTTATAAGGTAGGTATACCCTTGTGGGGTATGCCTAAGATGTGTCCTCTCCCACCTGTGACCACGCTCTTGGGCATATCCAAGAGACCCCTATACATCTGGTGTACCTACGTGGTTAGCATCTCTCGGAGTAGCACCCATAGGGGTGCCACCTCTGAACAACTGAGCAAAAGCTGGAGTGACTGGAGTAGACATCCCCACATGTGTGACAAATCCTACGGGTGACGCAACTCCAGTAGAACGACGAGACGAAGACATTGCATCAGTATCCCAATAACAACCACTTGAGCCACGCTCTCTCGAATGGCCACAAGAGCGAGGAGTAGCATCTGTATCCCGAGTCGACCGTGGGCTCACTAAATCCAGGTCTTCCCAACATCCCCCTAACCACTCCCTCAGTCTGGCCCAAGTCTAGAGCGTCGACCTCGTCTGCTGGAAACTGAAGCATCAGAGTGCGCTAAAGTAGATCTAATAGAACGGCTTGATGGTGTCCGAGAGAGCTCTTGGTCTGCCATATCTCTGAATCTTGCCATCTGATCTGGAGACATATGCATGAAGATCTCTTGTAGCTCCTCGTCACTCATCCTTCGAATCATGATGATGATGTAAATATCCACAAAGGTCACCTGCACAGACAAAAATTGATGTTAGCATAATCAATATAAATCATACAAAGCACAATAATATAAATCTTAAAAAAAAGATCTTACTTAAAATGCATATCTTATGTACCCTTATAAGCGATTCATCAATGAATTGAGTAGGTGGATGCTCCAAGTATAAAGTACCCTATGGTCCCATGTCAATCTCATGACACAACTCTACATACACTAGAAGGTCGATAGACATGTCACCACAAAAGGATGAGTTCACCTCATTCTCAAAGAATTCTTGGACTCTTGTATTTCCATCATTGTTACCCATTGTGCTGGCTTCTCTACATGCTCCAAGCTTTTGGTGGCCTCCACCCCTTGCAATATCGACCCCTCTTTGCATATTGTCCTCATCTATGCTCGAAACATTGCTTTGATCATATACTCTTGCACTTTGGGAAGCTGAAGGTATAACGTACCACCATCGAGGTTGTCAGGGGTTTGGATAGAAAATTTCATGTTCACAATCACGTACAAGAGAGATTTAACTATTGTGACATGTACCATATCGTAATACAATTAAAAAACACATGAGCTCATGCACCTATTCACAATGGGCCGACAACACAAACATGTGTGCAAATTTGTCTATTTTTTTTCGAAATCTATTTCAAGAAATCTAGATGGACCTCGTCAAACTATTGCTCCATCTCCTTCAAGTACCACTTTGAACCACTGCACATCGAATAGAATCATGGAGAAGCTACGATAATCCACCGTAACAATACTTTACAAGTTACCAAAATACTCCATCTCATCTATAACCATGTTTGAATCCATTGCTCGTCGTCGGCTCTCTTGCTCAAACCTTGCTATGATACTACAATCTATTGTGGAATGCATTTTATTAATACGCTCCACGCGGAAATGTCATCCATGTAACCACGCCGCACTATATATTTTGTACTGTACATTGAAACACTCAATTAGTTGTCACATATAAAATATAGATACGATAAATCCTAAACACGTCATCACCTTTGGACTACATCCCCTCCAAAATTTCCACTCCTCAGTTGAGACCTTCGCCCCTTCGTGAGACGCTACAGTCAAAGCTCCATGCAACCATCGTGTTGACATAAACCACGACATCTCCTCCATGCCCTCATGTTATCAAATTGGTCGATGGCACGTACTACGTTGAAATTCAGATCGCACTTCCTCTCGATCTTTCCTAGCTTGCTGGTACCTAGCAAGCCATGTCTCCATAGATGCATAGTGCAACATACAAACGCGATTCACTTTCTCCTCCATTGCAACATCTATTATTTTTTCTACCCCATTTCCAACCACCACATCTCCAGTTAGTCTATCATCGTCCTTTAGCGACCATAGCATACTGTTGTTTGAATCCACCATTGGTAGCCATTGTGAAATATGCACTAACACCTCAGACACCAATCAACCTTCAGCCATGCTACCTTCTGGCCGACCTCGTTGTTGCACAAAGCCTTTCAGGGTTTTCATGAAGCACTCCAAGAAGAACATCCATTGCATATGGATAGGTCTAGCAATCTCCACTTCATCTACAAGATGCACAAGAAGGTGGTTTTGTATCGTGAGCATGCTGGTAGGCAGGTATTTCTCAAAGAGATAGACTGTCTCCATTGCTCCCCGCCTTGCGGATTCAATAGAGGATGACTTAATCTCCTTTTGTGAGATCCAATGAACTAAAGTTGACAACCTGTAAATCACTCCGTGTATTTTTGGAGTAAGGCATCTTGCAATCGTGATCGGTAGTACAAATTGCCACAAACAAGAAAGCATTATGAACAATGAATACACTCCAAATAGAAAAATACATAGACCACTTACAATCCATTCGTAGTATAAACTTGACATATCTTATGCCAGTCATGGGATTTTATCCTTGATAATTGGTCATCTTTAGAAAATGCAGACCTGAGAGAACGCATCATACCCGTGCGCTCTTCTTTAGTGGACAAAACCCAAGGAGCGCAAGGTAGTTGCAAGCAACCATCAACACTCGATTGTGGCCAAAGCGCCTCCATCTTGCCTACCTCCTTCAAATCCATTCGTGTCCCTACAGTGTCTCTCTGTCCTGTGATGTGGTCCCATAGCAAGTTACCCACGTTCTTGAAAATATGTACGGGATCCAACAAGCGGTCGATCTGTAAGTGGGTCCAATATGGCAACTCATAGAAAATTGAGAGCCATTGCATTTCATTTGGATGTGATTCCGTGTAAACCATTTTCAGCTCGTACTAGCTTTGGGCATTCATACATGTTGGAGGTCGTCTAAGAAAACCTTCCCTGAGTTCATGATCCTCTGGCAAGAAAGTGGCGCGTCCTTGATATACCATCTTCTTCATGGTTCGTGACCTTTGGGAGTCTAACTGTGGCCGATATAATGGACATGCATGATAACCTGAGGTAACCAGACCTATCCCAACACGTCTATCCAGTGAATACAAACTTGAACGAGCTATAATAGATATTACTAATGAGAAGGGAAGCCTACTTACCTGAGCACTCTCCGAATCCTGGAAAGTCATGCATAGTCCATATGAGAATGGCTCGAATATTGGCGGACTGTCGACCATCGCGCTTACTCATATCTTGCATGGTGACCCAATCCTCCCACAAAATCTTAAGCTCATTGACTAATGGATGAAGATATACATCCATATTTTTGACTTTGTAGCAGCCGGGAACGAGCAAGCTAAGGATGAGATGTCCTTTCTTTGTAGAAAGCCATGGAGGGATATTGTAGTTGACAAGGACTATAGGCCACACAGTGTAAGAAATTGAGCATAGACCAAATGGGTTCATGCAATCCATAGTAAGACCAAGCCGAAGATTCCCTGGCTCTCGGGCAAAGCTTGGGAAGGTAGAGTCAATGTGGCTCCATGTGCGTAAATCTGCTGATATTCGTTGAACTACATCTGTGGACCTATTCTACGCATGC
This sequence comes from Lygodium microphyllum, assembly GCF_053477565.2. Lineage (NCBI taxonomy): Eukaryota > Viridiplantae > Streptophyta > Polypodiopsida > Schizaeales > Lygodiaceae > Lygodium > Lygodium microphyllum. The sequence goes on along the minus strand of NC_141158.1, from coordinate 24,461,950 downwards.
CACATATGTACCAAACATGTGATTTATGCGGAGGATAAGACGAAAGTATCTAAGAACTTTTTGAGAGATAGTTTGCCCTTACAAGTTTGTCGATACCTGTGAGCACACCACACTTTAGTAAAACATGTTGTAAAACATCACGAGACTCAGGCATGGTATTTACAAGTGGTAATATATGATTCTTCAGTAACTTGAAAAAGAATCATAAAACACCTTTAAAAATTGCAAATGTTTTTTATGATAGTATCAAAAAGAAATCAACGAAGCATACATACAAGGTACTTGAACAACTCGGTCACACTCGCATCGCTCCACCCATATTTTGCTTGTGCACTTAGGAGTGCAAGCAGTGTCTTCAGGAGAGATACTCGGCACCCATCATATAATGGTATAGATGCTTCCTCTCTAAGAGGATTAAAAGTCTCGACAAGATTGGGTAGTACCTTCCAAATGGTGGATTGGCTCAGGCACTCCATCCATTGCACACCCGCGAACTCTTCTAAATGGTTGCAAAGGGTGCACTCCTCCTTAGGACGAGACATCACCTCCCTGGATAGAAAATTTGCCAACCACACCCAATGTTTTTGTATATGATATTCAATTAGCTTGTGAACACAATGCATGATTGATATACACTTTTCTTACCGTTTGCTCAAAATCTAAGATCGCCTGATCAATTATCTCAGATTGAAACTCGTCGAAGCATCGTACGTGTTCTATAGACAATCGACGTTTTCGCCTAATCGCTAGGTTACATTGAGAGCAAGGACATGGGACATGCTGAGTAAGATACGCCTCGTGATCTTGAACATCAGGACCTTTATCATTTTCCATTTGGTCTACGTTATGACAAAAAAATTATTTTTCTTATCATTCTTTTTTCATTTCTTAAATTGTTTGAGAAGGGATTTCTTCTCTTAACTCAACAAAATTAACGTTGTAAAGTCTCCACCCACCCACAAATTAACGTATGTCAGAGTATTTTCCGTCTCGTGGTATTGCACTGGATCTCCTCACCACTCTCTCTTTGTTTTTTATCAATTCATTCTCTTCTTTCCTTCCATCTCTCTCTCTTTATTATGTTGTATGTTTATTCTCTCTATCTTGTTCCTTCTTTCTTTTTCTCTTCCTCTCACTCTCTCATTTCCTTTAACAAAATATATATCTCTCTCTACTACCAATTTCCTTTAAACAAAAAATATATATCTCTCTACTACTACCACTATCACTACCACTACAATAATCAAGAAAAGAAGAAGAAGAAGAAGAAGAAAAAACAACAACAACAACAACAAGAACTACTACTACTACAAACAAGAAGAGAAGAAAAAACTACTACTACTACTGCACCAACATCAACAACAACAACAACAACAACAAATAAGAAAACTAAACAACAATAAACAAGAAAAGAAAAAAATCTACTACTACTACAACACAACAACAACAACAACAACAACAACAAATAAGAAAACTACTACTGCTGCTGCTGCTACTGCTACTACTACAACAACAAACCACTACCACTACAATAAATAAGAAAAGAAGAAAAAACAACAACAACAACAACAACTACTACTACAAACAAGAAAAGAAGAAAAAACAACAACAACAACAACAATAACAAACAAGAAAACTAAACAACAATAAACAAGAAAATTAAAAAAGCTACTACTACTACAACAACAAAAAACAAGAAAATTACTACTACTACTACTACTACAACAATAAAAAACAAGAAAACTACTACTACTACTACTACTACTATTACCACCACTACGATGACTACGAATATGACTACGACTACCACAACAACAACAAACAAGAAATGAAAAAAATTAAACAACTACTACTATCACTACCACTACCACTACTACTACTACGACTATCACAACAACAACAAACAAGAAAATAAGAAATTAAACAACAATAACTACCACTACCACTGCCACTACCACTACTGCTACTACGACTACCACAACAACAACAAACAAGAAAAAAAGAAAAAGAAGAAATAAAACAATAACAACAACCTCTCCCTCCCTCTCTCTCTCTCCCTCCCTCCCTCCCTCCCTCTCCCTCTCTTTCTCTCTTTCCCTATTATATTTAGTGTTTTCTTCCTCTCTCTCTCGTTCCTTCTTTTCTTTTCTCTCTTTCTCTCCCTCTCTCATTTCCTCTCTTTCTCTCTCAATACACATGATTTTTAAGAAAACAAGCAAAATAAAATGAAAAAAAAAAAACAATGCAAGAGGGAACAATGCACTCACCGCAAAGGCGCGAGGATAGATTCAACGGCTCCTCTTCACGATGGCGGCTCCTCTTCGTCCTCTGTACACTTCCTCATCTTCTTTGCAAAAGCGGCGATGGCAGTGAGAAGCTTTCCTTCTCCCTCTTTCTCTCCCTCTCCCTCTCAAATGCAAGATGGAGTTCGCTCTTCCTTTTGCTCTCTCTTTTGTTCGTTCGCACAAAATGACATGCTCGGGTTTCAGCCTACATTTTTTGGCATGAATACCGTCGCTATTTGCATCACTATGTAATGCAAATAACGACGTCACTAATTTGCATCGAAAACTACCATCGCTATGTGCCTGTATCCTTGTAGTGCGCAACAGTCAGTTGAGAGGTGCTTCCTTATTTTCGTGTTACGAGGTACTATGCCTATATGTTATGGGGTCTCCCTCTGAGGAGAAGGAATGGGAAACATTGGACTATGATCTAATACAAACACAGAATTGACATTAGCATTTAGTGTAGAGTGAGTCTTAGACACTCCTAGCCCCCGAGGCCATGTGGTGGGGTTGTTTGTTGTGTGTATGAGATCCAGCTAGTGCCAAAGCCATTGCTAGCCCATTTTAGGTCCCATTAGTGGTGCGTTTTCCGGGAGCTGCCAATAAGTGGTGGTTCCAAATCTAGGGTTTCTAGAGACCAAATATTTGGTTTATGTCCTATGACAAGAACCGTCAAGCTGAAATACAAAAAGAGGAACGTGATGAGAGGGCTAGATGGTGGTTGGAGATTCTAAGGTATTATTCTCCTCAAAGGAGCAACTTGCTATGCATAAGTGGCTATGGTTCTAATAACCTAAGTGTCACAAGCGGCCCTTTGAGTGCAAGAGGAAGTCTTAATACTTCTCATCTTCCAGTCAATGAACCCACTTCAAGTGGGGGTGTAGTTTTACCTACACAATTTTCTGTTGTCAATTCGGTTGTAGCCAATGCACAACCTATCGCAATTCCAACAAGGATACCAGATTTACCAGCATTAGGAGCACCTTTGTCCATCTTCCATGGGCTAGCAGAAGAAGATGGAGAACTCCATATTAATGAGTTTAAAATGCTCATGTTCAACTATCCAATCCAAGACAAAGAACACTTAATGATGTTCTTCAATATGATATTAAAAGGAAGGGCAGTAGTATGGTATCACAGTCTAGAGGCCATAACCATAACTAGCATTGACTAATTCTTCACGGCCTTTTGTAGAGAATTTTCTCTTGAGAGGGGTGGATAGTATTGGTTTCATGTCTTGAATGTAACATGCCAAGAGCCAAATGAGAATGTCCAGGCCTATGCCATGAAACGAAAGCAAGTTCTGCGCAAACTTAATACTTATATCCCCATTCCACCGACTGCACTGTTGCAATATTTCCTACATGGATTGGATTTCAACATCCAAGTGCAACTGAGTAGTGTCACTTTGGCTAACATTGACATTGCTATTACCCAAGCAGAAGGAGTAGATTCGCACTTACAAGCAGCTTATGCAGCAAGGATAAATTGGAATGGCAATAATTTGGCACTGACCAATGGGAGTCAAGGGGACCCCATGTCAAATGCAAATGGAAAAGGGAGTATCATGCCAGATTTGCCTATGTTACAAGCTCCTCCTAGTTGGAATATGCGTATGGCTAGTCGAATGGGCCTAGTAAATGGTGGAGGCCAAACAACAAACTCGAATGTTATCCCAGTAGGTCACTGAGTGATTCCCAATCAAGTGGTTAGGCCGATGGGACGATAGATAGATGATCACAACTATGAGTCAAGTGCCTTTAATATCATTGGCAAAGTTAATGACATGATGAAGCATTACACTGATATGATTTCTGAGCAATATAGAAAAATAGATGTGGATGTCAATTTCCTTAAGAAGCAGCAGAATTTGATAGGGAGTCGATGCCTTGAAGAGGGTGCCCCCTCAAAATTTAGCTGTAAGTGGTGTGGTGGCCAACATTTCCCTAGGAATTGCTCGAATATTAAATGCGATATTTGCGCAAAGTCTAGTCACTTAGCTGCTACCTGTTGGGGTAAGATCAGTTCTCGCCAACAAGGGAGTAAACTGCCATGTCCAATTAACCATCGTGCACAAGGGAATAATGTCCAGCAAGATGAGGGACCAAGACAAATACTGCAACGAGGAAAGGCTAATGCAGAGGAGTCGCCTCATGGAAGTGGAGTCAATATTATTGAGGCTGTACATGTCAATGACATTGAAACATCTAACCTACGAACCGTAACAAGAGGTCAAAAGACTAGAGAGGGTGACAAAGAAACTATAAAACATGTCGAGGGAAACCCTAAGCAATATGCTAGGGGAAAGAAAGTTTTGAATCTTGATATGGAAGATGGACCTCTAAGACCTCTTGATAGTAAAGTTGATCCCGAGAAGGATAAAGGGTTGCCAAGAAAGAAGGCAAAAGTTAAAAAAGAGACACCAAAGCCAGTCCAAAGACTGAAGGAGAGAATGGTTTGGTGAGAGAAGAGAACTTTGGCTAACTATCACGACTTTGATCTAGTAATTCTCTTTGCGAGGGGAAACTAGATGTGAATCTCCTACAATTGTATAAATTGTCTCCAGGAGTACACCAAGAATTCAAGAAAATCCTACATATTGGGTATATTATAGAACCTTTGGGTATAGCACGAGTGGGAGAAGATTAGTTGGATCACGCTAAAAAGCATTGCTCTAGGGTTTCAGCATATGTGGATGGAATATTAGTGGAGCACGCTATCGCAGACACTAGATTCTCTATCAATATCATGAGTTCAGACTTGATGGAGAGGCTAGGTCTAGAAATCCAAAAAAATAGCTCCACACTTCTTAGGATGGCTGATGATAGTCTAAGGCAACCGGAAGGTTGTATCACTAAATTCCATGTTACTGTTGCAAGAGTGGAATGCTATATGGACTTTAGGGTGATAAGGTTTGCAGGACGTCCTAGCTATGGATTTTTGCTAGGCAGGCCATGGATTTTACAAACAGACTGTCAAGTCGATATACCCGCTGGTCGACTGATTCTAGATAGAGGTGCCAATCGTGTAATAGTGAATGCTTACCCTGAGTTTCCTCAGAGTGAGAGAGCTCCTTTATCCTCTACTGAACTAGAAACAATAGATGATCCATCTGGTAGTGAGACGTCATCAAGTGATGGATCTAAAGAAGGGTCCACTATAGAGGACATTATCAGATAACATTGAATGACCCAATAAAGCCTCAAGATCGGATAAGAGATGTGGACGTTATTGAGTTGGACCTTGGTATGCTTAATGATTTGCAGCCAATCAAATTAGGTTCCATGCTCAGTTCAAAATAATGAGAGGACTATGTGTCCTTGATTCAGGAGTTCTGTGACATCTTTGTTTGGAGCTATGACAAACTTAGAGACATTCCTCCCAGCCTAGCTCTACATACCATTCCTCTAAAGGAAGGAAGTCAGCCCGTACGTCAAAAAGTAAGGCGCATGCCTTTTGAATTAAGAGATAGGCTGTTTGAGGAGCTTCAAAAGTTGTGAAAAGTGAGTTTGATCTTCCTTGTTCAACATATTGAATGATGTTCACCAGTTGTGATTAGAAAGAGTTAAATAAGCAGACTGTTAAAGACTACTACCTGTTGCCATTTATTGACCAAATTTTGGATCAACTAGCGGGTAGGGAAATATATTCGTTCATGGATTGCTTTGCGGGGTATAACCAAATGGCAATTTCTGAGCAAGAAAAGCTTAAAACGACATTTATTACTATCTTTGAAACCTTTGCGTACCATGTGATGGCATTTGGTTTATGTAATGCACCTAGTTGGTGGCAAAGAACAGCCAATAAGACCTTTGGTGACATCTCCCTAGAGGAGTTGAAAGTATTCATTGATGACCTAGGAGCAGCCACCATAAGGGATAGACAGTTGATCATTTTGCGGAAGTGTTTCGAGTGTTGTAGACAATTTTGCATAGCTCTCAACCCACAAAAGTGTGTCTTTGGAGTGCCTTATGGGCTATTGTTAGGTCATGTGGTCAGTTCAGTAGGAATTGCGACTGACCCTGAAAAGATCAAGGTTATAGTCGCCATGAGTCTGCCACGTACTCCAAAGGAAGTGCATAACTTTTTGTCATCGGTAGGGTACTATTAGAGGTTTATCAATTCCCTGGAAAAAAGAACATTGCCACTAACGGACCTATTGTTCTTTAACTGTCAGTTTGCATGGAGTGATGCTTGCAAAGTATCTTTTGATGATGTGAAGTAGGAGCTTGCCAAAGCACATGCTTTAAAAGCACCTAAAAGGGGAGTAATGTTCTATATATTTTCAGTAGCCACCATGTATAGTATCAGCTGCTGCGTGCTTGTCCCAAATTTGGGAGGAAAAGTGGCACCATCCGATAGCTTTTGCTAGTTGAAAGTTGGGTATATAAAAAATTAACTACATCTATATGGAGAAATTGTAGCTTGCAATGGTATTTGTGACCAAAAAGTTCAGGCACTAAATTCTTTATGAGAAGGTGGTTTTTTATATGAAGGCGGAAGGGCTTCAATTGTTGCTAAACAAGTTACCGCTTGATCATTTAGCAAAGTGGATAATCACTTTGCAGAAGTTTGATTATGAGATCAAGAGTAAGCCACCAAAGCTATAGGGCATTATAGAATGTCTTGTGGATTTCCGAGAGCCAAAAGAGGTCTTGGCTGAAGGAAGTGATATGGAAACATTGTTTAAGATTGATACGGCATATATTCCCTCTTGGTATGATGCTATCTAAAGGAGAGACTCGGACTACTCTATCAAAATCTGAGAAGAGAAAATTTAAAAAATGGGCATTGAAATTTTCATTGATTGTAGGAACACTATATTGGTAGGTTGTTGATGATATCTATGGCCGATGTGTGATGCCTAACGAGGTTCCATTTATCCTAGAGGAGTGCCATGACTTTGCTTGTGGGGGGCACTTTGCTGGGTGGTTGACAGCACAAAAGGCTTTAAGAGCTGGCTATTGGTGGCCATCCATCTTCCAGGATTCATTTGAGTATGTTAAGAGATGTGATACATGTCAAAGACATGACACTAAAGAGAATAGGAAGTGCCTACTTAATCCGATTATGGCTACCCTTCCATTTGAGAAGTGGGGCATCGACTTTGTGGGTCCTATTACCTCGTCATCTACTACTCAAAAGATATATATTATAGTAGCAACTGATTACTTTACAAAATGGTTAGAAGCATAGGCAACAAGGAAGAACAATGCAAAAGAGACTTCCAGTTTCCTACTTGAGCAGACCATTTGCTATTTTGGTTTGCCACAAAAGAAATAGTATTAGACCATGGAACCCACTTCCTAAAAAAGGTGATTAAAAGTCTAACTGAAGTATGGAAAATTAAGCACAATAAGATGACCCCTATAATCCGCAAGAAAATGGGCAAGTTGAGAGCACCAATAAGCAGCTTGTGGGTATTCTATCCAAGATAGTCTCCGAAAAGAAACAGGACTGGATACAAAATTATATGTGGTGGTGTGGGCGTATAACATGATGTTTAAAAGAGCCACTGGCCACATCCCGTTTAAATTAGTTTATGGGGAGGAGTGTGTCTTTCCCTTAGAAATTGAGTTGCCGACCATAAGATTTGCAATCAATCATTCTTTGGATGATGAAGATGCTCTATTTGAGCAGTTTATGTCTATACCCCACTTGGATGAGCTTAAATTGTAGAGTCAGTTGCACCAAGAGGTAGCTAAGCATCAGATAAAGCGGCTACATAATTTGAAAGCAAAGATATATACCTTTAAGAAATGACAATTAGTTTTGTATTACAATGCGTGTAGGGAGCTATTTCTAGGGACGTTGGAACCTAGATAGGATGGCCCTTACAAGGTAGTTAGGATAGGTAAAAATAAGTCCACGGCTTTACTAGCTGATCTACAAGGAGTGGATTTTAAAAATAAGATTAATCTTAATAAGATTAAACCTTATTATTTTTTAGCATGCTAACGCGCTAAATGCATTGCAGATCCATGCTAGGGCTGATTTGAGACCGACAAGAGAGCTTACATTGGTTGATGGGGCGGTTAATTCCTTATTTGGAGCACTCATATTAGAGCAAAGATATCATTAGGGGAAGCTTCTCTAGTGGAGCAAATGATACAAAGTGATTAAGCAAGAAGATGGAACCTTTGTGTGGGAAATCAAAGTTTTTTGCCATCACTGTTTACAAATTTTGACAAGCATTCCTGTTGAGTTTAATAAAGAAGGTAGGATGGAGCCATCAGTTCATCCTCTAACTATGTTGAATTTTGATTATCATAATTACGAATAGGGGAGTTCTTGATGGTTGAATGTGTAAACCCATTGTGGACGTATATATTATACTTTGATGGAGCGTCCAAGGGCCCTAATAAAAAGGGAGTGTCGGAGTAGTTATCCGAGATCCTTGACGTAGAGTTACAATGAAATGAGCTATTTATCTGAGGGTAGGATTCACCAATAACATGGTGGAGTAGCCTTGATTATGGGACTGAATACTACCAAGAAAAGTGGTATCGGCGGTTGTTAGTAAAAGGGGATTCCCAGTTGATCTTAAATCAGCTAAATGAGACATAAATAGTTCATAATCCTATCCTTTGCATGTATCATTGAAGTGCTATGATCTTACTTGATGAATTTGAGAGCGTATCTCTTCATCTGATTCCATGTTCTTGGAATCAGCTTTTGCGGATTTCCTTGCAAATTTTGCTTATCAAGAGGACCTCTTCTTCAACTGTGGTCCTATTTCAGATGTTGCTATTGACAATGAGACAAGACCTAGTTGTTTGTGGGGAATTTATCAGACCATGCGTTATATGGTAGGTGATGGTTGGTATATGTAATGCAAAGAGTGGCTGAGACCCATCTACCACTATTATCTTGGACCCATAGGTTGGTCAGACTACATGTTATACGTATGCCTCTTGCTACATATGCAAGAGGGATGGGTCACAACTTGATAAATTTAGTTTAGGGTAGGAGCCATGTTTTTCCCATTGGAATGGAGCGTATTTTTGTATATATGCCTTCTTCTAGGGAGGGATCTATATGAGCTGGTTTGCTTGATTTCTTTAGGCCAAGAGGGCCATTTGCTTTAAGATTTTAATGTCCTCTTCAACTGTGGTCCTCTTGGCCCAAAGAAATAGATCATGACACTTCAAAACCAAGACGACCAGTCAGTTTTGAAGTGTCATGATCTATTTCTTTGGGCCAAGAGGGCTAGTTGGTTTGTAGTAGAATGTGCTATTCCTTTAGGGCAAGAGGGCCATATGTCTGTTTGGTGTGTAAACATTTAATAGTTTTTTATTTTAGTGATTGCATCATACAGGTTGACGACGTTGGTGGAGGGAGCCTTTGCTACGGAGGAGCTTGTTATGGCCATTCTAGGTGGTTTCGTCTCCTTTCCGAGTCTTTTCTCTTTTCCCTTAAGCAATTAATGATATATGTGTATGTAAGGGTGCTTTCTTTTTGTTTGTTGGGGACCGAAAATCAAGACATGAAGTCCTACGTTTAGGTTCTATATGTTTAGGGGAGGTCTAAATAGTCATGGCCTCCTGCTCAGGCATTGCCAGTCAATGAAAGACCTATTTTAGAAGGAAGTTCTAGTGACCCTATTTTGTTGACCTGCTAGGCGGCCGTTCTAGGAGTTCCTGTTTGTGTGAGGCACTTAGAAAAGCCTGCCAGACACAATGATGATACAAAGGGAAAAATCCTAAATATCTGCAAGACAATATATGAATATATAGAGGTGTGTAAAAAGGGATTCTAACCCCTATAAAAATAGAAAAAAGGAAAGAACAACAATTTCTTGAGCAGTTGTTCATGGCCTTGCAAGGGCCTAGTAGGTTCCTGAGAACGAGTCAAACATGAGGCCAATGCCTTGTATTCCTAGGGGTAGCAACTAGTTGGAAAGCAAATAAAAATAAGGAAGGTTGTAGTGCAAATAAAAGTGAGTGTCAAAAAAGGGTGACTATGCTCAACTCTTTCCTTTTTAGATGCTTGAGTATGGAAAATAACGACCTAAAAGGAGAATGTGCTAAAAACAATAATACGTCTTGATCAGGCTATAGGAGTTCTTGCCTAGTGGGAGCTCTTGGTTGAGTTGTTCTCAATTAGGATAGTAGTTCAGATCACCACTTAGGATGACCTCTCTGGGAGTTCTTTTTAGCTTGTCCATGTTGGAGCAGTCAGTTAGTGATTAGCTTTAGAATCTTTGTCCAATTATTCTAGGCCTGCCCCTCATGGATTTCCTACCTTGGTTTTGACAGGGGGTAGGGTGAGAGTTGTGATGTGTTTTGTTGAGTATTTTTTTGTATCAACTTGATACTCTTTGTGGTTGTTTTTATGTGCAAATTTGTTCATGGGATTCAACGGCTTGAGTCGCTCTATCCCGTGGTTGCCAATGAGAGCCAATTTTTGACATCGAGAAGTGCTTAAAAAAAGACAAAATTTCCAAATTTCAAGGAAAAAATAGACTTCATCAAAGGTGGCAACTGCAGTTAGTTCGATTTTAAGCGGCAAGTCAGAGTCGGATTCCTAAAGTGCTTTAAAGATACACCAATTGGCGGTTCTATATTTTTCATAATTTTTTCATTTTTCGGATTGGATCTCTCGAGAAGTGCCAGGTAGTGCGGGACCTCAAGAGTGTCGAGCAACGGGAATGGCAGTGCCCGAAGTGGAGGACCAAGAGAGGGTCAAGTTTAAAAGGGACTTAAGGTGCAAAAGGGTGTGACCCTTGGGATGGAGTTTATGATGCATGGATAGCCTATCCACCTAGAGGGAGTTCAAGATCATGTTGACTTTCAGCTCATTACAGCAAAGCAACTCAAAAGGAAGTTTAAGAAATGCTCACAAATCTTTGTCTTGCAATTGAATAAGGATAACTTCAATCATCCCTCTGCAATATCTAATGATTCAGCCTTGCAAGCCTTACTTGAGGAATACAATGATCTATTTTAGATGCCTACAACCCTCCCTCCTAAGAGACAAGTGGACCACCCACTTGACTTAGAGGCCCATTCCAATCCAGTAAAACAATCCCCCTTACAAACTCTCGAAGTGTGAGCGTGAAGAGGTTGAAAAGCAAGTCAAGGAGTTATTGGATATGGGTTTCATTGAATCGAGCTCTTCCCCCTATGCATCCCTTGTCATATTAGTTAAAAAGAAAGATGGCTCCTTTTGCATGTGCATTGACTAAAGAGACTTAAACAAAATTACGATGAAGAATCGCTACCCCATCCCATGGATTAACAACTTGGTGGATGAGTTGAAAGGAGCATGTTTTTTCACTAAAATTGACTTGCACTCAGGCTACCATCAGATTTGTATGAGGGAGGGAGATGAGATCAAATGACCTTTAGGAGTGATCATGGACTTTATCATTTTCTATTGATGCCTTTTGGGTTGACTAACTCCCCCTCCACATTTCAAAGCCTCATGAACAAAGTCCTACAACTCTTTCTGTTTAAGTTTGTGCTTGTTTTCATTGATGACATTCTCATTTACAGGAAGTCATCTAAGGAGCACTTGACACATGCTAGAAGGGTGTTTAAAATATTGAGAGACCATTGACTCTTTCTAAGGAGAGAAAATGGACCTTCATGCAAACATTTGTGGAGTACTTGGGACACATTGTGAGCAAAAATGGCATACAAGCTAACCCGAAGAAGGTGCACTGTGTTAGAGACTGGCCCACTCCTTCCACTACAACTTTCTTGCGTGGCTTCCTTGGTCTCTCTTCATTATACAGACGCTTCATTAAGCACTATGCCACCATTGCAGCACCTTTGACTGATCACTTAAAAAAGGATCATAGCTTCAAACAGCTAAAAGACATGCTTACTTCAACCCCCATCCTTGTTTTCCCTGACTTCTCCAAGCTGTTTACCATTCATTGTGAGGCCAGTGGTTGGGGTATTGGTGCAGTATTTTTGCAAGAGCATGGTGTGATTTCATTTGAGAGCGGCAAGCTTGATGAGAAGAAGATGAAAATGAATGTGTATGACTAGGAGATGTTGGCCATCCTTCATGCCATCAAGAAATGGCACCACTATTTGTATGGCAACCACTGCCAAGTGAAAAGTGACCACCAAGTTCTTCAATACTTCTTGACACAGTCCACTTTGACTCCTAAGCAAAGGCAATGGATGGCAACCTTACAAAACTATGACTTTGAAATATCACACACTCGGGCAAGGATAATATTATGGCTAATTCACTTTCTCAAATGTGGGCATGTAGAGTATCCTCTATCTCTGAATTGCACAATGAATGGGTTAAAGAGCTTCAAGAGGCTTACTTGTTAGATGATCACTTCAGCCACATATTTTAGAAATTATAGCATGGGATCATGGCTGAAAATTTCCAATATCAGCTCAAGCATGGCCTTATTTGGTCCCATGGCAATATTTTCATCCCTCACACCTCCCTCTTCACGTAGAAGATCATGGAAGAGATGCATTCTTGCCCCAGTGCTAGCCACTTAGGTGTTTTCAAAACATATGACAGGATTTCCAAGAGCTTTCATTGGGAAATGCCTATGGAGGGATGTCAAGGACTTTGTGACCAAATGTGTTCCATGCCAACAGAACAAGGACAGGTAGGACACTCAGGCCCACTGGCCTCTTGCAGTCTCTCCCTATCCTTGAAGGGAAATGGACTAACATCACAATGGAATTTATCATTGGCCTTCCCACGACCAAGAAATGGTGGAATAGTATCTATGTGGTAGTTGATCACCTCACCAAAGTGTTGAGAAATAGACAAACGATGTATGATCCAAGAGTTGTCCTAAATCCAATATGCACAATGAGGAGAGTGAAACAACTCAAAGTCTATAAAGCATTGTACTTGACTATGAAATGAATACAATATCATGATGCTTTGTACTTTCAGTTATGTGTCTTGTCATTGTCTATTCTACACAAGATTGTGTTTATGAGTCCAAGCTAATCTATCTTGGAACCTAATTCACTTGTGTAATAGTTTGTCTCTACTTGTCCATGTCGTTATGAACTTGGTTTACATCTTTGATCCACCATAGCTTGTGTCATGTCCTAGATCCACATCTTTCAACATGGTATCAGAGCCCAGTTGGGCATGGCACAGCTCATACTCTAAATCTCTAGTCTCCCTTCACCTCTGGTGATCTCTAACCAGGTCACATTCAGCTCATATCTCCAGTTTCAACTTCAAATCTCAGTTGGACCTTGTGGCAGCCATAGCCAGACTGCACCTACCCACCTTGGAGCACTTGGATCTCTCTCTACGGGCCATATCTTCAAGTTAATCCTTTTGAAAGTATCTTCCCTTCCTCAAGGCGCTTCAGCCTATCACATCGGACAACGACATTATCATCCACAGAAGGTAGCATTGCGTGATCTACAGAAATGACGCAGTCTGCAACAGCGTGACATTTTGTACAGCTGCATGCACAATACGTAGCGCAATTCACGCAGCAAGCATAGGGCTTTTGTAGCCCATGAGATAAGCTTCATTGCCATGTAAAAAATTTACAGAATGATCAAGTGTGTAATCCACACAGACCAAAAAACCAGGCTGCTACAGAAACCCTAATCTAGGAAGCCATAGCCATCAAGGTCCAAGCTCACTTTTTTCTTCAAATTCTTATTCCCTTCAATTTAGGGGACACACTACCACTCTTATCTGAGCCTGAACTCAGTTCCGAGCAAGGTTAACACTTCAAATCAACAAGCAAGAAGAAGATCAAGCACCGACATTCAATACTAAGCTCAAGAATAGTATCTATTGATACTCAACTAGTGTCAATTGACACTGATCTCCTTGTGACACTTCACAAATTTTCCTTGCTGGTCATTTTTCAATAAATTGGAGATGCTCAACATGGCAGAGCTTGAGCAAATAGCAAAGTTCAATGGAGAAGGCTTCCATGCCTGGAAGGAAAAGACCATGTATCACCTAATGCGAAAAGACTTGTGGGACCCGTTTGAAGATGATGCAGACAACAAGAAGGAAGATGATGAAGATGGGTTTGTTGAAGAAGACCAGTTCAAATCCAAAGAATGGAAGAAGATGAATAATAAGGCACTAGGCATCATTGCCTGGGGACTAAGTGATGATGTGCTACATCATATATTTGGCATTAGAAATGCTAGAACCGCTTGGGAGGAACTTGATAGAATGTTTGGTACTCAAGCAAAGAATTCAAAAGTAAAACTTCTCATGCAGTTTTATAAACTGGATATCAAAGACAATGCTTCTATGACCATACACATTAATAAGTTTAAGAGTTTAAAAACTCAGCTTGCATATTTTAAAAAGAATATTGATGAAGATGAAGCAATAGCTGTACTGCTTGCAAGTGTAAACAAGGATCCATATGAGAACCTTGTGTCCACTCTAAGTAATGTTCCGAGTCTCTCACTCAAAGATATTGAGCACTCACTACTTGATGAAGAAAGCAAGTTTAAAAGCAAAGATGTAAAAGAAACTAGCCCAAGGGAAAACCTCTTATACACTAGAGGAGCTACTTGATCCAAAGGAAGAGGTCGAGGATTCAACACCGACAAACAGGAATCGGATGACATGTCATTATTGTGGTAAAATTGGCCATATTGCCAATGAATGATTCCACAAGAAAAGAGCACAACAGATGTAGAATAACCACCACCAAAATCAAATCATGAATGAAGAAGAAGAAAAAGATACTTCTGCTACCATCAACAACTATGACAAACTGTTTTAAGGAATATGTTTCCCTTAGTGGATTTGATTTGTAAAACCCTTGCCAAGATGTAAAGTCTCAAGCTTTAACTTGACTAGGCTACCTATGAGCTAGTCTTCTGGGCCATGTTATCATGTAGAGGGGGCAAAAGCTAGCAAGTGTAGGGACTCATCATTTGAGGGGGGGTGTTGAGAAATAGACAAATGATGTATGCTCCAAGAGGAGCTATCTTGAATCCCATATGCACAGTGAGGAGAGTGGAACAACTCAAAGTCTATAAAGCATTGTACTTGACTATAAAATGAATACAATATCATGATGCTTTGTACTTTCAGTTAAGTGTCTTGTCATTGTCAATTCTACACAAGATTGTGTTTATGAGTCCAAGCTAATCTATCTTGGAACCTAATTCCCTTGGGTAATAGTTTGTCTCTACTTGTCCATGTCATTATGAACTTGGTTTACATCTTTGATCCACCATAGCTTGTGTCATGTCTTAGATCCACATCTTTCAACACAAAGATGCCCACTTTATCCCCACTAAGACCCAATACATTGCCTCTTAGGTGACACTTAGTTTATGGAAAATGTCTTCAAGTTGCATGGCTTGCTACAAGTCATAGTCCATGATTGGGACGCAAAGTTTATGAGCAACTTCTAGCAAATAGTTTTCACCTCCATGGGGACCAAGCTTGCTCCATCCACTGCATACCACCCTTAGGCTGATGGCCAAATTAAAAGAGTGAAAAAATGGCTTGAGACATATTTGAGGCACTTTTTCCATGATGTACGGCACAATTGGGATGTGTGGCTCCACTTGGCTGAGTTTGCATATAATAACTCCACGCACTCTAGTGTTGGAGTTTTCCCTTTTGAGGCCTTATATGGGTATAAGGTTTCCCTCTCCACAGTCTTATTTAATGATAAGATCAATCCTCAGAGTCAGGCTGTGTTGGATCGCATGCAAGCTTTACTTCAACAATATAAAATGAACCTTCAAAAGGTCCAAACACACATGAAACTCTATGCTAATGAGAAACGAAGGCATTTGGAATTTCAAGAAGGGGAATTGATCCTTTTCAAAGTACCTAAGTCCCGCTACTCGACTCTCAAAGAGGACAGTAGTAACAAGCTGGCCCACCGCTTCTATGGCCCATACTGGATCCTGAAGAGAGTTGGTGACTTGGCCTACTGCTTAGAACTACCCCCTACCACCAAAATCCACAATGTGTTTCATGTTAACCAATTGAAACCCTTTGTCGGCTCCTCAGTGGACTATGTGGAAGAACTTTCCCCCATAGATGAAGAAGGCATCACTCAGTATATCCCGGGAAGCAATCATTGGGCAACAAGATAAGCACTTATGATCCCAATCCATTAAAGAATACCTCATTAAATGGCAAGGCCTACCCTTGGAAGAAGCGTCTTGGCACCTAGCAACCATTGTCAATAAATTTCCCTACCTCCATGAAGCCCAATGGTTGGATCATGCCCCAAGTTACCTTACCACCCTCAATCTGCAGACTGCACACTGTTTTAGAATATTTTTTGTATTTATTCAAATCTCAAGCATGTGCATGCTACATAGGCTAAAAGTACTCATCATGAGCTCTATTTCAACATATGGTACACCCTATTTGGAGTAGCCTCTATCAAAAGTTATGACCTGTTCACTTCAACAGGCTAGTCCTGAACAACATGATGTCCTTAGTCTCTACCCACCCAATTTTCATTGTCAAAGGGCTCAAAGTAGTACTCTACAACCCTCCCTTAGCCACCCATCAGTTCCCTCTACTTCTCCTTATTTTTTAGGGAAAAAACCTTCAAGGTGGGGATGGATTATAACAAGCGGGATACACACCGACTAGGGTTTAGAAACCCAATCACACTCACTGGGGTATATAAGGTGTAAGAGCCCCAAATTAGAGCAACCGATTATTATCAAGATCATACTCTTCACCTTTATCTCCTGCTTCCATGACTTCCTCCTTCCTTCTCTCCTCTTTTCTCTCTTTCTCTTCCATCTTCTAGTCTTCTTTCTTCTTCCTCTTGCTCTCTTTCTCTCTCTTCAGCTCTTTTTCTCTCTCCTCTCAGCTTCCTTCATAACACTAGTAACATGACTAGATAGATATCCTATAGCTTGGATAGGTCTACTAATTGATGTCCAGTTCTAAAGTATCACTAGAAGCATATGCTAATGTAGGTACTAACCACACCCATAATATTGATGTGACGAGGACCATGAAGATATGGTAGACTTCACTAAAGATGATGATGATATCCGCAATGCTTCAGATACCTTACCAGGTATGCCAAATCCTTTTTCGTTATTAACAATGAAATATTTTGTGTATGGTCAATAAAAGTTTTTTTGCATAATGATGGAAGCACACATGATTTTATTTTCACAAAGTTGGTAAAAGAATTGAATTGTCTACTGTCCCAACTCATTATTGTGTAAAGGCTACATTGTTAGACGCTAGATACAATGGTACACAAGAAGTGTATGATTTAGAGATTAAAATTGGTGATTATGTTGAGTGTAGAAAATTCTTGGTTGTGCTTTTGCAAGCTAGTGATATTATTTTAGGAATGCCTTGGCAATACAAATATAAACCTGACATAGACTATTCCATACATTCTATGAAAATTTATTTTAACGAAAACCAAATCACATTACATGGATTGTACACCTTTGATAATTTTCCATTGCTTAGTCAAGCACATACTAAACGTGCATTGAGAAAAGGTAGTAAATCATATCTAGTATGGGTGAATGAAAGTGAAGCTAAGGAAAATCAGATGCATCCTAGGTATGCACAGTTTCTTTCACAATTTAAAGATTGTTTTGCTACTGATTTACCACCTCGTTTACCACCTACACATCCTAAAGACCATAAAATAGATTTAATCCCAAATTCTCAACCACCATGTAAAGCATCTTATAGACACAATCAAATTGAACAAAAAGAAATCCAAACACAGGTTGTTGAAGTGAGGACTCATTAGGCCCAGTAGTTCTCCTTTTGGTGTACCTGTCCTATTAGTAAAGAAGAAAAATAATACATATAGGATGTGCATTGATTATCATGCCCTAAACAAAATCACTGTTAAGAATAGATATTCGATCCCTAGGATAGACGACCTCATGGATAAACTATAAGGGGTCACTGTTTTTAGCAAGATAGATCTCAAATCTGGATATCATTAAGTACGCTTGGATACACTTGATATTTTTAAGACCCTATTTAGAACTCAGTTTGGTCATTATCAAATTTTGGTTATGTCTTTTGGTCTGACCAATGCATTGGCTACATTCAATCGTATGATGAATTGTATATTTTTTAAATATTAAAATTGTGTGATTATTTTCTTTGATGATATTTTGGTTTTCAATAAGGATGAGAATGAGCATTGTGAACATCTATCTTTAGTTTTCAAATTATTGAAAGAGAATCAATTATATGCTAACCCTAACAATAGTAAGTTTTTTTAAACCCAGATTGAATACTTAGGTCACATTGTTTCTTCTGATGGTATTCGTGTTGATCCTAAAAAGATAAGAGGAAATTTTGAATTGACCTAAAAATATACATGAGTTATGTTCTTTCTTAGGCCTTGCTAGATTTTATAGAAAATTTGTGAGAAAATTTTCATTACTTGCATTGCCTTAGACGAAATTATTAAAGAAAGGTGTTGTGTATCGTTGGTTTGACAACCAACAAAAGTCTTTTGATTTGTTGAGACATGGTTTAATACATACAACTGTTTTGCAATTACTTGATTTTAGTCAACCTTCCTAGTAGTCACTGATGCTAGCAGATCAGGAATAGGAGTTGTTCTCATGCAAGATTCACATCCCATAGCCTATTCTAGTTGCAAACTTAAAACTTCTAAGTTGAAGCATTCCACCTATGATAAAGAATTGTTAGCTATAGTTTAAGCCGTACGTCAATAGAAATACTATCTGATGGGATTTGAATTTATGATTAAAACTGACTAGCAAAGTATTAAACATCTCCGTAGTCAGTCCCACAATTTTCTGACCGCAATACTAAATGGACTACTTTCATTCAAAGTTTTCATCCACTTATCCAATATCAGCTAGGAAGAGAAAATATTGTTGCTGATGCATTGAGTATAAGACCAAGTATCCATAATATTTCCATTATATCCTTTGATTCCCTTACTCCTATGAAGGATACCTATGACCATGACCCCAGTTTTCAAGCTGATTGGAACAAATTAGTCGCTAATAACTGGATTCCAATTGATTCTCTCTTACTCTAATGGATTTATGTTTTATGAGAAAAAATTGTGTGCCACTATTCAATTTAGATAATTTGTGTTGCATGAAATTCATTGTCCTCCATGTCAAGGTCATAGAGATATTATTTCCACTTTAAGAACATTGGTTGAAGATTTTTAGTGACTGCAAATGGAATTTGATGTTTCTAACTTTGTTTTTGAGTGTTTAATTTGCTAAAGAGTCAAGCGACACCATGGTAAGAAATATGTTTTGTTAATGCCTTTACCAATTCCTAACCGTCCATGGAAACATATTTCAATAGATTTTATAGCTGGTTTACCTAATACACAAGCTAATCATGATATGATTTGGACTATAGTAGATCGATTTAGCAAATAAGCATATTTTCTACCATGCAAGGAAATATTAACTACATCTCAAGCTGCACAAATGTTTTTAATGAATGTTTTCACTAATCATGGTTTGTCAAAAGTTATTAATTTTTATCATGATTCTAGATTTTATAATAATTTTTGGACTAATTTGTTTGCTAATTTGGGTACTAAGATTGATTTCTCATGTATATTCTATCCTAAAACCAATGGGAAAATAGAAGCTACTAATAGTACAATTCTAGATCTTTTGCATGCATAGATAATTTCAAAACCACAAACATGGGACACACATTTACATCTACTTTAATTTCATACAATAATACACCACATAGAGCTACTCAAAAAGCATCTTTTGAAATTATTTATAGACATAGATTGCCTACACCTGTCACATCATTGTCGAATAAAGTTAATGTTGCTGATGATATTACCAATACACATGGTACTATTTTTGCTCAAGTTAAAGATATGATCAAGAAAGCCCAGCAATCATACACTGCATAAGTTAATAAGAAAATACAAGCCATGAGTTTCAGTGTTGGTAATTATATTTGGTTACACATTGAAAAGAGATGTTGATTGAAAAGTGTTGAGAAACACCATGTTGTTAAATTAATACCTAGGTTTTATGGATCTTTCAAAATAATTCACAAGTTCAATGACAATGAATTTAAATTAGAACTATCCAAACATTGGAAGATCCATAATACTTTTCATATTAGTTTTTTACGACATTTTCAAAGCCAATTACCTGTCCACCCTGTCTATGAAAACTCTCCTCTATTAGAAGAAGAAACTAAAATCCTTGAACCTAAAACTATTCTAGACACTGACTTTATGACCACTAGAACTAGCCGTAGATATTCTCAATATTTGGTTAAGTTTAAAAATCATCATGTTGAAGAGGCCCAATGAATGCACGCACATGATCTAAGTGCATACCCCTCACTGCTGGCTCCACATTGAGGTAATAGCAGTTAAGGACACTTGTTATCCCACCCTAGAGGTATGATGCCAGGAGACATATTCCACGGTGGATTCCGTGAGGTTTTTTGGTGGATTCTGTAAAACTATTTATTTACCGAGACTCGTACACAATGAGGATTCCTTGTGCAAGAAGTTGACGGGGATGCCTGTTCTTTTCGGGCATCAGATTAATTTAATGTGCACATGGGTGATTCCATAGTAGGTGATTCCGTAAAATACATATTAAATTAATTGATATTTACAAGTTTGGAGTGCGCACTTGAATTAAATTAAGGTTAAGATAGATTTTTAACCTATTTAATTATTTTGTAGCTGAAGACTACTAGGTATTCACTTTTATTAGGTTTTATTTAATTATTTTCTAACTTTTGATTTATACTTGAAATTATGAAGGTTTGTAGAGTTCTTTGTTTTGGGGACTTTTCGACATTCACTACGTACACATACAACATCCGATCTGCATACCAAATTCATATGTACTTAGCTCTAGGAAATGGGGTCAATAGATCTACCTCTACCTTGTGGGGACAACTCAATACTCTCTAGAGAGGGTTTTATATTTGAGGAGTGAACTAGTGTTTGGGTGAAGATGGATTCTCTACATATTGGAAGTTAAATCTGATATGAGTTTTATGAAAGGCATCTCGAAATGATGCGAGAAGGGAAAATGCCTCACATGACTCACTTTCAGTCATAATTTGTCAAGAATATGAAGGAAAAACCGATACAAAATTTCCAAGCTTCTCCTTACTGAAAAAGTGAGAAGGGTCTTCGATCTATATAAATGTTTAAACACAATTTTCCCTAGCCTTGGAGTGCATTCTGGGCTTCTTGGTCCACTTTAGAGCATTGTAACTTTTCACATAGTGTTTTCATTTGCTGTCTCTTTAAAGATACAGAGATCGAGCCACCATGGTCCATCACGAAGCACCGAAGTAAATGCACTGGAAAATCCACCACCGTTGCCAAAAAAATTTCAATCCCGTGTTATTACTCACTGTTGGGAATGATTGTGAAGGTCCTTTTTGGCGTGTTAGCAGACACTTTTACTACAAGGCATGCACTCTAATGACGTTTCGCATTTTTACTCCTGCGTCACCGGGCGGAGTCACGAGTGGGAGAGACAATCATCACTACCTTTTCGGGGAAAAACGAAAAAGCAGCACACACACACAGACAGAGAGAGAGAGAGAGACAGACAGACAGACAGACAGAGAGAGAGAGAGAAGCGACTTGCGATGCGGATCGTATGGAATGATGACGACGGAGGACTGATACGGGGGCCATCATCACAAAGGCCGACGGGGGACGGAAGGAGTATTACAGCAAGGCGATGATGACGAACTTGTCATTGATGATGGTCTCTCTCTCTCACACACACACACACACTCTCTCTCTCTCTCTCTCTCTGTGTCTACCGTCTCTGTATCTTGATGACGTAAATGAATGTCTGTAGTAGTCTGAGGCGACGTTATGATTTTACGATCTACTAGTCTGAGACGAGTGTGATCATTGCGTCCTCGACGACAGGCATACTAGCGAATGTTCTTCAGTCGAGTTCTCTCTCTCTCTCTCTCTTGCAGCCGGCTCTGCAGCCCCGACTTAATTAGGGTTTAAGCTCAGCCTCTCTCCACCTCGACTCTAACGAGGGTTTAGGGTTTACTCTTATTAGGGTTAACGCTCCACCTCGATTAGGGCGGTTTTGGCCCTGGGGCTTACAGTTGGGGTGGTTTAGGGTTAGCCTCTTCACCTCGACTCTAATTAGGGTTGAGGGTTTACTCTAATCAGGGTTAGCCTCACCACCTCGAGCTTAATTAGCGCTGAGGGTTTACTCTAATCAGGGTTAGCCTCACCACCCCGAGCTTAATTAGCGCTTATGGTTTACTCTAATCAGCGTTAGCCTCACCACCTCGACTCTAATTATGGTTTAGGGTTTGGGTTTTATTCTCAATAGGGTTAGCTCTCCACCTCGACTGTAGACAGGGTTGAGGGTTAGCCTCTTGAGCTCGACTCTAACTAGAGTCTAGGGTTATCACGACTCGGAGTGGGTTTAGGGTTTACGCTAGTTAGCGATAATCTGGACACGTCGACTCTGAGTACGGTGTAGAGTTTAATCTCATGAGGATTAGCCGTTCAGGCCGACTGTGATTACTGTTTACGAATTAGGGTTTGCTCATTAGGGTTAGCGGTCCGGCTCGACTGTGATCACGAATTAGGGTTTAATGTGATTAGGGCTAGCCGTTCACGTCGACTGTAATCAGGGTTTAGTGTTGAGCCTTTAGTCTCTGCAGGGTCTAGCCTCCCGTACCCGACACGGCGGGCCGTCAAAAGGCACCATACGTAAGAAGAAGAAGAAGAAGAAGAAGAAGCAGTAGCAGCAGCAGCGCTGCAGCAGCAGCGCTGCAGCAGCAGCAGCAGCAGCAGAAGAACATGATGATGATGATGGACGTGCATGATGCTTGCTTACACCATTAGTCTGTCTCCGCGAATTTAATATTCTTTCCCTGTCCTCTCCCTCCATCATTCCAAATGCGACCTTTGACATCGACCCTCGAACTGTCCCAAACTCCCAACATGCTAAATTTTGTCGCTCTGCGGCTCTCTTCAGTCAGTCCACCACCCCCCGAAAGGACGATAAAAGAAAAGAAAAAGAAGAAGGTATCGCATGCTCGCCTAGCCTTTAAAGTCCCAAAGGCTTTGACGTATAAGCACAGGCTGCCACAGTACCGTCAAGATCACATCCTCGCCACGCTTTTCCAAGAGAATCATCATTCATCCCAAGGACATTGACATCCCTTTTCTCTGCCCAGTGCCCCCCCCCCCCCCCCTTTGAATAACTTTTTTTGCATGGCGTACCTGCCACGAATGTTTACTCCCCGGGAATTCACTGCTCACGTTATGTCTCTTGCTATCATGTTGTTCCTGGAACTGGAAGATACAGTACTCATTCACTGAACTCTGCCGGCCCAAATCTTATCTCATACATTAAAAGATGCCATTCCACCCAAAATTAGCTGAACATCTCAAAAATAAAAAAGTAAAAAAAAATTGCCTAGGAGTAGTAGATACAGAAACTTTTAACTCTAAAATTTGGAGGGATTTTTAATTACATTATATGTATTTGCTCTTTTTACGAATAAAAAAAATTAGGGATTCAATATTTTGAAGGTTTTTAATCTCTCTCTTTCAAATTTTAAAAGCTTTATTGAAATTTTTGCAAGTCACTTTACAATAAAGCTTGGTTACTTCTAAACACTTTGTTTTGACAATTGGTTTCAATGGTAACCTCGGCGAAAACAACCGTATTTGAACTTTTTAAATGATACTAGTAGTGAGCTCATACTCCTATTCTAATAAGTTATAAGAATCTCAATTGTTCTCGTGGAAGGATGAGATAATGCACCCTTTAGATGTACAAAGAGCCATGTGACCAAGGCCATCATGTGAAAAGTAAAAAATTGGATAGAAGCTAGATATTGTGCACCATCATAGTTGTTGTATAGGTCCTCGCGAACTTTAGCTCATTTGTTGGACATAGAGAGTAATTAATTAATTTATGTACCCTCAAGATGTACTATATGTGGAAGGGACATTGTGAACTAGGGTCTCTAAGGTTTCGCATTATATTCAAATACTATAGACATGCAAAATTCTAAAGGATCTTCTACCCAATGTATTATTATAAGTTACAAACAATGTGCGAAATAAGGTTTGGTTCTTCTATTTAAACTACAAGATTGACATTCGAGAGGTGCTTTGAAGTACATCTTGTTTGCACGTCCACAAGAAACTTTCTAGCCCACTTTCATGTCAAGAAACAAGCAACTTGGATGTAGAATGTTGACAAGCAACTAGTAAAACTACAAAGTTTTAATATATGCAAATGAATGCACATAGGAAAGGTCTTCACAGTCAATTGGAAAAAACAAAACACTTTACCAATGCTTATATTTATTTTTCTTTTGCCAAATGGAAAGATTGGTGTGAAATATTTATTGAACACAAAATTCTCAGAGATAATACCATGGCTTTATGTAGCAAGCTTGTTGCTAGTTGTGCAACAAATGGGCGATTCTTCATACAAAGCAATTTCCTTATGTAGTAATTAAATTGAGAAATTTCTCTAGATGTCAATTTTTCCTATGTAAAAAATGGTGTCATTTAATTTAGTGGGTATATGGAAACTCACAGTTACTATATCATTAGAGTTTCCTCGACAAATGTGTCATCAAATGCAAATGTTAAAAAGTGCTCGAGAAAAAGTGATCTAATGCCTTACTTTATGTGCTTTTGAACATGCATCGATTTACACTCCTGCCAAATATAGGAGTTTCAAAAAGCCAAAAAAAGAAGTTTTTTTGGGGCAAACATAAATTAAATAGGCAGAGGGGGAGGGGAAGGGAGAGGGAAAGGCAAAGGGATAGTGATAGAGCCAATCCAAGGTGTTGCTAGGTGTATTAGAAGTCATACCCAAGGCCACGGAGAGACACCTCTTCTCAAAATGTCCAACATTCCCTCTGCTTCCAATGTCATGAGGATTTATGGTTTACATACATTTGTTTTGTTTGTTTGTAGCTTGTTTGTTTGATTGAAGGCTTTAGATCCATGGTGCTACTCATTGTTCAGGGTTCTTAGTTTATACTTCTCTATGCCTCTGTAAGGGGGGCTATACGTGTTAGTGAATATAAATGCTCTGTTAAACATGTTGTTTAGTTGTTGTATAAACAACTTGTTTAACACCCTCTGTAAAAAATGTTTTACACACGGATATAAACACAACATCAAGAAGCTTTGCATGATCCTAACTCTACAAACACGTATCCAAAACACTCTGGGAACACAATAGAAATACTTGTATAAACCTATTCATGGTGTGAAAAGTCTACTACTATCTACAACAACTATCAATGGCTCTTCTTAGCTCAGCATGCAACCAAGTGAGTAAGTAATTCCTCTAGGCCATCTAGGTAGTACACGAGCTATGTTCAAGATGCCTTGAAAACCCATTTCACTAGCGTTTGCTACCCCTTTGTAATGTGGGGGCATTCTTAGCATGGAGAGAATCCTCTTCTTGAAAGATACTAGGTTCACTTTACCAACAATGTCTTGAGAATCTATACTTCGTCTAAATTTATTTTGGATATTTATTTTCTTATAAAGTTTACTAAATTTTTGGCCAATTTGATACAATGCATCAAGTTTATCATAAACTTTGCTAAATTTTTAACCAAATTGATGCAATGGATCAAGTCTCCTTAAATTTTAGCTATTATTTTGATTGAGTTGATGCCATATATTAAGTTCACTTAAATTTCAATATAATTATTTTTTCTTACTTGGTGCAATGCATCAAGTCTCATTCAAATCTTATTATATTTTCAGCTAGATTGATGTAATCCATCAAGTTTTGATGTAGTACATCAAGTTAACTTTAGTTCTTGATCATTTTAATTTTCCACACTTGATGAAATGTATCAAGTTTATAGTAAGCTTGATACAACATATTAAGTTTCCTAGAAAGTTTTCTTCCATTTTAATAACTTGTTTGTAGTGCACAAAATTACCATGATTACGTCTAATTATGTTCTCTTAATCTTGCTATAATGCATCAAATGTCTAGCAGAGCCCAAAATTAGTCCGTTAAATTTTTTTTCCTCTTTTTATAATTGTCGCTAGGGGGTCTAGGAGGGAAAGGGCGGAAATACCTCCAAAGCTTAAATATGATATTTTGATGTAAATTTTTTGAAAATATGCCAAATTTTCTATTTGTTCATTTCTTTTCCATACAGCTTTTTTGCTTTTTCGTTGTGCTTTCTTGCGCTTTTCTCACCAATTTCGAAAAGTAGCAAATCGTGTATGGTTTTCAACCAACTTGATGTAGTGCACCAAGTTTGCATCACTAAGGCA
This sequence comes from Lygodium microphyllum, assembly GCF_053477565.2. NCBI lineage: Eukaryota > Viridiplantae > Streptophyta > Polypodiopsida > Schizaeales > Lygodiaceae > Lygodium > Lygodium microphyllum. Next base: position 24,435,430 of record NC_141158.1, on the reverse strand, counting down.
AGGGTTTTGAAAAAGTCTCCAAAATCACAAGCTTTTCAAGGAAGTTGATGCATCACATCAAGTTCTCTTCCTTACACATTTAGTTTTTCACTACCCGAGGAGTTAGGTTTCATGCTTCTTTTCTATCATTATAGAGATCGTCATGCTTAGATTCATCAGGCATGTCTAGCTATAGTCATGATCAATACCAGTTTGCAACTATTGACACCATCGTTTTAACAACCATGGTAGCTTTGGAACACATCACAATTATTCTCAATAATCACGGCAATTCTCAAATACATTACATCAATCCACACATTATCCTTTCATGTTAAGCTAGAAGAGCCATCACCTTGCTTGTGAACTACCTATGGAGTTTCTCACTTTGTTCATGATGGATACTACCTTACCTATGCCATTATCACTTTTAAGTTATTGGATGCCATGGAGATAAACATACTTGAAGGATTATAGGTAGACTTTATTCCCCACCTTGCTATTATTATATATTAATTCTATCATGTCTTTGCTATACACTAAACATAAATACACACTAGATGCATGTATGTCATATTCTTGTCTCAAATATCTAAGAAAAAGACTTCCAAATTTAGTAAGCTGTTATAGAATCTGAGATACATGCTCGACTTTCTTATATACTTAAAATATATATGGTGAATATTATGTTGGCACAGAGGGAGAATAGATGAGAGAAAAGAAAGATGTAGATAGAGAGGGGTAGAGAAATTGGCAACACACTAGGGACTAGATGATGGGCCAGTCCCCCCACCCCCCCTTCTTTGTGGAGCTATATTCTTGACAAGGAGCAAGCTTCTCCGTTATACATAAGCCAGTTCTTACTTGTAGATCTTAGAAGCAAGATCACAGTTTCTCGCACGGTATACAACCGGCTAACACTTGCACAACTTGGAAGTTAGCACCTTTTGATCCTTCTTAAGTCTACTTCTCTCCTACACAATATGTGTAGGGCTCTCCTCTTGTTGGCGCTTGATTTCAGCAGAGCTTCCGTAGCACTTGATTTCAGTAGGGATTCCACAGCACTTGATTTCAACAGGGCTTCCGCAGCACTTGCACCTTCTCTTCTCCTCTTGGATAGATGCAAAGTGATGCTTTCTTCACGTCTCCCTTATACCCAAGGAGAGCTTCCTCTTTTATAGGCTTTCAAGAGCTTCTCTTCTTGGAGAGAGAGTTGAGTTGATCTTCATGCAAGATGTGGTTGTTCCACTCTGCAGCACTAATTTGAGATATCTCTTTATGAGTTGTTTGGATGAAAAAATGTTCACCACGAAAGTTGTAGGTCTCACTGTTTTCGATAACCTGTATGGCCCGTTTTAGAGATCGTTTTTCTATTGCAAGATATTTTTAAAAATGGATTTTCCAAAAAAATAGCTTTTTAAACTGTACTCTTTACTTGTGGTTCATGTAACCACCTTGAGTCATAGATAAGAAGAGTTCATTAGATTGCCTTGGGCCTCAATATTAAGATTGAATTCCACACAAAAGCTTGTGTCATTTTAGACCTTAGAAAGATAAAATCACTTCTCTCCTCACTTCCAGAGGATCATGTCTCTTGTCTTTCTTAGTGAGACAATTCCCTCTCTTGTTTTTCTTAATGAAATAAAAGATCTTAAACCTTGACTTGTAGGGGAGAGGATGACCCCAAATGAATGCAATGCTCATCACACACAAGTAAACATTCCCAGGCATCCCTGGATGCACACATAAATACATATACACAATGCTAACACACTTCCTCTTCTTAGAACTCAACCCATCTTCATTTATGTGCAACTCCTTGGTTCTTGTGTACACTCTTACACAGACACTTCTTTTTCCCTTCATAACTTGTACTGCATGTACCAGATATCCCCGTCATAGTGCTTTGATCACCCCATTAAGCGATGCACTAGGAATATTGGTCTCTACATGGTCTCATGGCCATGCTAGATCATCATCAACACTTAAAGAAAAGAGAGTCATTAATTTATTGACATGAATTTATTAAATAGAGAATGCATAATAATAAATTAATTTAGTGACATCCCTCTGGCTTCTAAACAGTTGACCTCAATTGTAGAGGGGATACATAGTCCTTAAGAAGATCTGGAAAGTCTTGTAGTTCTCTCTCAATCATAAACTCAGTGTCCAAAGGGGCATAATTCTTAAACTTAACTAGATACTTTCGTAATACCTTATTGACCTTAGAGTATTGTCTTGATGTTGTAAAATTCTTTTAGGCATAAGGAACTCTTCTGTTTCTTCTATGTTAGGTAAATCTTCATTGATTGGTTCCATTGGAGGTTCTCCAATATAGGGACGTAGCAAACTTATGTGGAGAGCATTATGAATGTTCCAATGACTTGGTAGATTCAAACAAAAAGTCACATCATTTATCTTATCTGTGATCTTGAAAGGGCCATAATAGCGATTAGAAAGCTTAACCACTTTACCCTTTTGACCTTTCTGCTTCTTCAAGCGAGCCTTCTCAAACTTAAGAAGAACATACTGTCCCAACTTGAGATCTAACTTACGACGATGCTTATCTACTTTCGTGTTTATGCTTCTCTTGTGTCCTTTGGATAGTAGCTTTTACTTGAGTGAAAGTTGTATCAATGTCTCGAACAAACTCATTTGCTGCAAAGATCTTATCCTTCATAAGAAGAATGGGTGGTAAATGAGGTTTACCATAGATGATCTCAAAGGGTGCCTTACTAATACTAGAGTACACCGTATTATTGTATGCAAACTCTACTAAAGGCAAATACTTTTTCCATTCTCTTTGATTATCAGAGACATAGGATTTCAAAAGGTCCAAAACAATAGAATCAGCACTTTCATTCCGCCCATCCATTTGAGGATGATAAGAGGATGAAAACTTTAACTTTGTCCTGAGGTTCTCGAAGAGAGCTTGCCAAAAGAGGCTGGTCATGCAGGGATCTCGATCACTTATAATGGACTTAGGCATGCCATGATGCTTGAAAATATCAGCAATGAATAGCTTTGCCATATGATCGGCTTTGATTGTCTTTTGCACAAGTATAAAGTGAGCTTGCTTAGTGAATTTATCAATGATAGTCTAGATTGCATCATTGCCTGCTTGTGTGCGAGGAAGCTCCATGATAAAGTCCATGGCTATACTTTCCCAAGGCTCATTGGGAATAGGTAATGGCTGGCTTCAGTGGACCAGGTGGTTTATGCCTGTTATACTTTACTTTTTGGCATATCTTGCACTCGCGGACATATCTTTCAATGTTAGCTCTAAGAGTGGGCCAAAAGAAATATCTTTCCAATGCTTGAGTAGTGGGTAGAATACCCCTATGTGTAGCATATGGAGATGCATGTGCTCCATCCATTACCTTGTGTCACAATGGTAATGCTACACAAATTTCTTGATGATGATACAAATAACCATCTCGAGTTGAGTAAGGTGTAATCGACTGACCTGAGTTAAGCTGATCCCATATGGTTGAGAAGTCAGAATCAGTTGCATACATTTTGGATAAATCCATGAACTCGTTATGGTAAATAGTTGTGATTGCATTTACTTGAGGTCATCATGATAGAGCATCTACTACCACATTCTTAGTTCCAGATGTGTGAAGGATTTGAAAATGAAACATAGATAATAAAATTTCCCAATGCATCTATTTCTCTAAGAGCTTCTTTTGAGTGAGGAAGTATCTTAGACTTTGGTGATCTGTTTCAATAACAAAATATGCACCAAGTAAATAGTGTTTCCATACTTGAAGATCATGTACCACCACCATAAGCTCTTTCTCATATACTTGAGCATGTAGCTCATGGTCCTTGAGACGTCAGCTCTCAAATGCTACTGCATGATGCTCTTAGTTAAGCACAACTCCAATGCAATCCCTAGAAGCATCGCAGTGAACTTCAAAAGGTTTTTGAAGATCCGAAACTATGAGAACTAGTTTTTGAGTCACAAGAAACTTAATTCTTTCAAAGGCTTGTAGTTGCCTTGATCCCCAACAAAAAGGCATTTGCTTCTTAGTAATGTCATGTAGAGGAGATGCAACATATGAAAAACCTCGTATGAACCTCCTATAGTATGAACATAGGCCCAAGAAACTTCTAACTTCATGTACAGAAGTAGGTGTAGGCCATTCAACAATGGCTTGAATCTTCTCAAGATCCATTCTCACCAAATTGTGAGAAACAATATGACCTAAGTAATGAATTTCCGAAAGGAAAATTTTACTCTTCTTAGCATTGACCTATAGTCTATGCTTGCGAAGCTCTTGAAAAACAATAGATATATGTTTTCTATGCTCTTCTTCAGACCGTGAAAATATTAGAATGTCATCGAAGAAGATACCTGTGAACTTTGAGTGAGGTCTAAAAATTCTCTCCATCATTCGATTGAATGTGGCGGGTGCATTAGTCAAACCAAATGGCATGACTAAGAACTCGTGTAGTCTAAATGTCATACGAAAAGCTGTCTTATGAATATCAACTGCTATCTGTATCTGGTGATAGCCGCTCTTGAGATCAATGTGACTAAAGATACTAGCCCCTTGCAACTTATCCAAGATATCATCTATCCTTGGGATATGAAAACGATTCTTGATTGTGATCTTGTTCAAAGATCTGTAGTCTATACGAACAGAACCGTCTTTCTTTTGAACAAGTAAGACTAGAGAGCAATATGGAGAAGAGCTAGGTTGAACTAACCCTTTTTCCAACAATTCATTTACTTGTGTTAGGATCTCCTCTTGCTGCCTTGCAATTACTCGGTAAGGTGGTTGGTTAGGTGGTGAACTGCCTGGGATAAGATCAATTGTGTGATCTTCAGGCACTAAGGAGGTAACTCTCCTGGGAGTGAATCACTAAAACAATCTTCATATTGTTTAACAAAATCATGTCTAGCTTGAACAATTAAAGAGAGGGGTTCTTTTAAAGTCTGAGACTTTGAAGCATTAGTTGGTATTCTGTGTTCATTAGAGGCACTAAGTGCCCTTGAATCATTAGTTTCTTTTGACTTTCTCACAAAAATCATGTACACAAAAATAGCTTTCTTCATTTCTTTAGAAATGCTAACATGACTAACCATTGGCACAGGCCAATCTCCAGCATCATCAATGCATACTATGGTCCGACCCCTATGGGTGCAAGTAGAAAAGATTCTTGGTTGCGGTAATCTCCAATTCTAAGTTTCAACTTCCCTTCAAAAGGATTAGAATTGGTTGTAAGTCCTTTAAATATCGAACCTGATCCAATTGGTGTTCCCAATCAATCCAGTGGAATTTGTAGCCTTTCAATAGTATTTGCTGACACAAAATTATCTGTGAACCCTGGATCAAAGAGTATCAAAACTCGTTGATTGTTGAGTGTTCCCCAACCCTTTAGGAGTTGTCTTTTCTTCTCATTTGAATGAGTGTTAGCTTGCACATCCGGAACAAAATTTGAGGATGGCAGAGGAGGATCTTTAACCACATTTTCTTCCTTCCTTTTGTGAGGACAATCCGACTTCATGTGCCCTAACTCACCACAAAGAAAGAACCTTCCTTCCTCTTTGTACTTTTGTATCTCAGAGAGTGAGAGATACTTGCTCTTCTTCTTGTTACCCTCTAGCTTTGAATATTGGTCATGGGTAAAGGTAGGTCTTCTTTGATTAGTCATATCACTCGGTTGATCATAGAGCTACTCTTGTGTAGCTCTATAAGAAATCATCTCCAACTTTAGAGATGTACCAGGTGTATGCAAACTTTCAACTATGATGGCAGACTCCATCATGTGAGATAAGGTTTCATGTGGATACACCTTCATGGTTCTGTGTAAATGAGGGAGTAGGCCAGGTTCAAACTTCCTTTTCTTCTCTTCATCGATGATCTCCATGAAAGGAGTAACCTTGAGAAGAGTAGACCAAAACTTGTCCACATGACTAGTGACCTTATCATGCTCTTTCTAGCCTAGCCAATCCCACTCCTTGACATCATTCTCAAAATTAGGAGGCAAGAACTGAGCATAAAACTTCTTCTTGAACTTTTACCAAGTCGTAGGTTTTCTTCCCTCCAAAATGAGAGTCAACCACCAATTGCTAGCGGTGTCTTTCAAGTGCATGCCTACATGCCTTAGCTTGGACTTTTCTGAGAAATTATCATCAGAAAAAGCAACTTTAAATTTCCTGACAAAGGCTAATGCCTTAGTAGGATCTCTCTTACCGAAGTAAGAGTCAAAATTTATGTCCTTATCCCCAAACTTGAAAGTTTTAGTCTTCTTAAGCTTTCTTCTCTTATGGTCCCTCTTTGTCCGTTTGCGGATTGCACGAGACTTAGAACAAAGAGAGTAGAAATTAGAAGATGAGGAGGAGGAGGAGGAGGAGGAACTTGAGTAATCAGGGGAGTAGTTGATTGGTGAGGGAGATAACTCCCTCCTTATCGGCCTCACTCAAGGTGAGGTCTTTTTACTCTTCTTGATCCGAGTATCCTTCTTCCTTCTAGGAAGCTTCTTAGCAATTGGATGCTTTGCATCTTCACCATCAATTGGTGCAATGGTGTTTCCTCTAGTATCACCATCTTTTGGAGGATTCGGTCCTTGCTAAGTAGCTTCTTCCCTTGCCCTTAAGCTGTCAATCAATTGACATACTTTGGGAATCTCCAACAAGCTACGATACTCTGTCAATTGAGCTTGTAATTGCTCACTTGTAGGTGCTTCATTAGTTGTCATCTTTAACTTCTTCTTGCAAGGATCCCCTTTACTTTGAGAAAAGCAAAGAAACTTGCTCTGAAACATCTGTTATAGAATCCGAGATACATGCTTGAATTTCTTATATACTTAAAATATATATGGCAAATATTATGTTGGCAGAGAGGGAGAATAGATGAGAGAAAAGAAAGATGTAGAGAGAGAGGGGTAGAGAAATTGGCAACACACTAGGGACTGGAAGATGGGCCAGTCCCCCCCTTGTGGAGTTATATTATTGACAAGGAGCAAGATCCTCCATTACACATAAGACAATTCTTACTTGTAGATCTTGGAAACAAGATCATGGTTCCTTGCATGGTATACAACTGGCTGACACTTGTACAACTTGGAAGTTAACACTTTTTGATCCTTCTTGAGTCTCCTTCTCTCCTACACAATATGTGTAGGGCTCTCCTCTTGGCGCTTGATTTCAGCAGAGCTTCTGTAGTACTTGCACCTTCTCTTCTCCTCTTGGAACTTTATTTCAGCAGAGCTTCTATAGCACTTGATTTCAGTAGGGCTTCCATAGCACTTGATTTCAGCAAGGCTTCCGCATCACTTGCACCTTCTCTTCTCCTCTTGGATAGATGCAAAGTGATGCTTCTTTCACCTCTCCCTTACACCCAAGGAGAGTCTCCTCTTTTATAGGCTTTCAAGAGCTTCTCTTCTTGGAGAGAGAGTTGAGTTGATCTTCAGGCAAGATGTGGTTTTTCCACTATGCAGCACTAATTTTGAGATATCTCTTTGTGCATTGTTTGGATGAAAAAATGTCCAACACGAAAGTTGTAGATCTCGTTGTTTTCAATAACCATCGCGGTTCATTTTTAGAGATTGTTTTTTAATTGTGAGATATTTTTAAAAATGGATTTTCCAAAAAAATAGCTTTTTAAACTGTACTCTTAACTTGTGGTCCATGGAACCACCTTGAGTCATAGATAAGGAGAGTTCATTAGATTGCCTTTGGTCTCAACCTGAAGATTGAATTCCACACAAAAGCTTTTGTCATTTTAGACCTTAGAAAGAGAAAATCACTTCTCTCCTCACTTCTAGATGATCACATCTCTCGTCTTTCTTAGTGAGAGAATTCCCTCTCTCGTCTTTCTTAATGAAATAAAAGACCTTAAACCTTGACTTATATGGGAGAGAATGACCCCAAATGAATGCAATGCTCATCACACACAAGTAAACATTCCTAGGCATCCCTGGATGCACACATAAATACATATATACAATGTTAATGCTCTTCCTATTCTTAGAACTCAATCCATCTTCATTTATGTGTAACTCCTTGGTTCTTGTATACACTCTTACACTTGGCAAACACTTCTTTCCCCCTTCATAACTTGTACTACATATACCAGATATCCTCGTCACAGTGCTCTGATCACCCCATTAAGCGATGCACTAGGAATATTGGTCTCTAAATGGTCTCATGGCCATGCTAGATCATCATCAAGACTTAAAGAAAAGCGAGTCATTAATTTATTGACATGAATTTATTAAATAGAGAATGCGTAATAAGCAATCAATTTAGTGACATAAGCCTTGAATAGGTCAGAAGACTTTAGTTTCCACATTTATCCAATCTCAAGAAGCTTTCAAGGATGAACCTCTAAGGAAATGTGTCACTTTCATATGTAATAATCAAGATGGATAGGTCAATGTAAAATGGCTTGTCTTATGTGAGCAATAAATGCCCAATTTATAAAAGGGCTCTTCTAGCTTCCTCATTGCTTTCTCCATGAAAGATTCACGAGATTGAAGAAATGTGGCAACTAGAAGTCTTTTCCCAAATTCTTCTAATTTTTGGATTAGTACCAACTTTCTCTATTTATTGGGGCATATTCTTCTCTTTTATCTTATCATTTTCTATCCCTATCTCAAAATCGTTACATGTGACATTCTCTAATAGTAAATATTTCTATACTAATGAGAAAAGTATAAGAATGATATGTGCTTAAGTGCACATGAGTTAGTGCTATGTGAATAATAATTACATAATAATGGATATAAATAGAAAAGATATCAAACAAAGCGTGATGTATTGCATCAACTTGGTCAAAAAATTAGCAAAATCTCTAAGAAAGTTGATGCATTGCGTCAACTTGGCTAGAAAATTAGCAAACTCTCTAAGAAACTTGATACAATGTGTCAAGTAGGATAAAAAATGATATAAATATAAAGTGAGCTTGATGCACTACATCAACTCATCCAAAATATTAGCTACAACTCCAAGAAAGTTGATACACTACATCAACTTTGTCAAAATTTAACTAACTTTCTAAGAAACTTGGTGCACTATGTGACCTTAGAAAGAATTTAATAAAGTTTTTTTGAAACTCAATGCACTCTACCAAGTAATACATCAAATAGAAACAACATGTTGTACAATATTTGTGTCAAACTGTGCATTATATTAAGTACACCAACTCATTAACATAATTTCTAAGAACCTTATTGCATGAAATAAAGTAAAACTAGATATTATAATATATCTCTACTCAAACTTGATGCATTGCATCATATTGGAGAAGATATTGAAAAAAAATCAATATAATATTTTATCAAGTATTTAAAAGGTTTAAATCTTCTTAAAATATTCATTTAGTACATCAAGTTCCCTATAGTCTAAGGGAAAAAAATTCTTGAGTAATAATTTTTTTTAATTATATTCACTATAACTTGATGCATTTCATCAAGTTGACCTACTTTTATCATTCATTACTCTTAATCAAGCCATTACCTAAATAGAAGACCTATAAAATCCAACTATCTATACCTCTTATAACTCAATTTCTTGCTTCAAACTTTTTGATAATTTATTATTTCAATAAAATAAATCTATTTGGAATCTTTTAACATAGTCTAGCCAGAAATCACTTAAGTTGGCATTTTTTATTATTGTTACAAGGTTATTGCACTAGATTTTTGTGGGCTGGTCTTGCTTCTTCTACGATGCTCCTTTGCTCTAGCTTGCTGATCTCTTACTTGCAAATGAGAGGAATGAGCCATGCATCCCTTCTTATAAATAAAAAATTTCCAACTTAGCAAGTCCTTAACCCTAGGACATTTTACATTGAGCCCTATGCCTGACCTAACCCAAACCCAAACCCTAACTTAATCCTTTAAAACCTAACCCTTACCTCATCTACTCTCCTCATAAAAGACCATCAGGCCTATTATTCCACTTTGCTATTGTTAGCAAGTTATAGTATTACTCTCAAACATTTCCTCTAATTCTCTTGCTAGAATCTATACTGTATATTTTCTATTGTATGAATAGATACTTTGTCTTTTGATTCCTATGATAGATCTAATGCTCTATCTTTTGAATCCTTTGACATGGAGATCTTATCAACTACATGCAGCCCAACCTAGATTACAAAGAAAAATGATGTGAGTATTGTCAAAGAACAAGATCAATTGCCCTTTGATTCATTTGATCCCAATACTTTGGAGGCTATCAAGGGTTTCTTGAATGAAATAGAGATGCAATAATCAAATCATGTAGTTCACTCATACTATCAACATCACAAATCATTTGAAGATGTTTCATGCATACAAGAAGGATGTGGTGGTAAAACAATTATGCATTTTCAAAAGAATAGAAGAAACTATGGTGTGGAGCAGGCTAGGTTACTTGTAAGTGATGCACAAATCAATTGAGAATAGTTGTGACATGAGCCCCTTCATGTGAGAAATGAACTTACCTAGGTCTTCTCCTTGTTTATACTCCAAGCTAAAAATTCAATCTAAAGGAAAACTTTAGAGTTCTTTACTTTAGCAGCATAAAGCTTTTCAAGCTCATCCCATTTCTTCTTTGGCAGTGGAGAGCTGGTCAATGTGATCAATTGGGGATTCATCTAGATAAAGCTTGATTATGGCTTAAGCTCTTTCATCATCTTCTACACCAAATGGGTATGATGGATCAATAACCTTGGTCCCTTCGATGAAGGGCTAGTAGCCCTATTCCATCATTCTATACTTCACTAGTACTTGCCATGGATGAAAGTCTTTTTCATCAAACTTACGAATTTGAGGTCTAGCATGGGCATAAGCCATGGCCATGATAGGAAGGTCTTACCGATTGGTCTAGGCAATGGCAGTATCTAGTCCTTTGCACAATGGCCAATAAGTGTGGAAGAAAACAAGATGATTAATATGTAGCAGGCTCAATTGTGATGTGTTGTAAGATGAGATGAGGGATGATGACATTGGTCTATGTGTTTATGACCTACACATAGCCTTACAATGACAGTTAGGCACTTAATGAATATGCTTAAGATAGATGGACAATAATCCTCTCAAGACTAAGATCTAGGGTAACACATCTTCCACATGTTGATTAGAAACATGAACATGACTATAAGATGTAACATTAGTGCTTACAAGCACTCATCTCATAGTATATGTCTAGAAGTCGGCTTTCTCACACGAGCTTAATGATGTTCATCAAGTGTCTTTGAGCTGGAGATAGAGCTTCTAGATTTGCAAGACACTCCATAGGACTTGAATTAGTTATTAGAATCATTATTAGTGTCACAATGATTAATGTTGATAGGAGAAAGCTTGAAGCTTTCTCGCTATGGCTGCCAGATAACCTAGCTACGATTTTGCTCTATGTGAGTGGTAGGGAAGGAATTTTGCCAAACCCTCTTAGGTGGAGACAACTCACTTGGGGGGGACTAACAAAGCCCTATGGTGGCTTGAATGATTGTGTCTTTAGCAAGTTGCGCCAACGAGTTGAACTGATCGCTGCAAAATATCTGTGCTAGATTCATGAATTCCAACAATGGCATCATCTTAGCTATCCAATGTTGAGATTTTTTGTGGCATGTTGAAGGGCCTTGAGTAGGATAGTAAGTCTTCAAAAGAAAGAAAGGAAAAATATGCTCTCTTTTTTCCACCCCAAGTCCTCCACAAAGGCAGGCAATATGACAAGTAGCTATCAAGGTAAAGAGGTGTAGTGAGAAAATGACATGCTCATGTGCACTTAGTGGGAAATGGAGTTGAAGGAAGCTTGTTGGATTAGAGATGGCTTTAATACCATGTTGAAATATCAGAGTGAGAGAAAGAGAGAGTGTGCACAATAGGGAGAGAGAGCTCAAGTACAAGAAGAAGATATTGCTTAATGAGTTGTTCAAAAGTACAATTGGTACACTCTCTTCTACATTGAGAGTAACCTTTAGGCTATTTAAATAGCCTCTAGGTGGCTAGGGTTAGGGTTTTCCCCTGCCATCTAGTTCATTCACACCAACCTACCCTTATCCACCCTTGCATATATAGGGTTCACATGCCTATCTCTCAACAATCATGGGTATGTGGAAAGTTTAAGTATTGTTTTTATAACACAGTGGTTTGTAGGACAACATTTAAAATAGGCTTGAGCCTAGGAAATATTCATCTTGAAGGAGTCAAATGAAAAATGTCTAAGTATGATGGAAATAGACTTGAGCCAAATGTTACCATTGGTCTTGTAGGCAATGTTGTAGATTCTTGGATGGAAATGTACTTTAAGGTCGCATCTTGTAGATAACTTTACTAGGACTACAATCCCAAAGAAAATTAGAATGGGAGTATGTAACATCTGTGAAAATTTAAAATCTCAACAAAAGAATGAAAGAGATGACGAGGAGCTTGTGATGGCAAAGGAATCACTACAAATACATCTGGAAGAGCAATCAATAAAGAGAAAAAAGGCCATGAACCATAGGCATAAGTATAAATTTATTGTACCAGAAAGATATATTGGACTTGTCATTGATGGTATGGACCAAAGAAGTCATGCTTACCTCATTTCTCTCATCTTCTAAAGGATGTTAGTGAATAAACTCTTGTACAAATGCATTTGGTGGGATGCCTTATATACCATGGAAGAGTTCATCCTAGAGTATTACTTACTTATCCAAATGTTCATAATGATCCTAACCTTAAGATCACAATTTTTAACATTGTACTCTCTAGTTAGAAGGGTACTTTATCACATGTTTTTTATTTGAAGTTGGATAGCATACTAAGAGAGAAAAAAAAATCAGATAGTTTTGGGCTACCTCGATATTCTTGTACACAGGGAGGTATTTCAAAAAGTAAAAGTGATTTTTTAAAATGATGGGTCATACATATTATTATATTGATCAAATGTTCAGCACATTTGCTAAGAAACTATCTTCGCACAATGCTTTTAGCTTGTTGAAATGATGTGTATCATACAAACAAAGGTAAAATTTTTGCACAAGTCAAATGACCTTAGCCTTCAATATGCATTTCTAATAAAGAGGAAAAAGGAAGTAGAGTACATCTATATGGAAAGCAATTCTCTTTTAGTAAGGAGTGGTTGCCTTCAGCGGGACTTAAGTTCTTGAGATATATCCCAAATACTCAAAATGCATGTAGCAAAACAAGAACCCTTGGACTCCATCAAAGAAGACAAAGAAGCATCCAAGAAGGGATGAGAGATCGACCATGCCAAATGTGTGCAAGAACAAAGGCAGTTAATTGAAAAAGCAAGAAAGTATGTAGACACATAGGACGTGACATGGTGGGATGAATTTTTTGAGGACCAAGAGAAAATACTTACAAAAATACAAAATGATGATTGGCATCTAAGAAAACCATTTGCATGGCCTAAAATTTTGATTACTATAAATCCTCTTGTAGGAGTATTGTACAAATGTCAGAGGAGATCCAAAAAATCTTACATCCTAAGGAGTGAGAAATCTATATTGGTAGTAGAATATAAAAAACAACAACTTAGAAGCTACAATAAATATAGCAAGCTGATATTAATGATATTAAGGTAGGCTCACTTATGGCAACTTTGGTTAAGGATAATGAGATGGGTCATCCATTTTGGATAGAAAAAGTTTTGGAAGTTAAGAAGATACTTTAGGTAAGATATGCTCCATTGAAGTACACTAGTTTCAAACAAAGTATAAGGATGCACTTGCGGGTAAATACACACTAGCCATGAACTCTACAAGAAATCCTACAACAAAAATAAAGCGAGCAAAGTCAAGTCGATGCACACGTATATTGAAAATTGATGAGGTGGATATATTAGCATATGATTTTTCATTTACAACAACTAGACATCTTAGGAAGTCAATCATTGCAATTCTCAAAGAGAAAGTTCTAGGTTTACAGAAACCTGATGATGATGATGTCCATCATCATCATCATCATGAACCTAGGAAAAAAAGATGTACTAGAAGTAGAGCCAAAATTTTGGAAAAGCAAAAAGTACATTTAGATGAAATCAATGCTCTTGTTGATAGTAGAGAAGAGGATGCATCATCTAGTTTAAAAGGTACATAGACAGAAGCTAGTGATACTCATGGTGCAACACAAGAGCAAGATAAAGAAGAGTGCATGTCTTATAACAATGAAATTTTTCCATCTTTTTTTAAATATCTTCTTACTAGAATATCTATCATTTTTTCAGTTAGTATAAATTTAGTAAATGTTTTAAAATCTCACCAACATGTGTATATAGAGTTTTAGTGAATAGTAAGTTTTACATGATGGATACAATTTTTGTACTTCTCTTATGGTCCCCTTTTAAATTTTCTTTCAAAATCTAGGTGCTTTTCAAGATGACAAATATGATACTATTCAAAAATTTTAGTCATTTTCATATCATTTCTTCAAAAGATTGACTAAAAAAAGTGTGGCTTTGAATAATAAAATGAAAAAATGATAGTTTTTTGGAACATCTTTGAAAAGATTCCAAATGTTTCTCCTAAGACCAAATATCACCCAAAAGGTTTGCAAGTGTGTTGAGTGGAGAAAGTGATATGATTTGGGGTCTCATTGGTTGAGGGACTAGTTAAAGATGGGAGAAGGAGAACTCTGATCAAAGAAGTAGGTGGCAAATCATGGAAAGTAATCAGCCATACCAATTGTATAAATCCATACTTTTATGGGTCTAGTGTTGGTCCCCCTAGTGTAGGTGAAGATGGATGAGAAGCCATGGTAGAAGATTGATTTGATGGGCCGCCAGATAATGGGAGTGAATGATCATGCAGAGGCCTTACAACCTATGAGATTGGGGGGAGAGGAGAGACCAGAGTTAAGTGACAATCACTACAACACAATGCCGCCATACACGCGTCCATTACACGCGAAAAGTTACGGGCGCGTGTATGGTCGTTTATACTTACAGCAATATCGGGCGCGTGTATACATGCATGTAACAGCACGTGTATAATTGCATGTGAGGGCGCGTGTATTTGCGCGTTAAGTCTGTCATAATACACGCTCTGTTACACGCGACACAGAGCCTAACTACAGAAATCCATTTCTTTTCAAAACAGAAAACCATTAAGTTTTAAAAATGTCATTGTGCATTGCAGTGTTTACAAACCATTACAAAATCCCACTACATGCACTTACAACAACGTAATATATTGAAAAATATATCTTCATATGGTTATTGAAAGACAAAGTATACAATAGAAATGTCATGAATTTGGAACAATACAGTGATGGATTGGTTAGGGTTCGATCTCATCTTCAATAAGATCCATCCTTGCCAAACGATCAACATCAATATCCATTTGATCAATTTGTAAGGCTACGATTAAATTTATTCTACTATCGCTATCTTGCCCATTGATAATGGTACCGATGCCTTGATCATTCTCATCATCATCACCATCATCCTCAATGGAGGGGTCATCCTCATGATCATGAGAAATGGCACGCTCATCCTCATTATCATGATCATCTACATTGGCATGTTCGACATCATCTTCTTTGCGGCTTGCCACATCCTCCATATGCTCCATATCAGTGAATGTATTATACATTACTTTGGAACGTGGTGCAATAGGGATGACATACCACCATTTACTGTCATGCACCATTGGCAGATAGATAACCTGCTCAAATACACATAATTCATTAATTAATTAGCATATCAAAAGTCAAGGGGTGCGCGAGCTTAGATATATATGTACATGAAACACATTTGTAAAAAAATGCATACCTGCTCACATTGTTGTGGCAATACGAGCCTATCTTTCTTTGTTTGCCAAAACTTTGTAGAGTCAATAGTTACATAGCCACTTGCATGGCGTTTTATCGTTGCGTTAGGCCCTTTTTCCACCACGTTCATTTGCCATTTGACATCCAAAACATACACAAAGAAGCGGCGAAAGTCAAGTCTGTATATGTCTTGGATTGTGCCACAATAATCATCAATTTTTCCATTGGCTCCCTCAAAGCTACTAATGACACCGCAATCTTGTGTATTCCTCTTTTCATCTATTCTTTGTGTTCGAAAATGCTTGCCTTCACACCATATAGCATTGAACATAGTGCACTGGACCAAAATATAAGCAATATCTATGTAAGCAATTAATGTGAATAAATATGAAAAGCCAATCACTTACAAAGAATGCAAATTTACATTTGTTCTATGTACCTTTAACATGCATCCTCGTGCATACTCCCATTCTTCCGCCGTGATATGCAGCCCCTCATCTCTCTCTGCTCTCTCCATTTCCTCATGCAACCAATCAACATGAATATCATTCGGAAGTGTTGCTAGATGCTTAGGGTACGCCTTACGAGAGCCATGTTGCCTCCGAAAGAGAGCTCTGTCTGCTTGCCTTTTTGTCTTTGCATCCTCGTATCTTGTAACCCATCTGCTCATCACATCACTATTAAGGATGCAAGTGAAATTAAGATCATCAATCAATGTTCTCTCAATTACTTTGCTCTGTCCTTTTCCTTGAGGCACAATAGACGTCATCCTCAAGTCCTCTTCATTGCTCCATAGTCGCGGCAAAGAGCTATCCACCTGATCAAGAAATTCTGATATATATACAAGAGACTCTTGTATCAACCAACCCTCAGCCATGCTTCCTTCGGGCCTTGCACTTTGCCTCACAAAGTCTTTTAAGGTCTTCATGAAGCGCTCTAGGAAGAACATCCAACGGGCATGCACAGTGCCACATAAAGCAATTTCATCCACTAAATGCACAATGAGATGTAGTTGACTTGTGAGAATGGTTCGCGGAAAAGTCTCCTCTACCATACAAACCACCTCCACTGCCATAACACGCGCATCATCCAATGTGGCTGGATCAATTTCTTTGGAACTAACATATCTGAAAAATAAATGCACAGTACGTTATACCTCATGCACATTCATTTTGCAAGGTATAATGAAGGGTGATCTTACATGGGATTTACATACCTCACAAGCTCGCCCATCTTATAAATACATCTTTTCAAACTCTTGTCTGCACAATGGTCGATGCTAGTAGGTAATATGAACTACGCACATAAGAGCACATGTATATTTGGGTTAGGGCATTACAAAATTTAATTTCAACCTACAATAATTGGAAAACACTTACTTGGAGCATCTTGTGCCAATCGTGGGACTTCAACCCATGTAGTTGCTCAACCCCTCTTTTCTTAGTGGTTGTAAACGCTCCCTTCAACGATCTCATGCATCCAGTGGGAGTACGCAAAGTGGTGATGGCTTGCTTTACCTGCTTCTCCTCCTTCTTTGATATAATCCAGGGAGCAGGCGGAAGACGAACGTGCCCACCCTCCTCTCGTGGCCAAGCTTGACGCATACGTCCTGCGACCTGCAAGTCCTCCCATACGCTAACATTGTCTCTTTTACCAATAACATGTTCCCAAATACTAGATCCCACATTCTTGAAGATGTGCATGGGATCAAGAAGATGGTTGATCTTGAGATGGGTCCAATATGGTAGCCGGAAAAAAATGGAGTACCTACACAAGGGATTGCAGACTGTCATCTTTATTCCAACTTTAGAGACTACACAAAACAAGATTGAAAACAATGGAGATGTACCTGTTCATGCCATCTGGAGGAAGAACATTTGAAGACTCCCAAATACGCTTCCAATCTTTTGCACGAAGTGTCTGTGGATGAATGTTCCTCTTACTAGGAGCATATTTAGGGTGATGTGATGGGAGAAATCGATGATGATTATCGAATATGGTCTTACACAAACCATCAGCATACTCATGTACCAATTAAGGGCCACATATAGGACATGCATGTTTACCCGATGTCCTCAAACCTGTTAAAATAAAAAAAAAGTAAGAATAATAAAGTCAATAGTTATAATTGATATAGCTAGTAGTATTAGAGTCGGGAGGTAGTTAGAATTCTTACCAGAACAATCGCTGTAACCTGGAAAGTCATGCATTGTCCACATCAACACTGCTTTTAAGTCGAAGTGTCGAGAGGAGGGAGGCCTACTAATGTCCACTACCGCAACACCTCTCCATAGTTCCTCCAACTCATCAATCAACGGTTCAAGATAAACATCCATATGCTTGACTTTATGTTTCCCTGGAATCAGAAGGGATAACATAAGATGTCCCTTCTTGATCGCCATTGATGGTGGAAGGTTGTAATTCACCAACACAACCGGCCACACGCTGTATGCGGTGCTCTTGAAACCAAACGGATTCACTCCATCCATACCTAGGCCAAGTCTCAAGTTTCTGGGCTCTGTTTTAAAGCTGGGCCACTCATCTTCAATATGCTTCCAAGCAGGAGTGTCTGCAGGAATTCTCCACATGCCATCATCCGATCGATGCGAGGAATGCCATGACATGAGCTCTGCTATGGATTTGCACTTGAACATGTGTTTGATGCGAGGAATTATAGGAAAGTGTCGCAAGACTTTACGAGGTACATCAAAACTCTTCACATCTGTTCTATACCTTGCTTCACCACAAGTGGGACACTGTCGAGCCTCCTTATGCATCCCACGAAAGAGAATGCAATCATTGACGCATGCATGTATGCGATCATAATCCAATCCTCCAAGAGATGTCACATAGCGCCTCACTTTGTCTCTTGAGGTGGGTAGTCTATTCCCCTTTGGAAGCATGTTTGATAATAGCCTGCATCCAATATCATCAATTAGCCCATAACCCTAAACCCTATACTGTAAACCAAAAACCACTAACTCAAATTTGCAAGTTACAATGCTTACTTCAATAATGCGTCAAGACTTGCATTGCTCCATCCATAAACTGTTTGTATATTGAGCAGTTCAAGTGAAGCACGTAAAATAGAGAATGTGCACCCTTCAAAAACTGGTGTCGATGAAGCGTTGTAGAGATGCTCTTGTTCCATATCATTGTCGTCCACACCTTTGCGATCATCCCTAAAAAGATTCCGCACCATGTCATCAAACACTTCCTCTTCCACAACTTCGTGGGGTGCAGGGCTATTGTCATCTCTTTCCCACTCATCTCCGACAATAGATCCCGAAGCTCCAGCATCATCTCGTCGACGCTTTGCATGCTCTCGCCGTGCGTATGGCACCATGTTAGGGTGTGGTACTGCATCCTGCTTCAATCACAGTATATATATTACAACGCGCTCCATTAATTTGCACACCATGAGTTATTTTAATACTTTCAATTCACATCTTCTCACCTCTAAACCTGTTTGAATCCATTCTCCATACATCGAGATGTGATTCAATGTAATTCAACGCGCTCGTACAATGCACCCTTGACATCGATTACACGTACACTTGATCCTTTGTGCCAGCCACACGTCGCGATCACGATGACGCATTGTCTCATCCTCACCAGAACTGCTTGAAGAGGATGATGACATGCTATGTCCAAAATAACCAATACAGAAGTAGGATCAGTTTTTAGTGAAATCATACACATCCTATGCACAAAACAATGGATACACAAGAACAACCAGTTTTTAAAAAAATTATAAATAGTCTCTGTGTCGCGTGTACAGGCGCGTCTACAATGTATTCTGCTGCGCTTCTACACGCGTGCTTTTCGCGTTTACCTACCGCACGCACCGCTTTCTTTCTTTCAAAAGCCCTCTTTCAAAACACTTCTTCTTCTTCTTTCTGTGTCGCTTTCTTTCTTTCAAAAGCCCTCTTTCAAAACACTTCTTCTTCTTCTTTCTTTGTCGCTACAGTACCTCTGCCTCCAGCTCTTCCAAACCCCCGAACCTGCCTCTTCGAACCAGCCTTCTCCCTCTTGGACTACCCAAAAGAAGCAAAGGGTGCAGACAACACAGAAAGGGAGAGAGAAGCAAGAATCAACGAACTCGCTTTTCAAAGACTTTTCAAAGAGGTTGGTTGTCGTTTGTTTGTTTTGGCAAATCTGTCGCTTTCTTTCTTTCCACCCGTGCTATGTGTACTTGAAAGCGACAGAGGATAGAATTCACACACATTGTATATGTGCTTAACTATTTATTTCTTGACAAACGACATCCGTCAAGATAGAGGAAAGAGAGAAGAAGGAACCCTTGTGTATGTGTTTAGTCATTTCTCCCTTGATGGACAATGTCCGTCAAGATAGAGGAAAGAGTTTTTGTTTTTCATGAATTTCGTCACTAATTCGAAATGAACTTCTTCTTTTGGCTTATGATCTTCTACTAATTCGATGTTTGGTATTGTAAGAGATATGTTTATTTTCTAGAATGGTAGATATATGTTGTAGGTTATATATTGTAGGAGATATATTGAGGAGATATATTGTAGGAGATATGTTTATTTTTTATATGCATGTTTTGCTTGGTTCATTGAGGCGGAATTTCGACGCTTTGCAGATTCTTCATGGATCCAGGCTCTTCCTCCGATCCGTGGGCATATGCCACTTGGATGATGGAGATGATAAACCATTTTGGGCGCCATCCTAATCCAGTGGAGCTGACAGAGTATATGTATGCCCATCCTCCTCCTAGACTCCCAGGTCACACCGTGCCCCCAAGTACACAAGCCTCTCCACTGCCGTCTACGCCTGCAAGTCCGGCGAGACGTACCCCTGCGCATACACGCTCACCGAGGAGACACACCCCTGCACGGACACACTCACGCACACCCTCCTCTGTACCGTCACGTGAGGGCTCACGGCCACCATCACGTGCTCCCTCACAACCACAGTCACGTACACAGTCACGTGCAGCCACCCCTAGTCATGGCTACTCCCGCAGTACAGATGAGAGCCGACGCCGTAGTAGGGAGAGCGGGAGTGGAGGATTATGCGGCGGGTGCTTTGGTGGGGGGGGGGTAGTAGGGCACGCGGTGAGAGAGGGCATGGAGGGAGGCATGTACGAGGAGACAGTGAGGAGTCGGAGGAGGCGAGAGAGGTGGAGGGAGAGATTTTCTACGATGTTACGGATAGGGGCGGGGTAGTCATGGATGCGAGAGGGAAAGAGGTGATGGAGTATATGCGGGGGGTAGTTTCAAACATGTATAGAAACTGTTTTGTAAAATTTAAAGATCAGGATAGCCGGTTAGTTAGGGAGGTCCTAGATAGTGTACATAGTCGGTACCCCAATCCCCCACGAGCGACATTCTCGGATGTATGGGGAAGGACGCGAATAAGGGAGATCTTAAGTAATAAAAGATCTCACCTTAAGAAACTCGCGTACGATGATGGGGTGAATGTAGCTGCGGGTGGCTATCCTTGTGAGAAACCTGCCACTGCCCATAAACGCGAGTGGAAGGAGGCAAAGAAGCGCGCAGAGGGAGGCGTGAAGAGCAGGCAGCATGTGGAGGCACGACGGATCCAGATGGAGACCATTGGATCGTCGCATTTCGGATCTGGCGGCGTCGAGTCGTGGGAGGCAGAGTTCGTAAGTAACTTGCCTCTTTATTTGATTGTTTGCCAAATTCATTGATTCTATGATTGTTTTAATCTTACAAACTATCTTGATTATGTTATAGCGACGGGTTATGGGGAGAGGGCCCACAGCCCACGAGACTGGGTATGCTCGCCGCAATAGCAGACGTGACACGTGGGCCATCTTCAGAAACGAGGGACGTATTACGGATGCGCAGTTTGACGCGGCCATGAGACCATATGGTCGACAGGTACTTGAAAACTCTAAATGAATGATTTCGATTTATTTAATTGCATATATATGTATACTTACATACGGTATATTTCTTGAACAGGCACAAGCTGCTGATGCTCCTGCCCCTGATGATCCAGCCGCCACTGCTGATGTTCGTGCCACTGCTCCTGGTGGAGGCGAGCACCACTCATCGGAATATACCGATGCGAGCTCCTCTGATCATGGAGAGAGCACAGGGTCCTCATCATCCTCTGATTAGCTTTCAGAATACTGTAGGATGTGGTTGTACGAAATTTTTTTGTAACTGAAGCCATGGGCTTTTTTGCACCTAGCTCCCTATTTGACTTTGTATATTTGTTCCTAATTAAAGCCATGGGCTATTTTGACATATGGACTCCCTTGTACACAAATGTATCATGTATTGACAATGTATTGAATCGTGAGTCTTGAGTCGTGTATTAAGTTTTAGATAGTAATATTGAATCGTGTATTCATAGAGAGTGAGTCTTGAAATCTAAATCGCTCTTTTTTTATGGTGCAATGCACCAAAAAAAAAATCCAGAGAGTGCCTTTGGGTGGCTGGATGCTGGAACAGCATCCAGGCACCCAAAAGCACTCTCTGGATTTTTTTTTTCCCTCTGCGATCGCGTGTATAAGCGCGTGTCATCTGTCAAAATCGCGTATATTTGCGCGGATAGTCTGTTAGATTCGCGTGTAAATTTGCAGCAAAACTGCGCAGAACGCGTGTATGGGGTCGTGTATTCGCGCGACTGGCTGTCACTGTACACGCGCTTTTACACGCATGTCTCTGGCCGCGATGATACACGCGCTATTACACGGGCCCGACACTTTTTTTCCCAAGTCATTTTGTGCGGCTAGGAGCGCGGGTATGAGCCCGATCCCTTGTAGTGAATGAGATGATGAGATAATATCATGATCTCTACAAGTGCTATAGCCAGGATGATTGCAAGAAGCTAAGGAGAAGTGATGATGAGTGAGTTGATTGTGTATGGCACTATCAACTAACTGCTCTAACTTTGTGTATGAAGTAGACCAAAAAACGACTCCTCCACTACATAAGAATTTTTTTTGACGTGGAATTGTAGTCCATAGTAGCTATCAAGCACTACATCTCCTTGCTTGTATAGCCTTACACATTATCAATAAAGTGTAGAAGCTACTTTTTGTGACAAATAAAAAAATCAATATGGACCATTCTTCCTCGAATTCTCCTTGACTCTCTTCATTTTCCCCTCTCTTCCTCTCTTTCAAGATTGAGAGACATATCTCAATCATCACTTCCCTTACCTAGGCACTCAATGTAAGTAGGCAATTACATAGAAGTATCATTTTTCCATGGTGCACATGTAACAATGGTGGAGAGTTCCAACAAGAAATCATTGATTGAGCAATTATAGACTTGAAGTTGGAAGTGAGTAAAGCATTTTCCAAACAATTGATCTCATGCACAATTTGTGTGAGGCTTTCATTAAAGACAATTGACTATGTAGTTTGAAGTCTCATGATTGGCACAAGATGTACTAAGTATATATTTAAGTATAAATTTGAAATTAACTACATTCATGACTAGCACTTCAAAGTTGTCTTATTTCTCTTGTTCTGGTAATTTTGCGATCATATAGTTGCTAACCCTAGAGGCCCAAGCAATCATATACAAATTTTGCTAGCTTGTACAATGGATATCACTAAAGGAAATCCATAAATGCCCCATAGTTACTATGGTCAATTGAAGTGGTGGTGTGATTAGAGAAGTATTTTCCCACCTCCATCACCATTCAAATGCATCTTCTACTAGTACATATTATGGATGAAGTATCCATAGTAGGCACGGTACACAACATATTGATGTTCTTCCTTGAATGCTTCATGAAGACAATGAGAGGATTTGTGTGACAAAAGGCAAGGAATCCTTAGGGTTCAACCACTTAGGATTTGGTGCATCACTCTTGATTACCTTGCATGCATTTGATAATCTATGTGACATATAGTTATGCATACAGATCATCATCCATCCAATGGATAATTGATTAGTCAGTGCATGTACTACAAACTCCTCATGTAAGGATACTATTACATAGTTCTTTCTCCCCTTCAATATATTTTTCCAATGATCTAAAACATTGAGTCTAAAAACTTGCTGGCAAAACTCTCTCATGCATGCGAGCACCCTCCTCCCCTCATCATTCATGAGTATGGCACTATTTTTCTCATCTACTAATAAGTATCTATACCTTGGTGAGATGCATCTAAGGTATACCCTCTCCCACCTGTGTCTACACTCTTGGGAATAACCAAGAGACTCCTATATGTCTGGCATACCTATACGGGTGGCACCTCTTAGAATAGCACCCATACGAGTGCCACTTGCTCAGAGCAGATGACTGAGAAAAACTTAACATTAAGGGAGTGGATATGCATATAAGTATAACAAACTATGGTGGTGATAAGTGTCCACTCAATCAACAGAATGTAAACATTACATTAGTATCTCCATAGCATGTACTTGAGCCATCTCTCTAGAATCGATAGGGAAGTAAAAAGTAGCAACCTGCCATCTATATCTTTACAATAGTAGCCCTCCAAACCACCCCTAGAATGAGGAGGAGAGGAAGTTTGTAACTCCCTTAGGCATCCACCACAAAAACCACCTCTAATGGTCTAGTGAGGCATCCTTAAGCCTCCATCCATGGCCAATCTAGAGCATTGACTTTGCCTACTAGAGATTGGTGTGCCATAGCATGCTAAGTTAGAACACTCAGACATCAATCTAGACAATTTCTAGTTTGTTATTTTCCTAAATCATACCATCTAATTTGGAGACATATACATGAAGATCAATGGTTGATCTATTAATGGCTCCAATACGAGAACTCATAAAAACTAAGAACTCCTTGTGGATAATCTTTTACTCATATTAGCTTTGGGCATTTATTCGTAGTCATCCAAAGAAACCTTCTCCCAAATCATGGCCCTCCATCAAGAATGCAATATGCCCTTGATAAACCATGTTCTTCATGATGGCAATCTTTAGAAGTACAACTTTGATCCACACAATGGACATGCATAGTAACTTGAGGTGACTGAGCCTATCACAACATGTATATCTAGTCAACGCAAACATAAATCTACGATGTTAGATACCATCAATGAGAATGAAATCTCTTTTACCTAAGTACACCCTAAAACTTAGAAAGTCATATATGGTCCACATAAGAATGACTCATATATTAATAGACTACCTCTCAATATCCTTGCTTATATTTTCTACATTAATCCCCTTCTATCCACAACATCTTAAGCTCATTAACTAATGGATGAAGATAGACATCCATATTCACACATATTCATTGATACATGCATGAATAGTGTCATTATCCATATCTAACTTTCACAACACTTGCCACACACCATCATGAGACTCAAACATCATGTTTCCAAATGGCAATATGTGACATTTTAGTAGCTTTAAATAAACCCAACACTTTGAAGAAATAAAAAATCTTTATTGTTTGCACAAAAAAATAAATTATTATAATATGTATTGGAACAACTTGATCATACTTACATCGCTCCATCCATACTTTGCTTGTATAGTCAAGAGTGCAAGGAGCATCTTTAAGAAAGATACCTAACACCCATCATAATGGTATGGATGCCTACTCTCTCAATAAATCAGATGGCTTAGCATCCATGGGTAATAATGCATCGATCATCACCTCCATATCAAGCTCCAAGATTTGAGGAAGGTGTGGAAGGTCCCCATTAGCTTTTGCTATTGAGTGTGTACTAGACGAAGTTTCCACATGTAAGTTTATCAGCTTGGGTACTTCTTCCATTGCATGCTCACTAACTGTTCTTATCGGCTGTAATAGATGCATTGCTTGGAATGGACTACGTCTCTATGAATATTTTTTATACATATTTAATATTATTGAAAGTAATTTCAATCAAAGTTTGATTGCAAAGCATGATTGATGTACACTTTTCTCATTGTTAACTCAAAGTCCAAGACCTCTTGTGATCAACGATTTTCACTTAAAACTCACCAAAGCATTGCACATGGTCTATAGGCAAGAAACATTCTATCAAAGTGCAAGCTTGAAACCAAGGGTAAGGACATGGCACATGTAAATTGAGGCATGGCTTTCAATCTTTAACGTCAAGGCTCTCATTGTTGTCCATTTCTTCTACGTTGCAAGCAATGCATTTCTCTCTCTTAGCTCATTGGTCCCTCTCCTCCCTCCCTCTCTATTTCTCTTTACTTGTGTCTTTGCATCTCGCTCTCTATCTCCCTCTCTTTCTTGATCTGTCTATCCCTTTCCCTCTCTATTTTCCTCTCCCTATATCTCTCTCATTCTCTATCCCTCCCTCTCTTCCTCTCTATTTCACTCCCCCTATTTCCATATCTTTCTCCCTCCCTCACTGTCTCCTTCTACCTCTCCATCCCTCTATCCCTTTCCCTCTCTCTCTACTTTTTCCTCTCTATCCCTCCTCTCTCTCTCTCTATTGCACTCTCCCTTTTATCTCTCTCTCTCTATTTTTATCTCTCCTTCCCTAGCCTCTCTCTATTTCTCTCTCCCAATATTTCTCTCTCTCTCCCCTCCCCTCCCCTCCCCTCCCTCCCCCTACTCTCTCTCTTTCTCTCCTGTTTATTTCTATCTCTCACTCTCTTTCTCTTTTTTCCTTGTCTCCATTTTCTTTCTCTCTCTCTCCCTCTTTCTCTCTCTATTTATTTTTATCTCTCCCTCCCTATCATCTCTCTATTTCTCTCTTCCTCCCTTTATTGTTCTTTTTTCTTTCCTTGTTTCTATTTTCTTTATTTCTCTCTCTCCCCCTCTCCCTTTATCTCTCCCTCTTTCTCTCTGTATTTTTTTTATCTCTCCCTCCCCAACATCTCTCTATTCCTCTCTCTTCCCCTCCCTCTATCTATTTTCCTCTCTCTCTCTCTCTCTCTCTCTCTCTCTCTCTCTCTCTCTCTCTCTCTCTCTCTCTCTCTCTCTCTCTCTCTCTCTCTCTCTCCCTCAATCCCTTTGTTTATTTATCTCTCCTTTCCTCTCTATATTTTCCCTCCATTTCTTTTATTTCTCCCTCGCTCTACTTTTCTATCTCCTTCCCTCCTATTTATCGTCATCCCTTCCTCTCTTTCATTTTTTTCCTTTACTCCCTTTATTTTCTTTGCTTATCTCTCTCCCCCTCTCCCTATATTTTTTTTCTCTCCCTATTTTTCTCTCATTTTCTTTTTTTTCCTCCCTCCCTTTCTCACACACACACACACACACACACTCTCTCTCTCTCTCTCTCTCTCTCTCTCTCTATTTTTTCTTCTTTTATTTATTTCTCACTCTTTCTCTCCCTCCCTCTTTCTATTCGTCTCTCCATTATTCTCTCTCTCCCTTTTTTTCTCTAAATTTTTTACTTTCTTTATCCCTCTCTCTCCCTCCCTCCTCTTTATATCTACCACTCCTCTGTCTCTTCTTTTCTTCTCTCTAATTTCTTTACTTCTCTCTCTCTCTCTCTCTACCCCTCTATATGTTTTTCTTTCTCCTCTCTCTCTCTCGCTCTCTAATTTTCCCTCCTTTTCTTTATTTCTCTCTCCTTTTCCTTCCCTCTCTCTATTTATTTGTCTCTCTCCCTCTCTCTCACACACTATCTCCCTCTCTCCCTCCCTCTATTTCTCTCTCTTTTGCCCTCTTCCTCTCCCTCTCCCTCTCCCTCTCCCTCCCTCTATACATCTTCCATAAATAAAAAGAAAGAGTGAAGAAAATGATGACACTCAAAAGAATCATAAAAACAAGGCACAAAAGAATCCAAGCATGCATCATATTTTTATTTTTTTTCAAGAGAATAATACTACATTGTTACAAAATCATCAAAAAGAGATAGAGATATGAGGGGCCACATCCACATCCACATCCACATCCATAATAAATAAATAGTATACACAAAAGTGTTAGGTGCATACATTTGTGAAGGGTAGGAATGCTCAAAATTAAAGGCCAAAGGTCTTATAAGATCAAATGTATTAAAGTTTCAAAGAAATAATAAAATACGAAGGGGTGTGCTTTTTGGGGAAGAGATGGGATGGAGTGCACGATTGGTTATGTGCCTCTTTCCCTCCCTCTCTCTTGTCCAATGGCATATTCTCCTTTTGGTGTGCAAATTTGTTCTCTCTCCTCTCTCCTTTGTCTTTTGTACAGAAGTTTCTCTTTTCCCTTTTTTTCTTTCATAATGGTTGAAGCTATGGATAGAGATGATGAAGATGACGAATTGGTTCATTATTATTAAAAAAAGATTTATGGTTTCTTTTCAGTTTTGAGATTAATGGTAGAGCCATACACATAGATTTTGTGTGCTTTGTCCCTGGTTTTGTGGTTGATTATGTTCGTGGGAGGGTTGCTGTCATTTTTGTGTGCAGCCGGGAAATAAGATGATCTCAACAATTACAATTGCAGAGAGATTCTATGATCTTCTATGCTACAAACCCTCAAAGAAGATATCCTTCATAATCTCGCCTCCATCAATAATGGAGTCCCTTTCGCATCCCCTATTTTCATGTCCCTTAACAAAGGATAGTAGCATGAAGAAGAAGATGGCAAGGTGTTTCAGAGTAGGAAGATCAAAGACAACCAGAAAGAAGAAGAAGAAGAAGAAGAAGAAGAAGAAGAAAATTCTCCCCTCCGTCGACACCCTACATCATTTTCTACCACACTACAAAGTTGGTCATGCGTAGATCACGATCGCCAAAGCAGGAGGGTGAAGGAGCAGTAGGCGGAGGAGGAGGAGGAGGAAAGGGAGAAAAAATTGTAGATCACGGGCCTTCCCTCACCATCAAGCATGGGGCCGTCTTCATCTTTGGGCTTGCCTACCTCTCGCCCTATCTTTACATGTTCTTTAGATTGACTAATAAGTAAAGACAAGAAACAACAATACAGGAATGGAGAAGAAGAGAAGAAAGGGGGACTTCTCTGTGGTAGTGATAGGGTCGGGGCTCATCGGCTCTGTAGCTTGTCACCATCTCTCCATCCACCTGGGCTCCTCTATCTAAGGGTTGGGACAATCAGATCACGATCACGATTAGGATCATGATATTTCGTAGCAGGTCAAGCCATTCTCCTCCAACTTCGACCAATAGGCTTGCCTCACTTGCATCGTCAATCCAAACCCTAGATCCAAACCCTGTCTAGTCACTAGTCACTGCCCGCTCCATTGCCCACCATGCTGATCTACAGAAGCAATCCAACATCACCTTCCATCACCCCATTGGGTCCCTCAGCGTCTTTCACATCCTCGACTGGCCCGGAAACACCCTCTGGCAAGCCTTGTGCACATGCCAAAAGCACGATGTTATCGCTGAGCTCTTTGAAGACTATTGACAGAGCCCTCTAGAGATGAATTTCCCCTATCTCCATTTCAAAGATGGTGATTCTGCCATCATGGAGGATGGTGGGGCAGGCTACATCGATCCGTGTGCACTCATCCATGAGTATTTGACATATGCAGAGCGTAATGGCGTGTGTATTTTCCGTGAGACAGTATCAAGAATCATCCCATCATGCAACAAGGGGTTGAGATATGAACAACAACATGTAAAACCTACCGTGCATCCATGGTCCTGGTTTGTGCAGGTTCATATTCAAGCTTCTTGCTACTAGAGAAGGACCTTGACCCATGGACCGAGGCAGTCTTGAACGTTCTGGCTGAGAGCTCCGATGGCAGAGACAGAAGAAGAGAGTTTGCAAGAGATTACAAAGGGAGATGGTTTGAGTGTAGGTCTTACAAGCCATGGCTTCTACCATAATCCATTCAAAAGCAAATGAAGGTGGTGGAAGTTTTGAGTGTACAAAAGAAGTGTGACACAATTCCAATGGCACAGTTGGAGCACGAGAGGACACACGGCATAGGCAAAAGCTAGGATTGTTGAAAAGAACAATGAGAAGAGGAAGCAAGAAAGTGAACATACAGGAGAAGATGGATCCAAAAAACCCTTTGGACCACAGGATCAGGGTGTTTCGTGCCCTCTCCTCTTCGAAAGTCTCCTCTCAAATTGCCTCCATAGCCCCTCCTACTTCCTTCCCTTTCATCCATACTCCAATTTCTTTTTGGACCCCCATCTCCTTCTCCATGGCATCTTCCTTCCCTCTCCATATCTCCCTCTCAGTCCACCCCTTCTATCTTCCCCTTAATGAGAATGGATAAGTCTTAAAAGCACAACTTAAGTTTAATAATTTAAACAAAAAAAAATCATAGAAATTTTAATGTTTAAAGGTAAAAGCATTATTCCCATGCTTCATTCCTCCATCCGTTGCTTCTTTATTATGCCTCCTTCCCTCTAGGCGTATCACCCCCTAATCTCATTCTCCTCTACCAATCTCATTTCCCTCCCTTTATCTCATCTCATATGGGAACAGACTTAAAAAATGATAGATAAGTTTTTTTAAAATAAATAGAATTTAAAATAATATTTTTATAACATCACAATTAAGATAAAGATAAAT
Source organism: Lygodium microphyllum (assembly GCF_053477565.2). Taxonomy (NCBI): domain Eukaryota; kingdom Viridiplantae; phylum Streptophyta; class Polypodiopsida; order Schizaeales; family Lygodiaceae; genus Lygodium; species Lygodium microphyllum. The sequence continues at coordinate 24,405,364 of NC_141158.1, read as the reverse complement.
ACATTTAAAGAAGACCAAAAATATTAAACACATACAATAAAAATGGTTCTTCATATGGCTCTACTCTCTTTATCCACATATCTCTCTCATTAACCTCACCTACCCATTAAAAGTTCCCATCCACCTCCTTCTCAACACCATGGATTGCCCATGTGGACCCCTGTTTTGATCCCCCCTTCTTTACAGTAACATAGAAATTCAATCCTACTTTGATCTAATAGAGAATGAAATTGGAGCAATGAAATGAAAGGCAATAGGCTTAAGAGAGTACCTTCATGATCACTAACTCATTGATCTTACAACTACTTTCTTTTAGATTTCAAGAGGGAAAAAAAGCAGTTAAAGGATTAGAGCAATAAATTTGTGCTATGATCCAATCTTGATAAACTTTCAAGCATAGTGCAAACAAGAGACCATTTAGGTTACTAATTTGGTTAAAGGATCCATTCTAACAAAGAAATGCCTCTAGATTTTAAGAAGAAATCAATTATTTGATCTCTTAAAGCAATTAGATAAGTGCATAGCCACTAATAGATTGTCTATCACAAGAATGACCTACCCAAAGTGCATTAGTGTATCCCATGAGCTTCAAGTTCTTATCTTTCTCATAAAGGAGTCCATAGTCTATTGTTGCCTTGACATCACATACAGTTCTTCTCAATGCATCCAAATGGGGTTTCCTAGACTTCTGCATAAACTAATTGCTAAGCCCAACTGAGTAGCTAAGATCACGCCAAATGATAGTCAAATTGGTGAGACTCTCCACCATCTTCCTTTATATGGTACCATCTATAATTTCAGCTCTATTACCCACATTCAACTTGGTATTGTAATCCAATGGAGTATCGAATGGTTTACAATCTCCCGTGCCATACTTCTTCAACATTTCCAATGCAAACTATCTTTGCATTAGCCAAAGTTCACTAGTTGAATTTACCACTTCAATGCCTAAAAGAATTTCAGCCCACCTAAATCTTTCATGTCAAACTTAGTTTTCAGCATTGACATTGCATCCTCCTGTATTCCAATCGCATCATCACCTATAACAATGAGGTCATCTATAAAGATGACTAGCACCACAAGACCTGCATCTATCTTTTTGGTAAAGAGACTATGATTAGCCTTGCCAATTGCAAAGTCAAGTCTTTGCAAGTAACTACTAGTGAGTGCATGATAGCCTCTTGGAGCTTGTTTCAACCCATAAAGAGATTTTTTTTTGTTGGACATAGAATTTAAATATTGAGGGTGTATATATCCTTCAGGTTGATCCATAAACACTTCTTCTTCCAAGTCACTATTGAGAAACACATTACTTTTTTCCCCTCATTGACATATAGTTGTCAGTGGATGATGATGTTATATAACTGTGTCTCGAGAGGTTCACTATATATATATCCTCTATATAATGTGCGTTCATGGCCTATTTATAAATATCCTAATCTGTGAACTTTTCTTGAATAAAACACAACCCTTTTCTATTCAATCCATAAATAAACCCTTTATATGACACACTTCTGTATGTAAAAAATGTATAAAAATGGTGTTTTAAAAACCCCTTATTTTGAACTCACGTTATATATACATATATTTATGAGTGACCCCCCCCGAGAACTGTGTAAGCTACCAATCCAAGGAGATACACTAGGAGATACATCACTTGTAGGCTCAAACATAGTAGTACTTTGCTGTAGAGTGGTAGGATACATGATCTCAAGGCATATCAATAGGAACATTAGTAGACATTGATGCATACCAAAAGAAATTTCATCAAAGATAATATCTATGCTAATGACTCTTTCATGTGTGGATGGATCAAAGCATTTGTAGGCCTTGTATTCTTGCGCATAACCAATGAACACACATTTTTGTACCTTAGGATGAAAATTTCTCCTCTTCTCATCTAGGATATGTACATAGGCAATGAAACAAAAAACTTTCAAGTGGGTGATGTGGCTTATGCCCATACAACTTCTAGTAGGATGTCATGTCATGAATGCTTGCAGTTAAAGTTTGATTTAGTACATACATTGTTGTCATAACAACTTCAGCCTAGTAGTACAATGGCATGTTCTTCTCATTAAGCATTACACGCGTAGTCTCCATAAGAACCCTATTCTTTCTTTCAACCACTCCATTTTTCTATAGAGTATAACTCCATATGAGCAGCCTGCAAATGCCATTCTTTGCTAAGTATCTATTAAACTCATTAGATACATATTCATCACCATTGTCAAATCTCAAACATGAGATAGAGCAATCAAATTCCTTTTCAATTTGTCGCTTAAAGTCCTTAAAAATTGCAAATCCATCATCTTTATACTTTAGGATATACACCCATGTATACTTGCTAAAATCATCTATAAATGTCATATAATACTTGGATCCTTCTCATGGATTTCTCTAGATGTGCATCTCTACATCATGTTCATTCAAGGCCTATTTATAAATATCCTTATTTGTGATTTTTCCTTGAATAAAACATAATCCTGTTCTATTCAATATGTAAATGACCCCTTTATATTACACCATTCTATATATAGAAGACATAAAAAATAGTATTTTGAAAATGCCTTATTTTGAACACGTGATGCACATGTATATTCATAAGTGATCTCCCCAAGGGATCCTCCAAGACATGCATTATCACAGACTAGTCCCCATATATTAGAGTGTATCAAATGCATTGGCGTAGAGATATTCCATACATGTTTCACAAATGGAAACCAAGATTGCTTGCCGAACTGACATTTATCATAGATATGACCTAAGTCGTTGTATGCAAACTTTGGCAAGCATGTAACCATGTACTTTCTTTGCATAGTTTGTAGCCTTTGAATATTCACATGATCAATCCTCTTGTGCCAAATTTCAAGGTCTCTAACAGTGCCTTGACCATGTGCAAACATGGTTGATTTTAGCTAGCATAATGAAACATCTAGTGTAGACATCGGATCATGTCTTTTCCCTCAAGAAATCAGCTTACAATCATTGCCAAATTCCTCTATAAAACACCATGCTTATTAAAGCGAGTGTGCAAGTTTTGATCTATCATCTAGCCAACTGGCAATAGATTCTTCATAATAAAGGGAACATGTAATACATCATGGAGACTTTTCTTTTGACCATCATGAATTATCAAGGGAACTACACCCTTATGCTCAATACTATGCTTATCTAGAACCATGTTGGTAAACTATTCGCCATATGTTGTCATATGATTGGATACCCCATACATTAGGGCCAAAAACGCTTCAAAAATGGCACTTGTAAGAAAGTGATAAAGTTGCTAATTAGTTGAGGTTTAGGAAGAATAAAACCTCTAAATTTGGTTGTCTAGATGTAATTAATGAGAGAATATTTGGCTCATTGAAGAGGCCGGCCATTAATTGCCCTCATCTTTTAATCCAGGTCAGGGGTCACCTTTTCGGCTGTTTATTGTCTTGGAACTCGAGAGATTTTGTATTTTCGAGATTTTCGTACGAACTTCGCATTTGTTTGCTCCCGCGTTTTCTTTCTATACACTATTCTCTTTTACCATTCCTTTTGTTACACTTGCTTCCTACCACTGTGAGATTCTTGCTCGGTTCATTTGCTAGAATGTCTAGCAATACTACTTCAAATAACACAGGCGCAAGCACACGTAAATACAAGCTATCTATTCAGCTAGATCCGACTTACAAATCTTGGAGAAGTATACATCATCGAGTATTGATAGATGAGATTGAAGCCAACAGGTTGCGAACACAAGGAATGAAGCATATAGATTTGTGGGTGGATGGAAATATCTATCCCAGGGATCCTTCTACAGGTAAACCACCTCCTTTTTTGAATGTCCATGACTATATAAGATATGCTAGAGAAGGTTACAATGGAATGCTTGGCTACTTTATGAGGTTATACTCTGCATCTTACACATATATAGCTCAAGTGCACGAAATGAAAAAAGCACTAGAAACTACACAAACAAATATTTTAGAGTTGACAAGTCAGATTGATATTTTGAAAAATGTTAACAACTCATTGCAGGATAATCTAACACGCTTGAGAGAAACTCCAGTAGGATTTAGACAGAGGAAGAGACCTTTAAAAAATATAACCAGCTTGTGTGAGAGAGCAAAGAAAAGGAGACCAAATCTTACAAAGAAATATGTCTCTAACATACCAGGCATAAATATCCAAGAGAATGAGGAAAGAATCAAACTTTTGAAGGAAACCATGAATAACAAAGACATTTTGAGGATTCTTAAGTCACCAGAAAATGTGGATTTGAGAGGTCCAACTCTGAGAGAGTTAGTGAAGGTTTTAAAAGGCACAGTGAAAGCAAATGAAATCGTAGAGACATGTGATATTGTGGGTATAAGTCGAAAAGGTTATCGTGCTATCTCTGGATTACGGTTTAAAAATCTTAAACGCAATAGGGTAACTACATTTGGATTGCCCCGAGCCCTTGTAGTTTCGACTGCAAGAATTTCCATGAATCGCAAGATTCAACATGTTTTTGGACATTACATTCACATCGAAAGGTCTATGTCCTATGAAAAACAAAAAAAACAGGCAATTTTTTATTACAATGAGTTTAACAATATATGGGTTGATCTAAAAAAGGTGCAAATTGCAATGGTTCACATGTATAAAATCATACTAGAAGAAAGTTATGGTGTTTTAAAGTTTGCCTTGAAGTTGGATGAAGCACAGATTCAAAAGGGACAGAAGATGGAAAGAATTAGCATTTGCCTCATGAACATGCCATTGGACCATGGCAATGGCGAGGGCAAAGCTCCATTGCATAAGATCCAATCCGAGATGGAGATTTGGTGGATTGGTGCAGCCCAGGTACCAATTGAAAATCATCAAACATTGAAATGGTTGTTCAACCATACAGGTATTCCAAATATCATTAAGTCTCAAAGTGAAGGCGAAATGTTGGTAGTTGATGGGGTTGGTAAATTTAATGTGGAATGGCATATGAGTGCTGATTTGAAAACTATCAAATGTATGCTTGGAATATGTAATGGTGCAAATGCAAAATATCCTTGCATTTATTGCATGGAAAGTATTGGATCCAAAGATTGGAGTAGTTTGTGACCAGTAAGAAGAGCCCCAAATAGAGACTCTATAGATTTGAGTAAATTTAAAAACATAGAAGACATCTGGGATCCCATTCTTTCCATCTCTCTTAAGAATGTTCATATTTGTACTTTGCATGCAGAGATTAGAATAATCGATAAGCTTCTCAGGTTGCATCTTGACTATGCATATTCCATTAAGCCATTATCTTTATCAGATGAGTGTATTGATAAATGCGAGGCATTGCTATCGAAAATGGGATTTCATGGGGGCCAAGTTCACTTGAGAAAGGATCCAATACTTTCACGAAAAACAAGAGATATCTTGGCCGATGTCTCTATGGGAGGCTCAAAAGCTAGACGATTCTTAGGAAACCATTCAGGAAGGCAGGTGAATGCAGCTTGGGAGTGTTGGAGAGAGTTATGTGAGATCACAACAAATGTTGCAAGCACGCCGAGGCTTGCGTTTCTTAGAATGGAGGTCTGGATACACCTTGATGTTTTTCTGAAACTCCTCAGGCAACATAAGACAACATATACATATGCGGAAGAGTTTAAAAGATCAATCACAAAGCTTGTTCAGGCGATAAAAGAGGCATGGGGAGAAAAAGATATCACTTTTTATCTGGCAAAGTAATAATTATTTAATATGGGCTTATTTTGATAGGTTTTTCAATTGGTATAAAATTTGTGTTACTTTGTATTGCAGCATATTCTTCATATTCATGGACCTTTCTTTGTGGAGGAGCATGGCCCCTTAGCAACTTATAGCAACCAAGGCATGGAAAAATTCCACTATCAAGCACGCACAAGTTATTTTCGAAGCACAAGGCATGGAGGAGGAGTTACAAAAAGCAATGCTTTGGAGGAGCTATTCAACTAGTTTTTTCGACGACAACTTCAAAGAATGCAAATAAAAGACGACAATGACACATGAGCAATCGCACTTCTATATATAAGAAATAATATATACAAAGCTAGTTTTCCAAAACTCTCACATTCTCTTCCTCCTCAGGAATCTTTCCTCTATATCGTAGAAATTTTTTTCTCTTGTAGCCAGCTATAGATTTTACATTAGTTCGGTCTGCAGCTAAGGCGTAGGATGAAAATGCCAAAAAGTATCCTGCTCTAGAAGCAGAGTAACCTGGACCGTAGCCAAAAATCCTAATTACTGCAGTCTTTTCCAAAAACATTACTTTGTGGGCATTATATTGTAATCCTGAGAAACCTAGAAGCCTTGTAATAGCTTTAATACAAAGTATCGGCCATGCTGCATCCTCTGAGAAACTACTATGAAGTACAAAAAAGGAATCGGGGTCAATCCTAGCCAAGTAGTGGCCGAGTGCAATGTCTTTGGTGGTGTTACTAGCAGCTCTCGATCCTTTGCCACGCCCCAAGAAGTTATCTGTATCAGCAATCTCCAACTGCAAATAAAACCCATACTGAATGAGCATGAAATGTAAACCTACCAATGTGTAAACGCAAATTCAAAATTATCTTACCACTTGATTTTCATCGTACTCCAATTTAAATGGATTCCATAAATTAATTGATGATGCTGTCTCATTGGTGTTAGTCAATTCTTTAACATATTCAAGCTCCTCTCTTCCAAAATTGGAAATCCCGAGTTTGCTTTGAATGCGATCGAAGTCCTCATCAGTAATACTCAACTCTTTCTCAGCTTCTTTGGCCTTCTCAAAACAAAGAGAGAGGGCCTCACCAGCATCAATAATCTTATCATCTAGAGTTTCTTTATCAAGTTTCAGAATCTCTTCCTTTGATTCATTTTCTGTGTCAATTATCCCATTTGCAGCATCAGAAGCCTCTGCAATAATTGCAAGACAATAATCTTCCCTGAGATTAAAAAGTTTTTGAATATCTGATAGTAAAATGTACTCCTTGTCCTTGAAAGGTATACATGGTAGGGAAGGAACGAAATGGTGAGAACTCTCATCAGGTTGAGGGTTTGTATCTCCTTGGCTCTCCTCAATGATAGTCTCAGCTTTCAAGTGAGCAACATCCAAATTCTCAGCAATAGAAGCCTCAAAATCTGTATCTACAACCTCCTCTGTTTCCTTTTCATCTACCAGATCATCTAACATGCAAAAGCTGGCAGACTTTGCTCCTTCCAACTGTTGCTCCTCAGCTTTCACAGGGTATTTGACAAGGCTGAAAACAATAAAAGCAGCAGATTTTCTCATCATCTTGCAGTTTTTGGAATGAGTGCAGCAAAATATGTCTCTTGAATAAAACCTCTCCAGAGAGTGGGCCCTGCACTTTTTAGTAAATACTGACTTCTCATTTCCTGTTGACCCAATGGGAACATGGACATATTCAATTGTGCCAACTTCAACAGAAGGACTTGCAAGATTTTCAAACTCCAAAAAGTCCACCACAATATATTTTTCACAAGATTTCAGAACTTTGTCAAGTTCCCAATCAGGATTAAACACATTTTTCACAAATCCATAGAATGAGAGATCCATTCCATTCTGAAGCATAAAATCAAGTAGCCTCTCTGATGGAGTGATATTAGTGAGCTCTGATACTCCTTGACCTCTCACTACCGACGTTCGCTTCCCTGGAGATGTACTTGGCCTTCTCACACTGGTGGTAGAGGATGGAGTGGAAAAAGAATCACATGTTGATGCCCTTGAGCCTTTTGAAAGCCTTCTTCTTTTACCAGTTCCTGGAGAAACCTTGGATCCTAGGAATTCTATGGGTTCAGACATGTTTACAACTTCTGCCGATACGGCGCGATAAGAGAGAAACGAATCAGACGGATAGGCCCCCTCGCACCGTATCGGTGATTCCAGTAAGAAGCGCGAACGCCACAACGGTGGTCACACGAGCTTGGGCAGAATGAGCTTGACAGGAGAGCTGAAAGAAGACTCTGCAGAACCTCCAAAACGATGCGGAGAGAGAAAAGTGAAGAAGGCAAACAGTCGCCCTCGCGCCGTATTAGCAATACAAACAGAGCTCCCGAAAAACCGAAAAAAAACATACGGATAAGGAACACACCCTTATGTAGGCGCGGAATTATGCCACCTGGCAGTATCCGTTGGTTTCCGACATGTGGCAGTAGCCGTTGGCCAACACATGGCCGATAACCACGTGGCAAAGAAGTGGACCGGTCGTTACTTGACACGTAGCACACGGACCATAAATGCAGATACGTGGCACAATCAACGTCGGACACGTGTCCGACACGTATCATGATTGACGTGGGTATATAAGTGGTGATTTTTCCTACGTGTACACTTTTCATTTCTCGAGCTCTTCCCACCTTGCTTACCGATACGGTGCGATTCAAGGCTTGCTTCTTCTCCGTTTCTTAACTCTCGTGTTGTATCGGTTCTTTATTCGCTAGTAAAAAAGAGGTGTGCCGATACGGAGTGAGGGTGTCCGAACGCTGTTCTCGTTTCCTCCATATCGCGCCGTATCAGCAGTTTGGTCTCACCAATACGGACCAAGTCTATTGACATTCCGCTTTTGTCACTGCCAATACGAAGCGAGGGCATCCATATGCTGTGTTCATTTGCTCCATATCGCGCCGTATCAGCGGTTCGGTCTCACCCTTGTGGCATTGCCAATACGGAGCAAGGGCGTCATTACGCAGTCTTAGTTTTCTCCAGATCGTGCCGTATCTGCATTTTGGTGTCCAATACGGAGCGAGGGCGCTGTTCCATTGTGCTCGTTTTGTTCATATCGCGCCGTATCGGAATTGCTCATTTCGTCCCTTTTCGCGCCAATTAGCCTGTTTGATTTACTATTTCTGGAATTGTCCTTCTGGTTGTTATTTTTGCATTTCTGGATGGCAAAGACAAAGCAAACTACAAGAAGAGTGTATCTGGATGGGAAGGACAGTGGGGGTAAAAGAAAGTTAAAATTTGATAAATCTGAGGAGGAGCCCTCTTCCAAGTTTACTGAAGCTAGTCCATCATAGGCCCCAGAGCATTTTACAACAGAAATCCCCCCTACACCTGGTGTTGGCCTTACATCTTCTATAAATGTTTCTTCTCCTGAAGTTGAGGAAGCAAAGGGTGATTCCTGCCCTGTGAAAGACTCATTCCCTACAATGGCACCTGAGGCTACATCTACTGAAGCTACTGAACCTCCCAAGCCACAAAAGAGAAAGAGGAAGTCCAGGTTCTTCTATATGCAGAGATGTTTCAGTGAGATAAGGAAAGCCCAGAGAGCTACACAGCATGTCATTCCAAAAGTTGCTTTTATAAGGGTCGTTAAAGAGATCTCTGATAGATTGTCTCAAGTGGCAACTGTCTCTGGTCTAAATAAGAAGTGGCAACTCTCAGCCATTCTTGCCCTGCAAGAGGCCGCAGAAGATTTTGTTATTGATTTCATGAATGACGCTTACATTGCTTCCGCCCATGCTCATAGGATCACCCTTATGAATAAAGATTTCAGCATCATCAGCAGAGTCAGGTATAGGTTTGACAAAGTGCTGAGGCCCTTACCATCCAATGATCAAAAAGCCTTTGAAATCCTTAGCATTCCCCCAAAATTTTCCAGGAAAGAGAAAAAGCTAAATGTTGAGGATGTTACTCACCTTTACCCTACAAGGGGTGCCACCCAGTAGGAGGCTTTCTTGAGTGAAAAAAATCAGGAGGTGCTTGAAACTGAAGACGATGTTTATAAGAGGAAAGCCGCATTACTTGCTCCCGTCAACAGCGAGAGGATGGGCAAAGTGTATGGGCAGATTCTTGTGAATGTCTCTGCGGAACCTGAGGAGGAATATCTTAGTATATCTCCCGAGGACAATCCCATGTTGGAAAAAAGGGATGTCCAACTATCTGACTCCGTGGTTTTTTGTTGCATAAGGTAAGGTTTATATTTTTTTTTTTGCGTAAGTTAAGTCTTTTTGGTTCAAGTATATTTTGGATGAAATTTGTATTGAATAGCTTTTGCTATTGTATGCAGGGCATTGGTCTCCTCGCTCACTCTCGATATCCGAAGAACCATATGCATTGTTGATCCACTTCTCTCTGTGGAACTTTTTGCAAAATCTGGTTCTAATATTTCACCATTTTTTCGTAGCTTCGATAGTGTGATAAATTACCACATCTTTTTCCCTTATGTAGAAATGTATTTTTCTTTTTCTGTAGAGGAAAATTTATATTCATTTGCTTTCACCCTTCTACTCACCTCTTTTATGAATTTGCAGAGGGCATTGGAGTCTCATCTACATTAATTGTCTTTCATGGGAAATTATCTTTATGAATTCTCTCAGCGGTGTTCATGGTCAAGCACGAATGTATGTTGAAAGAAAATTACTTACTTTGATTTTATTTATAAAGAATATTTTGAACTTACAAAGCTTCCTTTTGCAGTGCTGGTAGACTCGTTTCTACATTTTTTGATACAACATACGAGGATCTTGCTGATCCTCAAAGGCCCTATACTTTTCTTCTACAAGAAGTTCCATTGCAAAGCGATGCGCATTCTTGTGGATGGAGAGTAATCTCAAACATTTGCAGAACAGTGGATTCAAAGTTGTTACAAATAGAAGGAGTGAATGTAAGTTAATTTCATTTGATGTTTGTGCAACCCTTATCATGATTTCTTTTCACTGACTTATAACATTTATTCTTACAGTGTAAGGAATATCCCGAATCATATGTTTGGTGGATAAGGGAGAGATGCATCGAGCTGATTCTGGACAAGGCAATCACACCGTATGATCCTGACTCCCCTCTTCCTCCCAAAACTTCAATGGCCAAGGGCACAAGCAAGGGAAAGGTCAAGGGAAAGGGTAAGGACAATGGCAATGGTAAAGGCAAGGGCAAAGGCAATGGGACCATTGCTGCAGAGTCTAAGAAAAAAGGAATGCCAATGCTCTCTCCTCTTAAATTTGATCCATCCCCTCTTAAGCCCCAAGAAAAGAGACTACCTGTAAAGGTGAAATTTTTTCAACAATCAAAGAAAGGCCCTGTGAGAAAAAATATCTTTGAAGAAATCGATAAAGAATGAAAATAGCAAACATAAGCATACACGAGCCTTATTATTTTGGCTTTGTACATTTTTATGCAATTTTTGTACCTCATTGTGTAATGAAAATTTTCACTTGTAAATCGAATGTAATGTACATTTTATTTATACACATTCGAAAGGCAACTTGCTTCCTTATGAGTTCCCATTAAAAAATATCTTAAGGATAGTCTATTAAGATAAATTCCTGCCAAGTTTTTCATTCTTAAGGCTCAAAACTCACAATTGTGGGAGACAAACAACTCGTACAAAAGAAAGAGCGCTCGGCTCTTTTACCAATTGTTACACCATTCACTTTGAACTTATATCTAGGGGATGTATTGTCTAGCAATTCCAAGGTATCCCTCACATCTTTCAGACTCCAATTGGAAGTAACATTCACCTTCTTTACTTCTTCATGTGGCAAAACATGCACCGCAAGTTTATATGGTGTGTAATCTGTATCGGAATCCAAGGGAACCCAAATACCCAATCTTAGTTTGTATCTCCTGTAATCAAAGCCCAAAGCAAGAGTTTGGCGAGGGATACTGTAAGCCAAAGCCAAGGATTGAGGGCATGCACTGCACCTCAAGATATCACCCTTATGATCGCACTCTCTAGATTTCCAATGCGTCCCTATAGTGTTGTCCAAATCCTCTTCCAAAAAGTTTCTACTTAGCCAGGATACCTTCGTTCTTTGTAAATTTGCTGTTTTGAAGTAAGCCACGAAGATATGGAGGGGTACAAACCATGATAAACGTATTCTTCTTGAGATCCTTCCAGCTGTCATGGACTTTTTAATATCCTGAGATATTTTGAATTTGAAACTCATAATTTTGAAGGCAATGATACGCCCCTTCTAGTGATGTTTTATATCTTCTCGTTTTCTTCTTTTCACCTTATGAGAGCCCTTGAAGAAGGCAGCATGGTAACCCAATCGTTTACATGAAAGGTTTTGGGCTCAAAATTTCTATCTACTCCCTGGCTATAGACTGTGCAAGAGTGTATTAAACGAGAAGGGCGCCTGGAGGAAGCCATGAAAAGAAAGAAAGCGCAGAGAAAGAAGCTCAAAGAGGGGAATGAACTAAAAAGTAGCGCCAAGAACCCAAATGAGTATGTATTGGGCGCCAAAAACAATATTGAAAGATCTCTCGACTTTCAAAAAACTCATTATTAATTTCATCACATCTCTATCACGTATTTTGTCAAATTTGTAAGTAAATAACGTCTTTGGGACTCCAAAACATGTCAGACTTTAGGGGTTTTGGCTAAAAAAGAAGAGAGAATCACGAAATGGATTCCACTATCTCTAAAAAAGAGGAGACAAGAATACCATATTCTTGCACACGTGGCGAACTCTCTTTGGCCCTTTCCTTAATCCCGTGATTAACAAAAGTGCATTTTTTGAAGCGTTTTTGGCCCTAATGGTCAATAAACCATACATCATCTAACTTATTCTCTTTAGTATCATGATTTTGAACATATGTCATCCTAAATAACCAATCAGTAGAAGCATATAATGACTTTGATGCTTGCCTTCTGATTTGCTTGCTTCTTCCAACATTCCTTGGCAATGTGACCATAATTCCCACAATAGTGACATTCCTTATCTTTGTTTGCATTTTCATGCGTAGTTTGTGACTGCCATCATGATCCTCTAGCTCTAGAGTTGGATCTTCCCCTCACTCTAAAATATTCACAACCTCTAACATTATTTCCCTAATGATTATTTATATTATAATATGCATTCTATTGAGTTCCTCATCTAGAGAGAACCCTCTACCATGACTCTTTGATTCAAATAAAATACTACATCTCTACCTTTTGAGCTACTTGAGTTAGTAGCTAAACCCAATTTAACCTCTTCATGAATAAGCAATGAGACTAGCTCATTAAAGTTAGGCATCTCAGATATCATTGAGATAGATGTATCAAAAATTTGTATTTAGGTCCAAGACCATTCAAGGTCATTGAAATCAAATGATGATCATCTACTTCAACTCCAACTAAAGCTAGTTGATCTACAATGGTCTATATCTCTATTACATAACCCTTTAGGGACTGTCCTTTCATGTCCATGGTATTAAACTTCTACTTCAACTAAATTTGTCATGCACTAATGTTAGTGCTATAGTATCTCATCAAGATGTACCATGCATATTCTAGTGACTTGCAGTTCATGATCTGCATAACCATTGTATGTGAGATACATAACAAAAACCAATGCAATACTCTATGAGCTCTCTCAAGCCAAGCATGGTGTGATCTCTACTATTCAAAAATGGAATTATTTTCACAAAGCTTGGGTTCAACTTCAACACCCGTCACCAAATCCCAATAGCCTTTTTTGATCCACAAAATTATCTATACGGTATTTTCATATAGCATAGTTATTGTTATCTAGTTTTTTACCCACTATTTCAATGATATTATTAGTCCTATCAACATTTTCCATGGTTGCAGCTTTATGTATTTAGTGCACTATTCAAGCTCTCAATGCCTAACTCCCTGCAAACCAAAAACAATCTTTACAATGGCACAATGCTTGCATAACATTCAAGAATACTCATACACTCTATACTTAGTCTAGTCTAGCTCATTTCAATCATAGAGCAAATATAAGTACAAAAAAAAGTATCCAAATATCTGAGCTCCATAACATAGATATGTTTCTTTCCAAATACGAAAATTTCAATTTTAGAGTGACTGCAATAGTGTCTTTGTAGTAGTTAATAGTATTTTAGCTTAGTAGCCTACTATCTATCTTTAAATATTTGAGACAACATCCAAGAGTGATAAAATACTCATGTAGACATCATTTACTGCATAGCTCTTATGCAAGAAAGCCTTACAACAATAGATAGACAAGTAGTTTTTGAGATAACGTTAGTTAATTCTTTGTCATAACTAAAGCATTCTCAGCTCAAAATTAGCTCAAGGACATGTTATTCAAGTTCCATAACCCCTATGAGTCAATACGTGGACATATGAGTATCAATGATTGTACATTCTTCAAGTATTAATAAGAAAAAGACTTCAAACAAGTTGTAACTAGTAGAATAACCTATTAAACACACTGTAGATTAGTCAAAACTTGAGAAATCAATGCTTAAAATATCCCAAAACACACCTCAATACTTTTTTTAGACATACTCCAACCATCTAGGTAGCAAATGGTATCAACACAAGCCTATGCAAGCTCTAAGTACTAACACAAAAGCCTTTCCCAAACTTGTAAACAACAATCTACAATGAATGATTAGTAAGTACACAATTGGAAAATCTCCAAACCACTGCATAGGTCCACAAAGTTGATGCCAGGATCAAATCAAATCACTTGCTCAATGTCTAAGTATACTATCGTCAAGTGTATGCTAGTTGTCCATCATGCCAAAGACCTAAAGAAATATGCACATCTTTTCTTGATCAGTCCATGTGAATTTTCTACTCACTTTTTTATGATTTTGATGATGATGAGGGTGGAGGTATCCTACACAAGGCTCCAACAAGGTACCGAAACTAGGCACCAAGTATAGGGCAACAATAGAGGTCATTCATTTAGCCATGATGCTGCCCACATTTTCAGTCAAAAAGAGGCATAAGATGATAACAACACTCTAATTGTCATGGCCTCAACGCTAGCTACTTTGATCTACACCACGCCACCAATGCTTTCCAATGGACCCAATTTGTAAGCCTCACTAGGCTTTAGTAGCTCTGAAGAAGAGAGACTTCAAATGCATACCTTAAACCAAGCTATTTCTACCATTGTTTTCTTTAGGTTTTCTTCACAGATTAAATGTCAGGTTATCAGAGGCTCTAGAAATCCAAGCTCTCTGTGACGATAGCTCTCTAATTCCAAGCTATGATACCATGTTCAAATGCATGAGAGAAAGTGTAGACAAAGGAATGGAGCAGACATAGAGAGCAATGTGCTTTCATCTTCTTTAATTATTCTTCATCATTAGTAACACACACTAACAGTTTATAATAGTGTAATGAAGATAGGTCTAACTTATTGACTATATATTCACTAACTATGGTTAAGTCTAGTCTACCTAACTTATTAATTGCACACACATGGCTAGTGACAGCTAAGGTCTATAGCTATCATGTTAGGATAAGTATGATGGTAGATGATCTTGACTCTCAATAGTCTCCTCCTTCACACAGATGGCATTGGTGGCAATGGCCTCTCTCTCTCTCTCTCTCTCTCTCTCTCTCTCTCTCTCTCTCTCTCTCTCTCTCTCTCTCTCTCTCTCTCTCTCTCTCTCTCTCTCTCTCTCTCTCTCTCTCTCAAAACCTTCCTTGTTTTGAGCTCTCTCCCTCTCTCTTTCACTCTTTTGCTCTTGCTAATTACAAGTTTCTTGTTAAATGAAATGCTAAGGTTTTGGTAGATTTTTTTTCTCAATATGCCATCACTTTTGGTGTCACAATATTCATTGCTATATATAAGATGTAAATAGTGATGCATATAGTAATACAAAAAGAGATGATTGTGCCACTAAATCTCATTAGAAACCACTGTCACTATGCTTCCACTTCCTTCTAGTAGTGGATGTGTGTGTATGCATAGCCACGCCATAAGTATATGTATTGATGCATGTGCATAGCCACGCCATAAGTATATGTATTGATGCATGTGCATATGTATACATAGAAGAATAACCTATTAACTATCAATATAATATTTCCAAATCTTGAATCCAAGCTATTGGATTTTCAAACATATGGATAACTATCTCACCACATCATACTAGTACGCTGCTAATGATAGCTGAACTACCATGCTCACGAAAATGGATTTCACTCATGGCTTTAGGGATTACACACTCAACCATCCACATCTACGAAAAAAAATATTACACACATGCACTTGGCATGTCCTCATACAAATCTTGAGAAATATTCTAATGATGTAAAGAAATGACTTAGATGGACACATTTACCCATCCAATCAATGTAAAGACAAGTTAACAATAATGAATACTTGAAATCAAATCAAATATCAAAGAAATAAAGGCACCCATACCATTGATGTTATATTGACTTTGCCTCTTCCTTCTCCTCTCCTTTTCTCCAACAACCAACACAATAGATTTTTTGTTTTAACAATAGCCTACAAATATTTGTAGCTACTACTTTCAATAGACATCAAAAATACATTTAGTAGGAATGCTAAATCATTCTAAACCACATAAGAAATTGTATTCACTATGCAAAAAAAACCCCATTTTGTACATGAATCCCCACAACCAAAATAGAGAAACAAAGATTCATTACATCAAAGTAAGAAAACTCCATTCATTTTTTACAAAGAAGAAAATGGTTACTTCTATCACATTGAGTTTAATATGATTTTTTTCATACAAATATTGACACACATGTAAATCTACATCATGCTTATGCATATTTGCTTCAATTATGTTGTAATGATAAATTAGGATCCTCATATTATTATGGTTTTATTCCATTCCCCCACCACCATAATCAATGTTTTTCTTTTAGGCAAATGTTCACTTTTTAGGCTAAAAATATGGGTCCTTGAACAAATCAACAAAAAGTAGGGTCACCTTTTAACCTGCAAAATCGTAATCATTGCCTAATATTGAGTTTTGGCATAAGAACTAAGTTTTGATCACCTTAAATGGCCATTATTATAGAGGAAAAGTATGGATATCCATAGACATCCATGCAAAAGTATATACCAACATGTCGTAAGGTATGTCTCAATTTGAGGAGCTTGTCGGAAAATAATGATCAATTTTTTAAGAGAGGTCTTTGGAAAAAAAAACATTGATCGTAATAGCACAAAATCAAATACAATAGTCTTCTTAGCCTCTCTAAATACACCCAAGGGGTATGTGTATGGCTTTGCAAGCCTCACACAATACTTGGTGATAATGAATCCATGCAATCAAAATATTTTCACCTAACAAAATAACAAACAAAAAATAGAGTAATAAACAAGAATGGAATGAAAAAACTAGCAAAAAATTGTTCTTTTAAGAATTAAATTAAACTTATTTTATAGATCCACATGTTTACAAATATGGCTATATGTATATTTAACTATAAAAAATATATGTTATAGTTAATATGCTTATACTTGTGATCTATATTATACCATGAGTATAACACATGAGGGTATACATTGAACTCCCAATGCAAATGTAAGGAAAAATGGTTTTAAAATATTAGGCTTTGCCATCAATATGTTTGTCAAAATGATCATTAGAAAGGATACATTGGGTATGAAGTACTTGAAAGTTTTTTGTTAAAAATGATGTCATAATGATACAATATTAAATGAATATATGTCAATCAAAATTATAAAACTATAAAGGATCCAACAAGATGTCTATTTAAAACTAAAAATTGTAATGATAGAAATAAATATCTATATATTATAGAATGGTGAGATCCGTAATTCAAGATCTCGTCCTCATGCAATCCCTCCTCATCCTAATGATGCACTAAGAACCAAACACAGATTAGAAGAGCTTTTGAATGAAACATAAAATGCAAGCTTTGTAGCATATAATAATTGGCTATCTTCCCTCCCTATACCCATGGCCTCTCCACAAGGCACATAATTCCTTGGTGTCCTATATAGTCTTTTTTCAGCCAAGTAATTAACTAAATGAGTAATGTAGCCATGCTAGAAAAACATAGATACATAATATTGAATATTATAAAAATTGGATAGAATATTGAAATCACTTATAAGATCCAAACCTAAAACATAAACAAATTGAAACATAATACTTATAATTTTTTCCTTGAAGGAGACTAACCACCACTCCCAAGAAGTGATGATGAGCTTGCTACAATTCCTATACATGTTGCCTCCTTTTCCTACCTCCATTCATTAATAATTTCATTTACCTCATCCTTGATCTTCTTTCATTGGTCTCAATCAAGAAACCCATGCTTTCCTAATCCACTATTGTAGGCATCGCCTATCTTCAAATTAAGTTCAAACAATGATGGCCTAGATGTTTTCAAATGCACATTTATAATCATTTAAAAATATATCAATGTGGCAAATGGGTATGAAAACTCATCATGGAGAGTATAGATTATATAAATTTTGTGGAAGGGATCTTAGTGCAACTGCAAGTGGAAACGGATGGGAGGTCATGGTATAAGGTGGATATGATTAGACAAAATTGCTTTATTTATTTGGATGAAGAATATACAAGACTATACTTAAAATAATGATTATACAACATGCAAAATTTTGAATCCCAAATTTGAAGATCTTCAACTTAAGAAACAAGACAAAACACAATGACAAAAGTACTACACATATATTACATCTTATGAATATTGCATATACCTTGCTCTCTTGGTGCAGTGACTATCATGGCATAGAATCCCATCACAAAGAGATGCACATACATGGGCTAGGAGAAATCTCCTTTAATTGAAAAGGTCTCTCCATCTATCCTTGTAAATATCTGCTAATAAGGCAAGATATATCTCCACAAACGATGATTGTCTCAATGATGACATATGCTAATAGTAGGTAGGCCTAAATCTAGGCATTAGATACATTAAAAACACATAAAACTTCATTAAAACCCTAAATTAAGTACTAACAATGTTTTTTAATTGTTTTTAATCTAGTATGCTAGGCATAGGTAAAGTGTATTATAGGCATAGTCTAATTGTACACTAGGTATAGATAGGCATATGGAAATTGTAGACTATGTATATAGCAAAGGATATGCTAGGTGTAGGCTAAGTGTATGCTATGCATAGGCTAAGGCTACACTCAGCATAGGCTAAGCATGCTCTAGGCTACACATACTCTAGGCTAAGGATATGCTAGCCCTATGTTGAACAGCTTACTAAGTTAAGTATACACTAGGCTAAAATATGTTGAGCATCCTACTAAGTTAAGTGCACACTAGGCTAACAATATACTTGGTTAAGCAAGGCTATGAATAGGGTAAGGGTATACTAGGCATAAGGAGGGAACAAGACAAGCATATGATATGCGAAGGATAAACAAATGCTAGGCTAAGGGTACACTAGGCTAAATGTGCACTTTCATTCAGACACACGTTCAGTGAAGGAGAAACAAGAAAAAGACATCCACATAAATATTCTAGATATATGCCTATGGGATACTTACTTACATGAACTTGACTAATTTTCTAGGTTCAAAACTAGTCTTCAAATTAATTTGAATATTATTATTAAGTTATGTTAACTTAATGACAATTTTGGATGGGTTAAAACACATAAAAGGCATTAGCTTGAGTGCCATGTGGCATTCATATCTAAAATTACAACAAGCAATGCATGTTACCAAAGATGGTATTTTTGATTAAGAAAATATAATTTTCATAATTCTTCCCATGTTACCTTATAGATAAGGTCTATTTCAATCAATTGGAGTGCCCAAACAACCATATTCCAAGTTCAAAAGAGAAAGTTAGAGTGCAAAGATATTCCAATAAGTTTAGGACAAGATTGCTAACCTTAGGGTTTTGATATAGGGTTTCTTTCTTAAAGCTTCTACTTGCCTACTAATGGTTGATGCTTTGGACTATCAAAAGAGTGTTTGTAATACAAGAGGTTATCTACATTGAATAAAGTCTTTAGTAGAGTAATATAAATAGTATTTTCTATTCTCTTAATTCTTAATTCCATCTTGTCTATTCTTTTAAACCCTTATATTTTGTGGCTTGATACATATCCCCTCCGATAGCATTAGGTGTAAGCTAAGTATATGCTAAGCTAAGGGTATACAAGGTGTAGGCTAAGCATCACGAATCACGTGGTAGGGGGAGTTGCTTCATCCTTTGTACCAACCACACACTATACACACAAGAGAAAGCTCACTCAAGAAAACAAGAAAAGAGATGGGGGCCAAATGTTTTCTTACTAGTTTTTTCTTCTTCTCTCACACATATTATAATGTACACAAAGTAGAGATCAAATACAACATAAAGGAAAGTGGCCTACTAAGTCAAACAATCCAAAGTTAACTATATTGATTGATTGGCGCTATAATTATGCTTATTTTAGGTAAGTACAACAAACCAAATATAATAAATTGAGGATCATAATGACCACTGATGTGCTAAGTGTAGATGTACAAACCCATCTAACTAGGCATTCCATCATCATGGTCTACACATATTGAGCTTGTTTTCTCAACACTCTCCCTTAAGCTCAATTGTATCTTTGCAACTCCTAGTAAGCTTTGAAATTTTTTAAGCTTCTTTGCATCTAATGCATTTTTGAAAATATCAACTATCTGATCTTGTGTGATGACATATACCAAGCCAATCTCTCCTGCAAGTATCTTCACTCTTACAAAGTGGTAATGCACCTTAATCCATTTCATCCTAGCATGGAACAGTGGGTTCCTATCTAACTATATGCTGCTCACGTTCTCGTAGTGAATGACAAATTGGACTATCTCCTTGCACATCCCAATCACCCAATAACTTTTGCAACCATATGACCTCACGTGGTACCATAGTAGCATCTTTGTACTCAGCTTCTATACTTGATAAAGCAATTGTAGGTTACTTTTTGCTGCTCCATGTAACAACTATACTACCAAGGGAAAACATGAATCCACTAGTAGTTCTTTTGTGAGATGAGCTACCAGTCCAATCTGCATCTATGTATACAAATACTTGTTTATCCTTACCTATCTCATAAAAAAGTCCATAATACAAAGTGAACTTCATACCTCAATATACAGCTAAGTGCATCCAAATCTACATAAAATGATTGGCAAGGCCAATAGTATATCTCATGGCCTTGTGATAATCATGTTATAAATTAAACTTCCTACTATCCTCCTAAACATAGTAGGGTCTTCTATCTTATCCCCAAAATCAACATTCAACTTTACATTTTACTCCAATGGTATTGAAAGACGCTTACATGTTATCATATCATACTTAGACAACATATCTAAGCCATATTTCCTTTGGGATAGCCATATACCATCGTCAGGTATGATCATCTCAATACCAAGAAAGTTCCTTAGCTCACCTAAATCCTTTATCTCAAACTTCTTCTTCAAAAGATCCTTAACTTCAGCAATCCCACTATCATTGTTACATGTAAAAATCAAGCCATCCATATACATGGCTATGATGACCAAAATTATATCTCATTTTCTCACATAAAGTATGTGATTAGCACTACAAACATAAAAGCCAATGTTGACAATATACTCTCCAATCATTTCAAACCATGCTCTAGGTCATTGCTTCAGCCCATAGAGTGCATTCTTTAACTTGCACACATATGTGGGATGCTCTAAATTCTCATAACTTGCTGGTAGCTCCATATACACCGCTTCTTGGAATTCAACATGTAAGAAGGTATTCTTTACATACATTTGTTGCAAACTCCAACCTTTGATTATTGCCAAAGCAATCACACATGTAATAGTTGCCATCCTAGCAATTGAACTAAATGTCTCTTTATAATCTATGCTATATATTTAAGCATTTACTTTTACAACCAGCCTAGCCTTATACCTACTCTAATAGAATCATATACATTATGATTGATTTTATAGACCCACTTATAGCCAGTAGCTTTCTTACCCTTAGATAATGGTACAAGATCCAAATTCTTATTGGCCTCTAATGCAACCATCTTCTCATCCATAGCTACATCCCAATGAGCATAAGAAACAACATCCTCAAAATAAGTGGCTCAATATCCTGAACTATCTTTACCATATAGGAATAATGGTGAGCTATATAACCTTTAAAACTAGATTATTTAATAGGGTATGTGACCTTGCTAGACCTGTGTACCACTACATTAGTCAATGGAGCCTTTACATAACCATGTGCTCTCTATACACTTGGTATCCTAACTAAAGGAATACTAAGCTTATCATCCAAACTCTTTGAACAATTGGAATCTCCATCAAACCCCAAATGACTAATAGAAGTATCATTAGCATTTGATACTTTTTCTTCCCTTTGTCTTTACTTGAAACACTTGTAGATGTACTTGAAGATGCATGGTTACTTCTTAGTCTTCTAGACTAAAGGCTAATTGTAGATATAGTAGTAGATGATGTTTTTACTCCACTAAGACTTAGTGATTCTTCATTTTCTATCTGCACATAACTATCTAGATCATCAACATTATCCAATGCATGACTACTAGATGTATACCAAGTTCTCATCTCATAAAAAATAACATTCCTACTCTCTTTGAACTCACCTATGATAGGTTTATAACATTGATATCCTTTCTACTCTAAAGAGTATCCAATGAAAATGCATTTTTCAACCTTTGGGTCAAGCTTCTTTTGCAAGTAATCTAGCATATGAACATGTGCAATATAACTAAATACTTTCAAATGTAACACATTGGGATTCTCACTTTTAAAGCATTCTTCAAGGATCATTCCATGAGCTACAACTATGCAAGTTTTGTGTGTAATATAAAAAATATATATGAATAGCTTCAAACCAAACATATTATAGTGAATTCTCTTCAACTATCAATACCTATGCAACTTTTGCAATATGCTTATTTTTCTATGTAATGTGTTGACTGTCCAAGTATGTTTCTAGTGGTCCATCGAAAAATAAATCTAAGTGTCACTGCCCGGCACTCCCATGGAATGTTACAAGATTTGTTGCCTAGGGTTTCCTCGAGTCTGCCTCGCAACGGAACATTCACGACTGAACCCACTAGGATCAACCTGATATCTGGGTTCCTAGTGGCCAAGGTCTCCTAACAACAATCTAGCATCGAATCTTGGACATTCTACATTACGTATAGATACCCAACCTACGCCGCACTTGGTTCAAAGAGAATAGGAAATGAGATTGATGCATTGCTCAACCTCTTTGTCCGTAGGGCATAATCACATTCTAGTCCCCTAAAACAACATGAATCGAGTTCTAACCTAATATTAACTAAATCTCCCAACCTTGTGAGAAGCCTCCAAGTCTTTTGGGACCACCGTTTTGTAGGATGGACCTGTCGGGGGTTCCGCCCATCCGCTTCCCTCAATAGGCATTCTTTAGTTATCTAATTAGGTCCTACTACATTTATGTGTGATATTTAAAATCAACTTCATTAATTAAGCCGTTTAGGGAATAGGGTTCATTCACGTAACTTATGGCACTAACATGAAAACAGTTCAAACAGGTTCCTTGGAAGCACTTTATATTAGTATTTTAACTGAGATACAATTCTTGTCCAAAAAGGATGTTTCCCGCAATTCATGAGGATGTGTTTTATTTCTTCAAATTTTCTACCCTTGCACTAGTAACAAGGCCTCGAGAATCCATCTCAAGTCACGTAGATTGTTTGAGTAGGACCCGGAGGCAAGGAATTTATAGCTAGAGACTCCCCTGGCATCCAAGTGTCCTCCTATGTTCAAAATAATCCATAGGGAGACCTCTCATGATGGGTTTGTTCCACGTTTCTGTCATAGTTATTTAGAACCCCCTTGGCTAGCATTGGCAGCCAGTTGGGATTGGCTTGGCTTGTCCTTTATGAGCTTGGGTCATACATTCATTTCACAGGTATTGAATCTAGATTTACAAGCTCAAACAACAATGAAGGTGAGTGCTTAGGACATCTCCTAAGGTGGAGTTCCCATCTTTGAATGCCTAGCGTTCCCCTTCTTGGGTCTTTCTTGCCTTGGCGTCAATTTTCATTGTCTTTTGAGGGATAGAGAATACCCTCTTCCTGACCTCACTCCTATGTAAGTGGGCAATTACGCTATAGTTTTGGGATGGTAGCTTCCCTAAGTTTCTAATGTTTGGTTCTTATCTTAAGGTCTAGGTCTTAGATGATCGGAACTAGGATTTCAATTAGTCAATTGGTAACCATTTTTCCACCTTAGAATTTTATCGGGATTCTAAGTTTACCCTAGGGTTTCCTTTTGTCAAGATAGGAGGAACTTTTGTTCATTCCTCTCACAAGTCAAGAGTAAAATAAGCCCATTTACAATCCTTAAATGGTTGGCGAGCATCGAATGTAAGGTGGTGAATGATTGTTTTCTTGTGGATACGACATTTGAGTTTCTTTGTGACATCTTTGAGATGTATCATATTTTGAAAATGATATATCCAAGAGTGTTTTGGGCTCATCGCAGTTGGTTATTGGGATAGAGACCAAAGAGCATATTTACTTGACTCTAAGTCAAAATATGGTCGTCATAACAATTTGACCTATTTACGATTAAATCCTAGCTGAGTTAAATTAAACCCTAGCCTTATTTATCATATAGGATTTCATTTACCAAACTGCCTCTTGCAATTTAGTTTAGCAATTCCCATGCGCGTCTTAAATCTATCTTTTAAGATGAATCCCTATTATGTAGTGCAATCGAAACTGTCGGTGATGCCACGCAAATCTAGGTGCAAGTCTTTTCTGAGTTGATGATATGATGCGAGATTTCCATTCATGAAAATTCCTTCCAATGTATTTATGTAAATCATAAAGCGTGACCTAAGTATTTAAGTGTGAGTGTACATGAGTTCATTATAAATGTGAGTTAATTCAGTATAATGGTCTACAGGATTCAATTGACCTACAGTGAATATTTATGTACATTGGCCATCTATGATGCATTTGCAAAAGTTTGAACCTAATACTTGGCTTAATACTACAACGTGTAGATGCTTAATCTATTCATGGCAAATCATAGTTATTAAGCCTTTTCAAGTACCTTTCGAGTTATGCAAGTTACACGATACGAAGTATTAATTTTTCCTAATGATGTCCATGCTTAAATATTCGGTTCAAAGTACTAGACATGGTAGCAGTACCTAGTTTTGGAGTGTCCAATTAGCATTTATGCTAAATAACCCGTTAGTGTTGGTGGTGGCATCTGTGCCCAATCCTCCTTCCGTAGTCACGACTTTTCTAGTTACTTGGGAGAGTTTACGCTTTGGAGCCAGTTCAGAGCTTGGAATGCGGGTCTCCTCTTCTCTTGGAGTACTCCTTTGTGCGGAGTTTCCTACGCTTTGCTTGACTTCCACAACCTTCTACCATGTAGAGGGGTAGCTCATGGAGAGATTACAGGAATTGTGATGGGGAGAGAGGGTACTCGAAGTTTCGTCCAAGAGGAATTTCCTTGAGCCTCTTCTCTCTCTCTCTCTCTCTCTCTCTCTCTCTCTCTCCCTTCCTCTCGTACTCTAAGATTCCTCTTCCTTCTCCCTCTCTCTCTCTCTCTCTCTCTCTCTCTCTATGATATTTCCAAGCAATAAAAGTTAGTTGATTAGTTCAAAAGTTAGTTAGTGAATTAATAAGTTAGTAAGATTACTAGTTGGATACTAAGATAAAAACTAACTAACATTAATAGCTAATAATTTTTATTTAATTAAAAATATATATTCAAATAAAAACCTAGAGTCATAATCTGACATTTATCTTGGATTAACAAGGACCATAGCCACCCTTCATGGAAGTTATAGTGTGAACGAGAGTTATGAGCCATATTACTCACTAGTGTTAATATGTATAGTATGGATGGTCAAAAATTTATTAGATTTTTGGGCAAAAAAACTAGCATATTTTAGATATTATCCTAGAAAGATAGAATTGGATGTCATTTAAAAGAAAAGAAAAGTGATGTTTTAGTTATTTTTAGAGATTTTATAAAAAGAAAAAACATAAAAAGAGTGATGGGCGAAATCGCGTGCGCCGTGATCGTAGTCTACAGGCAGTAGACATCACGTCGACCAAGGAGAGAAAGAACAAGTAGACCCTCTTTTGGAGCCAATGCAACCATCAAATTTATGAGTTAAGTGTTACATCACTGAGTTTTCCGAGTGTCCCTCCACCAAGAACTCTTGTTCTTAGCCTCATCCACTCCTCTCTAATTCATTATAAATATGAGGCATGGGGAGGCATAAGAGGGCATAAGGAGACCGCAAGAGGCTGCGAGAGAGAGGTAGAAAGAAGGATACCCTCCAAGAGATTGAGAGAGAGAGCTTGAGAGAGAGAGAGAGAGAGAGAGAGAGAGAGAGAGAGAGAGCTTGAGAGAGAGAGAGAGAGAGAGAGAGAGAGAGAGAGAGAGAGAGAGAGAGAGAGGGTGCACAATTCCCTCTATCTCGATCCTCAACATAGCCATCTTCTCTTACACTCTCCCATCTCAAATCTATTCCCCCTTCTTAATCTCTTGAGTCTACTTGCAGACGATGGCCTCGAAGCAAAGAATGTCGCGTGTGGATAGCAATCCTACAACCAGTAACAAAGCTTCGAGTGAAGGCATCACTATCAATCCAACTACGATTTCGGTCGTAAGTAATGCATTTCTAGATTGATAGATGCTTGCTTTGATTATTGCATGAGATACTTTAGGCTCCATACTATGATGTACGAGAATAGGTCATTGGAGGGGATAGGCCTCTTCTCACATATTCAAAAGATGGAGTATGAATGTATCAAGGGAAGTTAATTGCACTTAGTTGTGTATGGCTTATTCATTGATAGAGCAATTGGTCAGGGGTTATGAATAGCAAAATCGTAAAAAGAATGACATTAAGAATTGTGCATACAAATATTAAGTAAATTTTGCATCGAATCACTCTTTGATCCCAAGGGGGAGAGCGAATATGCGATGGAATTATCATCACATCTATACTTGTATTGTTTGGGAAAAATACAATTACTTTTGTTGGTTGATTGAACAACACCCTAAATATTTTTTACAATCAACTGATTATTGCACCACCATTTGGATAAATATTCCAAGTGCTTGTGTTTGATGGTAAAAGCATGGCAAGGGTTAGTAATGAAAAGTAGCCATGGAAAATAAAGAGATGTTTCATTGGAAGATGATATTAGGCTGATTGCCTTGATTATGCTTGATTTCTCATTGGTTATTTAAGGAAGGATATTTGCACGGGTGGATCATCTCCAGATCACACGGTAGATTACCCCGAGAGGACATTGCTCCATTTACGAGCCGAAGGCCGAGTGGTGGAAAGGCCATCCACGGAAAGTGTGTCTCACTCCTAGGTCGCTCGGGTTCAGTGGAGCTCTAGACACCCCTTGCTAAGTCCGAAATGGAGTTGTAGACTGCTGTGAGCCCAATGTTTGGGGCGTCGAAAGATCTATTCTAGATAAAGGATGGAAATAATGGTGCCATGTGATTTGGACCATGTACTTCTATTGGACAGAAGGGATACATAATTCTCTTGTATGGGCAAGAGACAAAAATTAACTTGAAGATAAGTTAAGGAACTTGTTTGACCAAAGAACTACTTATTTTGTTTACGTGTTTGTGTCATAAATTATGCAAACAAACCCTATTCCCTAAAAGTATTAATTAATTAAGTTGATTTTAAAGGTCACACATAAATGTGGTAGGATCTAATTAGAAAACTGAAGCTATCAAGGGAAGCACGTGGGCGGAATCCCCGATGGGTCCGTCCTATGGCAGGTTGGTCCCAGAGAATTGCGAGGCTTCTCACAAGGATTTATCACCATTCGACTTTAGGTATTGTTAAGTTAGAATCCGATTCATGCCATTTTAGGGGACCGGAATGGGACTATGCCCTACGAGGAGAGAGGTTGAGTGACGCATCCCTCTCATTTTCCATTCTCTTTGAACCAAGTGTGGTATGGATTTGCTTTGTATTGGGCATCTCTACATAAAGTAGGATGATGCTAGAATACTGTTAGGAGACCTTGGCCCTAGTAATCCAAATTTTAGGTCGATCCTAGTGGGTTCGACCACGGACGTTCGGTCACGGATGTTCCGTTGCGAGGTAGACTTGGGAAACCCTAGGCAACAAACCCCGTGACATTCCATGGGAGTGCCAAGCGGCATCGCTTAGACTCATTTTCTGATGGACCGTTAAAAGCATGCCGGGACAGTCGATAGGCGGGCATGTTATAGTTGGTATCAGAGTAATACTTCATAATATTGTATGATTGATTAATAGATGGTTCCTAGACATATCCTAAACAAAAATAACTTGAGTGGTATGGCTTGATTGTGAGGTACCTTCTGCACCCTCGAATGCTAACATGCAAGAGAAGAAATTCCTTCTCAAGAAAATTAAGGCACATGAGTTTGATGGAGAAGGGTTAGTCGTCACAGTAGAGGTGGAGACATGGATTGAGCCGATGGATGACTATTTCTATGCTTCGGGAACTATCTCCATGAATCAAGCAATCATACCTAAACTTAAGCTAGTTGACCAGGCTCGAATATGGTGGAAGCAATGGTGCAAAGATCAAGGTTTTTCTGAAGTCGCTATTACTTGGGCTCAGCTACAAGATACTGTATGCAGACAATACCTTTTGCAAATGTATGAGACTTTGAAGATGTATGAATTCTTCAAGCTCAAGCAGCTGGAACTAACCCTGGAAGCTTACTACTCAAAGTTTGTAACCATACTAAAATATACGCCACCTATGGATATTGCACATCAAGTATCCAAGTTTTTCCATGGCCTAAATACTCCTTTGAACCACTATCTTGAAGCAATGCGTCCAACCGACTTGCAAGATGTATTACTCTAAGCAAATCCAATCATTCAAGAACTTAAATAATCAGAAAATTATAGCAAAGATGACTCCTAGGATCACAGTAAGAGATGCCATACGTGCGGAGAGATAGGGCACATCGATAGGAGATGTCCCTACTGTCAATGCTTCCATTGTAATGAGCTAGGACACATCCAAGCAGAGTGCCCTGATCTAAGTCCAGAAGACATTGAGCCACCAAGAAAATGAAGCTACATAGGTACAGTGTCTATGGATTAGATGAAGATGAAGACCTAAAACCCACTACAGCTTATCAAGATGACTAAAAATCCTAGAGTCTTAATCAACATGTAACACAACTTATATTGAGAATAAATCTTACTCTTGTAATAACATGAGTTGCACTACCTAAAACATTAAGAGTAGCGTAGCAGATGCATGGTGGGTTACATGTCGATTAAGCTAAATCCTACTTAACTAGGGAGACAAGCATTAATGGGGCGGCTTAGGGTTCTAGTTAGTCAATTAATAAGTTAGTAAGATTACTAAGTAAGGTTAAAACTAACTAAAGTTAATAGCTAA
This sequence comes from Lygodium microphyllum, assembly GCF_053477565.2. Lineage (NCBI taxonomy): Eukaryota > Viridiplantae > Streptophyta > Polypodiopsida > Schizaeales > Lygodiaceae > Lygodium > Lygodium microphyllum. The sequence continues at coordinate 24,376,265 of NC_141158.1, read as the reverse complement.
TAATTTCTATTTAATTAAAAATATATATTAAAATAAAAAATGAGAGTCGTAATCTGACATTTTACTTGGATTAATAAGGACCATAGCCACCCTTCATGGAAGTTACAACGTAAACGAGAGTTATGAGCCATATTAATCACTAGTATTAATATGTATCGTATGGATGGTCAAAAAATTATTAGACTTTTGCGAAAAAAAACTAGCATATTTTAGATATTATCCTAAAAAGATATAACTGTATATCATTTAAAAGAAAAGACAAGTGATGTTTTAGTTAGTTTTGGAGTTTTAATAAAAAGAAAAAAAATAAAGAGAGTGATTGGCGAAATTGCATGCACCACGATTGCAGTCTATAGGCAGTAGATAGCACTTCGAATAGTGAGAGAAAGAATGAGTGATCTAAAAGCTTTCTAACCAAGTGTCAAGTGTCTTGGGGTTTTACCCCCCATTTGGAGCCAATGCAACCGTTAGATTTATGAGTTAAGCATCAGATCAGTGAGTTTTCCAAGAGTCCCTCCACCAAGAACTCTTCTTCTCAGTATCATCCCCTCCTCTCTAATTCATTATAAATATGAGGCATGGGGAGGCATAAGAGGGCAGAGAAGGATACCCTCCAAGAGATTGAGAGAGAGAGCTTGAGAGAGAGAGAGAGAAAGAGAGAGAGAGAGAGAGAGAGAGAGAGGGAGAGGGAGAGAGAAGAGTTACCCCGAGAGGCTGCACAATTCCCTCTATCTTGATCCTCAACTTAGCAATCTTCTCTTACACTCTCCCATCTCAAATCTATTCCACCTTCTTAATCTCTTGAGTCTACTTGCGGATGATGGCCTCCAAGCAAAGAATGTTACGTGCGAATGGCAATCCTACAACCAACAATGAAGCTTCGGGCGAAGACATCACTATCAATCCAACTGTGGTTTCAGTCGTAGGTAATGTATTTCTAAATTAATAGATGCTTTCTTTGATTATTGCATGAGATACATTAGGCTCCATACTATGATATACGAGAATAGGTCATGGAAGGGGATAGGCCTCTTCTCACATATTCAAATGATGGATTTTGTAAAATGCATGTATCAAGGGAAGTTAATTTCAGTTAGTTGCATATGGCTTATTCGTTGATAGAGCAATCGATCAGGGGTTATGAATAGCATAATCGTAAAAATAATGACACTAAGAATTGTGCATACAAGTATTAAGTAAATTTTGCATTGAATCACTCTTTGATCCCAAGGGGTAGAGCGAATATGCAATGGAATTATTATCGTGTCTATTCTTGTATTGTTTGGAAAAAATACAATTACTTTTGTTGGTTGATTGAACAACACCCTAAATGTTTTTTACAATCAATTGATTGTTACATCGTGATTTGGATAAATATTCCAAGTGCTTGTGTTTGATGGTAAAATCATGGCAAAGGTTAGTAATGACAAGTAGCCATGGGAAATAAAGGGATATGTTTCACTAGAAGATGATATTAGGCTGATTGTATTGATTATGCTTTATTCTTAATTGGTTAATTAAGAAAGGATATTTGCATGGGTGGATCATCTCCAAGATCACACCGCGGATTACCTTGAGAGGGCATTGCTCTATTCACGGGCCGAAGGTCGAGTGGTGGAAAGGCCAACCACAAAAAGTGTCTCACTCCTAGGTCACTCGGGGTAAGTGGAGCTGTGGATACCCCTTGTTGAGTTCGAAACAAAGTTGTAGTCTACATAGGAATTGTAGTGATGGTTGACGAGACAATGGGGAGCTCGATTCAATGACAATGAGGATGACGTTGAAGTCGAGATGATGATGATAACACGGACGAGGGGCACACGTGTGCCCCTCCCAACCCCCCCACTATCTCTCCTTCTCCCCCAAGAGTCACAAACTGCATGGCAGGAGGGCCACTATGGCCGCTTGAGTGGAGAAAAAGGGAGGGGGCCCCGTGTCACAATCCCCCCAATAATATCATTCTCTCCCTATAAAACTTCCCCTTACTTTTAGCAAGGGGACGCTGTTCTTCTCCCCCCTCCATTTTCGATTTGTGAGGAAGTAAGAGAGAGAGAGAGAGAGAGAGAGAGAGAGAGAGAGAAGGAGAAGGAAGAGGAATCTTAGAGTAAGAGAGGAAGGGAGAAAGAGAGAGAGAGAAGAGACTCAAGGAAATTTTTATTGGAAAAAACTTCGAGTACTCTTTCTCCCCACCACAAGTCAAGTAATCTCTCTATCAGCTATCCCTCTACGTGGCAGAAGGTTGGAGAAGTGAGGCAAACTGAAATGGCCCTAAAGCATAAACTCTCCCAAGTAACTGGACAAGTCGTGAGTGTCGAAGGAGGATCAGGCAAAGATGCCACCACAAACATGAATGGGTTATTGGGCGTAAATTCTAATTCGACACTCCAAAACTAGGTACCCCTACCATGTCTAGTACTTTGAACCGAACATTTAAGCATGGACATTATTAGGAAGAAGTCATACTTCACATCACGTAACTTGCATAACTCGAAAGGTAGTTGAAAAGGCTTAATAACCATGATTTGCCACAAATAGATTAAGCATCTATGTGTTGTTGCAGTATTAAGCCAATTATTAGATTCAAACTTTTGCAAATGCATCATACATTGCCAATGTACATAAATATTCAGTGTAGGTCAATTGCATCCTATAGACCATTAGAGTGAATAAACTTGCATTTACGATGAACTCATGTAAACTCGCAGTTAAATACTTAGGTCACGCTTTATGATTTGCATAAATGCACTCGAAGGAGTTTTCATGAATGGAAATCCCACGTCATATTATCAACTCAAGAATGACTTGCACCTAGATTTTCATGGCACATCACGGAGAGTTTCGGTCGCACATATAAATTGCTAAACTAAATTGCAAGACACAATTTAGTAAATAATATCCTTTATGATAAATAAGGCAAGGGTTTAATTTGACTCAGCTAGGATTTAATTGTAAATAGGTCAAATTGTTATGACGACCATATTTTGACTTAGAGTCAAGTAAGCATGCTCTTTGGTTTCTATCCCAATAACCAGCCGTGATGAGTCCAAAACACTCTTGAAGATATCATTTTCAAAATATGATACATCTTGAAGCTAACAAAAGGAAACTGGAATGTCATATCCATAAGAATAATGACCATTCGCCACGTTACATTCGATGCTCGCAACTATTTCAGGATTGTAAATGGGCTTAGTTTACTCTTGACTTGGGAGAGGAATGAACAAAAGTTCCTACTACCTTAAGGGAAGGAAACCCTAGGGTAAACTTAGAACCCCGATAAAACTCTAAGGTGGGAAAATGGTTACCAACTAACCAATTGAAATCCTAGTTCAAATCATCTAAGACCTATACCTTAAGATAAGAACCAAAGGTTAGCAACTTAGGGAAGCTACCATCCGAAAACTATAGCGTAATTTCTCACTACTATTACATAGGAGTGAGATCGGGAAGAGGGTATTCTCTATCCCTCAAAAGATAATGGAAAGTGATGCCATGGCAAGAAAGACCCAAGAAGGGCAACACCAAGCATTCAAAGATGGGAACTCCGCAGTAGTAGATGTCCTGAGCACTCACCTTTCATTGTTATTTATGCTTGTAAATCTAGATTCAATGTTTGTGAAAGGAATGTATGACCCAAGCTCACAAAAGAAATTTGAATAATAAATCAGGTTGAATTATTTCATGGCCACAATTACTATATCTATCTCCAATAGTGTGGTGGCAATGGTCAAAGATGGTAAGAATTAGACCCATGAAGAATAGACATGTGAATGCAATCCAGGCTAGAAAGATGAAAGATATTGTGCCTCTAGTGGAAGCCGAAATCAATGGGTAGAGAGTATCAAAGACATATGTGGATGGAGGTGAAGAGATTTGTGTCATGACGGAAAATTTGATGCATCATTTGGGATTAGAGGTAAATGAAAATACTGAATTTGGGGCTGTCGATTAGGTTCAGTAGAAATGTTAAATCCACGTCATTGGCGCCCCTTGCTTGGTCCTAATCTGCGCTTTGATGGTTTGTCTATGTCTTGGGTCCTCTCCTATTGGTGGGTTCCTTGAGTGGTTTATCTGAGTGAGTTTCTTTAGTTATTGAATACAAACCTCAATTTATGATCACTAACATGCATGCATAAGCAACTTGCATGCATAAGTAAATGTATGAAAAGGAAAAGGGTTATATTTCATTTGATGCCCTATTGTATTCGGCTATGCTTTGCATGCTAGCTTTCTCTTCTCTTCTAGATCTGTGATGATAGCGTCTGCTGTCCTACCGTGGTGCTCATACCGAGCATGTGCGTCGTAACTACTTGCCAGCTGCTGAATAGCATCTGGGAAGACGTTCAAATCGAGCTCCTCACTAGACCTGTGGTCTGAGCTTTCCTCTGCCATTGTCGAGTTTTCTTGCTCCATTCGTTTTTAATTACAAATATTAATTATGTTTGTAGCATGTGCACATGCACTGTGGATTAATTTTAGAAAATTTAGTGGGTTATTGTGCCAAAGTGCGCATGCAAGGACACGGGTTCCTTTTACAATTAATGGTCGGGTTCATTTTAGCTACAAATTTAGGAAAATGCATTGTGTTAATTTGGTGGGTGCAATAGTCAGGTGATTTTTATTTACAATTACTTGTGTATTAATGTGCACGTGAAGGAGAGAAAGAGGAAAACATGGCAGCGTGTGGATACCCGCAAGGTCTAAAGCATACAAGTCCTCGTCCAAGCAATCTGTAGAACCAAAAAAATCACGACTAAAAATAGTAGGGAAACTAAATAACAGTCGGCATCCTGTCAAGTATGGAAAAACCAAATACTAATACCATTAAAAAATAAAAAGATAAGGGACATGAAAAAATTGGTAAATGGGTGTATCATGTGTTGGTTGAGTGTACGATTTCTTTTCCTATAAGGGCATCATAAAAATAGGAAAATTCCTATAAATGTTTGTTTGTTTTTTTGTCAAATTTTATTTTCTTTATTGTGGGTGGTGTTGGGTTGAGGTAAAAGGCAATCATTTTTGGGGGGAAATGGAATTGGAAACATTTGGATTGGTCGTATGTTGCCATTTCTTTGTTGGTTTGTTTTTTTTTTAAAGGGTGATTTGGATTATTTATATTTTTGCGTGTGATTGGAGGTGGTCATTTTGTTTTGGTCTAAATTGAGGTGGTTTGTTTGTTCTTGTGTGTTTTTTTAAATGTGTTAATGTGGGGTTGAAGGTTTAAAGTGGAGGTGGTTTTTTTCTTTTTAAATTGGCTTTGTTGGTTTCTTTTTTTTAATGAGTTGTGATTTTATTTTTTGTTTTGGTTTGGTTTAGTTAGTGGCTTTTTAAAATTATGTTTTTTTTGTGTTTCTTTATATATATATATATATATATATATATATATATATAGTAATTTGTAAAAACCAAAGGGCAACCCAAAGATCCGAAATATTAAAAAGAGTTATTTTGAATTTCAAGAATTTTGACATCAAATTTTGCTATTTTTTCACAAATTATTAAAGTTTTTTTCATAAGATAAATAGGTTTTTTAACCAAAGAATTATTTACCCATTGGTTTTTTTAATTTAATATTATTTGGGGCATTCAAAATCATGAAGGAAAGTGTTTGAACTTTTTAGTAAAATTCAAGATTTTTTTGGTTTTATTTTTTTTGGAATTTTAATGAATTTTCATTGAAATTTGCATTGTTTTCACAATTTTAATGCTTCAACACACGTACGCATGAACGGTATTAAACACGCATGCACTGCACGTGAAAAGGTGCCACCAGTATGCAAAAAATGCCAAGATGCGCCCACGCGCAAACAGTTGCAAGAATAATCAACACACAAATGGTTGGATGTAAGGGACATGCTTGATGCGTGAACAGTCGTATGTAGGAAGGGGGTGCACCCGCAATGGTAGGAGGAGTGTAGTTTGGGGGTGTTGTTGGTGGGCTTTGGTTTTGTGGTTTGGTTTGGGTTTGTTTATTGTGTTAACGGGGGCACGATAGGGGAAAGGGGGCTGAGAAGGGGTGGGAAAAAAGGTTTGTGAGGGGTGTGGGAAGGGGGCTATGGGGGGTAACTGTGGGGAACTGGGGTGGGGGGAGGACAATTGGGATTGGGGGATGAAAGGGTGGAAGGAATCGGGGGGGTGGAGGTGGGGAAATTGGAGGAGAGGTGGGAGGTGGCAGAGAGGTGGGGGAGTGGCGGGCGGACGCAAGACGACAGGTGGGGGAGTGGCGGGAGGGTGCAAGATGACAGACGACAGGGGGCAACAGCAAGGCAGTCCTCACTGCCAGGGCAAGGTAGCAAGGGCGAGCAACCATAGGGCAGGGCGCAAGGCGAGCAAAGGTACAAGTGGCAGGTGAAGGGGCAGAGAGAGAGGGAGAAGGAGAAGGGGGAGGAGGAGCAGGAGGAGGAGGAGGGAGGGGAGGGGGGTGAAGGAGGAAGAAGGAGGGGGAGGAAGCATGAGGGAGAAGGAGGGGGAGGGAGGGGAGAGAGGAAGAAGGGTAGAGAAGAGAGGGAAGGGAGGGAGGCGGGTATGGAGGAGATATGTAGGGAGAGGGGAGGAGGAGAGAGGGAGGTAGGGAGAGGAGAGGAGAAGAATCAGGGAGAGAGAAAGAGAGAGGGAGGAGTAAGAAAGAGAGAGAGAAGAAAGAAGAGAGAGAAGAGAGAGGAGGGAAAGGTGGGGGGAGTTAGGATCAAGAGGTGAGAGGGGGTGTTTTGTTTTTTAAAATTATTTTTTGTTTAAAATTGAGGGATTTGGACTACTTTTTTAAAAAATGAAAGCATTTGAAAACAAGAAAGCTGCCCCCCATCCCACACGCATGCATGGGGTGGGGGTTTAAAAAAATCTGTGTTTCGGCAAATGAGAGGGTGTTTGGGCACACGTGCGGGCAGATGACGGCATGACAGACGTGTCAAAAGACGAAAACAAAGGCGTGCATGTGCAAACACATGCGACAGCAAGACGTGAAATCATACGAAAATTAATTTCGAAAAATCCGTCTGCCAGAATGAAGTGCATAAAGAAGGAAGAGTGGGCAGGATGATGTGTTTGGACAGACCTATCACATCAAAACGTTGTATTGACAGAGACAGGAACCATTCACGTGGAAAAACTGTAAAAACACACCTGAATTGAGAAAGAAAAATTAATACGCAAAGATCTGGCAGTCCAAACCCAACAAGAACACGAAAACACAAATAGAGGTTGAACGTGGTTTCGGGGACGGGAACACACATTTGCATGGAAAAAATGACAAAGACACAACTAAAAACGAAGTAGAAAAGTAATACCAAAAAATTCGTGCATCGGAATGGAGGGCACTGAAAAGGAAAAATGTCAAGGGAAGTGAGTGGAACAGGTTGGTTTGGTCAAAACATAGTTTCGATGGCAGTAGGGGGTGTTCACATGAGTAAAAGAAGAAAAAAGAGCATTAAAATGCATTGAAATTTTAATAAAATAAAATCTATAGGCTAAATCTAAATGGGGAAAAAAGAAAAATCATGCAGGGGACCAATTCAGTCAAGGCTATTCAATCAAAATTAAATTATGAGGTGATTATAGCAAGTTCACATGGAAAAATGATAAAAAACGCAGTCGAAAATACCCAAAATTATAGAAAAATTTAATAACAGACAAACCATACATTGAAATGACAGGCAATAAAAATGAAAAATGTCCAAGGGAAGGTGAAATTAGGATTCTCACATCATATTTCTATTTTGAAACAAAAAAAAGGCATGTTCGCATGGAAATACATAAAATTGGTAAAAACTTATTCAAAAATTAATAATACATAATTTATGGCTTGGAACAGGGGGCTATAAAAAGGAACAATGGCCAGTTTAAAGGGAGGATTAGGGCTATAAGATTGGATGTGGGTTCAGGTGAACATAGGATGCATTCACATGGAAAAATTGTAAAATCAGGGCATGGCATACATGCATGAGTAGATCGTGATATATGCAAAGTGGACGCATAGGGATGCATCCCCACACTTAAGACCTTACCAAGAACGGTGAACCAAGCAACAGGGACCTAGGACTTGACAAAAGCATCCCCACACTTAATATACGACCGTCTGATAAACAAAAAGTGTAGGGTTAGAAAAACTTAGCCCATATTGTAAAGAGTCAAGGGGGACTATCGATATCGCATGTTGTGTTGCAATCGGCTCTAGTATCACGCACTAACACCTAGGGAGGTAGCATTGTTGATAAAGTTGCGAGAAATCGTCGATGGCGAAGGATGTAGCACTCAGCTCAAAGTCACTCAAATTGGAATGAAAGAGTAGTCACTTCCCCCACAAGGAACATCACTCGATTGGATAATGATGTGGAGAGAGTCTCACACCCAGCTTAGAAATCAATAAGGGAGATGATTTAGAGGGAGTATGCTAGTGTGCGCAATTGATGGTGCATTAATGCATCCAACCCAGTTTGTCATAGGTGCAAGCAAGAAGGCCAGGAGCTTTGTAGTGCAGTTTATAGAATAGGGTGATGTGTCATGTGGTGATAGTAGAGACCCATCCCATGTGTGCATAGGGAAACGAGAACATAATTGATACCAAGTGTCATAGTGTCCCTCAATCACACCTCTCAATAATTGTTTATGGAAACATCAGTCACGCTCAACCCCCCCTCTATCTCAAGCTCTATTAATAGATACAAGAGGGCGACCCGTTCTTGAAACCCATTGACGTTATCATCACTGTCACTTGTGCAAAGGATTTATGCCTTGTACGCAATTGATGGTGCAATTGTGCATCCCACCATGTACTGATATATGGTGCAAGAAGGAAGGCCAAGGAGCCTTATAGTACTCTGCGCAAGAAAAATTTTGTGCTTTGTGCATTGAGAGGCCCATCTCGTGCATCCAACTCTCCATTCACACATCTCACCTCTCTGTTGAGTATAAACGGCAAGGACTGGTCACTCACCCCACCCTCTGTCTCTCACGCTCTATTGAGAAATACAGAGAGCAGCCCATACTCACATCCCCATCTAGTTAGGATGAAAGCTCGCGTCACTCTAGGTTTATTGATGAAGATCAACTTTGTCTTGTTGATGATGTCGATGTTGATTGGTTGATAAATAGGCATACCTAGGGAGTTAGCCAACACGTCCGGTGTGCTCGGATTGCATAATAGGAGAGACACTGTCTATTGGAGGAATCAAAAGTGCTTGATGAGGTTACAGGATTCAACGCACTAAGGGAGGTAGCTTGGGAACTTCTGTTGCAAAAGTTCTGCTAGAGATTCAACTGCCTTGGACTACAGGGTGTTACCACCTTTTCCACAGTCAACTTCCTGCCAAAGGTACATGCCACCTTTTCTTGGAACAAGGCCTATTATGACAGGGAGTTTCTTTCTTTTATTTTATAATATTTTTTTATTTTTTATTTTATTTTATTTTATTTTTCCCTATTGCCGATGGTGTTACTACCTTTTCTCAAAGAATAGGTCGACATGAGAGGGACCTAAGTCCTTTTCTCCCATGATTGATATATATATATTTATTTGTTTCTTTTCTTTTCTGTTGGAAGAGGAGAATGGCAAGAATGCCATGTATCAAAACCATCCTTTCCACCTCTGTTGCATCATATAGAAAGGAAGCCGAGAAGGAGGGGAGGGTGGATGTGAGGGGCTAACAGAACAAAGCCACATCATCAGGATTAGCAAGAGGGTTATTACGTGCATTAGGTAAAGCTGTATCAACGATCATGCAAGGAATGAGGAAACTATAGATGGTGATTGTCAAGATTCCCATGGAGGGTAATAATTCTTTAGGTGATAGCCATTAATCAGGAAGAAATCATTAGATGCATCGATTGTCTAGATTTGGATAGAGCCATTAGGATTGATGGCAAGTACCTTATAGGGACCGGTCCATCTTTGTTGAAGCTTGCCTGAAAACTTACCAAATCCAAATTCATAGACTAGGACTAAGTTGCCTTCGTTGAACTCCTTCTACTTGATGAAGCTATCACGATAGTCCTTTCTATGAGCTTGCATGGCTTCCATGCATTGTAGGGCCATCTTGCGAGTCTCATCAAGACATTCCACATGTAAGAGATGGTGTTGCAATGACTTGTCATCTCCCAAGTGTTCTTTAATAGCCACATGTAAAGAGCGTAACTTAAGTTTAAAAAGAAATATGACTTCTGTTCCATACACCAATTGAAAAGGGGTTTTTCCTATAGTAGCTTTATGGGAGGTTATGTATGCGTAGAGGGCCTTTGTAAGTCGATCATCCCAATCACAATGATGCACAAGAATTGTTCTTGCTAGAATCAAGCAGAGAATGTGATTGGTAACTTTGACTTGGCCATTGGCTCTAGGGTAATAGGGTATAGACTTATGATGAAAGATCTTATATAGCTCTATCAACTCTTTCATAATCTTGTTAAGGAAGTGTGTACCTTTGTCACTTACAAGCTCTAAGGAAGTGCCAAAATGGGTGATGATGTTCTCTATAAGAACAAGGCCATGATGTTACCATCATCCCACTTTAAAGATTTGGCTTCACACCACTTTGTCACGTAGTTTTTACATACCAAGATATATTTGTTCTGCTTCCATCTTGTTGGTGGATCAATAGGACCAACGAAGTTGATTTCCCACTTCTCGAATGGCTTTTGGGGAAGGATAGGTTGCAGGGGGATGGCGTTGGATTTGGTAGGCTTTTCCATTCTCTAACAAGCATCACAACGTTTGCAATAGTCATTGGCATCCTTATGGAGGATCAGCCACCAATATCCTATGAGCAAGGTCTTTCTGGTTATCGCTTCTACTACAAAGTGTCCACCACAGGGTTCATCATGGCATGCTTTCAATAGTATGCAAATTTCTTCTCCTACAACAAATCTTCGCAAGACTTCCTCCTTATTTTTCTTATACAAAGCACCACCTAACAGGGTGTAGGGGGTTGATTCCAATAGAAGCTTCTTCTTCTCATGGCTTAAGATACCAAGGGGATACTATTGGGTTGCCAAGAGGTTGGCTATGTTGGTGTACCATGGGGTAACAATTTTGACTAGAAATAAGGAAGCATTAGGAAGGTCTGGATCATCTTGCTCTTCCTTATCATCGCTCTGAGGGATCTGTGAAAGATGATGAGCTAGGACATGAGAGTGACCAGGTTTGGTGACCACTTCCAAGTCAAACTCCTAAAATAGAAAGAGCAATCTCATCATTCTTCCCTTCACATTAGCCTTGTTCATAAGGAAGGACAAGATCTCTGTCCCCCAAACGGCATCACTCTAGAAACATAGGTTCTGTATTCTATTGTAAAGGTCATTTTGGATTGATCTTCTCTTGCAATTTTTACTTGATTATATCCATTGAATCCATAAAAGAGAGAATAGAGGTCATGGGCTACCAGTGTGTCCAACAAATGATCTATGAAAGGGATAGGGAAATGATCCTTCTTGATCTTGGAATTAAACTTTCCGAAGTCCACACATATTTGTAGCTTCCCGTTCTTCTTGGGTACTACCAAAATGGGCAAAACCCATTCACTATTGGCCATTGGATAGATAAACTCATCTTCAAGGAGTTTTAGTAATTCAGCCTTCACTAAGGTGGAGTAATTTTGATTCATATGCCTCTGTCTTTGCCTCACAGGTTTGGCATCAAGCTCTAGGTAGATGTGATTTTGGCATTGTGAAGAAATTATAGTGCAAGCCAACATATAAGTGTGTGTAGAAGAGGGAGAGAAGGCACAAAGTACAAGAACATGTCTTGCTTATAAAGTTGCTTATGAGTACAACTAGGGTCACCTCACTCAATCAATTGATATAGGTCCATTGGTTGTTTACAAAGCTGCAACAACTGGCTAGGGTTAGGGTTTTCCCTTTCCCTCAAGACCATTCACACTCTTGCCTACTCTTTATCCACTCCTGCATAAAGAGAGTTCATATGCCTATACTCTCAACCTTGCCCTCAATACTAGGTGGCATTGGAATACAAAGCATAAGAGAATCCCCCCCAACCCAAAATAGGATGCCTTTATAGATCAAGCTACAAGGATGGTTATAGGCAAAAAGGATATATGACTCAAAAGAGTTGATCATCAATGGATTGGGAGGCAAAATTGGCATCCAATTCCCTAGGTACTTAAGGATGGTTAGGACATTTACTAGTAGTATGTCTTGTCTTCTTACATTTATTACATTTCATACTTTCTGGGTATTTTTTCCAATAGTTTTTTACAATATGCCCTTTTTTCTTACAAAAAATACACTTATTGACAACTGTATGCACCAAGACTTGGTCATGAGATGTTGAAGTAGATGCTTGATTGGTGCTTCCTTCTTTGTGATTCCCTTTTTCTTCATCTAAATAGGATTGGATGGTACGTGCCAAGGTAGGATTGGGAATATTAGTAAGAGTTACTACAAGTGTGGGAAATACCTTTTTGACAGCTTTTAAAACAATGGCAATACCATCCTCATCATGGATTGGTGCTTGTACTGAAGAAAGTTGTGCCATGAGGCCCTTCATATGAGAAATAACTTTTCCTAAGTCTTCTCTCTCTTTATGTTCCAAGTTGAAGAATTCAATCTTAAGGAAAATCTTAGTGTTTTTACTTGTATCACCATAGAGCTTTTCAAGCTCATCCCATTTCTCCTTGGCAGTGGAGAGCTGATCAACATGATGAATCAAGGATTCATCTAACTGTAACATGATTATTGCTTGAGCACATTGATCATCCTCCACATCAGAAGGATTTGTAGAATCAACAGCTATAGTCCCTTGAATGAGAGGCTAATAACCTCTCTCCATCATTTTGTACTTAATGAGTACTTGCCAGGGGTGAAAGTCATTGCCATCAAATTTAAAAATTTGAAGATGAAGTTCAGCGTACATTGAGGCTACAGGAAGGTCTTACTACTTATTATGCAAGTAGCAGTGTTTAATCCTTTACAAAGGGCCACTAGTGCAAGAATAAAAACAATGTAGATTTTACAATTAAAACTGCAAGGATGAGAATGGTTGAAAATCATACATATGGAGTATTTCAAAATCGGACCTAGGTGGTCCTTGCCTTTGAATAACCCTTTTTTAATGTTTGATTGTTTTCCTTGGCCTTAGTGAAGTGAACTTAGACTGCACTTCTAGCTCCTTCTAATGATGTGGCTTACTAGAGGAGTTCTTGGTGGAATAAGGTTGATCAATTAACTTTATGCTATGGGATGAATCAGAGAGAGTACAATAATACTCATTTCTCTGATTTACCAGCAGCAAATAGTAAGAAACACCAGCTAAATACATCAGTAGTGCTAAGAAGCACTTGTACCAACTTCCATTATTCTACTCATAATAAAGGTTGAACTTCACGAGCTTAGTAGTGCCCATGAGATGAGAAAAACCTCTATATTTGATCTCCACAAGGTAGTAATTGATGGTAACAAAGGTTTTTTAGTCATTAGAATCACTATTAGTAATAGCCAGATTAAAAAATAAGTCAAATGCCCAAGCTTGCAAACTTTTGGCTATGGCAGACTATGACCCACAATTAGGGTTTTGTCTGTAGTGCAGGCATAGAAAGAGACTTAAGCCAAATCCTCTTAGGGGGAGATGGCCTACTATAGGGGCTACAAAAGCCCTATGATGGCCACTGGGATTGTGTTCCTATAGTGCATACTATTGTACAAATCCTCTCCCTGCCACAGACTATGCTTGATTTGCAAAATGAACAATGTCGAGCTGAGCACACACCAATGTTGGGGTCTGATGTGATGTGCAGCTATGTCTTGAGGTGTTGGACAATTCTCCAGAAGAAAGCAAGAAGAGGCACAACCTTGTCCTCTCCAAGCCCTCCAAGGTCAGGCAGCTATGGCGGAAGAAGATAATAAGATGACATGAACAACTCAAGTATACTTAGTGGAGTAATGAGGCTGAGCGAAGCTAAGGATTAGAGGTGGCTCTGATACCATGTGAAGAAATCAGAGTGCAAGCGAACATTGAAGTGTGTGTACAAGAGGGAGAGGAGGCACAAAGTACAAGAACATGTCGTGCTTATAAAGTTGCTTATGAGTACAACTAGGGTCACCTCACTCGATCAGTTGATGTAGACCCATGGGCTATTTATATGGCCCTAACTAGCCAGGGTTAGGGTTTTCCCTTTCCCTTAGGACCATTGACACATGACTGCCCTTATCCACTCCTACATAAGGAGAGTTCATATGCCTATACTCTCAACAAGCATACTATGGGATGATCTTTGTATGATCATGCAAACACATCCATGTTCTCCTTCAGTAGGTCATGCATGACTGATAATTCTTCTTTTGGAAGATTGATACCCACCTTCAGGGGACATTTAGTCCCTTTAGCATCCACAAATGTTATTTGCTTTTCCCCTTTCACTTCGCGGATGAATGTTCCACAGACGGCTTTTGGAGATCCGAATCTTTTAACAGAGTGGTCTTCTCTTTTGATATGGTTCATTAGAACTAACATTCTCTTTTAATGGAGAATTAGCTCGCTCTTTGGGAAGTTGCAAGGGTATCATTGTGGTTTCAGGTTTGGTTTGATGATAAGTTACTTGTTGGCTTGAGGACTTGTCTTTTGAGGGTGCATCCAAGAACGTCACATAATACAAACCTTTTGCATTCCATTTAAGCTACCAAACTAGTGGTTGTTGGCAAGGTGCATTGTCATCATCTTCTCTTAGGAAGGGTGACTTTGGGCAACAAGAGCCACTATTGTAGGAAGGCCTATTCTTCTTAATCCATTTATTATAGAGGCTTTGCTTATGACGTGACTCATTAATCAGTCCAAAGGGTACCATAGTCATTCTATCAAGTAGAAAGGGATCTTCTGCTTATGAGGCTTTTAGAACTTCTTTCTCATTTTTGCCTTCTATGCAAGTGGGACAAATTCTTCTAGCTTTCTTCCATACTCTTTTTCTGCATTATCACCTTCATCCTCTTCAAATTCTAATTCTGCCTCTGTGGAGGCTTTGTAAGAGAAGAACAAACACTCTATTATATCCTTTGCTTCTACTTCTATCTATGTCTTTGCTTTTGGTTTTGTCTTTGCTACTGCCATGTAATAGGGAGAACAACACATCCATGCTTCTATCTCATGTTGGGGTAAAAGGCCTCCAGGCCTACCCATGTACACTTTGACCATGCATTCTTTATTCATATATAATATGATAGTGTAATAAGGCTATCAGTTCAGTTGGACAAACACCTACATTGTGTGTGCTCTTCTCTCTTGCATCTTCCTCTTATCCTTCTCCACTTCCATTGCATCCCCTTCAATTGGTATCACAGCTTTGGATCAAAGCTTGATTGTGGAACTTGGTCCGGCATTACTTCAACCCAGATTGAAGACCTAGAGCTTGGAGCTTCAATGCCATTCATGGCTTCTTTCCCCCAAGGTAAGATTTCATCTCTTGCCTCTCTTCGGCCCTCATAGGATCTTTGTAGGTGTTTCTTGGCTTCATTGGACACCTTCTATGCCCGCATTTGCCCCCTTATCCTCAACATAACTAGCAAGCCCCACAGTACAAGCTCATGTTTTTTTTGCGCTTGTTTCAAAATCTGGCTCAAAAATCCTATTTTTTCTCATATCTCGGTCATCCAAAATCTGATTTAGGCAAGGTAAGAGTCTAACTTGGTGTTTTGGCGTGTTCGGATACAATGGTGATGTCAGACCTGCCAATTTTTTATCACAGAATTTTCTATACTAGATTTGATTTGATTTACAACAAAAAAATGACATGCCCTTAGCTTATGTGATGCTCCCGAGGCTTGGTATTTGATGCCCAAATGTTTTGGGGATGTTTGCCCAATTTTTTGAGATGATTTGGGACTTGGTTTGAGCTTCCATAGCTTGATTTATGCAGGGATTTACTGCTATACATTGTTTAGGCAGCAAGGTTTTATCAAGGACGGCTTATGCATAATGCTCTTTGTTGACATTTGGGTGTCCTGTTGGATGTATTGATGCTTGTTCATCATGGTTTATGCCTGGATATGCTATTTGAGAGCTATTGAGCCTTAATTTAGATGCGAACACTTTGTTGTTGGTTGGGATTTATGCTACCTTGGTTGACAGGTTATTTTACCTCTAGTTTGGTTATTCCTATGGTCTAGAGGTGCTTTCGACTACTCGGGATGTTATACTAATGTATTTGGATGATGCCATTTTGATGTTTATGCTCCCGGATGCTTCTTGAGAAAAGAGTACAGCTCAACTCTTGGTTCACTGTCATTTTTTTTATAGCTGGCATTTCACTCGACAAGGTTTATGCCCCGTGCTACCCATTATGGGACTTATGTCTGATGTGGATGCTTTTGGGTTTGTCGACAGCAGTATGGAAAATTTTTGGACTTGAATGGACTTGCACTTGAGAATTTTGTGGAGCGGTTTGCATTTGGTGGGCTTATCACTTATGCAGCTTGGATGCTATTTGGCCCTTAATGCCTCGATTATGGATCTTGGATTTACTTGTATACAGATACATGTTTGAGCAATGGTTGCTCCATTGTCTTGGCGGTTAGTTATTGAGATTTCATTGCTCATTGATGCTTGGTTCTTTTCGGGTTACTCATTGATGTACTGCAAAGTCATGTTTGCCATTATCACTATGGATTGATTTCATGGCTGAATATCATATGCTCTTATGATAGATGTCTTATGCTTTTCCGTACTGTGGTTGGTTATGTCATGCAGTTGGCTACGACTCTTCTTCATGTGGGAGATTTTGCATCCTTGGTTGATGCCTTCATGTCCTCCCGTTTGTTGAGGTTTCATGAGACTTTGCAGCATGATTCTACCACTGATGTACTTGCAAATGATTATCTTTATGAGTAGATCCCCTCCATTGGGATAGCCCTTGACTGCTTTATCTCCATGGATGCTATGGATAACCCTATTCATGATGACTTGGATTCCTTGTCGTCTTCTATAAGTTCTTCTATGTTGTTTGCTTCCATTGTGGGAAGCTTGGGTATGTTCAAAGAAAATTCTTTAGATGGATTAGAGAGCAGCAGAGACAGATACAGACTTGATATGAGCAGAAAGTCAAAGATATAGCAGATGCAATAGGTGTTACCACTCTTACTAGTGGTCAGCTACATGCAATTACCCATGATGATGCAGTTGAGCATGTACTCCTGTCATCTTATTTCCCTACAGCTTACTTGCCCAGTGATTAGGCCTATGATTTTGATTGACTTTTGGACTCTATGGCATCTTGTCATATTATCCCTCACAGAGCATGGTTCTCTTCTTACATGGAGGTTGAAGGATGTATTGATTTGGGCCTTGAGAAGTCTTATGCTATTGTTGGTACAGGGGATATACACTTAGCTTTGCCTAATGGGACTTCTCTTATACTCAAGGATGTTTAACATGTTCCCATGCTTAGTAAGAGCTTGATTTCTATCAATTTGTTGCATAATGCAGGATATACTATTTCTCTTCAGGATAGGTCATGGAAGATCTGTCATGGTTGCTTGGTTTTGGCCAGGGATTCTAGAGTTGGTTCTCATTACCAAGTGCATGACTCTCATGTGGGAGATTCTATGGTTGTAGTTATTCAGATACCACATGCATTTTTATGGCATTATCGCCTAGGCCATATACACCACAGAGAGATGGAGATCTTGTCTCGTTTGGACTCATTATTGCCTCCTATATAACTTACAAATCTTGATGCTTGCCCTAATTGTACTCTTGGTCCTTGTAGAGCCCCCTTGGCTTATGGCAATCGTACGAGGCATGCTCCTCTAAATCTTTCCATTCTGTAGTATATGGACCTATGCCTTCCTAGTCACTTGGTGGAGCATCGTACTTTGTGACCTTTGTTGATCATGCTACCCACCGTGTTTGGGCTTTTCCCTTGGTGTAGATTGAGGATACTACAGTTATGCTTGACAGGTTTATAGATTCTGTTGGTAGCAAGCCTAGGTTCTTGTAGATGGATTATGAGAGTCATGCTCTCTCTCCCAGCTTTCAGACCTCTTGTCAGAAGTATGGCATTGATTTCTTGTGCCCACGGTATTATGGGATTGCTCATGGCATGTGCTTGACCTTACAGGCAAAGGCTGCTGCTATGCTTACCACAACTGGGTTGTCTTATGGCTTTTGGGCTGAGGCCCTTATGACGGCAGTCTATGTGGTTAGCAGGACACCGTGCTTGACCTTGGATGGTATTACACCCTATGAGGCATGGAGTGGCATGCAGCCCTCCTATGATTACTTGAGGATGTTTGGGTGCCAGGCATTTGTGTGTATGCCACATGAGCCTATGTCATGTAGATGTATCCTCCTTGGTTATGGAGATGGTGACTTTAAGGCCTAAAAATTATGGAATTTGGATGTCCAGTAGGTCATACGCAACCATCATGTTGTCTTCTATGAGACGCAGACACCTCTCAATCCTCTTGATGAGCATTCAATACGCTTTATGGATGATTTTATAGCAGCTATAGTGCCATTACAACAAGTTTTTTATGCTGAAAATGACACACTTATTGGCCCAAATGACATAGCTATGCATAGTAGTCAAGGTCAGGATGTTGGTGGTCAATTGCTAGACCCCTTCATGAGCCATTTTCTTGTAGTTTTGCAGTCTTGACAGCAAGCCATATGTCAGTCTTCCACTTTGTTGAGGCCACATGTAGTCTTGAGACCCCATTGGATGAGTCTCTGGGATGTTAGCTCTCTTTTAATGATTGACTCTAGAGAGTTTGACTGCTCTCTGCTGTCTTGTATACACTACGGTGATGCTATGCACGACTCTAATGCTTTACAACTGTGCATTGATGAGTTATGTTTGTTTCATGAGAAGCTTATCTCCTGGATGTCATGGACTCAGGGATTCTTCACTCTTCTTCTCTGCAGAGGTTTCTAACACTTCTTGCATAGCTCACTTTCCGATTGGGTGTTGGTGAGATGTCATGATTCCTCACCTTGTCTTTTTTATTTTCTTTTCTTTGTTTTCACTCCCCAGTCACATTGGACTTTTAGTGGGAGGTTGTTGGGGTAAAAGGCCTCTATCCTACTCGTGTACACTATGACCACCCATTCTTTATTGATATATAATATGATAGTGCAATAAGGCTGTCAGTTCAGTTGGATAGAACCTACATTGTGTGTGCTCTTCTCTCTCGCATCTTCCTCTTCTCCTTCTCCACTACCATTGCATCCCCTTCATCTCACTATCAGAGGTGATTTTAAAAGTCAATTTAGGTTTAGGTAAGAGATATTCACCCATTGACAAAGACTTTGCTTCCTTCGACAGTTGGCTTATAGTGTCCACTATCAAGGACTGTGCCTTTGTTTTCCTAAGAAATGTCTCTTTGAGAGCTTCTTCGTTTCTCCTGATGTATTGTTTTTTACTTCATTGGAAGAGTCTATTACAACTTCAATGGAGGTGGATCCATTTCCTTTTTGTGATCCATACAACTTCAATACCACCTTGTTGGTCCTCTACCTAGGGTTAGGGTTTCTTTGAACCAATCCGTCCTTGCTCTTGCTTCAAAGAGCTAAGGTCTTTTCACATGCAAACATTGGTTCACTATAATCTAAATCACATCCTTATTTTGTAATTTTGTTATTAATTGCAATTTTTAGTTTTACAACTTTGAGGAGCCAAAATTGTTTTTAAACTCTAAGAAATACTTTAATGAAAGTAGTGACCACTTTGTAAAATAAAAAAGTGCTTTTGTATAGACCAAACAAACTTCCTATAATATTATAATAACAAATTCAAGATGAAGAAAGTGCTTTAAAAAGTTGCAAAGTTATTTTAATTGTAAAATCACTCTCTTGATTGAAAAAATCACTTTTGTATGATAGAAGAGCTTTTAATATAGAAACAATACTTCTACATATCTCAAATGTAATATACCATGTCCAAGATATCACTTAAATTTGCTTTAAATCCTAAAGTGATTTTCAAAATATTAAATAGAGGGCATGAGATCCCATAGGAATTTGGTTTAACCACTAAATATGTAAGCCAATAATCTCTTCCTACGAGGGTTGTTTTCACGTACGGGAGAATACCCAAAGGCTTGGTTCTACTTTTGTCTGCCAATCGGATAAGCCACTATTGTGTAGGTTGCATTCATTGCAAGCCTAGATATTTCATTTTCACATCTATAATTATGTTCACTGATGAGCATCCATCAATATCATCAATGCATATGCAATAAAGCGTCCTTTAATCCATATACCAAACTCTAGGGTTCCAAGATCTAGGAAGGCATTATCTACATCCACTTCTTTTATAGGCTCTAGGGTCTTATTAGACTTGGTTGTTGCGGAAGGAGCAATCCATACGCCTCGTCTTCTTGTCAGTATGCTTTTAAATTTCTTTCAACAACTAGGAAACAACATCAGTAATTTTCAAAATGTTAAGTTAGGTTTAAAAGTGTCTAGGTCTTTGACCAAATCATATCATTTTGATAGGATCCACAAGCTTTTCCAATCGGCTAGGGGATGGGACTACACCCACTTTTATCTTCTAGACTTGTTCTTCTATGAGTGGCAACATCTATGTTTCATCTCGTTGAGGAGGTACTTCACCATCCTCTATCTCCTAGACATCTAGTCTTGTCTTTGTGCAACTCTCTTGTAACGTGTCCACTAGTATCAGCTAGGACACGTCTTAGCAGTCCATCAGAAAGGATGTCTAGAAAACTCCGCCTGGCACTCCCATGGAATGTTACGAGTTTTGCGATCTAGGTCTTCCCGCGTCTGCCATGTAGCGGAATTATCCTGGCCGTTCCCACTTAGGATCGACCAGAATTAGGGTTTTCCTGATTGGTCATTAGCTAACAACAACTAGTGTCAGACCCGACTGAACTACTTTATGCAGAAACGCCAGGTCCGAAGCGGATTCATGCTACACTTGGTTCAAGGAGAATGGAAAACGAGAGGGATGCAAGGCTCAACCTCTCTGCCATAAGGCATAGTCCCATTCTGTTCCCCTAAAACAACATAAATCGGGTAAGACGTAACTCTAGGTCATCGCTCTCGTTATTCGTTTTGATGATGATGATCATCCCGCTGTTCTTCGAGATTTTTGAGAAAAGTTCCCAGCTAACCGGGACCACCCAACCGTAGGACGGACCCATGGCCTATCCTCTGCACTTTCCTCGGTTTGTTTTAGTTATGTAATTATCTAACACATTAATTTGACATATAACAATCAGCTTCTTTAATTAATCCTGTTAAGCACTGGTTCCTTCACGTAATCTTATCATGTGACATAGAAAAACAATATCAAGCAAGTTCTTTTTTTTATAAAAACATTTCATCATTTTATCTTTGAAATACAAGGAGTTCCACCCGTAGGCTTGTCCATAATCCGTGTCCATAATCCGCCTGAAGGCTATCCAGTAATCCCCAGGGATCACTATTCCAAGCTTCCGCCCATAAACTAGTATGCAGGCCTCAAGATCCAATCCCGAGTCACGTTAGCCTCTTGTGCAGGACCCGGAAGGCGAGGGATTTACGGCCAGAGCCCCCCCTGGCACCCAAGCGTCCTCCTAGTAGAGCTCAATGGAGAGACCTCTCGTGACGGGTTCGGTCCACGTTCCCGGTGCGGTGAACAACCCCCTTGGTTAGGGTTAGGCAGGTAGTCGGGGGTAACTGAAACTGCCTCTTCCTTCAGGCCTTTAATCTAAAGTATAGGTACTCATTTAATTTGTAATTCATAATTCAAAAAGAGCCCTAAAATCTCTAGCAAGCACAAACATTTCCATTAATCAACCGTGTTGTTTGGCAAACTGCTAAGGAAGTGTTCTTTTCTTTTGAGTGTATCAGCACTCGTTCCCAAGGTGTCTTGTAAATTGGCAAGATCCTTTACATTCTGATGTAGGGCGTACCTTATTAACCTAACTTGGTCAACCCTAAAGTTCCTTAGATATGCTAGTTTCCGGTTTACAACTTTCCTTATTTAGAAGGATATACAAAAATATGTCCTTTTGCAAGATAACTTGCATATGGATCTGCCATCCTTGTTGAGGTTTTTTCTTTAAAAAAACCCTTACTCCTTGTGAATCCATCACAAGACTAAATGATTTCGTACTTGCTGCGCAAGTCCTGCGATGGAATAATCCGTTTTAGATCCTTTAAGCTGATGTATGTCGGGCCTAGGGTTTCTTTTTAAGGATCTCGGGGACAGCCCTAGTTCTTTATCTTTACGAATTTTTTTGACCCTACAATAAGGAAAGTAGTCAAGTGCTTAGGGAATGAATATTTCTATGTTTAGATCGGTTTTGATATCTTTTGGAAGGTAATATTAATTGTCTTGTCACGGTTTTGCTATCCTTGTGACAATTTACTTTTCAGTCAATACAGTTCAATTTAAACTTCCTTTTTTCTTGCAGATGAACTTATGCAAAATAACAAACATTTCCCTTGCTAAGATGTGCAATTAGTAATGATAACTTCCTAGTAATTTGAGCAACGAAAGAAACCTTTCATGAATTTAACTAAAATATACTACTATAGTAAATGGATAATCTTGCTCGTAATTTATAATGCTTGATGCAATTCGAAGGAAACTAAGTTCTATACATTATCATTCATTCAAATAAGCTAAACTCCTTCATTACAAATAACTCGGACAAATATATCCTATTCCTGATAATTTCTCTTTGCATGATCGACTTAAAACCGAATTAAAGCCAAGAAGAAAAACCTGGTTTTGGGGTGAGATATCCACATGGATACCGGGAGATGACCCTCCCGCGGGTACGCCTTGGACTTTCTTAGGAGGCATCACAATTGTAGTTTTTCAAACGTGGAAGCAGCTCTACAACTCCTCCTAGGAATTCCACCGTCGCTTCCTTGCACCGCTCATCGATAGTAGTTTCTGGAAGGCTCCCTCCTTGGAAGTCAGGGAAATTCAAAAGGGTGTTTCAGAGTCTTCTACGATTAAGACCCATTGAAGCCATGGGGAAGGCTTAATGGTCTTTTAATGACTCGCTTAAACAAGGAACGAAAAGGGATGGAAAAAAAACACAAGGTGCAAGAGAGAACTTCTAAGGGGATATAGTAACCGTAAAGGTTATAAATAAGGTCGAATGACCCTTAAGTCAAACTTAAAAGGGGGTTTCAATACGCCACAAGGGGAGGGCTAGGGAAGGTATAAATACGGAGGAAAGAGGGGTGGTTCCCAAGCCAAGGGTTAGGGGTTTAAGGGTTAATACACAGGGGGGTGTGGTTGAGGAATTATAAAATACGAAAAAAAAAACTTAAGAAAAGGGGCTAAGCGACTTTTTTTTTTTAAAACACGGGGGGTGTAATAGTAGAACCTTTAAGCCACCCTTTATAGGGGAAAAAGGGGCTTATGACCCTTTAAAACATGGGGGGGGAGGGGGGGGGTAGTAGGGAGAATTTGGTGAGGCACAAGAAGGGGGGTGAAAGGGGGCTTAAGGGGTTTTAAAACCCGAAGGGTGAAAAGGGGTTTAAAGGCCAAGGGGAATGGGGGCTAAGATGACCCCCCCTTTGGAAGCTTCCAAGCTTCCAGAAAGTCAAAGGGGGGGTTGAGAGGACCACTAGTCGACTGCGGAATGGCAGCGGCTTCTCCCTCCCTCCATGGCGTCGTGATCCTCCGCCCCAGTCGGCTAGTGCGGCGAGTGCGTCCCCCTCTCCTTCCTTCATAGGCGAAATTCCTCCCTCTCACGGTAGCAACCTGCTCCCCTTGTCCTCACGTATATTCCCCTCCCTCCTTCCTTCTTATTTTTTTATGGGGGGGAGAGAATCCCTCCCCCCTTACATGTTATCATGCATGGCAAGGGAGCCAAGCAAGCTCCAGTGAGGAGCTTGCTGGCTCCTCCATTCCACCTCACAAGCTCCTGCTCGACACGCCGCCGTGAAGGCGAATTTTTTTTTATTTCCCTTTTAATATATTACATGTCTCTACGGTTCTTTGTGGCTTTGTAGTGCTCTGTGTACTACATTGTTCTACGTTGTTGCACTATTCTATTTCTCCCTAGGAAGGTTGAATTTCATGATCTTGGCAGAGGGAATGTTCTTTTTTGAAACTGTGGGTCCTCCTTTCTTTACATGTGCTATTGCGGCCACTTCCAATTCCACCAAATTGAAATCAAGTTCTTTGGTCTTTTGTTGGGTATTAAGAGTAGCTTTCATAGGAGTGGGACTTAGATAGTCTTTGGTAGTATGGCTCTCTCCTTTGCATTGACTTCATAAGGGCTTATTGTCCATAGATCTTCTAGAGTTTGGACAGTTTAGTGAGATATGACCATTTTCTCCACATATATAATACTCCACCTTTAATCTTTGGCCATCCCCAAAATGTCGTCCTTTGAAACTCTGAGAGGGAAACCACCTTGGACCAAAATTAGGACTAAATTCCCTAGGCTTTGGTCCAATATCCTGCATTGTCATTTTGGATTCTAGCAAGTTGAACCTTGCTTCTTCATCTTTCTTTCTTCTATCATGCATCTCCTTCAAAGAGTAGATATCCTCTGTATGGTTCTTCCTCAAATAGTATGAACAAAAGGCTCCAAGAATGGTTGGTTTTCAAGTACCTTCAGTGGTTAAATGTCCCACTTGATGGCATTTCCACATGTTTTATTAGACTGCATCACATCTCTTCCACCTCCCAAAGGAGTGGTTATATTAGCAGTATTCACCTTCAACATCTGTAGCTATTCTGTAATCACATCCATAAGCTCTTGCTTGATACTTGCAATGACTGAATTGGACAAGTAGTCCTTCATATTTTCACCTCCTGGAGTACTTGTAATAGGGTTTTGAGAAGCTTGTGTAATCACGGCATATACTGGTTGACTTGATCCAAAGGGTCCTCTATTCTAGTTTTGGTTCAGAGCTCTTGTTGAGACTAGGGTTGTTGATTCCAGTTAGTAGGATTTCACTATTGTTGAGTCACCATTGGGGAAAATGTGTGAGGCCACTGCTATTGTGGTTGAACCATCATTTGAGGCACTCTCGTCTGAGGTCATTATGGATTCAGTGCATTGTATTGCGGCACTATTTGCATATGAGGATAGGGGTAGGGAATTGTCCCATGGATTGCATTTGGTAATTACATATTCAATATGCAATCATCATCAAGATAGGAGCAAAAACTACTTAAAAACATAAGACTAATAATCGCATAAAATAAGTACAAGATTGATAATGACAACTTATAAAATTACATGGAACCAAGGAGAGGAGAGTCCAAAACAAACATAAAAATATATCTATAAATATTGCAAATTGCAATTTTATACCAAGGATTAAAATATATCTAAGAAATGCTACGTGGAAGAGGTCTACATGGATCATAGAACCAAAAAAGAAAATGATGTGGGATCCATGAATCCAAGTATATGCTACAAATCCTCGCCATCTAAAAGCTTATCATAACACAGAGGAGTATCCAAGGGACTCTACAAAATAAATAACCAGACATTAGTCTACCATACATAATCCATCACAAAAAAACTAATGACTAATACAGACAAAAAAGAGGATTGACTACTAGGCCACCACACACATGCAATCTATTGATAAGTGTAGTGAGACCATATCTGCATATCGAGTCTCTAAACCTATGCAATTGTGGTTTGTGATGGAGTATTGTAAAGAAAACAAAATACATGGTTAGAAAAAAGGTTTAGTACAAGTGATATTCCAAATAAGAAAGTGAGAAGAATCAAAAGAAAACTTATAAAGTCCTCCAAATAAGTCTTGTGGTTGCCACTCCCTAGATGATGCATGACCCCTAACTCTAACCATGTCCTCGTTACCTCCCATTTGTTGCTCTACTGCCATCATCTCTTGAAGAGCCTGTGGCCTCCTCCTTGATTTTTTGCCAATCCTTTGCATCTAGCCAATTGGGCTTTGAGGCACCACTCTTCATTGCCTTGCATGCATCTGATTATTTGTGTGACATGTATGCATGCATACACTCCATCATCCACACAGTGGAAAACCTTCTACTTCCATAGGTATTCGAAATTTCTCATGCAAAGATACCACTAGATAGTCCTTGCTCCACTCCAATATATTCTTTCAATGGTCTAGAATGTTGTGCCTAAATACTTGTTGGCAAAACTCTCTTATGTGAGACATCACAGTGTGATAAATCCTAGAGATGACAAGTGTCCACTAGACCGATAAGATGGACACACTACATTGGTACCTCCACAACATCCACTTGAGTCATCCTCTCTAGAACTAGTAGTACAAGAGTAAGGAGTAGCAACCCTATCTAAAACAGAACGTGGGCTCACAACATCTATACCTATGCAACACCTCTTCCCAAAACCACTTCCTCCATCTAGGGCTAGTCTAATTGTTGACCTCACATACTGGAGATCAAAGCATCAAAGTATGCTCAAGTAGACCTCACAAAAAAGCAGTTGCAATGTCCACAAAAGCTCATAGTCTGCCATATCTCTAAAGTACACTACAAGATACAGGCCTCATACCGACATTCAAAGTGACGAAAATGTTCATAAAATAACATTTTCCCCATTGTTGAGAAAAATATTAGTATTAACGACACCATAGAATATTCTCTATTATCATCGCTATATGCATCACTATTTTTGTCGCTATCAATGTTGCATATGCGACATTGATAGCAATGCATATAGCGACAATTTACGATGCTAACTGCGATGCTAATAGCAATGCATGCAATAAATTTGCGATGCTAATAGTAACGGTTACATGGAAAAAAAAAATTGTGACAAGGCGGCACAAATAGCACTATGTGCTTTACTTGGTCCATACAAAAGAGTTACAGTAAAGTGTACAATGCTCACTATCTGAAACCATGAAATTGTGACAATCCATAAGACTGACGCTAACTGCGATGCTAATAGCAATGCATGCAATATAAGAGTTATAGCAATCCATAAGACTGATACATAAAATAAATACAAGATGACGTAATGAAAGCGCGAGTACAATCATGGCAAGATACAAAGGATGATAATAAGATAATGCATAAAAAATGTCTACATAAATTACATGACAAAAAAAGAAAAGGATGTGCACTCCATGGATCCAAGGGCGAGCTATAGATCCTCACTATCTGAAACCTCATCCTACCGCAAAGGAGCATCAAATGGACTTTATAAAAAAAGAAACAACTACACATCAGCCCACCATACAATAATGCATTTTAATTAAAATTAGTAACTACGAATAAGAAAGATGAGTGACTTACTAGGCCATTGCGTCTATACAATCAGTCGATCAATGTAGTGAGACCGTGTCTCTATGCATATCAAGTCTTTAGGATGGTGAGATCGTGGTTTGTAATGGAGTGCTGCAAAGAAAACAAAATACAACTATTAGAAACAGGATTGTCAGTATAAGGGATATTGCAAAAACTCGTAGAAAAGTGAAAACCATCGCATTCCATTTGGATATGACTCCGTATGGAACATTTTTTGCTCATACCATCTTTGGGCATTCATTTGTGTTGATCGTCCAAGAAAACATTCCCTCAGTTCATGACCCTCCGACAAGAAAGCGGGATGTCCTTTGATATACCATCTTCTTCATGGTTCATGACCTTTGGGAGTTTAACTATGGCCCACACAATGGACATGCTTGATAACATGAGGTAACCAGACCTATCCCAACACCTCTATCCGGTGAATACAAACTTGAATGAGCTATGATAGATATTACCAATGAGAATGGAAGCCTAATTACCTGAGCATAGATATTACCAATGAGAATGGAAGCCTACTTACCCGAGCACTCCCCGAATCCCAAAAATTCATGAATGTTCCACACGAGAAGAATGGCTCGAATATTGGCAGACCGTTGACCATCGCACTTGCTCATATCTTCCACCACAACCCTCTCCTCCCACAAAATCATAAGCTCATCAACTAATGGACGAAGATACACGTCCATATTACTAACTAGTGCCAAAAAGAAATCAACAAAGTGTACGTAGAAGGTACCTGAACAACTCGGTCACACTTGCATTGCTCCACCCGTATTTTGCTTGCACACTTAGGAGTGCAAGCAGTGTCATCAAGCGAGATAATCAACACCCATAATATAATGGTATGGATGCTTCCTCTCTAAGCGGATTAGATGTCTTGACATCCATAGGCATCAATGCATCAATCATTGCCTCCATCTCAGGCTCCAAGATTGTAGAACATTTTGAAAGGTTGCCTGTCTCCTCTGGTATTGATGGTATAGATTCACTCAGACACTCCATCCATCGCATGCCCACAAACTCTTCTAATTGGCCACAAAGGGTGCACTCCTCCTTAAGATGAGACGTTACCTCTCTATAAATTTTACGACTACATCCAATGTTTTTGTATATGATATTTAATTTTTTTGTGAATACAATGCATGATTGATATACACTTTTCTTACCATTTGCTCAAAATCTGAGATCGCCTGATCACTTTTCCATAGACAATCGATGTTTTTGTCTAATTGCCAACCTAGATTGAGAGCAAGGACATGGGACATGTTGATTAAGATACGCCTTGCGATCTTAAACATCACGACCTTCATTGTTTTCTATACGGTCTATGTTACGAAAAACAATTTGGTTTTGCTATCATTCTTTTTCCTTTCTTAAATTGTTTGAGAAGGGATTTCTTCTCTTGTAACTCAACACAATTAACGTATATAAAGTCACCACCTATCTATGGACGGAGGGCCTACAGTATGTAAAGTCTAATATGCTATGCATGGGGATGAGGGAAGAGCTACCCTGTGTTGGAGTGTTTCCCATCCCACTATGGTATTGCACTGCACCACTACTACTACTAGTACTTGCCTTCTCGAATACATCAAAGATGTACCTTTAACAAAATCTCTCTCTCTCTCTCTCTCTCTCTCTCTCTCTTTCTCTCTCTCTCTCTCTCTCTCTCTCTCTATCACTACCACTACCACTACCACTACCACTATCACTACCACTACCACTACTATCACCGCCACCACCACCAAAAATAAGAAAAGAAGAAACTAAACAACTGATGTTGCTACTGCTGCTACTGCTACTGCTATTACTGCTGCAATAAACAAGAAAAGAAAAAATTAAAGAACTACTACTACTACTACTACTACTACTACTACTACTACTACTACTACTACTACTACTACTACTACTACTACTACTACTACTACTACTACTACTACTACTACTACTACTACTACTACTACTACTACTACTACTACTACTACTACTACTACTACTACTACTACTACTACTACTACTACTACTACTACTACTACTACTACTACTACTACTACTACTACTACTACTACTACTACTACTACCACTACTACCACTACTACCACTACTACTACTATGACCACCACCACCACTACCACTACAAACAATAAAAGAAGAAATTAAAGAACTACTACTACTACAAACAAGAAAATAAGAATTCAAAGAACAAGATCTTACCCTCTTTGTTTTTTATCCATTCATTCTCCTCTCTCTCTCTTTCTCTCTTTTTTAATTATGTTTCATATTTATTCCCTCTCTCTCTCATTCCTTCTTTCTTTTTTTTTCTTCGTCTCCCTCTCTCATTTCATCTCTTTCTCTCTTAGGACACATCATTTTTAACAAAAATAAGAAAAAGAAAATGAGGAAAAACAAAACAAACCAAGAGGGAGCAATGCACTCACTGCAAAGATCGGAGGACAGATTCAACGGCTCCTCTTTGCGATACCGGCTCCTCTTCACCCTTCATGCACTTCCTTCTCTTCTTCGCAAATGGCAGCAGCGATGGTGAGAAGCTCTCCTTTTCCCTCTTTCTCTCTTTCTCTCCCTCTCCCTCTCAAAAGCATGATGCAGTTTGCTCTCTCTTTCGCTCTTATACACAAAATGCCGCAGTCGGGTTTCACCATGCTTTTTTTCGTCTGAGTACCATCGCTATTTGTGTCACATTTGCGATGGAAATAGTGACACTACTAATATGCATTAGAAGTAGCCGTCGCTATTCTCCTATATCCTTGTAGTGGTAGGTCATCTGATCTGGAGTCATACATGTGAATATCTCGTACAACTCCTCATCGGTCATTCCTTGACTCATCTTGCTCTCTGGGTATCATCAAAGATAACCTACATAGGTAGAAAAGGATGTTAGTTGTAATGGATATAAAGATCTAGATAAAGCGCAACAACATAACTTTGTAAAAAATGATGCTAATTAATATACATATACTAAAATACCCTTAAAAGTAAATTATCAACAAATTGAGCAAGCAAACAAAAATTCAATTTGACCCATGGCTTCATGTCAAGCTCTTGGCATAGCTCAATGTACAATGAAACATCTAAAGATAGGTTACCACAAAAAAAGGAGTCCACTTGATTCTTGAAAACTCTTGGCTTTCTGTCTCTTCGTTTACATTCTTGTACATGTCCCCTCTGCACACTCTAAGCCCTCTTTTCCCTCCACCCTCCGTAACATCGACCCCTCTATATGCATACTCTTCTCATCATCCACGCTCGGGATATTACTTTCATCATACACTTGCACACTCCGAGGTGTTGATGGCACAATATACTACCATCGAGATTATCGGGGATTTGAATAGAAGATTACATGTTTAATATCACATATAAGAGTGAATCAACATTTGTGATTGTTTCATCTCCTTAAAAAACTTTTCTCAAAATCTACCTTCAGAAATCCAAATGGACCTTGCCGAACGGATGCCCCCACTCCTTCCAATACCACTTTAAAATACTATACATAGAATATGATCATGGAGAAGCTATGACAATTCACTAAGATAATACTTTGCAGGTTGTCAAAATACTCCATCTCATCTACTACAATATTGAAATCTATGGCCCGTCGTTGGCTCTCTTGCTTGAAATTTTCTATGACACCACAGTCTATTGTGAATTATATTTTGTTGATGCACTCAACTAAAAAATGTTGCCCACACAACCATGCCACACTATAGATTTGGTACTATATATTGAAAGGGTTAGATTAGTTGTTGCACATAACATCTAGATATGACAACAAATGAAGCATGCTGTCACCTTCAGATTACATCCCCTTGAGAATTCCCACTCCTCTTACTAGAGACCTCTACCCCTTTGCGAGAAGTTGTGATTAAAGCTTCATGCAATCATTACATAGACATAAACAATGACATCTCCTCCATGTCCCATGGGGTATCAAACCAGTCACTGGTGTGTACTACATGGAAATTATGATCGTACTTCCTCCCACTCTCTTCTAGCCTGCTCATACTTATCGAGCTACTTCTCCATGGATGTATACTGTAACATACAAAAACGATTCACTTTTTCCTCCATGGCACCATCTATCCTTTTTTCTATCCCATTTCATATCAGCACATCTCGAGTCTCAATCTATCATTGTCATTCTCAGCATTATTACTGATAAAGCTTGGCTTCCGTGCAACCATAGCATACTATTGTCTCAATCCAATGTCGGTAGCCACTCCGAAAAATGCACTAATGCCTTCAACATTAGCCAACCTTCAACCATGCTATCTTTTGATCGAGCTCATTGTCACACAAAGCCCTTTAGGATTTTCACGAAGCACTCTAAGAAGAACATCCATCATGTATGGATAGGTCCCACAATCTCCATTTCATCTATGAGATGTACCAAGAGGTGAATTTGTATCATGAGCATGCTCGTAGGTATGTACTTTTCAAAGTGACAGACCATCTCCACCACTCCCTGCCTTGCAAATTCAATAGATGATATCTTGATCTTCTTCTATGAGATCCATTGCACTAAATTTGACAACCTATAAATCACTGAGCATATTTTTAGAGTGATCAAGCACCTTGCAATCATGATCAGTAGTACGAACTATCTAAAATTTGAAGCATTATGAATATCAAACATTAGGAAAAAAAATAAACTCACAAATGGGCCTTTATTTTTCCCCTCTCTCTTCTCCTTAAAACAAGGAAAAGAGGAGAGAAGAATAGTAAAATAATCATCTTCTCTCTCCACTTTTGCAATCTCATTTTGCCTTTTTTATATTATCTACAAATATATACTCAAATTCATTTTCTCTCCTCATTCAAGAAGTCTTTTTCAACTAAATTTTCTATTAAAAAATGAGTTAGTTACAGGAGTGTGGTGCTTTGTTTTCAATGCAAAATGAATAGTAGATACAAGGTAATTGATTTTTAATCAAGAATAAAGAAAATAAAATTTCGAAAGTTCCTTTTAAGATCTTTTGGGGATTTTTTATATTCTAGCTTTTGGTTTTTTTAAAAAAACTGGTCAAATTTTGTATTTTTTGGAAATGTTTTTTGTAGTAAAATAAAAAAATTTAAAATACAAAAAGTCTTGGATATCCCTACTCTCTGAGCTATTTTTTCCCATATTTATACTCTCTCATGGCTCTATTGTGACATTTTCTCTTTGTTTATGAAACCTTTATTATTAATAGAGTTAATTACTTACACCCTTCTTTCCCTTCTTGGCACCTTTGTGTACCTCTTTGTGCATCTCCACTCTTCCTCCTGTGACAACCAAGTAGGCTCCCCATTTCGATTAATAGTAAAAAGAATACAAAAAATGAGCTACATATTGAGGTAGAGATTGAATATGCCCCAATATTCAAAAGAGCCTAGTGTACTAGTGTCAACCCTTAGGTTCTATAGAGTTACATGAAAATGGGATTGAAACATGAGGACTTGTGGGTTGATGGGAGAATCTATCCAATTGACTCCTTAAACAATAGACCTCCAACTTTCTCAGA
Source organism: Lygodium microphyllum (assembly GCF_053477565.2). NCBI lineage: Eukaryota > Viridiplantae > Streptophyta > Polypodiopsida > Schizaeales > Lygodiaceae > Lygodium > Lygodium microphyllum. Next base: position 24,343,549 of record NC_141158.1, on the reverse strand, counting down.
AATCACAAATTTGCAGAAGTATGTGTGTGATGGTGAAAATGGGTTTCTCAATTACACTAGGCAGCTCAATGATCAAGCATTCAAAGTATTTACAACTTGCCAAGCAACCATTAAAAATTGTCATGATATGTTCACTGCACATTAACTTCATATAAAAAAGCTCATAGGATAAGTGGTATAGCTGAATGACACTATAATTCAACAAAATAATCAAATTATTTCAATGTAGGACACTATCCATGACATTGGTATCTCATATGATAAGGCAAAGGCACAATTAGGCGACGTGAAAAAGATCAACAACAAGCTAACAAAGGAACATAAATGAAAGAAGAAGCCAATCAATGAGTTAATTGTGAATAGCAGTCAGTGGAAGTGATGTATTAAAGCATGCAAGGTAGCTCAAAATGAGAATCTAGGTGAGGGTAACATTGGATCATGTATTAATAGATTGTTGAAGGTAAGTACAGTGGAAAACACTTTGAAAAATCCTAAGTTTAAGGCTTTGAAGGAAAATGTAATTGAGTGCATATTAAAAGATGTATCAAATGAGTTCTCAGTTGTGGATGCACAATGCATTGGGTCGGTATTAGCACAATGACTTACTTAAAGATATTCAAAGGTGTGAAGGCTAGATTTGGTCATGTGCTGAAGAGAAATAGAATCTTGCCTCTTCCTCAACCTTGAAAGTTAATAGAGGCCCCCGACAACAACTTAATACAAAGGTTTTGGAGCTGATAGGAGATCCCATGCATATTCAATGCGTGGAAACACTAAAGGTTGGGACAAAAAATGCATATGAGGTAAAGTTCACCAAACTCAACAATCACTATTTAGATTTGTACAAGGTGCAGTTAACAATGATAATGTACTATAATATTTCTATTTGAGGAATGTAATGGCGAATTGCAAATTGTTATAAAATTGGATAAAAGTGAGGTCGTCAAAGGAGTAAAGGTTGAAAGAGTTAGTGTAACTTTGATGAATAGAGCTTTACAATTCAACAAGAACAACCCATGGAAGTTTAGTGTTCAATCTGAGCACCATGTGTGGTGGCTTGCTGCATTTGAAGTTCCTAAGAAAACATTTGAGGTGCTAGAGTTATTCTTCATGCACAGAAGCATTCCAAACATCATCAATCATCAGAAACACGGTGAGATGCTCTCGGTTGAAGGGTATGGTCAATACTTGGTTGAATGGCATCTTGCAGGAGACTTGAAAACTTTAAAATGCATGTGTGGAATCTCCAATGGCGCAAATATAAAGAATCCATGCCTATATTTCTTGACAGAGAGGGTGAAAGGAAATGACAAAAAGAATAATTGGCAAAGGGTAATAAGTGATGCATCGATGCACAATAGAGAATATCCTATTTGGAAGCCCATCTTCAACATTTCATTGGATCATATTCACATTTGTTCATTGTAAGCTTTTGTCAGAATCATGGAGAAACTTGTATATGAATACATTTTCTTTGCTTATAGGATGCAATTAGAAAAAGAAGCCATTGCAACGTGCAAGAATATGGAGCGAGTGCTATGAGAAATTGGGCTACACAAGCATCAAGTGATGATTGGAAAAGATGAGAAGAGATCAGGAAAATCAAGTAACTTGCCAAAAAAGTCTTGCTTTGGAGGAGCAAACGCTAGGAAGTTTCTCTCAGCACCCACCATCAATAAGGAAGGGAATGTCATGGTTTGTAGGTCGTAGGACTACGATGGGTGGAAAAAGTTGCATTTTGCAGTTCGTGATGATCGAAGTAACGGAGGAAAAACAAGGTTGGCCAAAGCTAAGGTTTGGATAAGTCTTATTAACAAATTGCCTCCCTTACTTCACAAGATGGTGTTTAATAAAGAAGATAAGCAAAAATTATCAATGTTGTTCTGCGAAAACATGGTGGAAGCATGGGACAAAATCTCTATCACACATTACATGCTACGTACTAAGTTAATATTTTAAAATTGTATGAATTGTATAAACTATTGAGCATAGTTTTACTCATGTGTGATATGTGTCTTTGTGGCATATCCTTGAATACATGGACCATACTTTGTAGAAAAGGAAAGTATCAGAGTTTGGTCTACACAAGGGATGGAAAATTCACATTGGATAGTGTGTCATGCATATCAAAGAAAAACTAATCATGGTGGAGGGATGAATGGTAGCAATCCAATGATCCAATTGCTATCTTAGTGGTATAGGATTATAGTAGGTGCATATGAAGCTAAAATCTCGTAAAAGAGAGTAAATGAAAGTGCTTATGAATTGGTTGCATGCATGATGGAATCATGTCGTGTTACTTAAAGAGTGTGTTATGAAGCCTCAAGTGCCAAAGAAAACCATGCCAGGTGACTAGAAACAAGGCTTTGACAAGGCAGCAAAGGGGTTCGAAGAGAGCTAAGATAGTAAGATGAACAATGTGTTCAGTGTGAATGCCTGTCATAGTTTAAGAGAGAAAGAGAGATGTGCATCTATGTGAATGAATCTTACAGTTTAGGATTATATAAAAGAGGGTTTCACTTTCTATATTATTCATTGAGTTCTCACAACTCTTGCGCAAGAAAGATGGCTAGGCCTAAGGTAGTTGCAAATAAGCTTTTGCTTAGAGCCCCATATTGTGTTCAACCCCTTGGAGCATCTATTAGCTTAGATGCACCCCCTTCTCAACCTAACCAAACTTCCTCAAGCCACCCTCACAAGGTTCCTCCTCAGCATCTCCACAAGAAACAAAAGTGGAAGCCAGGTACAGTGGTCTTAAGAGAAATCAAGAGGTATCAAGACTCTTTTGATCTCATCATTTTGAAGATGAGGTTCTTGAGACTTGTTCTCGAGATTGTATAAGACCTCTACTACACAGAAAGCAGGAGATAGTTTTTGGCACCAGGTCAGGATAGACCCAATCGCTTCATAAAAGAATATCTTCATGCTCTATAGTGTGCTGCGTAGAGGCCTTTTTAGTTGACTTGATGATTGATGCTCAACGTTGTGCAATACATACGAAGTGCATCATTGTAACTCCCAAGGACTTCCAAGTTGTAAGAAATATTCAAGAAGTGAAGGATACATTCGTTCCAATGGAATGAACACAATTTGTAATGTTATCTTTTTTGGCTTAGTGTTCTCCTTTTGCATTGGACATATGACTATGTCCCAGTGCAAAACCATTGTACGCGCCCTTCAAATATGAATTAAATTTTTACTCTTGTCCTTCACTCTCAACTTTGAACATGCATCTTCATTGTATTTTCAACTCTTACTTATAGTTTTTGCTAGCACTATCAATTTCAATAATAAAAACATGCAAAAATTTGACATTTCTTGTTGTAGACTTTACTCCTGAGGCCTCTATATAGTCTATGTGGTGCAAAGTTTCTAAGGGCAAGTAGGCACGATGTTGATTTCTCGATTGTCAATCCATCCATAATTTTGATATAGAATAGTTTTTTAAAATAATAAAGTGTATCGAAATGTGACGAAACTTCACAGTCGCACTCGTTAGGTGGCCAAGAGCCCTTTTTTTTTTGAAAAAAAATATCTGCAGACCCCTGGGCGTCTGGAGCCACTTTCCTTACCAAGAAAGTGGCTCTATTGCAAGTCTGCAAGTGACAATATTCTATTGGCCAAAGAAATCTAAAAATGTACAAGTGTTGGATATTACAACTTGTGGTGTTGGGATTTTTAGGAAGACTCTACAATTTCTAAAATATGTGGAGCCACACACTTTCCACTAGTAATATTATTCTCAGTTCACGACTTCAAATTTTCCTACCATCTAGTTTAAAATAGAAGCTAGCAGGTGGATTCTACATTAACATTATAATTTCGTGGCACATTATACTCAAGATTCAATCATCCTCCATTTACAACATTTGGGGCTTGCAGCCCTCATAAATGACAGTAACATCCACAGCTGCACTTTCACGCGTGTCTTGATCAAGGCACAACCATTTATCCTTGAGCATCCTCCATCTACGATACTTGAACACTAGGCATAAAGTCTGTCGTATGACAAAGTACCTATAATTGGAAAGGAAAGTTAGCTGATCCATCCCAAAGTAAGATAATAGTCAATTAAGAGACAAGCATTTCACCTGAAAGCCATGTCCCTTGTTGTGATTCAACACTCCATTGTGTTAGAACTGTGAGTCATTTTTTATGTCAAAGTTTTACCTAGAATCCTTGTTACATAATCCTCTGATACACTTTTTATGAGGTACGTGATTTTGGTACGTCTCAAATCCTTATATTTCTTAAAAATATGTGCAAAAATTGCAATTTGTATGAATAAGATTAGATGTACATTCTTTGAGCCAGTGCTTGGCTTCATAGAGTTCAATATGTCTACTGAAATTTTTGTGCTACACATGTCCAAAATGTCACTACTACACAATGGCCATTCTATGCTATTGAGATTCGGTATGTGCATAGACTCAAGGGTTCCATATTTTGGACCTCCCTTGGGCAATATGTACTTGGAGTCATTGAAAAAAACAAGGTCCTCTATGAGCTACTTAGCTATACGCCCCTCCAAGAGAAATCTACCAAATTTGAGGTGGTAACACTTAAAAGAACCTGCGAAACTCTCGACATTTTTCCATTCACAGCAATCTAAAGTGTATACTTCTATAAATACGAGATAAGTAGTTACATAGATATCATGAAATTTCTCATTCTCAATGAGTTATAAATACTAAATTTTTGCAATGTTTCATTAAAAGGGCACAGTGGGTGCAATATGTATTTGTTTTTGCATGAATATATATTGTACCAACACCTCTATTAGAAGGTGAGAATCAACATTCCTTTGTTAGAGAGCTAAAATTTTTCCCTTCTAGTGCATTGATACATTTGCAATTGTAGATGCTTTCACCCTGAAAGCTCCCTTCATACTTGGATGCATATGTACCCAAGAGGAGCAATGATATGTATTAGTGATCCAATTCCCTTCTACATCTTTTTTGTTACATACTTCTATCGAAAGAATTCTTGTTCTTCTCTTAGGTATTATAACCTAGGCATTAGGTATAAAGAAGTATGTATTAACCCCTAAACAATAAGCATTTTAAGTATGTCTAGTAATCACCGATATGCCATACAAATCAACATGGCATTAATAGATGTTTACACTTTTGTAAATAGACACAAACATCGATATCGAAATGCATGCGGATATGTACATCAACACAAAGTATAGATTCAATTTCAAGGCATCACTTTAATCATACCATTTACATGAAATATAACAAAAAGAATAGCACAAGAATACTCAAAGAATTTTGCCAAAATAAATTTCATTATAATGAATATGAGTTTTATTTGACTCAATACATTGTATGAAACATGGGTATTATATAGTATTTGTTACAAGGATAGTAGCCACATGCCATGCAAATACTAATAGGCACATTGGATTGACACCTGAGATATTCTATGACTTAACACATTGTTGTTGATCAAAACCCATTGAAAATGATGGACAAAAGAAAACATCAATCCCCAATCAAATGAATAAATTTTGGCACCACAAAGTATGACAAATTTACCTGTAAATCGAGCTACAGAATCTCTACTCTACCTTGTGTTAAGTGCAACAACAACAATTGATCCTTAAGTTAGAACTAGCATCAAACCCTATTGTAAAGATAGTAGAAAAGGGAAAATGCACAGAGGAAGAAAGAGAGTGTGTGTGAGTATGTGGGAGAGAGAAAGAAATGAGCACCTATCCAATCTTTCCCAAATTGATCTCTGCAAAAGACAATAGCAAGAGTTAGTATTTACATGAAGGTTTACTAAAAAAATAGTAGAAAAGAGGAGACATAGAGAGAGAAAGAGAGAGGGAGAGAGAGATGAGAACTTATGCAATGTCACCCAAAACGATATCTGTAATAAAACAACAACAAGGGTTAGAATTAACATCATGCTGTATTGAAAAGATAGCAATTAAAAAAAACAAAGAGAGAGAGAGAGAGAGAGAGAGAGAGAGATTAACACCTTTGTCTCTTACTCCAAAATAACACTTCGAACCAACATTAAATTCTATTGAAAACACAACATAAAAGAGAAACAACATAGAGAGGGAGGGAAGAAAGGAGAGAGAGACAGAGAGAGAGATATGAGCACATGTACCTTCTACCCAAAACAACCTCTGCAATAAAACAAAAATAATAGTAAGAAATGACATCAAACCCTATTGAAATAATAGTAAACAAGAGAAAATGCAAAGAGAGATGGGCACCTATGTTTTACCCAAAATCTAGAGCTTCACAGAGAAGAAAGTGCAGAGGTAAGAAGAACACTCAAAACCCTAATTACTCTCACCAGGGAGCTTCAATGAAGATGAAAATTCACCAGTATAGAGAAGAGAGGGAAAGTGGTTTGCTACTCAACTTTTGGATCAAATTGATTTCGTGAGAAGGAAAAAAACCAAAATTGAAAATTCTCCAAAAAAGGGGAGAAATACGAGGTGAGAGAAACTCAAATTTTGTGTACTATTCATTCTCCCTTTTTAAAAATCCCCTACTACCTCTTTTTTAATAAAAAACCCAAGATTTGGAGATAGAAGATTCACCCTCCATGGATGTCAACATCTAGCCTTCCTATTGGACAATCCAAAAGGCCCACATCTTAAACTATATTATTTTTAAGGGTCCATTTGTGGGTTCATTTTTTTCCTAATGTGGACACTAAATAGTGAAATATTGAGGTTACTTGCTATCAAGATCATGAAAAATCTAGCATATCTTATGCTAATCATGGGATTTTAGCCTTGATATATTGATCATCTTTAGAAAAAGGAGACATACGAAAACACATTATACCTATTAGGGTGCACATAGACTTGATAATTTGCTTTACCATACGCTCTTCTTCAGTGGACAAGACCCAAGGAGTGCGAGATAGTTGCAAGCGACCATTAGATCTTGACTGTGGCTAAAGCATCTCCATCTTGCTTAACTCCTTCAAATCCATTCATGCCCCTACAATGTTTCTCTTTTCTATGATATGGTCCCATAATAACATAATAAACTGCCCACATTCTTGAAAAAATGCATGGGATCCAACAAATGGTTGATCTGTAAGTGGGTCCAATATGGTAACTTGTAGAAAAGTGAGAACCATGGCATTCTGCTTGGATGTGACTCCTTATGGACCACTTTCAACTCGTATTAGCTTTGAGCATTCATTCATACTAGAAGTCATCCAAGAAAACCTTTCCTCAATTCATGACCCTTTGACAAGAAAGTGATATGTCCTTGATATACCATCTTCTTTATGGTCCATGACCTTCGGGAGTCTGACTATGGCTCACACAATGGACATGCATAATAACATGATATAACCAAACATATCACAATATCCCTATCTAGTCAATAGAAACTTAAACGAGTCATGTTAGATATCAACAACAAGAATGGAAGCCCACTTACCTAAGTACTCCTTGAATCTTGGAAGTCATACATGGTCCATATGGGAATGGCTCGTATACTAGGGGACCATCGATCATCATGCTTACTCATGTCTTCCACCACAGCGACCTCCTTCTCCCACAAAATCTTGAGCTTATCAACTAATGGTTGGAGACACACGTTCATGTTCTTGACTTTATAGCGCCCATGAATGAGCAAGCTAAGGATTAAGTGTCATTTCTTTGTAGAAAGCCATGGCAGGATGTTGTAGTTTACAAGGACTATAGGCCACACAATTAAGAAGTTAAGCAGAGGTTGAATGGATTCATACCATCCATAATAAGACTAAGTCGAAGATTCCTTGGCTCTCATGAAAATCCTCGAAAGGTGGAGTCAATGTGGCTCCATGCACATGAATTTGTTGATATTTTTTGGACTCCATCTATGGATCTATTCTGCATATGCCATGTTGCCAAGCTTGCCATACGTGATGTACAAAACATGTGACGTATACATGGTATAAGTGAAATGTGTCTGAGAACCTTCTAAGGGATATTTTACCCTTGTAAGTCTTGTTGATACCTATGAGCACCACAATTCAGAAATGTCTCCATAGTCTCATAGTCTACTTGAAATAGCATAAAAGTTTTGATACATAATTGGATGTTGTTGTAGTCCATGCCAAGCTTTTCTAAGACCAATTGTCACCATCATAGGACTTAGGCATCATGTTTCCAAGTGGTAATATGTGATATTTTAGAAACTTGAAAAGGAAAAATGAAGCATCCTTGAAGAGCACAAATAGTATTTTTTAAAATGGGATCTAAATCAACTGAGTGCAAATATACCTGAACAACACAGTCATACTCGCATTGCTCCACTCGTACTTTGCTTGAGACTTATAGGAGTGCAAGTAGCATCTTTAAGTAAGATACTTGACACCCATCCTACAACGGTATGGACATTTGCTCTCTCAAAGGATCAAATGACTCTACATCCACAGGAAATAATGCATCAATCATTGTCTCCACTTAGGCTCAAGATTAGAGGAAGGTCCAAATAGTCCATTGTCTCCTATGGTATTGAGGGTATAGTCTACAGTGTGCCCTCCAATTGCTGCATCATCTTAGGCATTCCATCTACTACATGCCCATGAATGGTGTGTAGATCGGTCGATGTATGCTCGCGTAGTGAATCCCGGAAGGTCCCCAAGAACAATGAACTCTACTTTTTGCACAAATTACAAGGTAAAAAGCATGAACAACAAGAGCAAGAGACCAATTGGGTGCAATCTCCCCCCATGCCTTGTGTGAGCGCTTCACAAAGCATGTATTTTATGTATATTTCTTCTTTATGCTCAATAATAGCCCAATTTACAAAAATATATCAAGCTTTTAGCTTTTGAGTTTGCTTTTACAAAAATAGGAATAAAGCTAATGGACGGTGCCCAAAGAGTCTGGCACGCCCAATACAATGTCCAAATAGAAATAACATAACCGTGCGCATGGGCACATACAAAATAATAATAAATAATCGATGCCTCAATAAATAGGCATGACAAAATATAGGCGTGGCGCCTATCAGAATATAATCCATAGATCGAATAATCGCTATCCTCCAATGCTTTCCTCCGCCACTGCTGCTATCTCTACACATCAACAGAAGCATTCACAATCGTTAGTAAAATAATACAATTAAACCAACAAAAGTGAATACCTAGCAATCTTCAGCTACATAAATAAATCAACTGGTTAGAAATAAATCCTAACCTTAATTTATTACGAGTGTGCACTCTAAACTCATAAACGTTTATTAATTTAATATGCATTTTGCGGAATCACCCGCTATGGAATCACCCATGTACACACTAAATTAATGAACGCCCGAAAAGGACAGGCGTCCCCATCAACTTCTCGCATAAAGAATCCACTTTGTGTATGAGCCCCGGTCATCAAAGTTTACGGAATCCACCGTAAAACCTCACGGAATCCACCGTGGCATGGAATCCCCCGTGGAATATGCCTCCTGGCATCATACCTCGGGGGTGGGATAGCAATTGACCTCAATTGCTATTAGCTCAATGTGGAGCTAAGAGAGTCGGGAAAGCATTTAAGTCTCTAGCGTGCATCCATTGTGCTTCTTCTACAGGATGGTTCTTAAATTTAACTAAATATCTAGAATATCTTCGGCCAGTTCTAGTGGTCATAAAGTCAGTGTCTATGATAGCTTCTGGTTCAAGTATTTCAGTCTCTTCCTTTAATAAAGGTGGGTTTTCATAAACAGGGTGTACAGGTAATTGGCCTCTAAATGGTCTCAATAAACTAATGTGAAATGTGTTGTGAATTCTAACTTGAATGTATTATCATTAATTTTATGAATGATCCTGAATGGTCCATAGAATCTAGGGGCTAATTTGACAACTGGGTGTCTATCTACACTTTGTAATCTACGTTTTTCTATTCTCAGCCAAACATAATCATCAACTTTGAAATTCATTGCTTGTCTTTTCTTGTTGGCTTGTTTAGTAAATGATTGCTAGGCTTTAGCAATCATATCTTTAACCTCATCAAAAATACTGTTATACATACTAGCAATATTATCAGCACTCTGAATTCTATTTGACAAAGATGCAACAGGTGTAAATAATCTATATCCATAAATGACTTCAAACGGTGCTTTCTTTGTAGATGTGTGTGGTGTATTGTTATATGTAAACTGTAATAAATGCAAATGTTTGTCCCATGTCTGTGGTTGAGAGATAGTATATGCACGTAAAAGATCTAGAATAGTACTGTTAGTGGCTTCTGTTTGTCCATTAGTTTCTGGATGAAATGCAGATGAGAAATCAATCTTTGTGCATAGGTTAGCAAACAGAGAAATCCAAAAATTGTTACAAAATCTGGAATCACGATCTGAAATAATAACTTTTGGCAATCCATGGTTAGTAAAAACAGTTTTCAAAAACAATTGTGCTGCTTGTGATGCTGTTAAAGTTTTCTTACATGGAATGAAATATGCTTGTTTACTAAATCTATCTACAACTATCCAAATCATATCATGGTTAGATTTAGTATTAGGTAAACCAGTAATGAAATCCATAGAAATCTGTTCCCAAGGTTTGGATGGAATAGACAAAGGCATAAGTAATCCATACTGTTTACCATGATGTCTCTTAACTCTTTGACAAATCAAACATTCAGAAACAAAGTTAGATACATCAGCATCCATATGCGGCCAATAAAAATCTTCATTTAATGTACGTAAGGTAGATATGATACCTCTATGACCTTGATATGGGGGACAATGAATTTCATTCAAAACAAAAGATCGGAATGGAATTGTAACACACAATCTCTTTTCATAAAACATAAATCCATCATTATATGACAATGAATCAATAGGAATGAAATTATTTTGAACCAATTTATTCCAATCAGCATGAAAAGTAATATCCTGATGATATGTATCTTTCATAGCAATCAAAGAATCAAAAGATATAACAAAAATATTATGAATGGCAGGTCTTCTACTCAATGCATCAGCCACTACATTTTCTTTTCCTGGTTGGTATTGAATGATAGGATGAAAACTTTGAATAAAGGAGGCCCATTTGATATGTCGGTCATAGATTTGGGGTTGGCTAAGTAAATGTCTAATACTTTGCTGATCGGTCTTAATCATAAATTCTGAACCCATTAAGTAGTGTTTCCATTGTCTTAATGCTTGTACAATTGCTAATAGTTCTTTGTCATATGTGGAATATTTCAGCTCAGAGGGTTTCAGCTTACAACTAGAATAGGCTATAGGATGATTGTCTTGCATAAGTACAGCTCCTATTCCTGATCCACTATCATCGGTCACTACTAGAAAGAATGATCTATTAAAGTCAGGCAATTGTAGAACAGGGGCATGGGTTAATGCATGTTTTAGTAAGTCAAAGGATTTCTGTTGATTTTCGGACCAATGATAAACAATACCTTTATTCAGAAGTTTGGTTAATGGTAAAGCAAGTAATGAAAAATTACGTACAAACTTCCTATAAAAACTAGCAAGACCAAGGAATGAGCATAACTCATGCACGTTTTTAGGTACAGGCCAATTCAATATTACATCAATTTTCTTAGGATCAACTTTAATTCCATCAGATGATACAATATGACCTAAATACTCAATTTCTGTTTTAAAGAATTCACTCTTTTCAGGATTTGCATACAGTTGATTTTCTTTCAATAACTGAAAAACCAATGAAAAATGCTCATAATGTTCTTTCTCATTTTGACTAAACACCAAAATATCATCAAAGAAGACAATTACACAATACTGATATTTTAGAAATATATGGTTCATCATTCTACTAAACGTAGCAGGTGCATTAGTCAATCCAAATGGCATCACTAAAAATTCGTAATGACCAAACTGTGTCCTAAATGCAGTCTTGAATATGTCAGACTTATCTAGTCTCACCTGATGATAACCAGACTTAAGGTCTATCTTACTAAATATAGCAGATCCTTGCAGTTTGTCCATAAGGTTATCAACTCTAGGAATATGATACCTATTCTTTACAGTGATCTTATTTAAAGCTCGATAGTCAATGCACATACGATATGTTATTCTTTTTCTTGACTAACAGAACAGGTGCACCGAATGGAGAACTCCTAGGTCTAATCAATCCTCTATTTAGTAATTCCTCAACTTGACTCTCGATTTCTTTTTGCTCTATCTGGTTATGCCTATATGGTGCTTTGCAAGGTGGTTGTGTGCCAGGGATCAAATCTATCTTATGGTCTTCTGGACGTGAAGGAGGTAAACCAGGTGGTAGGTCTTCTGCAAAAGAGTCCTTAAAATATGCAAGAAATTCTTTATGCCTAGGGTGCATATGATTTTCCTTTACTTGCAGTTCATTCACCCAAATAAGGTAAGATTTACTACTCTTGCGTAATGCACGTTTAGCTTGAGTATGCGAAAGCAGTGGAAAAACATTAGATGCATACATACCATATAATGTAATAGATTTTCCTTGAAAATTAATATTCATTGTGTGTGTGGAATAGTCTATATATGGGTTATGCTGGTGACACCAAGGCATACCTAAAATAATGTCACTCGACTGTAATGGAACAACTAGAAAATTTCTTCTTTCAGTGTATTGACCAATTTGAATCTCTAAGTCTTGCAGTTCCTGTGTACCATTATACCTAGTGCCTAAGAATGCAGCTTTGATACGATAATGCGTAGGTACAGTCTGTAATTTTAATTCTTTTACCAATTTTGTTGAAATAAAATCATGAGTACTACTGTCATCATGCAAAATAGTCTTTTCCTTTCCATGCCCCAAACATTTCATAGTCAATAATGAATGTGGAGTAGGCATACCTAGTAAAGTATCGAAAGTAGTAGTGTCGTCCTCATCTTCAGTGAAGTCAGGCATATCTTCATGTTCGTTTTCGTCCATTGCTCCAAGGTAGTTGATATGAGCTGATGGCTTCTTTGAATGACAATTTGCTGCTAGATGTCCAGACTGATGGCATTTATAGCATACTATTGGCTTGGCTTTGGTTACATTATTTGCAATGGCAGGAAGTCTAGGTACATTTGGATTTGGCTGTGGAATAGACTTAGGGTTTTGATTGACATTGGATGGTAATGCAGGTGGTTTTGCCCAATTTTTGCGGAAAGATGATGAAGAGAAACGACCTGGATTAAATCTTCTAAAATTGGAATTGAATTGCTTAGATCCATAATTACCATTGGCTTGGAATTGCTGTGGACGTCTGTCTCTACCTTGTAGCTTATCTTCAGTGTCGTGAGCTAGTGAAATGGCGTCTTCAAGAGTAGCAGGCTTGAATATGTTAACTTCAGCGTAGTAATGCCCAAAAAGTCTAAACATATACTTACGCTTGTGTATCGCTTCTGGTACGTCTTCAAGCATGCGTAGCTGGAGTAGTGCATTCCAAAAACGCTCTGTATACTGAGGTATAGGCTCACGATCCCGTTGCTGGAGAAGATCCCATTGCTTAATAGCTTTCTCATGAAATTGCGGTGGAAGGAAATTCTGCATGAACTTCTTCTTGAAATCTTCCCAAGTAGCAGGACAATCTATACTCTTGCGTACTATAGTCCACCAAAGAGATGCTTTGTCTACTAAATGATTAGTAACACACTTGATTTTATCTTTTTCTGCATAGGTTTCCTCATGGAAATAGTCGTCAAACTAACTAATGAATGCTAGAACAGTTTTTCCTTCTCGTATGCCATTGAAAGTACGGAATTTGAAACTTCTTTTACTTATCTTGGATTCCTTGCGGATAGTTTGAGCTTCAAGAGTTGCGTCGATGGTATGTCGAATCAGATCTTCAGCTTGAGGTTCTTCTTTATCGGTAGACGCTCTTTGTAAATTTGCCAGTTGTGCTTGCAATGCTTGCCTAGCCCTTCATTCTTCTTCCAATTGCATCATGATTAAGTCCAGCTTTTGCTCCATCATAGGTTCAGGTAGGTCGCCTTCAGCCATAAGATCATCCATATGTGGTTCCGTCATCCTGTAAAACTCAAAAGACCTTTCTCACTCAAAATCAGGTTAGCGGGATGAGCGTAGCTCAAGTTCGGGGTTACAAGGCTTATGTACTTTTGGGTATATCTTTCTCAATCTTCAGAAATTCTGCGATTTATCCTTCTTCATATGCTGAAAATGCTTCAGCAAACCTGCATATGGGTAGAGTACCTTCCAATGAACAACTTTGCAGTTCAGAGTTTCTGCGCAGAAACAGTCCTTCTAGGAGTTTTGAGCATAAGTCAGTTCTGACTCGAGTTGACTAGTCTGACTTGTAGAGTTGCAGACTTTTGTGACTTGCAGAGTTGCAGAGTTGCAGAACTTAGTCGATTTATGGAACTTGTAAAACTTGATCAGGAAATACTTGCTGAACTTGATTTTTGTGGTGTGACCTGGAGTTTATGACTTGCAGAGATGACTTGCCTTAGGAGACTAAGCTTAATTGATTAAGCTTAGGCTTAATAGAATGAAAATGGCGCAAATCGTGGAGGGGGGTGTTTTTTCAGCCGTCGCGAAAAATTCGGAGGTCTTTCGATACCTCGCTGACGAATTTTGAAGCTATTAAGCTTCTTTAAAGCTTATAAGCTTTACTACTAAGCTTTTTGAAAGAATTAGCTATGGAAATAATAAAGCTTATCTCTGGTTGTCCACGACTTGTTGAAGGAGATGTAGGAGTGGTCCTCCGCCTGTATAGCCCCGTCCTTCACGATCTAATGACAGAAACAGGGGTTCTTGATCGCCAGAAGTCTGCCTATATCGACAGTTCGCAACGAGATTGACCGTAGAGCCCGATCATTCCAAGAGCTCCGCCTTCGCACGAGATGGGTAGCGATTCGAAGCTCTTGATCTCAGCTCCGCTCTGATACCACTAGTGCGCAGATCGGTCGCTGTATGCTCGCGTAGTAAATCCCGGAAGGTCCCCAAGAACAATGAACTCTACTTTTTGCACAAATTACAAGGTAAAAAGCATGAACGAACAAGAGCAAGAGACCAATTGGGTGCAATCTCCCCCCATGCCTTGTGTGAGCGCTTCACAAAGCATGTATTTTATGTATATTTCTTCTTCATGCTCAATAATAGCCCAATTTACAAAAATATATCAAGCTTTTAGCTTTTGAGTTTGCTTTTACAAAAATAGGAATAAAGCTAATGGACGGTGCCCAAAGAGTCTGGCACGCCCAATACAATGTCCAAATAGAAATAACATAACCGTGCGCATGGGCACATACAAAATAATAATAAATAATCGATGCCTCAATAAATAGGCATGACAAAATATAGGCGTGGCACCTATCAGAATATAATCCATAGATCGAATACTCGCTATCCTCCAATGGTTTCCTCCGTCACTACTGTTATCTCTACACATCAACAGAAGCATTCACAATCGTTAGTAAAATAATACAATTAAACCGACAAAAGTGAATACCTAGCAGTCTTCAGCTACATAAATAAATCAACTGGTTAGAAATAAATCCTAACCTTAATTTATTACGAGTGTGCACTCTAAACTCATAAACGTTTATTAATTTAATATGCATTTTGCGGAATCACCCGCTATGGAATCACCCATGTACACACTAAATTAATGAAACGCCCGAAAAGGACAGGCGTCCCCATCAACTTCTTGCACAAAGAATCCACTTTGTGTATGAGCCCTGGTCATCAAAGTTTACGGAATCCACCGTAAAACCTCACGGAATCCACCGTGGCACGGAATCCACCGTGGAATATGCCTCCTGGCATCAATGAACTCTTCTAATGGGCCGTAATAGGTGCATTCCTTGGGATGAAACATTACCACTTTGTAGAAATTTTCACCGCATATCTAATATTTTTATACATGTTAATCAATTACTTTGCAAATGTGAAGCATGATTAATATATATTTTTCTTACCATTCACTCAAAGTATGAGATTGTCTCGTCAATGATGTTCAATTGAAACTCACCGAAGTATCATACATGGTCTATGGACAAGCGACACTTTTTTTAATTGTGAGCTTGCACTCAGTGCAAGAATATAGGACATGCTAATTAAGATATTCCTAGCAATCTTAGATGTCATGATTATCATCATTCTCTATTTGGTCTATGTTACGACAAATAATATATTTTTCTTTATCTCATTGATGATCTTCCTCCATTAATCCCTTCATCTCTCTTTGTCCATTCCTTTTCTCACCCCCTCCTTTTATCTTTATCTATCCCCCTCTCTATTTCTCTCGCCACCCCTCTTTCTCTCTCTCTTCTCCATTCTTTTTTTGTCTCCCTTCATCTTTATTTATTTCTCTCCCCCTCTCTCTCATTGTTTCTCTCTCTCCCCACATCTTCCCCTCCACTCTCACCTCTCTCTCTTCTTTTCCCTTCCTTCTTCTTTCTATTTCTCTCTCTTCTTCCCTCCCCACTCTCACTCAACACATCTTGTTATAATCAAAATCAAAGATAAAAATTAACAAACTTAAAAAATAAGGATATTGAAAGACCCCATTGTTTCTCTGTTTCCCTCTCATTCTCTATTTGTTTTTCTGTCTATCTCTCTCTTTCTCTCTATTTCTGTCTCTTTTTCTCCCCCTCTCTCTCCATCTCTCTCTCTTCTTTTCACTCTCCTTCCTCTCTTTACTTCACCCTTCTTTTCTACCTTCCCCTTCTCTCTTCCTCTCTCCTTCTCTCCCCCCTTTATTTCTCTCTTTAACTTTCTTTGTTTCCTCTCTCTTTCTCTTTCTTCCTCCATGTCTCTCTCATTGTTTCTCTCTCTCTCCCTCCATCTTCCCTCCCCACTCTCACTTCTTCTCTCTCTTTCTTTCCCTTCCTTCTTCTCTCTATTTTTCTCTCCTTCCCTCCCTACTCTCACTCAATACATCCCATTACAATAAGAATCAAAGATAGAAAATAAAGAGCTTAAAAAACAAGGACATTGAAAGACCCTTTCTTCCCACCTTTCTTTCTCTTCACCCTCCCCTTTTATTTTTCTATCTTTCCATTCTTTCTAATTCTCTCATTGTTTCCCTATTTATCTCTCCCTCTTCCTCTCTCTCTCTATATATATATTCGTTTTTCTCTCTATTTCTCTTGTTTGTACTACCTCCTCCTCCTCCTCCTCCTCCTCCTCCTCCTCCTCCTCCTCTCTCTCTCTCCCTCCCTCCCTCTCTCTCTCTCTCTCTCTCTCTCTCTCCCGCATCTCTTTCTTTCAGTCTTTCTCTTTCTTTTTTAAATCTCTCTTTGTTTCTCTCACCCCCTCTCTCTCATTGTTTCTTTCTCTCCCCCCATCTTCCCTTATCACTCTCACTTATTCTCTCTCTTCCTTTCACTCCCTTCTTCTCTCTATTCTCAATAATCTCGTTACAATCAAAATCAAAGAAAACAAAAACTTCCCCCTCCTCCTTTGTTTTTCTATCTTTCCATTCTCTCTAATTCTCCCATTGTTTCTTTATTTGTCTCTCCCTCTCTCTTGCTCTCTATTTGTTTTTCTCTCTATCTCTCTTTTTCTCTCTCTTTTTCTCTTTTTCTCCCTCTCTATCTCTCTTCTTTTCACTCTCTTTACCTCACCCTTGTTTTCTCCCTCTCTTTTTCTCTCCCTTATCTCTTTCTTTGTCTTTTTTTCTTTCTGTGTTTCTTTTCTCGTTGTTTCTCTTTCCTCCTCTCTCCCTCATTATTTCTCTCACGCATTTTCCTTTCTCCCTTCCTTAACATCTTGTTTCTCTCTTCCTCTTTCTCGTTATTACTTTTCTCCTCTTTCTCTCTCTCTCTTCCTCTCCCTTCCTTATTCTCCCCCCTCCCTCCCTGCCTCCCTTTCACCCTCTCTTTTAATGTATTTCATTACAAAGAAAAACAAAAAAGAAAAGAAGAAAACATAGAAACAAAGCAAGAAGAGGCAATGTACCTATCTTAGAGGCCCAAAGATGAATTCTTTTGTGCCTCATTTTCATGGCTTCCTTTCTTTCTCCCTTGTGCACTTCTCCCTTTTCTTTGCATACGATGATGGTGGTGGCGATAACGGTGAGGAGATCTCATTCTCTCTCTCTCTCTCTCTCTCTCTCTCTCTCTCTCTCTCTCTCTCTCTCTAAAGGTGGTAATCTCTCTCGCTCTCTCTTGGAAATGTTTACAAAAAAATGTTGTGCTCGAGTTTTTTATACTTTTTTTTCTCAAACCAACATTGCTATTTGTGTCGCAATTAGTGTTGTTATTAGTGTCACTAAGTGTCGCCATAAGCATCGCTATTCGGGTCACAATTTGAAATTTGTGACTCTAATAGCAACACCTATAGCGACAAAAATAGCGAGGATGATATTTCGTGTCACAAATTTCCATTCTATCACTCCATTCCCTTGTAGTGAGAGACAAATAATTGTAGAAATCTAACTTTCAAGGAGCTAGATCCTTTCTAGATCTATTATCTTATCAAACATAGATTTGTGTTGTAGTCTATATAAAATCCCAAGCACTAAACACAATTTTGTTGAACTTGAAAAACTTTTAAGTCTCATTTTTTAATATTTAGAACATTGGGACTCAAAAAAGTATGCATTCAAGTCACCCAATGTTACTATCTAATCTCGAGTAAGTTACTCATAAATATATGTGTGTATCATGTGGGTTCAGAAAAATGTATTTTTTAAAAACCATTTTTTACCTACAGAAGGGTGTAATATAAATAATTTATTTATAGATTGAATACAAAAGGGTTATATTTTACTCAAAAAATTCACAGATAATGATATTTATAAATAGGTCTTGAATGCATGTGATGTAGAGGATATAAGTATAGTAACTTCCTTGAGAATCTAATACATAATTGGAAACCTTATAAAAAATGGAATCTATAGAGCTATTGAACACATCAAAGCCATGATGTGAGAGTTATAACAAAGAGAAAGTTTTGACCATGAGTCCTAAACTTGTGTGAAATTCCCAGATTCACTAATGGCATGTTACTAATAGAATAAATAGACTATAAAGAGAGATACAACACTTGAATGTATAACAAAATCAAGATGCTATGAAGTACTTGAAATTCAAAAATCAATAAGATGACTTTCTCATAATACAGTAGCAAGTGAATAGCAAGTGAAGGTATAAATTCCAAATATTACAACCCTAAAATAAAACATAAGAACTTGTCTTCTAAAAACTATAAACTAATGCTAATCAAAATAAAATATTGAAAAGTAGCGAGCAATGATATTTCTAATCATAAATCTCATACTCCTGCAATCCCTCCTTAGCCCAATTTTGCAACAAATAACCAACTACATCTACTCCTTGTGAATATAGCTTCTTTAAAAGTTGCTTTTATCAATATTAAATTATTAATATAGTTATTGATTTAAAATGATTAAATTTTTATATCCTTTTTTTTCATCGTATAATCGTGCCTTATTGGACGTGTGAACCTATAGCACCGATGACATTGTGTAAGTGGATCATTGGAGAATTAACATATTTTGTGTTGTTGATGGACAAATATTTAGATCATGAAATTGGAGAAAGTCATGAAATTTATAAGATTTGGATGGAATATGAGTAACAATCTTTATCATAATTATATTTTGTGCACATAAAGCATTATATATTTTTATCGTACACTTATATGGTTGGGAATTATGATTAGTATTGAGCTTAAGATATTGTATAAATAGTTACATATAGGGAGAGAGGAACTATTCACAAAAAGAGAATCAAGCATGGTTACAATATGCTATTTTGGACACAAAATCAATAAAATTCTATAAATACATGCATATTGGAGAGAACTATCCCAATTCATGGGGGGAAGATTGCACCCAATTTTTATCGTGCTCCTCTTTGTATATTTGTCTCTCTATTTTCATTAAAATAACTTTTCATTTGTATTGATCTATGAATTGGTGTTCATGGCTACTATTAAAAATCTGTCATGAATCTCAAATTCATAGATTAACAAAAATTAAAATTTAGCATTTTAAAAAATAGAGAGAAAAATGTACAATGAGGAGCATGACACAAATTGGGTTCAATCTTCCCTGCCTGCATTATAAGGGCTCTCCCCTTAATGAACATATTTATAAAATTTTATTTATCTTGTACTTAAAATAGCATATTGTATCCATGCTTTATCTCTTTTTGTGAATGGCTCACCACTCCCTAATATCTAACCAATATCTAAAAGTATATATACTATCTGCAGCTCAAAAATAATATTAATGCCAACCTCAAAAGCATACAATAAGAGTAACTAGTGATTCATGCAAAAAATATATTATTATGTTAAAAATTATTCCTCCTCCATCCACCACATCATAAATCTAATGACTTTCTCTAAATTTTTTATCTAAATATCTATTGACCAACAATACAAAACACATTAATCCTCATGTCATCCATCTTACACAATGTGAGTAGTGCTATATGTTCACATGTATAAGAATTCACCATTATGGTGATGAATCACCATAAAATAAAATCTATATAAGATATATAAATTAGGTCACTTTAAATCAATAATTAGTCAAATAAATCAATCAATGATCAGCCTATGGCCTTTTCCATACCCTTTCTTTAGTTGGGTCAATAAGCGACCATTGTAGCTATAGTAGAAAACATGGACAAAAGTGTTGAATATTGGATGAAATAGATAGAATATTAAAATGACATATTAAACCCAAAATAAAGTATAAAAACTACAAACTCTTTCTCAAAGACATCCCTTTCTCACTCTTTCAATGTCCTCTTGTCTTTGTGCTCACGTTGAAGCTTGTATTATGGATATTCAAGCTTAGCCTTAAGCTTGAAAGCTATAAACTCTTGATAAAATTTTTACTTTTGAAATGTTCTTTGCCTAAGAAATTTCCAACTTATCTCTTTAATTTTTCATGCTTGTATACAAGAATATAACATAACTTCCTATACCAAACCTTAAAGAAATATCTCATTCTACATGTTATAAGGAAATATAATAAGAGACATGTCACATACTTGATGTAAGCCCAATGAAGAGCCCAAATCTCAATATCTTGCATATGCATGAAACCTCACTCAAATATGAAATACTGTGACACACAAGCAATCAATATATCTTGGATAACCAAGAAAATTAAGAAGAGAAAAGAACAACACACAATAAATCTACATAATCTACATTCCCAAATTATTATGTTATCCCTAGTCTTTCCTCTTGCAAGGGAAGAAACTTGCAACAAACATACACACCAAAAGACTATTCTTTTATAAGAGAAGAAGGATATGATAATCAACATTAATCATACCTCAATATCCTTAAGCGTAAGTCCACTTTACTTGTAGGTGTACCATATTAAACCTAGGAAGAGGATTCACTATATCCTCTCAAATAATGGAATAGTCTCTTGGTGTATGTATATCTTATTGGGTTGTTGTTTCTTGCTTCAAGTACTCTAAAAATAAAAAATATATTCTCTCTCCTCTCTCTATATCCTCAATTAGTGTCTCTACTCTATACTCTATACTCTAGATAGGAAATGGGAAGTTTATCAAGGTGGTAAAGTCTCCCTCTATCCTCTTTTCCCTCTCCTCTCTTAACCCTTTCTTCCTCTCTCTCCCCTTCTTTCTACCTTCTCTATCTTCTCTACCTTATCCCTCTACCCTCTACCTCCTCTCTTTACCCTCCTCTTTTTTCCCTCTACTCTACTCTCTCTCCTCTCTGTACTCTCTCTCTCTACTGTTTTTCTATCCTCTCTCCACTTTCTTTCTCTCTCTCTACTCTCTACTCTCTTTTTTCTCTCTACCTCCTCTCTCTCTCCACTCTTGACTCTACTCTTTCTCTCTCCACTCTTAAGTCTTGTCTCCTCTCTCTTCTCTTTCTCTCTCCACTCTTAAGTCTTGTCTCCTCTCTCCTCTCTCTTCTCTTTCTCTCTCTCCACTCTTGACTCTTGTCTACCCTTTTCTCTCTACCATTTACTCTCTTTTCACTCCCCCTCTCTTTCTCTCCTTGCTCATTTCTCTCTACTCTACCTACATTGTCTCTCTCTCTATCTTCTACTTTATCTCCTTTCTCTATTCTCTACTTCCTTTTCTCTCTCTACTCTTTATCTATGGGGAAGGCTACTTTCTACTCTTTTCTATTCTTTTCTCTCTACCATCTAATCTCTTTTCTAATCTCTCTCTCTCTCTCTCTCTCTCTCTCTCTCTCTCTCTCTCTCTCTCTCTCTCTCTCTCTTTCTCTTTATCTATATATCTATCTCTCTCTATATCCTCCTCTCTTCCTTCTCTTACCCTCATTTTCTCTCTACTCTCTACTTCCTCTTTTTGCTACTATTTTTTCTATTCTATTTTTCTATTCTCTTCTCTCTCTCCTCTCTACCTACTTTTATCTCTCCTCTCTCCCTATTTTTTCTCGTTTCTCTACCTCCTTCATCTCATTCTACCCTCCTCTACTCTTTTTCCTCTCTCTCTCTCTCTCTCTATCTCTCTCTCTCTCTACACACAAAACCCCAACACCCACACCCACACATGCATTATCTACAATATTCTCTACTCTCTTTTCTCTCTCCACCCTTTTCTTGATTATCTATTCTCTTTTCCCTCAACTTTACTCTCTCTTCTCTTTTCTCTCTCTACTCTTTACTATTTTCTCTCTTTCTCTTTCTCTTTCTCTTTCTCTATCTACACTCTGCTCTCTCTTATCTCTACTTTACTCTCTCTTATCTGAGACTCTACGCTTTCTCTCTCTACTCTCTACTCTCTACTCTCTCTTCCTCTCCCTCCCTCCCCTGTCCCTCTCTCTCTCTCTCTCTCTCTCTCTCTCTCTCTCTCTCTCTCTCTCTCTCTCAAGTCACTACTACATAAAAACTCAAAACATAAAAAATTTAAGTTTTTAGAATCTCCATTTTTGTTACATTCATTTTCCTACCTCAAAATGACAATAATAAGGAAGAAGGGAAAAAAAGCTAGTAGGGTTTTGCTAACATACTTATAACCTTGATGGTGCTAAAATGAGGAAGGAGCAAAACTCTTGACTTAAGTATTTATTTACAAAGTTAGTATATGCCATGATATATGTCAAAATATATTTAGAGTGTTATCAAGAAAAGCATTAAGAATAACATTACTAGTTTTTGAAGTTATTGTTGATGCTTATATTGTGGTCTATGCTAATGGTTATAGTGTGCATATACAAATACTAACAATATTTTTGTAATTGCATAATAAATAATTGTTAGTATACTCCTCATCCCTTTTATTACTTGTAGCACTAAAAGATGAAAATAACTTGTATTTAAAAATACAAGAAAAGATAGAAAATAAGTAAATATTTTAAGATAGATCATGAGTAAATATTTTGTTCTCAAGCATGCACAACAACAAAGCATGCATAGAAAAATGGGACATGTAAACAATTGCTAACCTTTTCTGTATAGCTCTTATATAATTCCCACTCATTGATGTATATAGTGAACCTTACATCTCTTCTTAGCTCATCATGTAATCATGAAGGTAGGTAATGTCTCTAGGTCCTTTGGATAGTGCATGGACTATTTTGTATGAGATATCTTGAAAGCCTACCTTGCTAACTTTCTTTACTCCTTTGCAACCAGGATAAAAAATAAGAGACCCCTATGATTTTTAGTTTGTAGATAGGTGGGAAAATCTTTGGTTGATCAAAGGTAAAGAGTTTAGAAAATTGGGCAAATGTTGTGAGAAAACATGATTTTTGAGCCATTTTTGGGTGAATTCCAAGTCAAAATATGTAAATTTTTAGATATATGAGCAATTTTTAGAGTTTTCAAGCCCAAACATTTAGCCCGTTGTCATGCCACTACATGGACACAATGTGAAAAACCTTCCAGAGCATCATCATTCGACTATCTTATTAATTTAGAGAGTCAATGTCATATTAGTCATTAGTGTTAGAGTCCATAATATGGTTGGTTCAACAATACGGGAAGAAGAAGAAGGAGCAATCCATGAGAATTCTCACCATGTGTCCAGAGGTTTTACCTCCCTTTTCGAGCCAATAAAATCATTAGATTTATCATTGAAGAAGGAGAGAAGAAGCTAGTGTTTGGTGTGTGTTTTTGGTCTACCAAGGAGCTCCAGGAGATCTAATACTTGGAGATTGCTTGCAAGTAGTCCCATACAAGGATTTTTTAAATCTTCTCAAGTGCTATCAATATCACCACTTCTGTGGCTAACCGTATGGCTACAACTACTACTCCCACTATTAGGGAAGATGCATTAGATGAGTTGGTTAAAGGCATGCAAGATCTTCAGCTTGTCGCAAAATTGGATGAGAAAGGATAAGAGAAAAGGGAATGGGTAGCAGCTCCTAAACTAGGGAAAATATGTATGTGGTATGATAGTTTGCAACATGAAAGGAAAGATTGTGCTACTTATCAAGAGGCCTTGGTAGAACAACTCATCTTTTGGAAAGATGGCAAGATCCATGAAGAAGAAACGGGATTATCTCTTGCTTTGAATTTTGGAAAGGGAAGTATGCAAAAGTTATTGGAAAACTTGGCTATCCGAAATACTTATGTAGCTATACATGCTACTACTTTTCGTCTACAATTGGATAGAATGCCTAGCCAAACGAGGTGCTAAGGTTGCAATATGGACACATGCTTTGTATGCAGCTCAGAAGAAGAAAGCTATTGATAGTGAAATATCTCATGTAGGGCAAAACAAGACATTTGTGACATAATTGACTAGGAATCAGTAGATTCATCTTTAGTGAATGCATATTTAGCAAAAGTGAAAAATATGGATGTATTTGTGGAAGAGAAATGGAAGAGAGATTAAAGATAATGCATGGACATCTAAGAGAGTGATAAGAAAAAGTGTGGATTGGCTTAAAGCTACAAATCAGCCACACCTCCTGAGCATGTTACAGAAAAGGTTCTTCAAGAGCAAAAATCTGATAGCAAACAAGAGGGCAAAAACAAGGGCAAAATTTTGGGGTATGAGTTGTAGTATGATATTGAGACATCCATGAATGCCTTGGAAGATATTGTAGTGGACATTGCATCGGTAGACTTTCTTAATGCATCTGAAGAGTTTTACGAAGTGCATGCTTTACTTACTACAGGGACTTAGAGGGAGATTGGTGACTTGCTGGATGCACATGATGTGCAAGATACAATTATCACTTTTGAGATAGTTCATGAGCTAGAGGCTATGCAAATAGAGGATCTTGTTTATGATGCTCCACAATTGGAACATTTTTTGGATGCTTTATCAAAGCCCTTGATAGGAAATTCAAAAATACTTCAAGATATGGACTGCTTCACTATTTTCGATGATGGTCAAAATGTGTTGAATGCAAGTGAGGCTCAGTTTATGTTTGATGTGGTACACAATTGTCAATATAAGCTTATCTCCATGTGCTAGACTTTGAAAGAGCCGACATCTTGCTATGTATTTGTTGTGGGTGCATTGATAGCTTGTATATGGAGATTCAATAGCCTCTAGTATATGACAAACACCCAAGGCATGATGATCCTGAGGTGGATGCTTAGTATGTTGTTAGAGTTGTGCCAATGCCAATCATTTTGATCTATGATCTAGGGGGATGCCTTCTTATGTGCATGATGAGAAATAACTTAATGCTATGGGTGTTTGACCCAGGTGGTGCATCGATGAAACATATCAGAGGATGTGTAGGTTTAGAGGGGGTGGATGTCATCCCACTATGCGGACACAGTGTGAAAAATCCTAGAGTGCACCCTCATCGGGCTTTCTTATCAATCTAGAGTCAATGTCATATTAGTCATTAGTGTTAGTATCTATATTATGGTGGTTCAATAATATGGGATTCATGGATAATTTTAGCATATTTTAGATATTATTTCATATAAATCTCATAAAAGGGTATATAAAACTTCTAGAATAGAGTGGCATGTAAAAAGCAAGTTGCTATTCAGCAAGTTTGGGAGGTCTCATGCAAAAGGAAGGACTTTCAAATTTTCACGGCATGCAAATGCAATTGTCAGGTAGCAAACAACACTTTGGAGGATGAGAAGAAGAAGAAGGAGTAATCCGACCCCTAAAAGAAAAGGGGAAGACTTGCGAAAAAGGAATCCAATGTAAATCGCTAGAAAGTATAGTCAAGCAAATGGGAGAATTCTAATCAAGTGTCCTAAGATTTTACCCCCCTTTTGGAATTGACAGAACCATTAGATTTTCCATCTGAGCTATAGAAAAGAAGCTAGTGTTTGGTGTACATTTTTTGTCTACTAGGGTGCTCCAGGAGATCTAATGCTTGGAGATTGCTTCCAAGTAGTCCCAAATAAGGATTTTGTTTATCACCTCAGGTTCTGTCAATACATAGCGATTTGAATCATTGAGCTTTGTTTTTATCTTGTGTACCTCTTGCCTATTCTTTTTCTTCTCTTCTATCTTCTATTCTCTACTTCCTTCTCTTTCAAATCCCCGATGGATACGACCTTTTGACTAAAACCCCTCCAATACCATGACCAAGAAAACATCCAAAAAATTGCATTTGGGTAAAAGTTGCCACTAAATTTTACCATGTTTGCAACCTCATATCAAATTGCCTACTGCTCCATGAACAAAGGATTGGGATACAAATTCTATTTATTTTACTTGCAATAATATCATCTATTATCTTATCCTTTTCCTAATCTTGTGTAATCTGTTTGGTTATCCAATCTTGTAGGTGCCATAAGGATTGCATGTCACTATGTTGATTTCTTATATATTTTGTGAGACATAGAAAATAGCACTTTTTAGATCAACCACCCTTTTTCCATGGAACCTTTGTATCAAGTATAGTGAATGGACATCACTAACAACAATGATATACTCCATATGTTGGCTATTGAGGACAAGCTAGTTGGAGCCAACTATCCATTGCAGGCTTATATAATGCATCATGTATTGGTTGTAAAGGGACTTTGGAACATTATATATGGAATTGAAAGATGTCTTTCTAGTTTAAAAAGTTGCAAGTGTAGCAAAAGTAACAGAAATAGGTTCTATTGAGGATGCTATAAGTTCTCATTATACTACAGTCAATGATACAACACCAATACTACCTACTCTTGAGCAGATTTCTTAGGATGAAAGAGATGCAAATGCTCAAGCTTTGAATGTATATTACAAACTAATTTTTTGTAGATAGTCAGAAAAGATAAAGGTAAATATTTCTCTTCTATTAATAAGCTAAAATTTACAAATTTTTCTCAGATAAAGAAGGATGATAAGGGTGGAACAAAAGACACTTAGATATTTTGTGGTATTATTAGGTAGAAGATCATGTCATTAAGGATTATTCTGAATTGGCTACAAATGTCTCTCCTTCTAAGTTAGAGTCTGTAAGCTTTGTGTAGGATACAAAATGGATATCTAGTATGCAATGCAATTATGGCCCTTCTTTACACGATTCTTACATGTCTATTGTAGATTTAGATGTATGGTACTTTGACAATGGTGCCACAAAGCATATTACTTTTTTATAGAGTCTGTTCAATTTTCTTGAGCTTTTCCCTAAGAGCAATATTGTGACTTGTGCTAGTAACTCCTCTTATCTTGTCAAAAAGGAGTTGAAAATTTTATGCTGGTTGCTATTAATGATAGTACTTTCACACTATGAATCATGCTTTATATGCACCAAAGTTTTAAAAAATTTATGTCAGTTTTTATGCTCACAAAGATTGGCTTGATTGTGAAGTTTGTTGATGAAAATTTTATAGTTCATGATTTCTGTTATGGGGATATGATTATATAATCTAATTCCCTATACTGTGGACTATATAACCTCAATTACTATGGAAAATGTGTGGAAGATATGGCATGTGCAATTGTAAATTTATAGGTAGTTTCAAATGCAAACTTTGGTATGTGCACTTTGGAAATTTGAATTTTGCTACTTTGTGGAACCTTTTTTTGGCCTTGCTACATACTAAACCAAACACAATTACATCCTGAAACTTAAAAAAAATAGGGAACTATGCACATCATAAACAACAAAACTTAAATAAGAAACATAGCAGAAAGATCACACAGAATGCATAAAAAATAACAAAGATGTAATGCAAAATTCTTCTTCATTCATTCCATTGATACAAAATGACATTTCGCTTGAATAAATATTGCTACGCTAATTCTAAGAGATACCAAACTTCACATGACAACTAAAGTGTGTTTACATAAGAAAGAACTAAGCTACGGGTCATGTGTGTCCGCTAACCTAACTAGAGTAGTGATCAACACCTAATAGAGGCCAATGGATAGCTGCTAGCTAGCCAAGATGTGAACCCACATATCCCTTAACTAGCATGCATAAGTACTATGGTGAAGTGACTATATAAGCCCCACCCAGAGTCTTGTGCCATGAAGTGAGCCACACAGCTACTAAGAATAGAGGTTGGATGTAGTACCAAGGGCATTCAAAGCTCTCTTTCATGGTTGCCTAAACAATGCAATAGATAGATGGAAAAGGGAAACTAAATGAAATGCATAAGTAGGAAAATACAATCATGCTACTTATTCAAAAAACGTGGGAACAATAATTTCCAAAGCATGACTAGAAGGATTATCAGAATTTATTGCCTCCCTAACCTTAAAATTTTCTACATCCATCTCATCATGCATTACATAATGAAAAAACTCTGGTATGTCTTTAGGTATAGGTTCCTTTAAAGTTAGAACACAGCAAAAATGATGTAGTAAAATCCTTAAACATCTTTGGGTGATAGAAAAAACATCCTCCTGTACACTTATGACGTTTGATCACAAATTTTGAGATATCATCCTTCTCTTGCATATAACACCATATTAGAGAATTTTGGGAATTTCCCAAGTCCCAATTTCAAATAAGTGATAAATATTTGGCCACATAGCTAAATCTTGATCCATATTTGAAAGTGGGATTTTAGAAGATAGCTTATATAATATTTAGGGTAGACTCTGCCTTTAAGTAAGACAACAGAATTTGACCATGTGGTCAAATAATAAAGTAACAGGGGTTCCCAAAGTACATGGAATTTTCCAAATTCCCTATTAAAGTGTTATATCAATCTTTCCCTAATCCGCATCATTATCAAAAATTTGTCTACTACACTATTGGAACTATAGAACTCTATATATGAGAACTATCACGATGAACAATTGAACTCCCTTGCTTATGCATCCCAACATCAAAACTACCATCTATAGATTTTGACTCCAAGTCCTAAAATTTATCCTGCAAAGTTTGAAAACTATTTCTGCAAGACCTTTGCACTCTCTTCAACAGCCCTTTAGCCTCCAATACATCTTGAAAATCCTACTTCACCTTATTTCATTTATTTTGAAATTGAGTAATTTGATTACAATAATCTTCATTAGACTTAAACAATATTTCTGCATCCTTAGAAATAAATGATCTCCCTGCAACACTTCATATGTTCTATTAACTACCACTCACAATCTTACCACTATAGTGTTCTAAGTGTGTTTTGCAGTATTTAGAACTTAAGCTTGTAATGCATCATGATCTATTGTTGACATCACAGACCCCTCAATTTCCACATCAAGATTGTATAGAACCTATCTTTCCAATTGCTACAATGGAAGTAATTGTTTTTCCAACATGTGACATCTAGTCAACAATTTAGCATTATCTTGGGCCAAAATGGAATACTCATCTACAACTTTCACATTTAACTCTTTTTACCATTTCTTAAACAACTTCACAGACAACTTAATATGAGCTAACTAATTCTCTAACATGTCTTGAGCCTTCTGCCAAGATTTCTTCTTAGTGGCATGATCTCTATATCACCTACTCCAAAAAGGTAGATAATTCAACCACCTTAGCAACATCCTGATTATAAAGCCGCCTAAGATCTGTGTAGACAAACATTTTGACTGAAACCCTAGAATGCAACTGCTCCACAAAAGACTGAACTTCCCTTAGTGTGCCGAACACTTCTAATACATCCTTTTCTAACACCTTAAAGCCCTAAACTGCCAAAAAAGGACTAGATTGCCCTAATTTTGGCTCTCCCAATTTAAAATTATTAATGATACTTGTGGCCATTGAACTAAGGGTTGTAGCAAACTTAGTATCCAATATGATCTTACCGTACCTAACTTCAGTATTGATCTCTTAGCTACACATTTTGTTATCAATACTGAGTCAAATGCATTTGTAGCGAGGTCAACAATTCCTCAAATGGGAATATTATCAACTGCCTTTTGTGTTGCCTTAGGGTCGTATCCAGCTACTAAAAGTTCATCCAATAGATTATGTTGACGAGTAAGACTAGTAGTGGAAGGATTACTAACATCATTGTTCTCCTGCTTAATCTTCTTGCCAAAAGATGGTGAGATCTTGTCTTTTCCGTTACTTGTCGTGGGAGTAGTCTATAAGACAATAGGTTGAGCTTTTGCCACATATTCGTATAGGGCCCCTAATACCATTCCAAGGAAACTTTGCTACTCAATCTTCTAGGTCCCTCTCACAGAAACTTCTTGCATGATCTTCTCATAAACCATGCCTACCTACTTCAAGATTTCTTTGTTCTCGGCATACCAAAGTATTCCATAGGTATCTTGGCCAATTGAGTCTGTCTTCATGAGCTTCATGATCCTCTCCATGAATTAGTGAAGGTGAAGCTTCCCGAGAGGGAGCAATTCCTTGAGGGTATACACTCTTCATGTTTGTGTAGCCTTGCAAAATTCTTCCCTCATCTCTTTGGCTGAGCATTTCCACAACCTAGGTTTCTCATTGCATGGCAATTTCAATATTTCACCCACAAGGATAGGAGTCAATTCTATCACACTACCCAATCAATCCTTAGATTCCCAAAGCGAATCTATCTACATAGGTGCATAAAGATTTTGCTACCAGTAAACCCAAGGCAAATTGGAAAAATCCCAAAGACATATATATCTTGAAGCCACTGCTAAGCCTTACCATTGGAAAGACTAGGCGATACCTCAAAATCCTAAAATGATGCTTGGTCCAATGGAGATGGGATAATCGGAAATCTTCCTTTGGGATTCCTCTTCTTCTTTGGTCATCAATTGCGCAGAGGTTGCATCAAGATGCTCGTCGCTTTCCATCTCATGTACCTAGTGATAGCTCCCTTCACTAAGTAGCTACTCACAAAGACTAAGTCTTCCGTTTGTTGCCACCACTAAGTCCCTCAAATGGTTTAAATGCTGCATAAGAGAAAAGACATTTGACTTGAAAGAAGCTAATGACCTATGTCTCATCGGAGAGGATAGGTATGATAGGCAATCATGCACCAATGCTTTAAAGGATTGCTCCCCTCATTTCTGGACCACATTTCTCAATTCATGTATCCCAACAAAGGACTTGAGCAAAGGGTGGAACAAAATTTTTCAACCTAAATCCGTTAACCACTATCTTTAGGAGTCTATTTGCAAAATCATGCAACAAAAATATCCCTTGGCCCAAAGCCTTAGCAATTATATAAGGACCAAAGTAACATAGTTTAAGCTTACCAAGGTGCTTGCTAAGCTTGGAATTATACATCACCACACAATCACCCTTCTCAAAGATCTTCCTCTTGATATGGCAATTCACCCAAGCTTGTCTTTGTTGTTGCACCACTTTATAAATGACATGTAAGCAAAAATAATTTGGTCTTTGTCGAGCTACATCAATTACTCCAATCTTGGTTTAATAGATTCATCTAGAGACAATTTAAATTCTATTGTAACACAGAGAGATGGCCCCATATATTCCATGGGCACTACAACTTCCAGTCCATAAACCAATTAGAACAAAGTCATCCCTGGAGTGAACTTATACATTTTATGGAAAGCCCATAAAGTAGAAACCAACATTTGATCCCAATCATCCTTATTATCTACTACCATCTTCTTCAAAATCTATATCAAAATCTTATTTGAACTTTTTGCTTACCCGTTTGCTTGTGGATGATACGTGGTAGACTCTTATGTAAAATCATATGCCTATGGGTAAACTCTCCAATCACTTTGTTCAAGAAATGTCTACTTTGATCATTAACTAGCTCAATTGGACATCCAAAGTGGTTCATATTAGAATACAAAAAGATGGCAACAGTTCTGGTAGTGTTATCCTTCAAGGCTTTAGCCTCCACCCATTTGATGTAGTAATTAGTACAAACTCTTCATGGTGTGCTTTGCAAGAGATTTAATTGGGCGTAAAAATCAATCCCCCAATTTTGGAAAGGTTCTAAGGGAAGCACAAGGTGATCCTTCATGAGATCCCATGGTTGAGGATGGCCCTCCTTAGTAGAAATCAAATAGGATCTAACAAGCTGATATGCATTCTTTAAAACTGTAGGCCACCACAAACTAGCCTCCAAAATATCCTAGCATGTAACTTCGCTTGACAAATGCCCTCCTAAAACACCAACCTCTTTAATGACTTCCTAATGTTCCTTTTTATGTACACACCTTCTCAGAACATCATTAGGACCATGCCTATATAATTGACCAAAGATAACTTGAAAGGATTTACTCCACAATGTGAGATTTCTTTGCTAATGAGAACTTAGTGAATCGGGCATGCTGCCTGAAAGTAAAAACTTTAGAAGCTGATCATAATATGCATTGAGATTGTACACCTAGATTTTAAGCACATCAATAGCAAGCAACTAATCATCAATGCCAATCTGTGGTTCTCGTCCATCCAACTTTCTCAAAAAATCAACAACCACATGCTTCTCCATGAGTTTAAGTACCATGGAATAATAAAATTCTTGTAAAAGCAATATCATGTGGGCTAAAAAGGCAATCAAGTGAGGATTGTTTAGAAAATAGAGGCTTGATGATCTACATGAAAAACAACCTTGTTAGCCAATAAATAATGCCTAAGCTTTTGTAGACCAAACACCATCCCCAAAGCCTCTCTCCTAGTCATGGAATAGTTTTTCTTTGCAACACTTAGCCTTTAGCTTGCATAATAAACTAGTTAGAACTATCCCAAAATCTCATCCTACATTAGAACCTCATGGATTGCAACATTAGAGGCATCCACAAAACATGCAAAGGGAGATCCCACTTAGGAGGTTTTGCAATAGGTGCAACCACCAATATTTTTGTCAATGCATCAAAAGACTTTTTCTAAGAATGTATCCACACAAAATGTATCCCCTTATGGGTCAACATGGTAAGTAAAGCACAAATATTAGCTAGGTAGTGGAGATAGATGCCATGCCATTTAATCTGACCAAAAAATCACATTACCTCTGAAACATACTTGGGAGGCTAAAATTTGCTCACCACCTCAATCTCACATGGATCAATTGACATGCCATCCTTGGAAATAATATATCCAAGGATAACTCCACGCTTTGCTTTAAATATGGACTGAAAGGATTCATGAAAAGCCCAAACTAGTAACACCTTCCAAAACATATTCTAAGATGATGCATATTGTTCTCCTTCTTTCCAAATATGCAAAAATCATCAAGAGAAACTCTCATGAAAGTGGTGAACTAAGTGTCAAAGTTTTCTGTGCTAGCCCTTGAAACTCTGTAGGACCATTTTTCAAGAAAAATTTCATAACAATGCTAACAAAGGCACCCCATTCTATTATGAATGTTGTTTTATCCATATCCTCCAAAGGCATGCGAATCTAGTTCTATCTAGAAAATCCATTAGTGAAACTATACATATGATGACCTGCTATGTCATCAAGTAAAGAATCTATAAAAGGAAACGAAAATGTATATGCAATTGTGGCTACATTTAGCTTCCAATAATCCATACATACTTGGATTTTTTCATTCTTTTTTGGAAGTACAACAATTAGAGATAGCCAAATAACCTGACTAACAGGCTTCATGAATCCAACTTGCAACAATTTATCAGGTTTCTCCTTGATCTATTTTGCATAATTAGGATTCATCCTATAATAACACTGCATGACAAGTTTGACATTCTTCTATAAATTGATTCGATGCTAACAAATCTTAGGGTCAAAACCTCATATATCAATATACTTCTTGGTAAAAATTTCACAAAATTCCCTTCACAATGCCAATATCTCTTTCTTAAATTCAAGATCAACAAAAATGCTAACCTTAACAGGCCTACGGATATTAGCAAAATCCCAATCCACTTCTTCCACTTTATCTTCTAAATTGCAAGTTGAGTGTCACATGCCATTTTCCCACATGTTTTGTTACCACAATCAGAACATCCAATTTTTACTATTGTTCTAACTCTTGATTTACAATTGCCCCTGAAATATTACCATTCAACTCCTTCAGGAAGTAATATGTTTGTATATGCAATGACTACTGATTATGGGTATCCATCCTATTTAACAAAATTTTAAATTGTTAGGCATAATCTTCCACCATCTTTTTTTGCTTGATAACTTTTATTTTTTCTAAGACATCACTAAGGGTTTTATCCTTACAACACTACAACAAGAAAACATTCTTCAAATCATCATAAGTGTTAAATCTAGCCAAAAGGCACTAAGCCAATCCATGGCCTTGTCTTGTGAAGTGAATGTAGATTGTCATTGAATAATTCATCATGATCGCTTGCAACCCAATGGGTTTCAAATTGTTCTACATGCCAATTTGGATCCTTCTTTCTACTAAAGAACATGGTCTTCTTCACTACAAGAGTAGGTTGAACCATATTGGTAGGCACTGGCTTCTTAGATGGTTTGGATAGTAATAGATTAAATTGCAACCACCTTCTAGTATTAATAATTTGATTGAAAATGCAACTTCCTAAAACAAGTGATGCAAGCATAATACATTAGGAGATGTATTCATAAAGGAATCCAAATAAGTACCTGAACATGAAACCTCTCTTAATGAACCAGCAATTTGTGCTTGTGCTTCAGATTGTCAAATGATTGTTTCTCCTTGCTCTCAAAGATCCTTGAACACATGCCAATTCCTCCCATCTATCGATAGCATGAGCATAGTGCATCTTTCTCTAGAGTGCACAACAATGAAATTTTCAAGATGCACATGTTGATGGGCTACAACTACCATAACCATTAGCACTACCCAAGTGCAACAAGGCACTACACAAAGCTACATTAGCATGACATAATTGAATGGATTTCTTCAACCTCTAACTTGCATCTATTTTGTGTAAATAGATCAAGGCAAGATCATCGAGTGTTTTTGGTCCTACTATATAGTAAACCAAACATAGATATATCTTGAAAGTGAAACAATGCAGTGAACTCTGGCACATCATAAACAACAAAATTTGAATAAGAAACATAAAATAAACATCATATAGAGATGTAATGCAAAATAGATCACTTCTTTTTCATTCATTCCATTGATACAAAATGACATTCTGCTTGAAATAACTATTACTGCACTGATTCTGATGGACACAAAACTTTACATGACAACTGAAGTGCATTTACACTAGAAATAACTGAGCTAAAACTCATGTGTATCTACCCTGACCAAAACAAACAGTCAAGAGTATCTAAAAATATAAGATATGGTGTCTTTATTATCTAATCTTGAGACACCTACTAGAAAACAAATTTGTAAGAGCTACATATTGGACAAAATGTAGTGTGTTTCATTTCTAAAAGATGATTCAATGAGATATTTTCACAAACTAGAACTTGTACATATTATTGTTTATGGTCTAAGGCAAACAATATCTTTTGGCAACTACCTATGCTATGTGATTTTCATTGATGACTACTGTAGGTATTGTTCGGCATATGGTTTGAAATCTATGTCAGAATCTTTTTTTAGTTCAAGTAGTTTGTTACCATGTCTAATAAAGCTAATGCATATCTAGCTAAACATGGGATAAAACACCAATGTACGATGCTATACATGCCACATCAAATGGTGTAGTTGAGAGAAAACATAGATCAACATTGGAGATGGCACCATGCATGATTAAGAGTTAGGCTTTGTTAGAAGAGAGAGAGACAGAGAGAAGGGTCGGAGCAACTGAAAAGAGCCGTGTGCTCTCACTCTCCATTTTCTTCATATTCCATTACCCATATAACTAAAGTGATTATAACACTTTAAGGTATGTAAGACCATTCACACACAGCATAAAGTCACTGGCTTATTTAATGTCCCACACTTGTTGATACAACTGGACACAACTAAGGCTTTGTCAGTCACACACATGAGCTTGAAGTCTCAATACTCTCCCTCAAGTCATCTATCTTCACATGCATAAGATTTACTTTCCCTGCAAGAACCATCTCTTTGATAAAGTGGTAGTGTACCTCAATGTGTTTAGTCCTGGCATGATACACTGGATCTGTTGCCAAGAGTACACTACTAAGATTGTCACATAACAAGGTCACTATATCATTCACCTCTATGTCAAAATCAGCCATAAGATTGAACATCCATGCAATCTCACATGCTGCCAATACAACACCCCTATACTCTGCTTCAATGCTAGACAATGCAACCATTGGTTGCTTCTTGTTTCTCCAACTGATCATTGCGCTTCCAAAGCCAAAATCATAACCACTTGAATATCTAGGATCATATGAGCATCCTATCCAATCTGCATCTCTGTAACCAATGAGTTTCATGACCTTATCCTTCTCATAAAACAACCCACGATTTAGAGTGGACTTTACATATCGCATAATACGTCTAACAGCATCCAAAGGTGGCTTTTTGGTCTTCTTCATGAATTGAATTATGAGCCCAACATCATAACTCAAGTCAGGCCTGGTGATGGCTAAGTAAATCAAGCTTTCAACCATCTGCCTATACATAATCACATCATCAATTTCAACTCCAGTGCTAATGTCCAACTTGACATTCTAAGATTAAGAGATGTATCTAGTGGTTTACATTTAGCCATGCCATATTTCTTCAGCATTTCCATGGCATAGTGCTTTTGCATCAGCCATAAACCATTTTGAGCCTTGATCACCTCAATAAATAAGAAATACTTTAGTTCACCCAAGTGTTTCATGTCAAATTCAGATTTCAGCATCTGCATAATATGATGTATCCCAAAGTCATCATCACTTGTGATTATTAAATCATCAACATAGATAATCAACACTACCATGTCTTTTTTGTAAGCAGACTACGATTAGCCCTGCCAACAGTAAATCCCAAACTCTGCAAGTAATTACTGATCCTTGCATGCTAGGCTCTCGGAGCCTACTTTAGCCCATACAACACTTTTTTTAATTTGCATGTACAATGTTGAAAATCAAGGTATACATACCCTTCAAGGAGGTTGATCCATATAAATATCCTCTGTTAAATCACCATTGATGAAAGCATTCTTCACGTACATCTAATGCAATTTTCAGCCTTTAGTACTAGCCAATGCGATCACTGTTCTTATGGTTTCCATCTTGGCAATAGGGTTGAATGTTTCCTCCTAGTCCTATCCATATTGTTGAGCATATCCTTTAGCAACCGACCTGGCTTTATACCTCTCTACACTGCCATCCGCCGACTTGCATTTAGTTTTCTAGACCCATTTGCAGCCAATGTTCTTTTTTCCTTCTGGTAGTGGCATAAGATCCCAAGTACTATTTTCAGCCAAAGCATCTATCTCCTCATCCATATTTGTGCACCAATTTTTATCCATCACTGCTTCAGCAAATGTAGCAGGCTCTTTAACTTGTGTCACCTTTTTCATATAAGCAAAATGCTTTGCAGAGTAACCACTATAAGTCAACCTATCCATATGGTACTTGATTCTCTGTGATTGTCTAAGCTGTGGTACACTACTCATTTTTCCTCTCTCATGAGGAGGAATGTACATGTTCTACCTAGTGCTAGGTATATACATACTCAAAATAGCAAGCTCACTGTCTAGACTATCAGCTGAGACATAACTTGAAGTCATTCTACCAAGTGTCATCACACTAGATGCATCATTAGAAGTTTTTCCTTTCCCTTTGCTATCCATCACATCATATCTCCTCCTCATTGACATAGTGATGTCAGTTGACAATGAGCCAGAGCTCCGTAATCTTCATGTCCATGGAGAAACCGTCATACCACTAGGGCCTATCAATGCTGTAATTTACTGCAAATCAATTGTAGATACATGTGTACAAGGCATATCTGATGGCACTGCAGTCGGTGATGCATACCAAGAGGTTATCTCATCAAAGATAACATCTCTACTAACTAGTGTCTCCTTGTAGACAGATCATAGCATTTATATGCCTTCTTTTCTTGTGAATAACCAATAAAGACACACTTATGTGCTTTTGGATCCATCTTTTTCCTCTTCTCATTAGGGATATGCACATAAGCAAGACAACCAAATACTTTTGTGTGACTAACATCAGGCTTGTAGCCATACAGTTTCTGTAATGGTGTCATCTCATGAATACCTATAGTGGGAGTCCTGTTCAAGATATATGTGGATGTCATAATAGCCTTGGCCCAATAATAGAGCAGCATATTCTTTTCATTCATTGTTGCCGGAGCAGCTTCCATCAATACCTTATTCTTCCGTTCAGCTATCCCATTCTATGGTGGAGTGTAGCAGCATGTAAGCTGCCTATGTATGCCATTTTCACTACAATATATAGACCCAAAAGCGACAAAATTATTCATGGAAAATTTACCCTCGTCATCGCTATTTATGTCGCTATTAGCAATGTGATGAATTTGTTTCTATTTTTGTTGCTATAAGCATCGTTATTTATGTCACTAATTTGGATAACGAGGCAAATAGGGACGCAAATAGCGACAGTTACGGAGTAAGTTTCTGACACAAATAGTGATGATTATAGAGGGGAAAAAAATTAGGTAACACCGCATGTAGTCCTACTAGCCTTCTAGCTATATGTACTAAATATTCTTGTATAAGTCATCTTCTATCTCTTCTTTCTTAGCCTCACCCTCAATATTAATGGATGGAGGTGTTTCAATATCAAAAGAATCGAGCTCATCCTCCCCCTTCTCAAACTCCATTTCTTGAGCTTAGAATAGTTGCTGTACTCCAAGTAGCTCCCTCAAATGAACAAATTTCTCTTTACCAAGTGATTTTTTAAAGGTATCTGTTACCTGGTCTTCTGTCTTCACATGAAGTAGATCAATCTGTCCTGCAAGTACCTTTTTCCCAATGAAATGGTAATGAATCTCTATGTGTTTGGATCTAGCATGATAGGCAGAGTTGCTAGCTAACATCAGATTACTGAGATTGTCACAATGCAATGTGACTTTGCTATCCAATTAGATAGCCAAATCATGTAGCATTTTCACAAGCCAAGTCGCTTTGCATGTTGCTAAGGCTACACCCATGTATTCTGCCTCTCTATACTAGATAAGCATAATCTCTTTAGGGTCTCTTCTGGGCATATCTCAAGGACCTCAAGGCGTAGCCTCCTATCATGAAAATCTCTAACATTGGTCACTTTGATGGTCGGCATTGAGGAAATTGTACCTCGCTATCTCAGGTTGCACTTGTCATGGTCGTACATGTCATTAGCATAAATCTCGTCGGAATCAATCCTGCCACCTTAGGGCTTTTAAAATCTGGTGGTATGAGCCTTCTCTCCATCAAATCTTTTGTCAGTTGATTGTGTATACATGTTTCTACAGAAAAAACAATAGTTGGGTATAAAAATCCTAATATAAGGCAGCCATAGCTTGTGTAGTTTAAGCTCATCTTACACTTCAATCTCTCACTTCCTCCAACTAATGCAAGTTGTTGCCACTTTGATCTAAGTTCTAGCTCAGCCCATAGTAGTCTAAATCAGTAAGGGGAGGAGATCATTGAGCAACGCATCTAGCTCAACAAGAAGATTCAACATCAATAGTATCTCTTGATACTCAGTCAATGTCTCTTGGCACTTGTGTATTTAGCTCATTCATGAACAAGCATTCACTGATTTTACCTCAGCTACTCAAAAGCTCATTCTTAGCACTTGTAATGATTTAAAGACCTATTGATCAAATCCATTTGTAAGTCTCAATTTCTTTGTCAAAGGATAGACACTACCTAAGTGTTCTTGTGGTAAGACCTCCTTCTAAGATGATTGAACTAGAGCAAATAGCAAAGTTTAGGGTTTAGGGTTTCACACTTGGAAGGAGAAAACCATGTACCATCTCATGACGAAAGACCTTTGGGATCTCTTTGAGGAAGATGATGCGGATGACAAGAAACAAGATGCTAAAGAGGAAGATGCTGCAGAAGACTAGCCTAAAACAAAGGCATGGAAGAAGATTAACAATAGAGCTCTAGATATTATTGCCTGGGGTCTATCCAATGATGTATTACATCATATTTTTGGCATGAAGGATGCAAAGAAGGCATGGAAAGAGCTTGACGGGATCTTTGGTACCTAAGCAAAGAACTCAAAGGTAAAACTACTCATGCAATTTTATAAGCTGGATGTTAAAAATATTTTGTTTATGATTGCACACGTCAATAAGTTTAAGAGCCTTAAAACTTAGCTAGTAACTCTTAAAAAGAACATTGATGAGCCTTAAAACTTAGCTAGCAACTTTTAAAAAGAACATTGATGAGGATGAGGCATTAGCAGTGCTACTTGCCAGTGTTAATCATGAACCATATGAGAACCTTGTTTCAACACTAAGTAATATTCCTAGTCTCTCACTCAAAGACATTGAGCACTCACTTCTTTATGGAGAAAGAAAATTTAAAAGCAAGGATGTAAAAGAAACCAGCTTAAGGGATAACCTTTTGTACACCAAGGGTACTTATGCAGCAAAAGGACATGGTCGAGGATTCACCACCAATAGCAACAAGGACCGAATTATTTGTCATTACTGTGGCAAGACTAGCCATGTAGCCAGTAAATGTTTCCACAAGAAGAGAGCACAACAGGTGCAAGAAGATCACCAGCATAGCTAGTTTGTGCATGAAGAAGAAGAAGAAGATGCTTCTGCCACCATCAAAAACTCTGATAGATTATTCTAAAGAAATTTTTGTATATTTTCCCATAGTGGATATTTTCTTTCCCTTAGTGTATTTGTATTGAAATAACCTCAAAGCTTGTAGAAGAATCCTTTCGCGCTTCTCTCCTTCTTCTTCTTCTTCTCCTTTATAGGTTCCCTCCTTCTCCTTTGTAGTTGTCCCCTCTCTTTCAATGGATGCCGTGGCAATGGCAGTGGCAGCGATAGTCTCTCTCTCTCTCTCTCTCTCTCTCTCTC
Source organism: Lygodium microphyllum (assembly GCF_053477565.2). NCBI lineage: Eukaryota > Viridiplantae > Streptophyta > Polypodiopsida > Schizaeales > Lygodiaceae > Lygodium > Lygodium microphyllum. The sequence continues at coordinate 24,302,538 of NC_141158.1, read as the reverse complement.
TCACACACACACACAAAATCTCCCTTGTGTTGATCTCTCTCCCTTCTTCTCTCTATACATCTCTTCATCAACAAAAAGAAAGAGAGAATAAAGAAAAAAGAAAAACAAAGAGAGAAGAGAGAATGCACTTACCTCAAAGCTTGAAGAAGAATCCTTTTGTGTTTCTCTCCCTCTTCTTCTTCTTCTCCTTCATGGGTTCCCTCCTTCTTTTAGTTGTCCCCTCTTTTTGTGGTGGATTGGAAGTGGCAGCGGCCTCTCTCTCTCTCTCTCAATATCCTTTGTGTTGATCTCTCTCACTTGTTCTCTCTATACATCTCTTCATCAACAAAAAAAAGAGAGAAGAAAAGAAAAGATAAAAACAAAGAGAGAAGAGATCATGTACTTACCTCAAAGCTTGAAGAAGAATCCCTTCATACTGCCCTCCTTTTTCTTCTCCTTCACCGAGTTCCTTCCTTGTCTCCTCCCTCTTCGTGGATGGCAGTGGTGGTGGCGCTCTCTCTCTCTCTCTCTCTCTCTCTCTTGTTTACAAACTTTGTAAAATTCCATGCTCGGGTTTTGGCACTTTTTTATGAAGCCCCTCTCTCTCCCCCCTTTTTTATTTCTCCACAAGTCTCCCTTCCTTCCCCTCCCTTCTTCTCTCTATTTCTCTCCCTCCCCACTCTCACTCAATGTATCTCATTGCAAAGACAATCAAAGATAGAAAACAAAAAGCTTAAAAAACAAAGATATTGAAAGAAATGTCACCCCACCTCTCTTTATCATCTCTCTCCCCCCTCTCCCTTTACTTTTCATTCTTAACCTTCTCTCTCATTCTCTCATTGTATTCCTATTTCTCTCTCCCTCTCTCTTGCTCTCTATTTTTTTCTCTCTATCTCTCTTTCTCCCTCTCTCTCTCTTCTTTTCACTCTTCTTCCTCTGTTTACCTCACCCTTCTTTTCTACCTCCTCCTCCTCTCTTCCTTCCCTCTCCCTCTGTCTATTTCTCTCCCCCCCTCTTTATCTCTCTATTTTCCTTTCTTTGTTTCCTCTCTTTGTTTCTTCCCCCCTCTCTCTCTCTCTTGTTATTTCTCTCACTCATCCTCCTCTCTCCCTCCCTTCACCTCTCATTTCTCTCTTCCTCTTTATCTTTTTTTCCTTTCTCCCTCTTTCTCTCCCTCTTTCTCTCTTTCTCTCCATTCCTTCTTCTCCCTCCCTCCCTCCCTCCCTCCCTCTCTTTCCATGCATCTCTTTGAAAAGAAAAATAAAAAAAGAAAAGAAGAGAACACAATTATAAAGCATGAAGAGGCAATGTTCTTACCTCAAAGACCTGAAGATGAAACCATTTGTACCTTCTCTTTGCAGCTTCCCTCCCTTCTCCCTTGCACACTTCTCTTTCTTCTTCATGTATAGTGGCAGTGGCAGTGATGGTGGTGATGAGCTTCCCCCCTCTATCTCTCCCTCTTCCTCTACCTCTCCCTCTCAATACTTTAAGCTCTCTCGCTCTCTCATTCATTTTTTCTCGCAAATGTTTTCTCATAAAATGTTACACTCTGATTTTCAAAACTTTTTTCTCACACCAATGTCGCTATTAACATCGCTAAAAGTGTCGCTATCTGCATCGCTAATTGTATTAGCGACACTTTTAGCAACACCACTTTTTTTCCTCGCAAATGGCCATTTCTATTGCTCCATTCCCTTGTAGTGTGTCAGCCAAAAAACTATCAAACTCATTTGACACATACTCCCAACGGTTTTTAGATCTCAAGTAAGAGTGTAACAATCAAATTCCTTTTCAACCTGCTTTTTAAATTACTGAAAAACAACAAACAGTTCGTCCTTTGTTTTCAAGATATAACCCAAGTATAGCGACTGTAATCATCAATAAATGTCACATAGTACATACAGTCTCCCATGGATGGTGGCCCCCACACATCATAGTGAACTAACTGCAATGGTCTTGTACCATTTCTTACATGCTTGACAAATGGAAACCTCGACTGTTTACCAAACCGGTAAGCATCATAGACATGACCAATATCTGTATACTGAAACTTGGGTAAACCTATCACAAGTTGTTTCTTCTGCATCATTTGCAGCAGCTGAAAATTAACATGTCCCACTCTCTTATGCCAGATTTTTAAGTCTCTAACTATAATAAAGCCATGGGATAACATTGCTGATTTTAGTTGTGGCAAAGTGGCATCAAGAGTAAACATTCTATTATTCCTATGACTGCAAGCAATCAATTTTTAGCCATTACCAAACTCCTCAATGAAGCATCCATGATTGTTAAATTAGACCTGCAAATTCTGCTCAATCATCTGACCCACAGACAATAGATTTTTAGTAATTGATGGGACATGCAATACATCATGTAATTTCTTCTTCCTTCCATTATGGATTACCGAAGGTGCTTTTCCTTTATGTTCTATGCTATGATGTGTATCATCCCCTATGCATACATAGCCATTCTTCTTAAGCACCATATTTGTAAACTAGTTACCATGAGGTGTCATATGATTGGATGCCCTTGAATCAATGTATCAAATTGCATTCTCATGAGACTTCTCAGTAGCCCTATCTTTCACATATGTCATGGCAAACAATCTATCCCGAGATGCATTTCTTACTTGACGGGACAATGCATACTGTCCATGTTGTTTGCCTCTTTTATTTCCCTGCTTCTTCCAATAGTCCTTGGCAATATGATACTTTCCACAATAGTGACAATCCATATCCTGATTAGGATTGTCAGATGGGTGCTCTACTGTTGTCAGGAGCCTCTACCTCTAGGGCTAGTTCTCCCCCTGCCTCTGAAATTTCCACCTCCTCGTGCATTCAAAACTTACTAGTTATTATGACCATAAGATACCTTTTTCTTACCTCCTCTGCCAGAACCAAAAACCTCTACCATGGCTATGTTGATTTGAATAAAGTACAACATCCTTGTTTCGAGCTTGATGTTGAAGATGGCTATGAACACCATATTGGGGAATATTGAAATTTCCCGTAAGTTTGGGACAGGTGGTCAAATCTTTGGATTTGTCATAACTTGAACACTATAACTCCAAATCAAGCGCTCTATAGCTCAATAGATTCCATTTTTCAAGAGCTTTCCAATGATAGGTCACATCATATAGTTTTGAGAAACTTATGGGTATGTTATCCGTGTGCCACCTTTTTAGTATTAAAAAAATGGGAATTTGGAGATTCCCAAACTCACTAATATTGTGTTTATGGCTGGAATCAGGGTTTCTGTAGTAGCCTGATTTTTTAGTTATAGCAGACGATAGACACAGCTATTTGGAGTGATACTTGCTGGGTAATTAGCATATACCCAGGGCTTTAAAAGCCCCATATGTGTAGGAAGAATGGTGGGATGTAGCAGTGATGCTAGTCGTACGAACAGGGATATGGCGCAGTTATGGACGACGAATTCTTGTAATCTTAGCTTATAGAGAGGTTAATGTTGAGATGTAACGTGATGAATCGTTGTGCCCTAACTCGTAGAATAGATCTCCAAAAGAAATTGTGAAAATATATGGCCTGTAATGAAAGATTTGAAAGCTCCAAGTGTTGTAGTTCCAATTTTTGGCTATGGTTGCCAAACAAGGCAAGTGATGATTGGGTTGAGAAATGAGGTCATGGGCTGAGAATGAGTTGAACTAAGGTTGAGAGGAACTAAGAGAGCCTGGAGAGGAAGCCATGCCCGACTGAGCTCTAATACCATGTAAAAACATGGATCTAGAACATGGCTTGAGGTAAAAGCTATGGAGGTTGGAAGAGAAAGAGTGAATTCATGAAGACATTGACATTACTGACTGTTACACAAGTGAATTAGGTTCCAAGATGGAAGCTTGGACTCGTAAACACAATCTTGTGTATAGCCTATCAATGACACGAAGACTTTACTGAAGGACAAAAGTAATATAACATTGCATTAGAAAAGAGAGCAAGTACAATGCTTTATAGGAAACTAGATGGTAGCACTTCTCCTACTATGCTTATGGGATTCTAGTCTTGAGCCCTCACTGCTTCTTCCAAAGAGGCCGAAGTAGGTGTGATTGCAAACATCTCAACACAATCCAAGTTTAAATAGTTCATGAATAAGCAATGCAGACCAGCTCATTGAAATTCGGCATTTCAGCCCGTACAGAGATGGAAGTATCAAATGACTTATATTCAAATCCCAAACCATTTAATGTCACTACAACCATGTCTTCATCCTCAACTTGTGTGCCAATGGATGCCAGCTGATCTGCAATAGTCTTAATCTTTGTGACATAATCCTATAAAGATCTTTCTTTTCTCTCCATGTTGTTGAATTTCTGCTTCAATTGTATCTTCATGGCACTAGTAGTTGTCCCATAATACCTAATCAATATGTTCCATGCATATGCTGGTGACTTGCGGTTCATAATCTGCATTACCATATCATTTGAGATACACAAAGATAGCCAGTGTAGCACCCCGCAAGATCTTTCTAACCAAGCTTGGTGCACAGCTGTAGGATTCCTCTCTGGAATTTGAAGTTTAGCTTCAACACCTATCACTAAGTCCCAATATCCTTTTCCTATAAGGAAATTCTCCATGTAGAACTTCCATATGGCATAAATATTGCTATCAAGATTTTCCCCCACTATCTATTATCGGCTCTGTGCCATGTTGTAAACAACCGGCAAGCCGACAAGTCTAACTGACTAACTATAGTCTTTGACTCTTTATGATAGTTTACTGCAACAAATTAGCTTCTAAAACACAGTATTTCAGCCCCTTAACATCTTAAAACATCCACAACATGTGGTATAACCTGTAGGTATATTAGTCAATACCTAAACCATGTATGTGTTTTAACTCTATCTCATGCAACCTTACTGTCATAGTACATACATGCAGTTTGAAATCTATAAACTCTCAGTGACCAATAGTTGATTCATGGCTAAAAATTATATGTACACATGTCATACATGCTCAAAAACTTCATAGAAAACTACTACTACATATAGCAGTCCAAATATGACCATACAGGCACAAATCAGTGCATAACCAGTACGTACACGTGTCAAAACTCCTGTTCACAGATTGTGGTCAGCAAATATTCAGCAAATCAAGGTTTATCCAGCTCAAAAATGTCTTCAAATTAGTTCATACATTTGCTTTAGTGTGTCCGGGTCAATACATGACCATACATACAACCATAGACACTCTGTCTTCATGAAGCAATGTCATGGACTGCATTCCCTACTTATAACCAGCCAAGACACTTTAAATGCATTTTTTTTCAACTCCAAACTTCAATTTTCAGTAGCATTCAATGCTTTTCCTAATGCTCCAAACATTCAGTAGACATATCCCAAGCCGTTCATTTGATAGGGACCAATCAATGTCATGTAGTGCTTCAAATGTAAAAAATGCTTTCTGTCCATAGTAAATGACACTATTCAATATATGAAAAAATTTCCAAATCTGAATATTTTAGCAAAAAATTCTAGCTCCAAGGCAAAAAATCAAATCCCTATGTCCTCATTACATAGATCTATGCTCCAATGATGCTTCTGGGTATGTTGGAGAGCTCCTAGCTCATGTCAGAGATACATACATGCTATATGTTGTCTATGTACAATAGTTCAAGTCTTTTTCCAGATGCGTATATTTGTGTTTCAATTTATATATCTTCCCCCAGCCAAGAATTGGCATGTCAAGCCTTCAAAGTGCATATCTTCAACAGGAGCAATGGCAGTCAACTTCTCTTCTTAGACACACTGCCCTTCAAGTTCTTTAGGTCTTCTTCATTGCCTTTTGCTCTAGAGAGCCCATTCAATGTAAGCTAGCAATTAGACGAAAATTTTGATTGTATATATAAAACATACGATGCTTCGGTGAGTTTCAATCAGAGATCATTGATCAAGCAATCTTAGATTTTGAGCAAACGGTAAGAAAAGTGTATATCAATCATGCATTGTATTCACAAACTAATTGAATATCATATACAAAAACATTGGATGTGGTTGTAAAATTTATTACATGGAGGTGACGTCTCATCCCAAGGAGGGATGCACCTTTTGTGACCAGTTAGAAGAGTTCGTGAGCGTGCGATGGATAGAGTACTTGAGCTAATCCACCACTTGGAAGGCACTACTCAATCTATACTATCAATACCAGAGGAGAAAGGTAGCCTTTCAAACTTTCCTACAATCTTGGAACTTGAGACGGAGGCAATGATCAATGCATTGATACCCATGGATGTCAAGACATCTGATCTGCTTAGAGGGAAAGAATCCATATCATTATATGATGGGTGCCGAGTATCTCGCCTGAAGACACTGCTTACACTACTAAGTATGCAAGCAAAATATGGGTGGAGCGATGCGAGTGTGATCGAGTTGTTCAAGTACCTTCTACGTACGCTTCATTGATTTCTTTTCGGCACCATCATAAAAACCAATTGTGCTTTTTCAAGGTATGTTATGATTTCTTTTCAGTTTGTTAAAGTATCATATATTACCACTCACCACAACAAAAACGAGTCATAGACGTGCATGTTAGATACACAAAGTCAGGCGCGTCTATCATTGCATCTATATGCGCGTGTTAAAGAGCATGTAAATAGATGTGATTTTTTCGTCTATATATCCGCGCAGATAGATGCGAATATAGACGCGTTTTTAGATGTGTAATTATTAAACCAATTGAAATTGGACTTAATATCATTAAAAACCAGAGTTAATAATTATTTTTGCATTTCTCTCTAATGAATGGCAGTTCCTCTAGTTGAAAAGCCTAATATAACTAACTAGCGGCAAGTGACACAAACCTTATTATACAATTAGTAGCGAGCATTACATGTATCTCGTAATTTCTCTACTTGAAGAAGATAAAAAATACTTCATTTTTATTGTGAAAATTTCAATTTAGCTTTAAACTTGACTAGAGATTCTTGAGTATGCACATGTGCGTATGATATTTTCCATAGAATTAAGAATACACATTGAATCATTAAGCGAAGTAAGTATGTTACAATGAATGATCCATCTCATCTTCAATAAGATCAACCCTTACTAAACTATCTACTTCTAGGTCTATGTTATCAAGAGGTAACAAAACAAATAAGTCTATCCCACTATCAGATGTGTTGCTATATTGCTCAATAACTTCATCATCATCAACCACATTATTGTTCTCTTCTACGTTTCCTTGAACATCCTCGCGAGGTTCATCTTATACTATATCACGCATATCATCCATTATGGTGTCATCATGTACATCATCATTAATTGTTGAATTGTCATCTGCAATCTCTATGTTGGTAATATTACCATATATTGGTTTTGAACGATTAGATATAGGGATGACATACTACCATCGATTATTGTTTACCATTGGATGATACACAACTTGTATTTGAAAAACAAAAGCAAGAAACTTAAATACTTATTATATTGTGTATATGTATCACATGTATATATATATAAAATTTAGCTTTTACATATGTACATGCTCTCATTGTTGAGGTAGTACTAATGTGTCATTCTTACTTTGGTGAAATTTTGTAGAGTCAATGATTACAAAACCACTTGGATGACGTCTGATTGTGTAATGCTCACCATTTGTTACCACTTCTTTAAACCACTTCACATCCAATACATATATAAAGAATCATATGAAGTCAAGATTCAGAATATCTTGGATCAAGCCACAATAAACTTCCAAGGTACCATTGGCATCCTCAAAGTGAGCAAGGACACCACAATCTTGGGTATTTCTCTTTTCATCTATACGTTGAGTTCAAAGATGTTTACCCTCACACCAAACAAATAGCATTGAATAATGTGCACTAGTAATAAAAGATTAAGATCAAACATGTCAATTTATTATATAAAATATAACTAGAAATAAATTAATTGATAGTATGTCTCACCTTTGATAAGGAACCTCGTGTGTATTCCCACTCTTCTTGTGATATATTAATTTTCTCCTCTTTTTCCATTCTCTCCATTTCCTCATGTAACCAATCTATATCAATATAACGTGGGAGCGCATTTAGATCCATATCTGGTGCGAAATGCTTGTCTTTTGCTTTTTCTTCTTGTCCTTGCTTCATTATATAGTGTCACCCATTTGCTCATTATATCACTATTGAGCACACAAAAACTATTTAACTTACAAAGTTCTTCTTTTGTTAGCACTTTACTCATTCCTTTTCCTTGAGGTATTATAGAGGTCATTCTCAAGTCTTCATCATCTTTTCATAGTCATGGTTGAGAGGGGTCCACTTCAGCAAGATATTCAGAGATATAAACAATGGATGATTGCACTAACCAACCCTCAGCCATTCTTCCCTCAAGCCGTGCTTTTTGCCTCACAAAATCTTTTAAGGTTTTCATGAAGCACTCAAGAAAAAACATCCACCTTGCATGAGCTACCCCACAAAGTACGATCTCATCAATCAAATGTACGAGTAAATGTAATTGAGTAGTCAAAATGGAGCGAGAAAAAATTTCATCCACCAAACAAACCACCTCAACAGATAATACTCGAGCATCTTGTAATGTGTTTGGATCAATTTCCTTCGAGCTCACGTATCTATCAAGATGTATTTGACAATTGTTTATTTTTGTGTAGAAATTCAAAGAGATTCACTACATGATGTATGTAATATATAATAAAAAATACAATGTATACACACCTCACAAGCTCTCCCATCTTGTAAATGATATCATGTACATCTTTGGATACACAATGGGATATGCTAATAGGAAGTACGAACTGAATGTAAATAATATTCATAGATCAAATGATTAGTTGAGGAAAATTTCATTATACCCCAAAGTTTACACATAGTTACTCCACTAATTACTATATTCATGGTTAGAGATACCCTTACTTGAATCATTTTGTGCCAATTATGGGACTTCAAACCAGATAGTTGCTCCACACCTCTTTTCTTTTTCTTGATGAAGGCTCCCTTGAGACATCTCATACATCCTGTGGGTGTTCAAAAGCTACATATCTATTCCTTCACTATTTTTTCCTTGTTCTTTGACAGCATCCAAGGTGTATGGGGTAGCTCAATCTTTCCTCTGGGTCCAATGCGTGGCCACGCTCATCTCATGCGACCAATGTTACGTAAATCCTTCCTTACATTGACTGAATCACGAGCCCCTATCAAGTGATCCCATAATGTAGATACAACATTTTTGAATATGTGCATGGGGTCCAATAGGTGATTGATCTTGAGTTCAGTCCAATACAAAAGATGAAAAAATATAGAGAACCTAACAAACAAACAATATATTATGTAAACAATTCATCATGCTAAATACTTTAAAGTCAATCATGAGAAATATACTTCTTACCGACTCATGCCGAGTGGAGGATGGCTATCGGCATTAATCCATCTCTCCTTCCAATCTCGAATAGTTAGTGATTGTGGAGTCATTTCATTAGTAGGGAGAACATATTTGGAATGGTCAATAGGAAGAAATCGATGATGATTGTCATAGATAACATTTTTTAAACGTGCAGGCCTAGAGGAAACTAGAGAGAGACCGCAAATAGGACATGCATGATATCCTGATGTGGTTAAACTTAAAAAAATAATTAAATTAATAACATGCAATTGATTCAAGTCTTGAATTTTAAATATAGAGTTATATACATGTACTTGAACACTCTCCATATCCTAGAAAGTCATGCATGGTCCACAACAACATGGCCTTCAAAGTGAAATCTCTAGAGGATGCAAATGCGCTTGTATCTTGCACCTCAATATCTTCCCATAACATTTCTAACTCTTTAATAAAAGGCTCTAAGTAAATGTCCATGTTTTTTACCTTGTGCTTTCCAGGAATCAGAAGTAACAACATTACATGTCCCTTTGTAATTGCCATGGATGGAGGAATATTATAGTTCACCAATACCCTACACTGTATGATGTGCTTTTGATGCCAAATGGATTGATTCCATCCATACCTAAACCAAATCTCAAATTTCTTGGCTCTTCTTTGAAAATGAGCCACAAATTGCCTATATGTTGCCATGCCGATGTGTCTGCAAGGATTCTCCATTTTCCATCACGTGAACGATGATTAGTATGCTATGACATGAGCTTTCCAATAGACTTACACTTGAACATAAGTTGAATACATGGAATAATCGAAAAATGTCACAAAACCTTACGAGGCACATCCATTGACTTCATCTCCACTTCATATCTTGATTCACCACAAACAAGACACTCTTATACGAACTCATGAATCCCACGAAATAAGACATAATCATTGACACATGCATGGATCTTAACATAATCGAGGCCTCCCAAAGATGTCAAGTAATGTCTTGCTTGCTCTCTCTTAGTTGGCAATTTGTTTCCTTTTGGAAGCATTTGTGATAATAACCTATATATATTTTTAAAATTGAGTTAAAAAACCACCAACATATATTTGTGTCTGATTTCAAAATAGAACAATTAATATTATGATTCATAAGCCAAACTGAATTGATACCTACTTCAATAATGCATTCAAACTGACATTACTCCATCCATAAATTGTTTGCAAGTTAAGTATCTCAAGGGATGCACGAAGAACGGAGTACATATAACCTTCATACAATGGAGTAGATGACACTACGTATCGTGGGTCATCTGGCTTCATCGAGTGACCTTCTCCCTGAATCGGTTGTGAAAATAGATCATGTACAATGTTGTCCAAAATCTCATCCTCTACAACTTGATGGGGCATTTCATGAGGGCTAGTATCATGGTCGTCAGTCTCCACTCTCTTGAAGACTCTGTCTCCTCGCGTCGACGTTTTGCAGCCTCTCGACGCTCGGGAGGGAGCATCTGAGGATGTGGCACCGCATCCTGCTCAACCACAAAAGGGAGTTACATGTACGTTGATATATATTTCAAACATAGACTAGAAATCTTAGTGTTAAAAACAATGAATACCAGTGATTTTTCTAGGTCCCATTCTCCATATATGTTGAGATCTGACATTGCAACTCGACGTGTTCGAAAAATACACCCTCAACAACAATCACACATGCATTTAATTTTTTGTCGTAGCCATCCATCTCGATTATAAAGACGTAATGTTTCATCCTCTCTTGATGATGTGCTCATTGACTCATCAGCATGCACCGCACTAGGTGATGACGACGACATGATTAAACCTAATTTATGACAATATCAAATTTGTTATTAATATGTTTACATAAAAACTTCAAGGTGTATTAATTATTCTAAGATATTCAATTTTAAATACACTGAACTTATCATAAATACATAAAAACTTATGATAAGAACTTACTATCAAAACTTATCTTAAATACAAAAACTTATGATAAAAACACAAGCGCGTTAAATGCACGTCAATGCCTGCATCTATCTGCGCGTCTACGCCTGTATCTATCTACGCATCTAAATCCACATCTATTAGCGCATTTAGATAAACTTAGATGTGCATATACACGTAAAAATTGATGCGTACGTCAAATTTCAAAAGATACAAGTGATTTCTTTTCAAACTGCACCTTTCCTGCATTTTTTGCGCGTTCTAGAGCTCAAGTTCAGCCGACATGCAGTCTACCTCCACTAGTCTCTTCATGACTCACCTCCTCATGACTCACCTCTTCTTTCACTTCAAAGAGACAAGAAGGGAAAGAAGATAGCTAAAGAGAAGAAAGCCAAGGAGAGGAAGAAATAGAGAACAAAAGAGAGGAGAACAAGAGGAACAAGAGGCAAAGAGAGGAGACAACAAGCAACAAGTATCAAGGGAGAACAACTCACCAAGGAGAGAAAGAAGGGGAAGGAAGCAATGCCACCACCCATCCACACCAATGACCCAATGTGAGTCCTCTCTCTCTCTCTCTCTCTCTCTCTCTCTCTTTCTCTCACTATCGGTGTATTAGGATCTTTCTTTCTATGATTAAAGTTTTTATATCACAAATAAATCATGGCGGTTGTTGGCTTGAGAGCGGTCGACTTAGCGCGTTTGACAACACGTGTAGATTCCAGAGTAGACACTGATATAGATGCGTAGCTGTGTTTGATGTTATCGCGTCTACAGTCGCGTCTCTAAGCGCATCTATTCTATATCTCTCAGACGCAAGAATACACGCGCTTTGCTTAGAAGCTTTGACTTCAAGGAAGCATCTGAGAGCGCATCTATTCTGCATCTCAGATGCGAATATACACGCACTCTGCTCAGAATCTTTGACTTCAGGGAAGCATCTGAGAGCGCTTCTATTCTGTATCTCAAATGCGAATATACATGCGCTCCGCCTAAAAGCTTTGACTTCAGGGAAGCGTCTGAGAGTCTATTCTGCATCTCAGACGTAAATATACATGCACCAGCGCTGATAAAAAAACAAGTTTTTATTTTTGAAATTGTACAAACATGTTACACAATAATACAGTTTACACAATATTGCAGTTTAGCAAATTTGTCTTATTCCTGTGTTTTGTTTGTAAATGTCGCATCTTGGTTCATCTAGCAACGACCCAGGTTTGGAGCGCATGAATGATACACTGGTCTTGTTCAGTAGAGGGGTCAATGCTTTTTTTGAAGATTTTCCTAGTAAGGAAGACTTCGTGGGAGAGATGACTAGACACCTTGGTCGCTCTCCCACAACACACGAGGTGTTTAGCGTCATGTTTGGAACACCTCTGACGTCTTTGCATAGTACTACTTCTCAAATACCAAATGTCCAAACTCCAATTGCAGGTACTCCACGTGTAGCGCCTATACATGCATTGGCTAAAGCACAAGTGTTAGTCTCGACGCACGTGCATTTACAGAAGCACGTGCATCCAACAAGATAGAGGGTAGTTGACAGAGAGGGAGAAGGGAGAGTCGAGGGGGAGGATGAGACTTGTGTGGGGGTTGCCTAGGAGGTGGCGAGCGATCACCCTCACCAGAAGATCACGTAGAGGAGGATGCATGCCAGTACTATAGAGTTACAGATACTGGTGGTATCTTTCATGATGATGAAGGAAGGGATGTAATGGCGTACATGAGGAGCGTCGTGCATGCGACGTATAAAGATTGTTTCATTTACTTCAAGAATCAGGAAAGTGGCTTGTGGCAGGAGGTGTTGAGGGCAGCCCATAGGAGGTACCCAAATCCTGAGGGTTAGCGATTCTCGGATGATTGGGGACGCACAAAAGTGAGGGATTTTTTTCACAACAAAAGATCCCACCTCGTGACACGTGTCAAGGAGTCATTGCGGAGACAAGAGGAGGGGCATGGAGCCTATAGCCAACCACCTATGTGCCACCGCATAGAGTGAAAGAAAGCTAAGAAGAAAGCAGCAGAGAAAGTGAAGAGTCGCCAGCATGCAGAGGCACGATGCATCCAAATGGAAACTATGGGATCGTCGCATTACGGATTGGGCGGCAGAGAGTCGTGGGAGGAAAATTTTGTAAGTATATTTTGATTTCTAGTTTTTTAAAATTTATATTTTTTAAAATTCTTTATATAATTTGTTCTAATACATTGTGTCTCATAAATGTTTGTATATCATAATTGTTTCGCAAACTACTATCATTGGTAGGATACCTACTCCTAGAGAGGTAGGTTACCATCGAGGCCATAACTGCACAACCACATGGCTTCACTTCTATGAGAAGGGTCTCATCACTGAGGAGCAATACACTACAACAAAAAGGCCTCATAGACGCACATTTAGACGCAATTTTTGAATATAGAGAAAAACTTACGGGCACGTCTATCATTTCGCGTCTATAATCACATGTATCAACGAATTTACATGCACAAATAGACGTGCAATAGACACACATATACACGTGCATATAGACACGCTGGTAGACGCGCTTTTACAAGCACTGATAGACGTGAACGGAAAACAAAAAATGTCTTTTTTTTAAAAAGATATTTAATTTCTTTTTTTAATTTGAATTATGAAGCGCGTGTATGAACGCGTGTAATCTGCATTATAGACGCGCGAATAAACACGAATTATCTGCAATTTAGACGCGCTGATAGACGCGCAAAACAGAACTGGAAAAAAAAAACAAGAGCTCTCTCGTTTTTTTTCCCCCCCTCCTATACATCAGATTGTGTATTTGGAAAAAAGATAATGTATCTTACAGGTACGAGAATTGAAAATAAAAGTCCATGTATTCATTATATATCAAAGCATTTACAAGGAAAGTTTAAGTGCTTGCGACCTAAAGCGTGGCCGCAAGCAGTAGGCTCAAAGAGATATCATACATATACAAGAAAATAATGCCTCATGAGGAGGTATGGTGCTCCTCTACGAATCTGAAGAGGAAACATCCTCGCTAGTACCACCATGGCTACTAGCGTCGCTATCCCCCTCCTCGCTATGCTCCACATTCGAGTTCGCCTACACACACAAAAGATCAGGGTTGCTTACATAGACAAGGTGGAGAAAAAGTTATAATTAGTTATATTTTTAATAGGAAAGTAAGAAAAACATACCTCCTCTGGCTGTCGAATCCTCATGGCCCAGTTGTATTGGTCCTCAGTGATGAGACCCTCCTCATAAAAGTGAAGCCATGTCGCTGCGCGGTTATGGCCTCAATGGTAACCTACCTCTCTAGGAGTAGGTGTCCCACCAACGATGGTAGTCTGCAAAACATTTAGAGATATACAAACAATTATGAGTCACAATATATTATACTAAAATATATAAAGAATTGAAAGAAATAAAAAAACTAGAGATCTCTGCCTCCCACGACTCTCTGTCGCCCGATCCGTAATGCGACGATCCCATTGTTTCCATTTGGATCTGTCGCACCTCTGCGTGCTGGCGACTCTTCACTTTCTCAGCTGCTTTTTTCTTGGCTTTCTTCCACTCTACGCGGTGGCACATATGTGGTTGGCTGTAGGCTCCACGCCCCTCCTCCAGCCTCCGCAGTGAGTCCTTGGCCCATGTCATGAGGTGGAATCTTTTGTTGTGAAGCATATCCCTCACTTTGGTACGTCCCCAATCATCCGAGAATCACTAACCCTCAGGATTTGGGTACCTCCTATGGACTGCCCTCAACACCTCCTGCCACAAGCCGCTTTTCTGATTTTTGAAGGCAATGAAACAATCTTTATACGTCACAAGCACGACGCTCCTCATGTATGCCATTACATCCCTTCCCTCATCATCATGAAAGATTCCACCAGCATCTATAACTCTATAGTACTGGCGTACAACCTCCTCTACGTGATCTACTGGTGAGGGTGATCGCTCGCCACCTCCTAGGCAACCCCCACACAACCCTCGTCCTCCCTCTCGACTATTCTTTCTCCCTCTCTGTGGACTGCCCTCTGCCTCGTTGGACGCACGAGCTTTTGTAGATGCATGTGCTTCTACAGATGCTTGTGCTTCAGCGGATGCACATAGAGCACGTGGAGTACCTGCAAATGCAGTACCTGCATATGGAGTACCTGCATATGGAGTACCTGTATGTGGAGTACCTACATGTGGATTCTGGGAAGTAGTGCCAGGTAAAGACGCCAAAGGCGTCCCAGACATGACACTGAACACCTCGTCCGCTGTGGGAGAGTGGCCAAGGTGTCTGGTCATCTCTCCCATGAAGTCTTCCCTACTAGGAAAACCTCCAAAAAATGCATTGACCCCCTTGCCAAATGAGGCCAATGTATCATTCATGCGATCCACATCTGGGTCATTGCTAGATGAACTAGGATATGACATCTCCAAAAAAAACACAGGAAAAAGACAAATTTATTTGCATACAAAAATTCATATATTACCTACATTTTCAAAGAGCTTTCTTTAGACATTGAGCATAATACTTAAGTGCTAATGCTTCTCTTAAACAAGAAAACTGATAAACACAAACATGGGATTGATCACATTCATCATTGCAAAAATATATTGTTTACTATCAGAACTGGGAGACCTGGCGCGTGTATCCCCGCGTCTACATTGCAGGTTAGACACGCTCTCAGATGTGCTCTAGAGTGAACCTTCTGTCCAGTGCGTCTATCTGCACATCTAACATGCAGCACAGACGCGCTGCCAAACGCGCATCCCAAGTCAATGTGCGTGTATAATGGTGTATAGACTGCAGGTCAACCTTCTGTGCAGCGTGTGTATCATCACGTGTACACTGCAGAGCACACACGCCAGCACATGTGCTCTAAGACGCGCCCTTAGATGCTCTGAGAGGAAACATTTTTTCGTGTCTATGTCTGTGTCTACACTGAGATGTAGACGCGCTATCAGACGCGCTCGGTCGGCCGATTTTAGGCTGACGACCGCCATTGATGATTTACAAAATGCAATACATAATGGAATCACAAATCCTAAATAAACAGACAGATCAGAGAGAGGAAGAGAGAAACAAAGAGAGAGAGAGAGAGAGAGAGAGAGAGAGAGAGAGAGAGACTCACCTTGGGTGTTTGGTGTGGCGGGTGGTGGCGCTTCTTCCTTCTCCTTCTTCCTCTCCTTGGTAAGTTACCCTCCCTTGATGCTTACTTGCTTGCTTGCTTCTTCTTCTTGTTCTCCTCTTTCTTGTTCTCTCTTTCTTCCTCTCCTTGGCTTTCCTTTTTCCCTTCTTGTGTGTCTGAAATGAAAGAAGAGGTGAGTCATGAGGAGGTGAGGCATGAAGAGACTGCATGTCGGCTAAACTCAAGCTTCAGAACTGCAAAAAACGCAGGAAATGAAAGGCACAGTTTGAAAAGAAATGATTTAAGTATGGTTTGAATTTTGACGTGTGCGTCCATTTTTGCGTCTATATGTGCGTCTATTGTTCAAATAGACGCGAATATAGACGTGAATATAGACGCGTAGTTAAACGCGGATATAGATGCGCATTTGATTTATCATAATTTTTTGTTTTTAAGATAAGTTTTGATAGTGAATTCTTATCATAAGTTTTAATGTATTTATGATGATTTTTGTGTATTTAAAATTAAGATCTTATGTAAACATATGAATGACAAATATTTTGATGTTGTCATGAATTAGGTTTAATTATGTCGACGTCATCATCACCTAGTGCGGTGCAAGCTGGTGAGTCAATGAGCACATCCTCAAGTGAGGATGAAACATTGCGTCTTCATAATCGAGATGCATGGCTACGACGAAAAATTAAATGCATGTGTGATCATTGTCGAGGGTGTATTTTTTGAGCACGTCGAATTGCAATGTCACACCTCAACTTGTATGGAGAATGGGACCAAGAAAAATCACCGGTATTCATTGTTTTTTTTTACCACTAAGATTGCATATCTATGCTATGGGAATTATATATCAACGTACATGAAACTCCCTTTTGTGGTTTAGCAGGATGCGGTGCCACATCCTCAGATGCTCCCTCCCGGGCATCGAGAGGCTGCAAAACGTCGACGCGAGGAGGCAGAGTCTTCAAGAAGAGTAGAGACTAACGACCATGATAGTAGCCCTCATGAAATGCCCCATCAAGTCGTAGAGGATGAGATTTTGGACAACATGGTACACCATCTATTTTCGGAACCAGTTCAGGGAGAAGGTCACTCTACGAAGCCAGATGATCCACTATATATAGCATCATCTACTCCGTTGTATGAAGGTTGTACGTACTCCGTTCTTCGTGCGTCCCTTGAGATACTTAACTTACAAACAATTTATGGATGGAGTAATGTCAGTTTGGATGCATTATTGAAGTAGGTATCAATTTAGTTTGGCTTATATATGAATCATAATATTAATTGTTAATTCTATTTTGAAATCAGACAGAAGTATATGTTGGTGGTTTTTTAACTCACTTTTAAAAATATATGTAGGTTATTATCACAAATGCTTCCAAAAGGAAACAAATTGCCAACTAAGAGAGACCAAGCAAGACATTACTTGACATCTCTGGGAGGCCTCGATTATGTCAAGATCCATGCATGTGTCAATGATTGTGTCTTATTTCGTGGGATTCATGAGTTCGCACGAGAGTGTCCTGTTTGTGGCAAATCAAGTTACGAAGTGGAGATGAAGTCAATGGATGTGCCTCGTAAGGTTTTGCGACATTTTTGGATTGTTCCACATATAAAACTTATGTTCAAGTGTAAGTCTATTGGAAAGCTCATGTCATGGCATACTAGTCATCGTTCAAGTGACGGAAAATGGAGGATCCCTGCAGACACACCCGCATGGCAACATATAGATAATTTGTGGCCCGTTTTCAAAGAAGAGCCAAGAAATTTGAGATTTGGTTTAGGTATGGATGGAATCAATCCATTTGGCATCAAAAGCACATCATACAGTGTATGGCCACTGGTATTGCTGAACTATAATATTCCTCCATCCATGGCAATTAAAAAGGGACATGTGATGTTGTCCCTTCTGATTCCTAGAAAGCACAAGGTAAAAAACATGGACATTTACTTAGAGCCTTTGATTGAAGAGTTAGAAATGTTATGGGAAGGTATTGAGGTGCAAGATACAAGTGCATCTGCATCCTCTGGAGATTTCACATTGAAGGCCATGTTGTTGTGGACCGACTTTCCAGGATACGAAGAGTGTTCGGGTACATGTATATAACTCTACATTTGAAATTCAAGACTTGAATCAATTTCATTTTATTAATTCACTTGTTTTTTCAGATTTAACCACGTCAGGATATCATGCATGTCCTATTTGCAGTCCCTCTCTAGTTTCCTCTAGGCCGGCACGTTTAAAGAAGGTTATCTACGACAATCATCATCGATTTCTTCCTATTGACCATCCCAAATATGTTCTCCCTACTAATGGAATGACTCCACAATCTCTAACCATTCGAGATTGGAAGGAGAGATGGATTAATGGCGACAGCCACCCTCCACTCGGCATGAGTCAGTAAGAAGTGCATTTCTCTCGATTGACTTTAAAGTGTTTAGCATGATGAAATTGTTTACATAATATATTGTTTGTTTGTTAGGTTCTCTATATTTTTTCATCTTCCGTACTGGACTGAACTCAAGATCAATCACCTGTTGGACCCCATGCACATATTCAAAAATGTTGTATCTACATTATGGGATCACTTGATAGGGGCTCGTGATTCAGTTAATGTAAGGGAGGATTTACGTAACATTGGTCGCATGAGACGAGCCTGGCCATGCATTGGACTCAGAGAAGAGATTGAGCTACCCCATGAACCTTGGATGTTGTCAAAGAACGAGGAAAAAATAGTGAAGGAACAAATATATAGCTTTCCAACACCCACAGGATGTATGAGATGTCTCAAGGGAGCCTTCATAAAGAAAAAGAAAAGAGGTATGGAGCAACTATCTGGTTTGAAGTCCCACGATTGGCACAAAATGATTCAAGTAAGGGTATCTCTAACCATGAATATAGTAATTAGTGGAGTAACTATGTGTAAACTTTGGGGTATGATAACTTTTTCCTCAACTAATCATTTGATCTATGAATATTGTTTACATTCAGTTCGTACTTCCTACTAGCATATCCCATTGTGTCTCCAAAGATGTACGTGATATCATTTACAAGATGGGAGATCTTGTGAGGTGTGTATACATTGTATTTTTTCATTATATATCTTTGAATTTCTACACAAAAATAAACAATTCTCAAATACATCTTAACAGATACGTGAGCTCGAAGGAAATTGATCCAAACACATTGCAAGATGCTCGAGTATTATCTGTTGAGGTGGTTTGTTTGGTGGAGGAAATTTTTTCTCGATCCATTTTAACTACTCAATTACATTTACTCATACATTTGATTGATGAGATCGCACTTTGTGGGGCAGTTCATGTAAGGTGGATGTTTTTTCTTGAGCGCTTCATGAAAACCTTGAAAGATTTTGTGAGGAAAAAAGCACGGCCTGAGGGAAGCATGGCTGAGGGTTGGTTAGTGCAATCATCCCTTGTTTATATCTCCGAATATCTTGCTGAAGTGGATCCCTCTCACCCACGACTATGGAAAGATGATGAAGACTTGAGGATGACCTCTATAGTACCTCAAGGAAAAGAAATGAGTAAAGTGCTAACAAAAGAAGAACTTCATAAGTTAAATAGTTTTTGTGTGCTCAATAGTGATGTAATGAGCAAATGGCTGACACTATATAATGAAGCAAGGGCAAGAAGAAAAAGTGAAAGACAAGAATTTCGCACTAGATATGGACGTAATGTCTCATTTACAGATCATCTAAATGCACTCCCACGTCATATTGATATAGATTGGTTACATGAGGAAATGGAGAGAATGAAAAAAGAGGAGAAAATTAATATATCTCAAGAAGAGTGGGAATACGCACGAGGTTGCTTATCAAAGGTGAGACATACTATCAATTAATTTGTTTCTATAAGTTTTATTTTATATAAATATTTGACATGTTTGATCTTTTATCTTTTACTACTAGTGCACATTATTCAATGCACTTTGGTGTGAGGGTAAACATCTTCGAACTCAACGTATAGATGAAAAGAGAAATACCCAAGATTGTGGTGTCCTTGCTCACTTCGAGGCTGCCAATGGTACCATGGAAGGTTATTGTGGCTTGATCCAAGATATTCTGAATCTTGACTTCAGATGATTCTTTATATATGTACTGGATGTGAAGTGGTTTAAAGAAGTGGTAACAAATGGTGAGCATTGCACAATCAGACGTCATCCAAGTGGTTTTGTAATCATTGACTCTACAAAATTTCACCAAAACAAGAATGACACATTAGTACTACCTCAACAATGCGAGTAGGTATATATGCAAACGCTAAATTTTTTATATGTATACATGTGATACATATACACAATATAATAAGTACTTAAGTTTTTTGCTTTTATTTTTCAAATACAGGTTGTGTATCATCCAATGGTAAACAATAACCGATGGTGGTATGTCATCACTATATCTAATCGTTCAAAACCAATATATGGTAATATTACCGACATGGAGATAGCAAATAACAATCCAACAATTAATGATGATGTGCATGATGACACCATAATGGATGATATGCGTGATATAGTACAAGATGAACCTCACGAGGATGTTCAAGGAAACGCAGAAGAAGACAATAATGTGATTGTCGATGATATTAATGAAGTTATTGAGCAATATAGCAACACATCTGATAGTGGGATAGACTTATTTGTTTCATTACCTCTTGGTAACATAGACCTAGAAGTAGATAGTTTAGCAAGGGCTAATCTCATTGAAGATAAGATGGATCATTCACTGTAACATACTTAATTTACTTATTGATTCAATGTGTATTCCTAATTCTATGCTTTTTATCATGCGCACACGTGCATACTCAAGAATCAATAGTTAATTTTAAAGCTAAATTGAATTTTCCATAATAAAAAGGAAGTATATTTTATCATTTTCAATTACGTAGAGAAATTACGAGATATATATTGCAATGCTTGCTACTAATTGTAAGGTTTCTGTCGCTTGTCGCTAATTACTTATATCAGGCTTGTCAACTAGAGGAACTGCCATTCATTAGAGAGCAATGAAAAAGTAATTATTAACTCTATTTTTTTAATTCAATGATTCAATGTGTATTCTTAATTCTATGGTTTTTATCATGCACACATGTGCATGCTCAAGAATCAATTTCAGGTGGTTAAATAATTACTAACTTTGGTTTTTTAATTATGTGAATTACTAATTTTAGGTGGTTAAATAATTGTGTGTCTGCTGGCACGTCTATATTAGCATCTATTTGCGCAGATATATAGACGCAAAATTCGCGTCTATTTACATGCACGTTTACACGCACTTATAGACTCTCTGATAGACACACCCGACTTTGCACATCTAACATGTAGGTCTATGTCTCATTTCTATTGTAGTGATACAATCGGGCTATGAGGATTCGATAGCCAGAGGAGGTATGCTTTTCTTACTTTCCTATTAATTTAACTTTTTCTTTGCAATTGTAGGTAAGCAACCTTGATCCTTTGTGTGTGTAGGCGAACCCCGATGTGGAGCATAGCGAGGAGAGGGATAGCAATGCCAGTGGCGATGGTGGTGCTAGTGAAAATGTTTCTTCTTCAGATTCGTAGAGGAGCACCATACCTTCTCTATGGCCTACTGCTTGCGGCCACGCTTTAGGTCGCAGGCACTTAAACTCCCCATGTAAATGCGTTTTATATATAATGAATACATGGATTTTTGTTTTCAATTCTCGTGCCTTCAAATCCATTGTGTTTTTTCCAAATGCACAATTTGATGTATAGGAGGGGGGAAAAAAAAACAGAGATACTCTCTGTTTTTTCAATTATGTGCTTCACGTCTATTTGAGGGTCTAAATTGCAGAAAATACGCGTCTAGAGTCTCATCTAAAATGCAGAGTACATGCGTCCATAGACGCGCTATATAATTCAAATTAATATATTTTTTTAAAAAAAGAGATTTTTTGTTTTGCAGTCACATCTACTGGCGCACGTAAAAGCGCGTCTATGCATGTGTCTATGTGCCCGTCTAATCTTCCAAGTAGACGCGCTTATAGACGCACAAAAGAAATTAAATAAATAATAATTTTGGTTTTCGTGTGCGCATTTATTTATGCATATATATGCGCGTCTAAAGTGCATCTATTGGTGCGTGTGGATTTCCTTATACACGTGATTATAGACACGAAATGATACATGCACATTTAGACGGGCTGATAGATGCACTCGTAAGATTTTCTCTCAATTCAAAAATCGCATCTAAGAGGCCTTTTTGTTGTAGTGACTTGCAAATACCATGCCTGAGTCTTGTGATGACGCACGATATGTTTTACGAAAGCTTGGCATGGACTACAATAACATCCATGCATGTGCCAACAATTGCGTACTATTTCAAGGAGAATATGAGATTATGGAGACATGTCCAAAGTGTGGTGCTCACAAGTATCGATAGGACTTAATGGGCAAACCATCCCTAAAAATTTTCTTAGACACTTTTTGCTTATCCTCCGTATACATCACATGTTACGTATGTCTGGCATGGCAAGCTTGACAACATGGCATGCGGAGAAAATATCCACAAATGGAGTCTAGCAAATATCATTGGATTCATGCACATGGAGCCACATTGACTCTACCTTTCCAAGCTTTTTCTGAGAGGCAAGGAATCTTTGGCTTGGTCTTGCTATGGATTGTGTGAACCCATTTGGTCTGCGCTCAACTTCTTATAGTGTGTGGCCTCTAGTCCTTATTAACTACAACATCCCTTCATGGCTTTCTACGAAGAAAGGGCATCTCATTCTTAGCTTGCTCATTCTTGGCCACTACAAAGTCAAGAATATGGACATGTATCTTCATCCACTAGTCGATGAGCTTAAGATTTTGTGGGAGGAGAGGGTCACCATGGAAGATATGAGCAAGTGTGATGGTTGAAGGTCTACTAATATGAGAGTCATTCTCATGTGGACCATACATGAACTTTTGGAATTCAGGGAATGCTTAAGTAAGTAGGCTTTCATTCTCATTGGTAATATCTATCATAGCTCGTTCAAGTTTGTATTCATTGGATAGAGGTGTTGGGACGGATCTAGTTACCTTAGGTTATCATGCATGCCCATTGTGTGGGCCATAGTTAGACTCCCGAAGGTCATGAACCATGAAGAAGATGGTATATCAAGGATAAGTCGCTCTCTTGTTGAAGGGTCATGAATTGAGCAAAGGTTTTTTTGGATGACCTCTAACACGAATGAATACCCAAAGCTCGTACGAGCTGAAAATGGTCCATAAGGAGTCACATCCAAACGGAATGCAACGGTTCTCAATTTTCTACAAGTTGTCATTTTGGACCCACTTATAGATCAACCACTTGTTGAATCCCATGCATATTTTCAAGAATATGGATAGCTTACTATGGGAGCACATCATAGGAAAGAGCGACACTACAGGGACACAAATAGATCATTTGAAGGAGATAGGCAAAGATGGAGGCACTTTAGCCGCAGTCGAGTGCTGATGGTCACTTGCAACTACCTCGCACTCCTTAGGTTTTGTCCACTAAAGAAGAGTGCATTGTGAAGAAAATTATCAAGTCTATCTATACTTCGACGGATATGATGTGTTCTCTTAGGTCCGTGTTTAGTAAAGACGACTAATTATCAAGCTGTTAAAATCCAATGATTGGTATAAGATATGTCAGGTTTGTACTACAAATGGATTGTAAGTGGCCTATGTATTTTGATATTTGAAGTTTAATCATTGTTCGTAATGCTTCTTCATTTGTGGCAGTTTCTACTACTGATTGCAATCAAGGGATGCCTTACTCAAAAAATACATGGGGTGATTTACAGGTTGTCAAATTTAGTACAATGGATCTTACGGAAGAAGATCAATACATCCTCTTTTGAATCCACAAGGCGGGGAGCAATGGAGACTATCTGTCTCTTTGAGAAGTACCTGCCTACCAACATGCGCACAATACAAACCCACCTCCTAGTGCATCTTGTAGAGGAAGTAGAGATTGTGGGATATATCCATATTCGATGGATCTTCTTCAATTGGAGTGCTTTATGAAAACCCTAAAAGGCTTTGTGAGAGAAGGAGCTTGGCTAGAAGGTAGCATGGTTGAAGGTTGGTTAGTATTTGAGGCATTAGTGTATATTTCACAATGGCTACCAATAGTGGATTTACACAATAGTATGCTATGGTTACTGAAGGACGATGATAGATTAACCGAGATGTGGTGGTTGGAAATGGGATAGAAAAAATGATGGATGCTGCAATGGAGGAGAAAGTGAATCGTTTTTGTATGTTGTACCATTCCTCCATGGAGACGTGGCTCGCTAAGTACGAGCAAGTCAGAAAAGATCAGGAAGAAGCGTGATCTGAATTTTGATGTAGTATATGCCATATCGACTGATTCAATATCCCGAGGACATGTAGGAGATGATGTGGTTTATATCAATGCGATGGTTGCATGGAGCTTTGATCGCAACATCTCGTGAAGGGGCGGAGGTCTCACTTGAGGAGTGGGAATTCTCGAGGGAATGTAGTCCAAAGACGACGTGTTTTATAAGCTATCGTATCTAGATTTTATATGTGACAACTAATTAACTATTTCAATATATAGTAAAAAATATACATTGCAGCGTGGTCACACAGACGGCATTTTTACGTGGAACGTATTGACAAAATGCACTCCACAACGGATTATGGTATCATTGCAAAGTTCGAGCAAGAGAGCTGATGATGAGCAATGAATCCAAACAGCGTTATAGATGACATGGAGTATTTTGGGAACTTATAAAGTATTATCACAGTGGATTACCATAGCTTCTCCATGGTCCTATTCAATGTATAGTGGTTCAAAGTGATACTAAAAGGAGTTAGGGCAACAGTTCGATGAGGTCCATCTAGATTTTTCGAAATAGACTCTAAAAAAAGATGAATGGATTTGCGCGACACGTTTGTATTTGCTGAGCCATTGTGAACATGTGCATAAACTCATATTTTTTTAAATTTTATTACAGCATGGTACATGCCACAAAAGTTAAATCTCTCTTGTAGGCGATTTTGAACATCTAATTTTCTATCAAATCCCCAGTAACCTCAATGGTGGTAGGTTGTACCTTTAGCTCCCCGAAGTGTGAGAGTATATGATTAAAGCAATGTTCCCAGTGTAGATGAGGACAGTATACAAATAGAGGGGTTGATATTGCAAGGGGTGGAGGCCGCCAAAAGCTTGAAGCATGTAGAGGAGCTATAATCTCGTAACAATGATGGAAAGACATGAAACCAATAATTATTTGAGAACAAGGTGGACTCATAACTTTATAGTGACCTTTCTATTGACCTTCTACTGTATGTAGAGTTATGTTAGGAGATTGGCATGGGACCATAGGGTACGTCATACTTGGAGCATCCACCTACTCAATTTTTTGATAAATCACTTATAAGGGTACATAAGATATGCATTTTAAGTAACATTATTTTTTTAAGATTTATATTACTGTGTTTTACTCTCCTAGATATGCCCAAGAGCATAGTTGCATATGGGAGAGGACACATCTTAGACATATCTCAGAGGGGTATGGGTATCTTGTAGATAATAGGACAAGAGCCGTGATCATGAATGATAAGGGAAGGATGGTGATGGCTCATATAAGAGAATTGTGTCAACAAGTTTTTCGACAACGTCTTGGATCATTGGAAGAACATGCCGGAGGGGAGCAAGGACTACATAGTAGCATCCTTACATGAGGAGCTCTCGGTACCCAGCACAACAAATAGGTTTTCCACAGGCTGGATAATGGAGTGCATGCGTGTGTACATGTCATACAAACGATCAAACACACGCAAGGCACTTAAGAGTAGGGTCTCAAAGCTCGAGTGGCTAGATGTAGATGAATGACCCGGACTCATGGAGGAGGCTACAAATTCTCCAGGACATTGGAGATAGTAGCGCGAGGCAACGAGGGTACGACTAGAGGCAGAAGTAGTCCATCATCTTGGAAGTGGTGGCCACAGGACTTATCTAGAGGACTTTGTAAGCTTTTCTTTTTTTCTTCTCACTTATTTTTTTACAATATCCCTTGTACTAACTATCATGTTTCAAACAGTTTTATTTTTGTGTTCTTTGCAGCACTCCATTACAAACAGTGATCCCACCGGCCTAGAGACTAGATATACAGAGAGACATGGTCTCACTGCATTGATCAACTGATTGTATGCATGTCACAGCTCAGTAAGTCACTCATCTTTCTTGTCCGTAGTCACTAATTTTAATTAAAATGCATTATTATATGGTGGACTGATGTGTAGTTGTTTCTTTTTTGTAGAGTCCATTCGATGCTCCCTTGCAGTAGGACGAGCTTTCGGATGGCAAGGATCTATAGCTGGCCCTCGAATCCGTGGAGTACACATCCTCTTCTTTTTTGGTCATGTGATTTATATAGGCATTTTCTATGCACTATATTGTTATTATCATCCTTTGTATCTTGCCATGATTCTACCGTCGCTTTCATTACGTGATCTTGTATTTATTTTATGTATTAGTCTTATGGATTCAAGTACACTTTGCCTTCATTTTCACGAGCATTGTACACATTACTATAACTCTTTTGTATAGCCCAAATAGAGCACATAGTACTATTTCTACCTTGCCACAATTTTTTTTTCGCTATTAGTGTCGCAAATTTATGGCATATGTCCATATTAGTGTCGCAAACTGTCGCTATGGGCGTCACTCTTTGTGACACTGATAGCGAGAGATCTATGGCGTCGCTAATACGGATGTTTTTTGTGATGACAAGGGAAATTTTTTTAATGAACATTTTTGTCGCTTGGAACGTCGCTATGAGGCATGTATCTTGTAGTGTTCATCTTTGTGTTTTTAATCTTGTTAGGAGGATGATATCCTAATTTCTTAAAACTTTCAACTAAGAAAGTTGATATTTTGTGCATTACAACATAGTCAAGGTTTTACTTGAACAGTCTTATATAGAGCTTAGATACTAGTAACATTGATTGGCTTTGCATATGGATATTTGGATTCTAGGTAGAATCACAATGTTCCTTGTTATTTTGAATCACTTGTCTTCCTTCTTCATGCAAATTGTCTTTAAAGTGCCATGGTTCTAATGGTGCCTAGCAAGGTACTAGAGCTCCGACAATCAAATCAAATTAGTAACTTGGACCTCGTAGTGATTTTTCTACACTTCTACAACTATCCAAGGAGCCATGAATACCTCCAATACATTCTCAAAAAGAATTTTCTTACAAGGCTCCAAATGGTCACTTGTTTTGCCATATTATTTATGGGTGAAATTTGTTGGAAAAAGGTTATGCAAACGATCATGAATGGCATGCCCATTCATACACTGTAAATACAAATAGAGAGGAGAAATTTCTACTCAAAGACCTTGAGGTATTGACTATAACATCCTTGTGTGGTCTTCAACAACCTAAGGAGAAAGAACTACTAGAGTTCTACTAGCTTGATAATGAGAATCACTAGACATTTGGATAAAGTTACTTTAAAAAATGAACCTTTAATTGTAGAAGCAATTCAATGACCAATAGATTCACATTTCAAGTTCATCTTTTATATGTTTGGATTTCATCTTCATTGTATACTTTTGCAATCCACATATCTTTGTATGAACCCTTCTGTGTACTACACTAAATGCAGCTTTGCAACCTCTAGAATAGGAAAGCTATTGAGATGGTCTCTCTATGGATTCTTGGCATTAAGGTGGGGCCCTTTATAGTTTCGATCCTGTTCAGGATCATTCCTATACGAGTACCTTCCAAATGCTTGTGCTTCATTGGATGTAGCATGTTCTCCTTACAAAAAGATCAATTATTCTTGATGTTGTAAGATAAATAAGTTCACAACGTTGTTTTGACTTGCATATGACAATAAGAAGGTGGCCAATATGATGAACCTTGACAAGCACCTCATGATCATGCAAAATGACGTACCAAGGATGGGATGTCTAAGAACTTCGGTTGATATTGTGTGATACTCTAATCTAGGCTTGATGATGTTGTTCTAAGACCATATCAGCATCAATTCAGAGAACTTATCAAACACACAAAGTCGACAGCAATTCCAAAAGAGGCATAATCGTGGAATCATTAGGGTAGGGACACAGGAACAACAATGGTTGTGGCATAGAAATGAATAGCTTAGTAGCACAAAAACCCTTGAGAGAAATATATTAACTCTTTTGGGTTTCAGAATGATGAACGAACTCTCAGAATATATAACTTATATCTTGATAGGATGAGCAATAGGATGCAACCAATGTGATGATTGCCTTAGTAACCAAATGGTCGAAGAGGAGGCTTGCTAAAGGAGGAGATGGTGAGCTCTAAGGAAATGTCATCGGCTGACGGCCGTCGAGTGGAGGTACCGAGGCCATCGCTTACACTAATTTTGAGAGACAGATCAATGGCAGCGTCTTCTGACTCGCATTCCTCCGCCTTAGTGTCAGCAGCTGTGTGTGCAGAACCATTGTACTGAAGATGCTCAAGGCCGGATAGGCGCATCGACAAACCGCTATGTCGACGTCGCTTGGGTGACATTTCCGATCTCACTGCAGGACTGCTGCAATATGACGTCGTGACGTCTTCGAACAAAGCCAGAGTCTGATCGGATCTTTTAGCCGGGATGAAGCAGCTCGGCCCAGCTAAGTCTGGCTCCTGCATGGTAGATCGAAAGCAGGTCGACTCAGAAACCAGAGAGACCACAACTACTTGCTATTTTAGCTAGGCTTTCTTTTTATAGCACCAACATCACAAAAAGCCTTCAGCAATCGGATGCTGTAACCAAAGCATGATGAGCTCTTGCATTACCTGGCGTCTGCAAGGAAGCAACCCTATACATAGCTTGTGACAATGTTGTAGGTGTGAGTGACAAATGCAGAAGGTCAGGATGTTGTCAGTTATTATGTGTAAGAAGAATTTGTAGTGTAAAATTGATCGTATTCCTAATTAGACTGACTACCTGATCAGTTGAGCTGTTACTGGAGCCTCCATGCGGCCTGTGATTCATGGCGTGTGCAGGATAATCGTCTTGCAGCTCGGGCCCGTTCTCCGCAGCTGACAGACAGTCCGACGAAAGGTGGGAAGACCCCGTCGAGGCGCTCATCAATTGGATGTTACGATCCTGCGCCTGGGCGGGCAACGTAGGCCCCACTCGGTTGCATTGATCGATTGGCCCTAATTCATGTGCTATTGTATCAGGGGGCCCGTGAGCCTGCGCCCATGGCGAAAGGTATTCTTTCCTGCAGCAATATTGCGAGGGTACCGCAACATTCCATTAGTAAAGCCTGAAGCTGGATCGGTGTTGAATACACTGTAACAAGACCTAGAATTAAGGTTGCTTGAATGCATTTTGCAGCTGTGCGCGACCTGTGCATCCGCATCACCATGTCTCGCAGTAGAGCCGTCTCGTAATGGTACTGGTATAGGCTGCACGCATAGTTACTGTAGCTGCAGTTCGGGTGCACAAGGGGGTTGTAATCAAGCTGCGGGGTATGGCCGCCGCCGGCCCCGCCGCCACCGCCGCCAGGTTGATCCTCGGCTTTAGCAGCTACAAAAATTGAGCACACGCAGCTTCTAATTATCCATACCGCCACGAACTCAGACATTAAATTCACCTCTGTACAATCACTCGGCGCTAGGTATGTATACCTGCTTCGCAGCAGACCTCGCTGTCCTCGTCCCACTTGACGCTTCTGTACATCTGATATAGAATCGAGAATAAGCAATGTGTAAGTGCAGCAGCGTTTAGGGCAAATATCATTGTTGTGCTGTTCAGGATTTATAGATACCTGAAGGTGGCTTTTGACGTGGGAGATGGTGAGGCCGGGG
Organism: Lygodium microphyllum; assembly: GCF_053477565.2. Taxonomy (NCBI): domain Eukaryota; kingdom Viridiplantae; phylum Streptophyta; class Polypodiopsida; order Schizaeales; family Lygodiaceae; genus Lygodium; species Lygodium microphyllum. The sequence continues at coordinate 24,272,305 of NC_141158.1, read as the reverse complement.
ACGTTCATGAGCTGGAGGACGAGCTTTGGTGTGGCTTCTGAGGGTCGGGAATCACATGATGGGAAGCCATTAAATCAGCACGATCAGGAAGAAGATTAAGAAGAAGATCAACATTAAAGTACTGATACCATATTAGAAGAGTACGAAGAAGCTCTAAAGAGGAAGAAGAAGCAGGCGACGAAGAAGAAGAAGAAATTTACATGGGTTAATTATCCTATTTGCTTACTTTTCTGGCCCCCGAGGCTTTCTACGACATGGACGAACAGATCGTGCAGCTCTGGCGTCCATCTCAGCCGCGGCATCTTCGACCTCACGTACTGCCTCGCAAATGCGACGCCGCCATTGCCGCTGTCGCCCCTTCTCGAATTACTAGCAGTGCAGCCGCCAGTAACAGCAGCCTGGCTCGTTTGCATTTCTCTCTCTCTCTCTCTCTCTCTGATATCCTTCGTTCAACACAGTGTTGCTGCAGATATCACCATAGCCGGGATTTCTCAGGCACGTACTAATTTGCCATATTAACCAAGCAAAATGGGAGCCTGCGAGATGCTCCTGGATCACAATAAGGAATTAGACTTTACTATATTAATGTTCTCTTGCGGGATTTTGTCCCCAGAAAAGACCCGACTCGGACGTCCATTCGATGGGGAACCACAGAAAAAAGGAGACAGTAGGCGAGATTGTAGTAGAGTCGATCGAACCAGCAAAGGGATAAAAGCCTTTTAAGTCAGTGCCGGTCAAGCTTGCCTTTCCATCAAGGGGCCACGGCCATTCACGTCATACATGTCCGTCTCATAAATGCTCTCTGCTAATGCTTTCGGGACGCCTCTTATCTTTCCAAATCAAATGATAGGCCTGCAAATCCTTTAAAGTCTAACACAGTTTCCTTTACACAAGAGCCTTTGATTCAAGTACAAAAGTCCAATACACACTAGGCATTATCATCCTTCAAGATTTTCTTTCTCTATTTTAAACACATGTTTTCTTTTTAAATGAGTGTTGGGAGTGTGTACACACTGCGCTCTCGCGAATTGTCCATGGAAAGCCGGACTTATTGCTAAACAAATTGCAAACATTGGAAATAAAACCTTTCTTCTAGGGAGGAGGCTTTTAAATTAATATATTTGATTGTATTTTTGGTACCCTTTGTGAAATGTAGTTTTGATCTTAGTTTTTTTAATTAAAAACTCCATATTGTTAAATGAAAGGTTTCTCTATGAGTTCTCCATGTGTATGCATATGAGTATCCAAGGCCAACAGATCTCTTACCAGACTTATGCTCATGTGAGAGAAACTTTTACCTTGGACCCTACTTCTTTTTCCATTCCTTGTTTTTAGCATGAAAAGTAACTTCATTGACGTTAAAAGGACCAATGTCACAAGCCGAAGGAAGATGGCATTTTCTATGTTGAACATTTATGCCAATGTGCCAAAAAAGTAGAATTATCCAAGGGAGTATAATTGGACCTATGTGGAAATGCTATACTGTGGACGTACCGCCAACCGTCATCATTAACTTTACAGATGACTTTTGTCCCATGTTTCTTATGATATGCATGTTACTTAGCAAGTTCATTGAAGGTGTTGATTCTTTCTTAGGGAATGAGAGATTAATTTGTTTATGAGAGTTGCTTCTAGTAAATCAATTAATGTCCCTATATGGCACCAATAAGGGAACACAACAATAGCAACTTGTAATCACACCTATTAAACAATTATGTCCATTTACAAAATCTTCAACATCTAGCAAACACTTGCTCAACTCAAGGATCAACATTTTGACAAACATGCTCTTATAGGTTAAAGGCATAGCAATGTAGGGAATGCATATGAATGATGCAAAAATAATTTTGTGGGCTTATTGGGGCAGCTGTTATCACAACTCCTTTGCTCCCCACAAGAGGAACTATGTGCATAGTAATTTGAAGCTCCAAAAAGTCTAATAATTTTTCATTATTGCATTGTATTATCTTTCTCTTAATAATTTGAAGCTCCACAAAGTCTAATAATTTTTCATTCTTGCATTGTATTATCTTTCTCTTCTTACTCTGTTTCAATTAGAGCAACTATCAAACAAGTGATGAGATAAGGGAGAAAGGCTTTTGTTTTTCCTTTCCTTTCAAAACACATCCATAAACCTCTCACTTCCCCCCCCCTGTCTCTCTCTCTCTCTCTCTCTCCACACATTCTAAGGTTTCGATATTGATATTTATTTAGGCTCATGTTGAATCTAGAGTTTCCAAAGAAGTAGATAGTAAGTAACTCATTATGTGTCCTCTATCATATCCACAATTCTAATCCTTTGTTTACGCGTATTTGATCAACAAAAATGTTGACATGGTTGCACATTCAAACATGCTTGTGGTCCTAAAGCATCGATACTAAATTAGAAACTTACATTAATGAGTTCCTTACATATAAATCATTTTGTAAATCTTTGTATATTTAATTATGAACCTTTGAATTGCAATATATATGACAAAGATGAGTAGGTTAACATATATAAAAGAGGCGAGTATGTTAGCGGTCTACATAGCATATAACTTAATAATGTGACGTGAGGTGTGTTTTTATCATTATGTGTATGATTGTGTACGTGTATGCTATGTAAGTGGGCTACATAGCATATAACTTAATAATGTGATGTGAGGTGTGTTTTTATCAATATGTGTATGATTGTGTACGTGTATCGAAATTGTGTATGTATATTCAAGAGGCTATATGATGCATCAATACATGTCAATAGAAACATAGACATACTTGAGTATATGTGTGCATGTATCTATATATAGATGTGTGTGTGTGTGTGTGTGTGTGTGTGTGCGCGCGCGCGCCCATATGCATGCATGTGTGTACTTTATTTATATATGTAGGTAGGCTTAATTATATACATATTTATAGATTCCTATGTGTATATATCATGCATTGCTCTAGTACTTATGCTAAAATTCTACTAATTAAGATCATTTCTATGTCCCATTCATTTTTTATGAAACTATATCAAATAATTTACAAGTAATGTCAAATTATATCGATGGGCCGAAATATCTACCCATCAATTTTGTTAACTTAATATGGTGGGTCGCAATTGTACCTAGTATAAGCTTTTGAGGTCATTCCAGGAATCACAGAGGATCTACACAGTAACAAAAGAATTTTATCTTGCAAAAAGAACTACAAGTCAAAAATATAAGAAAAATCTATAATGAGAAATATTTTTATGTCAATAGTAAATTCTACTGGGTATAGTTTGATCCTCCTTTAAATCCTCTATTCAAAAAATGTACTGGTATCACAAGTACTATTAAAAATATGGATTTGCGCAATATCATTTTAATTCTTCTTTTGATAATCCCTTGAATCATCTATCTTTGAGAAAGGTTGTTAGTTTGGACAAGCATTGATATCCCTTAAACTTACACCTTACTTGAGTTTATGCCTTACAAAGCTTATATTTTTGTAGATAATCTTGAATTATCTCGATGAAACTACTACGTCTAGGAGGATTTTTTCTTATTTTCTTGCATTATTGTTCGAAGAGCTTGTGTGTGTGTGTGTGTGTGTGTGTGTGTGTGTGTGTGTGTGTGTGTGTGTGTGTGTGCAAGTGATAAGAATAGAATATAAGATTATGTAGATTATTTTTAACTCTTCATATTCATTATTATTGTGTACATAGTATGAATGAAAAAGCGAGGAAGAGGAAATGGAGAAAAAAATCAAAGTCCATCGATGTATCTTGCATGTAAATGCATTGTGTGGTGTTTCTCTCTTCTATCCACTTTCCTTATTGTTGGGGAGAGAGAGAGAGAGAGAGAGAGAGAGAGAGAGAGGAGGGTGAGACAGTGGTGATGAGAGAGGAAAAACATAGAATCTATTAATTTATGTTAAGCAAGGTTTTAAGTAGTACTTACTTTTTTAATTAAGGGGTTTTGTTTATGAAATTGCACCTCTATTATGAAGAATTGGGTGGAGAGAAAGAGAGAGAGAGAGAGAGAGAGAGAGAGAGAGAGAGAGAGAGAGAGAGAGAGAGAGAGAGAGAGAGAGAGAGAAGGGGGGGAGGTAGATGAAGGGAGAATTATTTACCACTTTTTGGTTAGAAAATCAGGCCGCCTGATATGTAAATATGGTTAATTTATGTTGGCATGTGTCCTAGAGATCATAACATTCAAGTGGAGATTGTGTGTAAGTAGTTGTTGGATTAGAAGATGTTTAACGTAAAACTCTTAACTAAGCTGATATCCAATACTTAAGTCATTTGGTATTATATTTGCCTTCTTGTGGAAGGATGTATAATGAAATACTTTGATATATCAATACCTAGAAAGAGTAACCTTTAATAATATATAGGGTTTTTAATCTTTAATAATATATAGGGTTTTGAAATGAAGATAGAAAATATAAAGTCTTTTATAAGAAAAGAAGAAAATATAAAGAAAATATGAAAAGAGAAAAAGTAGAAATAAAACTTGAAAGGAAAAATAACCTATTATATGAAGAATTTAAGTTTAGATGTAGGAATTACAAATTACTTTATACAAGAATCTAGACAGTAGGTAGGAATTAAATAAAACATACTTAAATGATAGAGAAGAGGCTTTATAATAGGTTAGATTAAAGGTTGAGGGAGACATTGTGATAGAATTCATATGAGTTCATATTTATAAAGGATACAAGTGATAGTTTTGAATGTACACTAATAAGGATCCATAGTTCTTCAAGATGTGGATACTCATAGGCCCAGTTAATGCATAATAACCCATAGTTTGCAACGTGTATATAGTAAACTTACAAAAAGAACCCTAACTTAGATGCTATACCTATGAATGCTTGGGACCCATTGTCAAAGGCTACTAAAAGTATTAAATAAGTGGTTGGAACTAATATGGCATGGTCTAGGACAAGAAGGATCATGTAGCTTGTTTTAATAATTTTGATGTTTACATTTGGGACCATGCTTTCCCTTGACAACAAAAATTAGAGGGCATGCATCCTTGCTTTGGTTTAATGATGTTGATGCCTATTTTGGATGAGGGTCAAGCAAATGATCGAAACACGTTCATGAATAAGAGAATACTTTAGCCATGCAACAAACACAAGGTGTCCATTAGGTGGCAATATCACACCACCATAGCATACCTACGGCATTATGGGGGGTTTGATCCCTTACAAATAGATGAGCTCATGAAGCAACAGAACTCGTCATGGGTGCGGTTATAAACTTTTGTTGTCTATTTAATAAATCACTAGTAGTACCCACCCCCTCCAACTTATCATCACTTAAACTAGGCACAACTTTAAGTCGATACTTGGTATAGCTAAAAACTTTCTTCAAATTAGATGCTTTGCATTAAAAATTTGCAATGCTAAGTCCTCTATTTTTAGATGAAATTCTTTCATGTTTCCCTAATATCCATGCTATATTTTACTTGTAAGAAGAGCCATTTTCTTGCAAGGATTAGAAGAGACAATGAATATCATTGACTAAAGATTGGAAGATGTTTGAAACATGGGCGGAGAGGGAGGGATGGAGGGAGGGAGGGAGGGAGGGATTATCATTTAAATTCTAGTTTTCTTAATCATTTAAAACAAGAGATGCACCACCTTGTAAGGCTTGGTACTTAGAAACACAGAAATTTCTTTTATTAAGCAACTAAAACCAAAACTAGACCAAAGAGCACATCCTTAGAGCAGATACATGTAAGATGTTTCTTGGCATGATGGAAGTTTTAATATCTTAGAATATAGATCCACCAACAGAGAACTAATTCAATTAACGCACTGCCACAAAGGCTCATGTGGAATTCTAGCTAAATGTGGTTATTAGTAATTATAAGAAGAGAACCAAGTTGGACTCAATTTTTGCCTAAAAGATGGATACATTGAGGTTATAGCATAGGAAGGCTATGCCTTCATGTGCTTGGGATGATGAGTTAAAAAGTGTATACAATAACCAAGCTAGGGATCATACTCAAGATCAACAAGGGTATACAATCCATGTAAGGAGATATGCTACTATTGATGCTCAATACTTGATGCTTTTCATGTTTTCACTATTAGCATCACTCTTAGTTTCACTAATAGCACTAGTCAAAGTATTGATATATGTCAAGAATTGCGGACTTGCTTGAGCTACTATGCCAAACACACACCATACACACAAGAGGAAGCTCACTCAAAAACACAAAAAGAGAGATGATGTACAAAAAGTATAGATAAGATACAACATAAAGGAAAGTGGCCTACTAAGTCAAATACTGCATAATTGACTATACTAATCAACTAGTGCTATAAATATGCGAGATGTAGATAGGTGCAACAAACTAAATATAATAAGTGATAAGTTACTAGCCATGTGAGGATCATAATGATCACTAGCATGCTAAGTATAGACATGCAGACCGATCTAGCCAAGTGGTTCATCGTCAATGTCCGCACGTGTTGCACTTGCCATCTCTACACTCCCTCTCAAGCTTAACTATATCTTTGCAACTCTGACTAAGCTTTGAAACTTTTGAAGCTTCTCTACACCCAATGCCTTTATGAAAATATCAGCTATCTGATTCTTTGTGCTAACATGTACCAAGTCAATCTCTCTTGCAAATACCTTCTCTCTCAAAAAGTAGTGGTGCACCTCAATGTGTTCTTTCCTAGCATGGAACACTAGGTTCCTAGCTAGTATGATGCTCATGTTGTCATAATGGATGACAATTGCACCATCTCCTTGCACATCCAAATCACCCAATAGTTTTGTAGCCATGCCACCTCACATGTTGCCATAACAACAGCTCTATACTCAACCTCCTTTGTACTCGATAAAGAAACTATATGCTGTTTTTTGTTTCTCCATGTAACTGCTACACTATCAAGGAAAAACATGAATCTACTAGTAGATCTTCTATCTGACATGCTACCAGCCCAATCTACAACTATGTATCCAAACACCTATATGTCCTTACCTTCCTCATAAAAATGTCCATAATGTAAAGTGGACTTCACATACCTCACTATGTGTCAACTTGCATCCAAATGAGGCTTTCTAGGTATGTGCATCAACTGATTGACAAGGCCAATAGCAACTCTCGCCTTTTGATAGTCATGTAAATCAAACTCCCTACTATCCCCTTGAACATAGTAGGGTCTTCTTTCTCATCTCCAACATCAGTACTTAACTTCACGCTCGGGTAAGTTACTCATGAATATATGTGTGAGTCACGTGCGTTCAAAATAAGGTATTTTAAAATACCATTTTTTACATATAGAAGGGTGTAATATAAAGGGGCTATTTACAAATTGAATAGAAAAGGGTATGTTTTATTCAAAAAAAATTCATAGATAATTATATTTATAGTAGGCCCTAAACGCACGTGATGTAGTGGATATACATATAGTAACTTCCCTGAGACTTCATGTTTTGCTTCAATGGCATTAAAAGAGGCTTACACACTATAATGTCATACTTGGATAACATATCCGAGTCATATTACCTTTGGGATAGCCATATACCATCATCACATCTGATCACCTCAATACCAAGAAAGTACCTCAGCTTACCCAAATCCTTCATCTCGAACTTCTTCTTCAAAATGTCCTTAACTTCAACAATCCCACTGTCACATGTAATCATGATAAAGGCATCCACATGGATGATTAGATGACCAAGCTTGCATCTCCCTTTCTCACATAAAGTGAGTGATCAGTATCAGGAACACAAAAGCCAATGTTGACAAGAAACTCTCTAACCTTGTTAGTGTATTAAGGTTATACAACCAAGAAGTTTTTGCACAGAATTTGACAAAACTGTGTGACGTCTACCCTAACAAACATCAGAATTCCACCTATTTCACAAAAACGTCACTATAACAACATGAACATCCCCCACTCAGCATCAGTACATTGTTATTGCACTCCAAAACAAGAAATACATAGAAAATATAGATTATTGGGACAGAGAAGAAGAGAGAATGTAAATTTTGAACTACATCTATCATATCAGAAATTCAGTCATAGCCATCATAACTTCTGCCCCTTGCATCCGCCCTATATATCCGAATATGGTTGTGCAACTAAAAATCCAAACGTTCATTTTTACTTCCTAAGATCTGAAAAGTCACCATAAATAAGCTAAGGTTCATACATATGCCAAAAATAATCTGCCTTAGATGCTTGCCCTTATACACTTGTCACAGCTCGGTGGCTTGAGCCAATAGTTGACCTCGGACACATAGTCCCTTGATCCACTCAGCCATTAGCTTTGTCTTCAGAACCTTCTGCCTTTTTCATTGCATCCTCCATTCCAACTTCCGCCTGATGACTCCTTGCTACATCTGCCTTCTACATTCCACTGCAACTCTAACATCTTGATAGATCTTCCAAAGGTTGAATCCTCCACAACTTTGCTAGGTCTTCTTCAAGGACCTTAGGAACAACATCAACACACTTAACTATTATCTCCTCAGCTTTATTCACCATCCAATGAGGGATTTCAGGGATCCTCCCATACAACTTTTTTTAGTCGGAACCTATTCACCGGCTTCAATACCAGAGTTTCAAATACATCCTTCAACTTGAAAGTGCCTTATCCCAATTCTTCGACAATCTGATAGGGCCCAAAATACCTCAACTTCAATTTACCAGGATGTGGTCCTAACTTTGAGTTATAGAGCATCACCCAGTCCCCTTTCTGAAATATCTTAAATTTCACGTGCCTTGAAATCCATGCTTGCCTTCCGTTCTGATTTATTTCCACTACATATGCACTCTAAATCCGATCTTCCTCCAACTTCAACAACTCTCTTTGTCTATGCAAAACTGAATCCTCTGGGCTCATCCTATGCTGTACTGCTAGCCTCAAATTGGTTGCTACATACTCCATTGGAACAACAGCTTAAATCCCATAAACTAGCTTGAAAGGTGACATCCCTGTTTGCAACTTTGTATGTTGTGCGGAATGACCACAATGCTGAATCCAACTTGTCATCCCAATTAGATCTATTCTCTATCACTATCGTTTTTAGAATCCTCACCAGCACTTTATTGGTACTTTATGCTTGCCCATTTGCTTGCAGATGATATAGGGTTGACTTCTTGCACATGATCATATGGTTACTTGTCAACTCTTCAACAAGTGAATTCAAAAAATGCACACCCTCATCAGACACTAGCTCAATTTGACATTCAAATCTTGTCATAATGTGCTTGTATAAGAATCTGGCCACACTTGCTGCTTTGTTATCTCTCAAATGTATTTCTTCTATCCACTTTGTGGCATAATTTGTTGCAACCATAATATATCTTTTTCCTGTCCTGCTAGCTTTTGGCCTTATGGGACCTACAAAGTCTAATCCCCACTTCTGAAATGATGGCTTAAGTGGCAACACATGATGATCTTGCATCCTATCCATTGAAGTTGGTTGCCCAATCTTCTCAAATTGCAAAAATTCCCTAGCAAACTGATATGCATCCTTAAGCAACAATGGCCACCACAAATCTGCTTGCATAATCTATCTTCCTGTAATTTCACCTGAAAAATGTCCTCCAACTATTCCATGACGTGCTTCTTGCAAAACCGCCTTTTGCTCCTCATCTGGAACACATCTTCTAATTATCAAATCTGGTCCTTTCTTATGCAATGCCCCAGCAATTATTGAGAATGGCCTACTCCACAAGGTGAACTTTTTCTTCTAGTCTGTTGACATATCAAAAGGCAGCACTTGATTTGTCAAAAACTACACCGTTTGGTCATACCAATTGTCAAAAGCTTGCCCTTGTATTGGAAACAATTTCGCATCCGAAAGCTGATCTGACACTCCAGGTGCCTCCTGCACATGCTCCAATCTGCTAAGATAATCTGCCACTGCATGTTTGTTTTCTGGTGTATGCAACACTGTATAATCAAATTCTTGTAACAAAAGCATCCATCTGGAAATTCAACCTTCTAGCTTTGGTTTCTTCACCAAGAAAATGAACGTTTGATGATCCACATGAAAGATCACTTTATTCCCTAGCAAATAATGCCTGAACTTTTCCAATGCAAAAATCATTCCCAAAGCTTCTCTCTCAGTGACTATATAATTCTTTTTAGTCGATTTCAGCATCCAACTAGTATAATACACCGGTCTAAACCATCATCGAATCTTTTCCTACATCAAAACTACTCCAACCGCCATATTCGATGCATCCACAAACACATGAAATGGTAGCTTCCAATGTGGTGGTTGGATGATAGGGGAAACCACAAGCATCATTTTCATAATTTGAAATGCCTTCTCCAGAGCATCTCCCCACACAAACTCAATATCTTTCCTTGTTAGATGCATCAAAGGTGAACTGACATCTACCAAATACCGCAAGAACCAGTTATGCCACTTTATTTGCCCCATGAATCTTGATATCGCCTTCAAGTTGTCAGGTGCTATTGCCTTCTGGATTGCACTTATCTTGTCAGAGTCAATTGACATCCCTTCCTATGAGATGATATGACCCAACAGTTTCCCTTTTTGCACTGCAATTGCACACTTGTAAGGATTCAAAGACATCCGAAACAGTCAGCATCTCTCCAAACATTTCCTAAGATTTTCCAGATGCTTTGCCTTTGCTCCAAACACTAAAAAGTCATCCATAAAAATCTGCATGAATTTCGTCAAGTATGGCTGAAAAGTTTTGAAAGCTACTTTAGAAAATGATGGTGGTCCATTCTTCAATCCAAAGCTCATCACTATGTATGCAAATGCTCCCCATTCAATTATAAATGCCATCTTGGCAACACCCTCTTATGCCATCCGGATATGATTGTATCCTAAAAATCCATCAAGAAAGCTGTACATCTCATGCTCGGCGACATCATCTAGAATTGAGTCCACAAGTGGCAATGGAAATGGATCTGCGATTGTTGCTGCATTCAGCTTCCTATAATCCACACATACTCGAATCTTGCCTGACTTCTTTGGAACAACCACTATTGGTGACAGCCATTCCGCATAATCGATTGGGACAATGAAACCCACTTGCAAAAGCTTATCGAACTCCTCCTTCACCTACTTTGCATAATTCGGATTCATCCTATAATGTTGTTGAATCACTGGCATTACATCCTCCTTCAAATTGATATAATGCTTATACACTCCTAGATCCATGCCTTTCACATCAAAATAATCCCAAGAAAATACATCCATGAACTCCTACAACAACTTCTTAAGATCCTCCTTAAATCCGTCATCCAAATTGACACTAACTTTAACAACTTTTGGGCTAACTTCAAACCCCAAATTCAAATCTTGCAAATCATCCTCTTTCACCCGTGAAACCTTTTCCATCAACTTGTCATACAAGAATTCAGCTTTGGTTATTGCCTCCTTTGGTGCAATCTCCCCTTAGGCACATTCCAAATCCTCCTTCAGCTTTAACTGATGAGAAACTGTTGACTCTTGAGTTGGATTGTGCTCTGCATCCACATCTTGTGATTTACCAGATGACTCCTTAACTGACTTCCCAAATTCCTCCTAACAAATAAATTTATGCACAATTATTTCCACATCAACTTCAAACACTGGTACCACATTGGGATTGGCATCTAGAAAACATGCTTTCTCCTCATCTTCAACATCCTTAGCCAAATTAATAGTCTAAGCCATCATTAGCTTTATTGCTATTGGCAATCTCTTCATGGATGTCATTGGAATCCTTACTAAATTTTGTCATTTCTTTAAAACCACTTCATTTCATTCCCAATCCTGCTTAAGCTTTGCATATTTGAACCAGGGTCTTCCCAATAGCATTGAATAAGCATTACCTACATCGTGCATTTTCAAAACAACAAACTTTGCTTGAAATGACAACCCATGCACTTTGAGGGTTTGCCCTCTCAACATCCCTATTGGTTGTATTCTTCGTTGGTCTGCCATCCTTCCTTGAAATGGTGCCGGTTCAAGCTTTGCATTTATCAGCCTTGAAAATTCAGCCTTTGCCAAAATATTTACCCCGGACCCACCATCTAGAAAAACACCTAAAAATGTGCGACCATCAAACTCAAGCTTAACAGTTGGAATGATAAAATCAACATCATTAGGACTCTAATCTGATAGCTTCCGACATTCTCCTTCAATGCACTTTGAATCTTTGGAATAGTTGGCATCCTTGTAACTAAGTAAAACGTGTCCCTAAAAATCAAGACCAATGAGAGCAACTGATCTAATGTAAAATGCATAGGAGTATTCAACAATTCTTCAAACAATGCTCCTGATGTCAATCAAGAATTCTCCACTTCCTTCAATTACTTTTTCTTGCACTTGGATGGCATCTCTTCTCCCTCTCACTTGTCCACTTCTTCAACCACTTCATCTCTAGCATCTTTCTGTTCCTCCCAATCCAAAGGTGATTTTAGAGTTGCTTTAGAGCATGTGACCGCCAATACTTCTGGTGCACCTAACTTGCATTGCGAACAATCACATTCAAGATAAAAATCTACCGATACTCGATTTATCTCTTGATCCTTAGAAATCTCCACATCAATTAAATAGCTTTGAGGTGCTTTCTCTGCTTTGGCTGCACAGGTGGGACAAGTAGCTGTGGTAATTGCTCATTTGGTGGTTGTTGATTCTAGCCTTGTGAATTCCACCCTTGTTGATTCCAGTTCTGCTGATTCCGATTTGGTGGATGTTGCCATCCTTGCTATTGATTCCAATTTCCTCCCCATGGTCTAAAATTCTGAAATCCACCAAATCTTGGTCGGAACCCTTGATTGAAATTCCCTCTGAATGGCCTATATTGATTGAAAGGTTGATGCCAGGAGGCATATTCCACGGTGGATTCCGTGCCACGGTGGATTCCGTGAGGTTTTACGGTGGATTCCGTAAACTTTGATGACCGGGGCTCATACACAAAGTGGATTCTTTGTGCGAGAAGTTGATGGGGACGCCTGTCCGTTTCGGACGTTTCATTAATTTAGTATGTACATGGGTGATTCCATAGCGGGTGATTCCGCAAAATGCATATTAAATTAATAAATGTTTATGAGTTTAGAGTGCGCACTCGTAATAAATTAAGGTTAGGATTTATTTCTAACCAGTTGATTTATTTGTGTAGCTGAAGACTGCTAGGTATTCACTTTTGTCAGTTTAATTGTATTATTTTACTAACGATTGTGAATGCTTCAGTTGATGTGTAGAGATAGCAGCAGTGGCGGAGGAAAGCATTGGAGGATAACGAGTATTCGATCTATGGATTATATTTTGATAGGCGCCACGCCTATATTTTGTCATGCCTATTTATTGAGGCATTGATTATTTATTATTTTGTATGCGCCCATGCGCACGGTTATGTTATTTCTATTTGGACATTGTATTGGGCGTGCCAGACTCTTTGAGCACCGTCCATTAGCTTTATTCCTATTTTTGTAAAAGCAAACTCAAAAGCTAAAAGCTTGTTATATTTTTGTAAATTGGGCTATTATTGAGCATGAAGAAGAAATATACATAAAATACATGCTTTGTGAAGCACTCACACAAGGCATGGGGGGAGATTGCACCCAATTGGTCTCTTGCTCTTGTCGTTCATGCTTTTTACCTTGTAACTTGTGCAAAAAGTAGAGTTCATTGTTCTTGGGGACCTTTCGGCATTCACTACGCGAGCATACAGCGACCGATCTGCGCACTAGTGGTATTAGAGAGGAGCTGAGATCAAGAGCTTCCAATCGCTACCCATCTCGTGCGAAGGCGCTCCTGGAACGAACGGGCTCTACGGTCAATCTCGTCGTGAACTGTCGATACAGGCAGACTTCTGGCGATCAAGAACCCCTGTTTCTGTCATTGGATCGCGAAGGACCGGGCTGTACAGGCGGAGGACCACTTCCAACTTCCCTTCAACAAGTCGTGGATAATCAGAGAGATAAGTCATCAAATCTATATCTTTCAAGCTTTAAGCTTTAAAGCTTAGAGACTAGAAGCTTTAAGCTTCAATTTTTCATTGTGAGGTCTCAGAGGACCTCTGTTTTTTTCGCGGCGGCGAAAAAAACGGCCCCCCCCCACCAATCTGCGCCGTTTTCATCCTATTAAGCCTAAGCTTAATCAACTAAGCTAAATCAACTAAGGCTCACTTCTACAAGTCACCAAACTCCAGGCCACACACCACAGAAGTCAAGTTCTGCAAGTAATTTCTGATCAAGTTCTGCAAGTTCCTTAAGTCGAATAAGTTCTGCAAGTCTGCAACTCTGCAAGTCAGATAAGTCTGCAACTCTGCAAGTCAGACTAGTAAACTGGGACTTGTGCTCAAAACTCCTAGAAGGACTGTTCCTGCGCAGAAACTCCGAACTGCAAAGTTGTTCATTGGAAGGTACTCTACCCATACGCAGGTTTGCTGAAGTATTTTCACCATACGAAGAAGGAAAAATCGCAAATTTTCTGAAGATTGAGAATGATATATCCCAAAACACATAAGCCTTGTAACCCCGAACTTGAGCTACGCTCATCCCGCTAACCTGATTTTGAGTGAGAAAGGTCTCTTGAATTTTACAGGATGACGGAACCACATATGGATGATCTTATGGCTGAAGGCGACTTACCTGAGCCTACGATGGAGCAAAAGCTGGACTTAATCATGATGCAATTGGAAGAAGAACGAAGGGCTAGGCAAGCATTGCAAGCACAACTGAAAAAATTACAAAGAGCGTCTACCGACAAAGAAGAACCTCAAGCTGAAGATCTGATTCGACGTACCATCGACGCCACTCTTGAAGCTCAAACCATTCACAAGGAATCAAAGATAAGTAAACGAAGTTTCAAATTCCGTACTTTCAATGGCATACGAGAAGGAAAAACTGTTCTAGCATTCATTAGCCAGTTTGATGACTATTTCCATGAGGAAACCTATGCAGAAAAAGATAAAATCAAGTGTGTTACTAATCATTTAGTAGACAGAGCATCTCTTTGGTGGACTATAGTACGCAAGATCATAGAATGTCCTGATACTTGGGAGAATTTCAAGAAGAAGTTCATGCAGAATTTCCTTCCACCGCAATTTCATGAGAAAGCTATTAAGCAATGGGATCTTCTCCAACAACGGGATCGTGAGCCTATACCTCAGTATACAGAGCGTTTTTGGAATGCACTACTCGAGCTACGCATGCTTGAAGATGTACCAGAGGCGACACATAAGTGCAAGTATATGTCTGGACTCCTTGGGCATTACTACGCTGAAGTTAACATGTTCAAGCCTGCTACTCTTGAAGACGCCATTTCACTAGCTCACGACACTGAAGATAAGCTACGAGGTAGAGACAGACGACCACAGCAATTCCAAGCCAATGGTAACTATGGATCTAAACAATTCAATTCCAATTTTAGAATATTTAATCCAGGTCGTTTCTCTTCATCATCTTTCAGCAAAAATTGGGCAAAACCACCTGCATTACCATCCAATGTCAATCAAAACCCTAAGCCTATTCCACAGCCAAATCCAAATGTACCTAGACTTCCCGCCATTGCAAACAATGTAACCAAAGCCAAGTCAATAGTATGCTATAAATGCCACCAGCCTAGACACCTAGCAGCAAATTGTCATTCAAAGAAGCCACCAGCTCATATCAACTACCTTGGAGCAATGGACGAAGACGAACAAGAAGATATGCCTGACTTCACTGAAGATGAGGACGACACTACTACTAATTCCGATACTTTACCAGGTATGCCTACTCCACATTCATTATTGACTATGAAATGTTTGGTGCATGGAAAGGAAAAGACTATTTTGCATGATGATGGTAGTACTCATGATTTTATTTCAGCAAAATTGGTAAAAGAATTGAAGTTACAGACTGTACCTACGCATTATCGCATCAAAGCTGCATTCTTAGGCACTAGGTATAATGGTACACAGGAAGTGCAAGACTTAGAGATTGAAATTGGTCCATACACTGAAAGAAGAAATTTCTTAGTTGTTCCATTACAGTCGAGTGACATTATTTTAGGTATGCCTTGGCGTCACCAGCATAACCCAGATATAGATTATTCCACACACTCAATGAATATTAATTTTCAAGGAAAATCTATTACATTATATGGTATGCATGCATCTAATGTTTTTCCACTGCTTTCGCATACTCAAGCTAAACGTGCATTACGCAAGAGTAGTAAATATTATCTCATTTGGGTGAATGAATTGAAAGTAAAGGAAAATCATATGTATCCTAGGCATAAGGAATTTCTTGCATATTTTAAGGATTGTTTTGCAGAAGACCTACCACCTGGTTTACCTCCTTCACGTCCAGAAGACCATAAGATAGATTTGATCCCTGGCACACAACCACCTTGCAAAGCACCATATAGGCATAACCAGATAGAGCAAAAAGAAATCCAGAGTCAAGTTGAGGAATTACTAAATAGAGGATTGATTCGACCTAGCAGTTCTCCATTCGGTGCACCTGTCCTATTAGTCAAGAAAAAGAATAATACCTATCGTATGTGCATTGACTATCGAGCTTTAAATAAGATCACTGTAAAGAATAGGTATCCTATTCCTAGAGTTGATGACCTTATGGACAAACTGCAAGGATCTGCTATATTTAGTAAAATAGACCTTAAGTCTGGTTATCATCAGGTGAGACTAGATAAGTCTGACATATTCAAGACTGCATTTAGAATACAGTTTAGTCATTACGAATTTTTAGTGATGCCATTTGGATTGACTAATGCACCTGCTACGGTTAGTAGAATGATGAACCGTATATTTTTGAAATATTAGTATTGTGTAATTGTCTTCTTTGATGATATTTTGGTGTTTAGTCAAAATGAGAAAGAACATTATGAGCATTTGTCATTGGTTTTTCAGTTATTGAAAGAAAATCAACTGTATGCAAATCCTGAAAAGAGTGAATTCTTTAAAACAAAAATTGAGTATTTAGGTCATATTGTATCATCTGATGGAATTAAAGTTGATCCTAAGAAAATTGATGCAATATTGAATTGGCATGTACCTAAAAACGTGCATGAGTTACGCTCATTCCTTGGTCTTGCTAGTTTCTATAGGAAGTTTGTACGTAATTTTTCATTACTTGCTTTACCATTAACCAAACTTCTCAAGAAAGGAATTGTCTATCAATGGACCGAAAATCAACAGAAATCCTTTGACTTACTGAAACATGCATTAACCCATGCCCCTGTTCTACAGTTGCCTGATTTTAATAGACCATTCTTTCTAGTAGTGACCGATGCTAGTGGATCAGGAATAGGAGCTGTACTTATGCAAGATAATCATCCTATAGCATATTCTAGTTGTAAGCTGAAACCCTCTGAACTGAAATATTCCACATATGACAAAGAACTATTAGCAGTTGTACAAGCATTAAGACAGT
This sequence comes from Lygodium microphyllum, assembly GCF_053477565.2. NCBI lineage: Eukaryota > Viridiplantae > Streptophyta > Polypodiopsida > Schizaeales > Lygodiaceae > Lygodium > Lygodium microphyllum. The sequence goes on along the minus strand of NC_141158.1, from coordinate 24,254,967 downwards.
GGAAACACTACTTAATGGGTTCAGAATTTATGATAAAGACTGATCAGCAAAGTATTAGACATTTACTTAGCCAACCCCAAATCTCTGACCGACATATCAAATGGGCCTCCTTTATTCAAAGTTTTCATCCTATCATTCAATACCAACCTGGAAAAGAAAATGTAGTGGCTGATGCATTGAGTAGAAGACCTGCCATTCATAATATTTCTGTCATATCTTTTGATTCTTTGATTGCTATGAAAGATACATATCATGAGGATATTACTTTTCATACTGATTGGAATAAATTAGTTCAAAATAATTTCATTCCTATTGATTCATTGTCATATAATGATGGATTTATGTTTTATGAAAAGAGATTGTGTGTTACAATTCCATTCCGATCTTTTGTTTTGAATGAAATTCATTGTCCCCCATATCAAGGTCATAGAGGTATCATATCTACCTTACGTACATTAACTGAAGATTTTTATTGGCCGCATATGGATGCTGATGTATCTAACTTTGTTTCTGAATGTTTGATTTGACAAAGAGTTAAGAGACATCATGGTAAATAGTATGGATTACTTATGCCTTTGTCTATTCCATCTAAACCTTGGGAACAAATTTCTATGGATTTCATTACTGGTTTACCTAATACTAAATCTAACCATGATATGATTTGGACAGTTATAGATAGATTTAGTAAACAAGCATATTTCATTCCATGTAAGAAAACTTTAATAGCATCACAAGCAACACAATTGTTTTTGAAAACTGTTTTTACTAACCATGGATTGCCAAAAGTTATCATTTCAGATCGTGATTCTAGATTTTGTAACAACTTTTGGATTACTCTGTTTGCTAATTACCTAGGCACAAAGATTGATTTCTCATCTGCATTTCATCCAGAAACTAATGGACAAACAGAAGCCACTAACAGCACCATTCTAGATCTTTTACATGCATATACTATTTCTAAACCTCAGACATGGGACACACATTTGCATTTATTACAGTTTGCATATAACAATACACCACACACATCTACAAAGAAAGCACCGTTTGAAGTCATTTATGGATATAGATTATCTACACATGTTGCATCTTTGTCAAAAAAAAATTCAAAGTGCTGATGATATTGCTAGTATGCATAATAGTATTTTTGATGAGGTTAAAGATATGATTGCTAAAGCCCAGCAATCATATACCAAACAAGCCAACAAGAAAAGACAAGCAATGACTTTTAAAGTTGATGATTATGTTTGGCTGAGAATAGAAAAACGTAGACTGCAAAGTGTAGATAGACATCCAGTTGTCAAATTAGCCCCTAGATTCTATGGACCATTTAGAATCATTCATAAAATTAATGACAATGCATTCAAGTTAGAATTACCACCTCATTGGAAAATTCACAACACATTTCACATTAGTTTATTGAGACCATTTAGAGGCCAATTACCTGTACACCCTGTTTATGAAAACCCACCTTTATTAGAGGAAGAGACTGAAATACTTGAACCAAAAGCTATTATAGATACTGACTTTATGACCACTAGAACTGGCCGAAGGTATTCTAGATATTTAGTTAAATTTAAGAACCATCCTGTAGAGGAAGCACAATGGATGCACGCTAGAGACTTAAATGCTTTCCCCACTCTGTTAGCTCCACATTGAGCTAATAGCAATTGAGGTCAATTGCTATCCCACCCCGGGGGTATGATGCTAGGAGGCATATTCCACGGTGGATTCCGTGAGGTTTTACGGTGGATTCCGTAAACTTTGATGACCGGGGCTCATACACAAAGTGGATTCTTTGTGTGAGAAGTTGATGGGGACGCCTGTCCTTTTCGGGCATTTCATTAATTTAGTGTGTACATGGGTGATTCCATAGCGGGTGATTCCGCAAAATGCATATTAAATTAATAAACGTTTATGAGTTTAGAGTGCGCACTCGTAATAAATTAAGGTTAGGATTTATTTCTAACCAGTTGATTTATTTATGTAGCTGAAGACTGCTAGGTATTCACTTTTGTCGGTTTAATTGTATTATTTTACTAACGATTGTGAATGCTTCAGTTGATGTGTAGAGATAGCAGCAGTGGTGGAGGAAAGCATTGGAGGATAGCGAGTATTCGATCTATGGATTATATTTTGATAGGCGCCACGCCTATATTTTGTCATGCCTATTTATTGAGGCATTGATTATTTATTATTTTGTATGCGCCCATGCGCACGGTTATGTTATTTCTATTTGGACATTGTATTGGGCGTGCCAGACTCTTTGGGCACCGTCCATTAGCTTTATTCCTATTTTTGTAAAAGCAAACTCAAAAGCTAAAAGCTTGTTATATTTTTGTAAATTGGGCTATTATTGAGCATGAAGAAGAAATATACATAAAATACATGCTTTGTGAAGCGCTCACACAAGGCGTGGGGGGAGATTGCACCCAATTGGTCTCTTGCTCTTGTCGTTCATGCTTTTTACCTTGTAACTTGTGCAAAAAGTAGAGTTCATTGTTCTTGGGGACCTTCCGGTATTCACTACGCGAGCATACAGTGACCGATCTGCGCACCAAAGGTGATCTCCATCTAGAGAACTATTGTTGTTTCCTTTGCCATCCTGAATTGTTAAATGGCCTCTGTTGTCCTACAGCATCAAGAAACACTCCACTTGCATGTGCCAAATTTTGTTGAATCTTGTGGCGAGCCCGCTCCAGAATTTGTCCATGGAAGTTTGGGTTATACTAGCAATTAGTTGTCAAATGACCATCCTTTTCACAAATGTCACAATGAGCCTTCTTCCTACTTGACTCCTGCTTGACACCCATTTCCTTCAACTTCTTCTCCACCATCTTTTGAACTAAACTCCCCTTGATCTCTTCTTTACCATTCTTCTTATGCTTCTCTTCTTATCTCCTTCATCTGAGTCAGAATCTAAATCAGAATCGGAGTTGGAAGCTGAACTGCTACTTGCTTCTAAATTGGAATCTGAGTCTGTATCGGAATCTGTATCTGTATTAGAATCATTGTCACTGTTGTCATCCAAATATTTCTTCTTCTTCCTCCCCTTCTTTTTCTTCCTTTTCACCCGAGAACTCTTCCTTGAAAAACTCGGATTTGTAACTCCAAATCTCTTTTCTGCTCTTGTTGTAGTGTCCACCAAGGCATTAAAACCAGCTCCGACATCTACAGCTGCTACTCCATTCCGCAGTTCTTTCCACAGACCATGCATGTAATATCCAACCAACATTTCATTTGTAGGCCTCTCTGCATTTGTAAGCCACTTCAAATACTGATTGAATTTCTAAGTGTAATCCTCCACAAGCCTTTTCCTTTACTTAATCCCTTTTATTTTTGTAAGCACATCATTCAGAGTTTTCTCCTTACAAAATCTATTCAGAAATGCATCCCTTAATGCTCCATAATTTGCAAAATGCCCTTTATTGAAATTGCTCAACCACTACATGGCTCTTCCCCCAAGTGTCACTTGGAATTGTCACATATTGGCTTGCGCATCATACACTCCGTCAAATCCTCTGGCATGCCACATTGTCTCAAATTGAGCTACATGGAAATCAGGGTCTTGTTTGGACTTCTCGAAAAAGGTCTTGAACTTGATGTGTAAATCCGCTCTAGCCACTGCTGTCATATTCCTTTGCATATTTGGGGTCAAATGTCCTATTGAAGATGATGTTAATGCTATATGTACTGAAGGACCTATTGGTACGCCTCTTTGAATTCCCAAAGGGTCAAACTGCAACTGTCTTCTCACCACAAATGCCTGCTACAAAACCACTCCTTCTATAAAAGTCGGATCCAATTGCCCAACTCCTCGAGGTTCATTGAAAAGTTATCCATAATTCTCTATATCCTCCAATTCCTGTGCACCCTGATCTAACTCATCCTCTGAATTTTCACTTTGCATCCCACTATCTTCACCACCTTCATGCCCTTCTACACACTACGCTACTGTGCTTCCCACCTTGTGAAATATGGGTGAACAAGTTGCTGCAAATTCTCCAGAACAAAATATCATTCAACATCTGACTTCCAAAAAAACATAACCACCAAAGTAACTACCCCCAAAACCAGTGCTCAGCATGGCACTTGTCCCTCCCACAGTTAAGCATCAAAAGATTTGTTTTAGAAGCGAGTCCTAGTGATCCTATTCTGCTAGCTAGGAGTTCTTGTTAGTTGTGAGGCAGTTAGAGAAGCCTGCCAGAAGAAAAATAATAATGATAAAGAGAAAAACAAACCTTGAATATCTCAAAGAAAATAACTATATACAAAGGTGTGTAAAAAGGGGTTCTAACCCCTACAAAAGTAGAAAAGAAAAGAAACAAAAATTTTGAAGCGGTGGTTCATCGCCTTGCGAAGGCCTGGTAGGTTCCTTGGGATGAGTCAGACCCGGGGCCGATGCCTTGTCTTCCTAGGGGTGGTGTCTTGCTGGAAAATAAGAAATTAAGAAAGGTTGGAGCGAAATAAAAGTGAGCGTAAAAAAAGGATTAAGTGTCGCCTTGTGAGGGCTGGGTAGGTTCTTGGGTACCGAGACAGGTCCTGAGGCCGATGCCTTGTTCTCCTTGGGTCACTACGCTCAGCTCCCTCCTTTTTACACGCCCGAGTATGGAAATCATGAAACCTCAAAGAAGAAATGTGCTGAAAGAAAATACTTCTTGATCAGGCTATAGGAGTCCTCGCCTAGTAGGAGCTCCTGGTTGTCCTGTCCTTAGTTAGGTAGGTAGTTCAGACCACCACTTAGGGCAACATCTTTGATAGTTCTTTTTATTTTGGCCGTGTTGGAGCAGTTGCTTAGTAACTAGCTTCGGACCTTCTATCAAATTATACTAGGCCTACTCCTTGTGGATGCCATGCCTTGGTTCTGTCAGGGGGTAGGGTGAGCATTGTGCTGTGTTTAGTATGTATCTATTTTGTATCAGCTTGATGCTGCCTTTGGTTGTTTTGTGCAGATCTACTGTGGGATTCGACGGGCTGAGTCGCCCTATCCCGTGGTCGCCAATGAGAGTGGAGTTTTGATGCCGAGAAGTGCTTAAAAATAGCCAAAAATTACGAATATCAAGGGAAAAATATTCAACGTCGAAGGCGGCAGCTCCAGCTGGGACAATTTTAAGCGTCAAGTGCTTTAAAGGCGCCCAAGCAACACTTGTTCATTTTTGATAATTTTTCATACCGCCATGCGGGTTTTCAAGAGTTGTCAACCAATGCGGGATGTCAAGCCGGACGCGCAGAAATTTACAACACTCGATTTGGAGCCCGGACGGGGAAATGGCCAACAAATGGGCAAGATATGAAAAGGTGGAGAAGACCAAAAGGGGTGCCCTTTGGGACATTTTAACCCCCCCTTCAAATTTTTGATCAAAAAGCATGAAAAAACGTGGAGAGAGAATGGAGGAAGAGGGCGCTATCTTCACGCCATTTTTTTGTGCCTCCATGGATGGAGATGGAGATGACAGGCTTTGAGTACCCCATACAACCGATCTTGGGGCTGATCTTCTCCTTCTTGGCCGATCTTATCGCCTGACTTCGCTCGTCCAATGGTGACCTGAATGAAGAGAGCCAATTCTAGTCTTTCTCTCTCCTCCCTCTCTCTCCCTTAAGGGGTTGTTCTTGTGTGGAAGAAGACAATGAAGAATGGTGGAGGAAAGCTTGTCCGGATGAGACCGGATTGCTTCTCGATGGATGGAGACATGAAGAGTGCTATTCTTGAAGATGCTGAGCATTAAATGCATGCTGGAAATCAGTCCCGTAATCAAGACCAAGAAACCGTGACCTAAAAATAAGTGGTAATGCTATTTTTATAAAGAAAAATGATATTTTTATGCTTTTTGCTTTATGAAACCTTGTTCATATGGGATGAAAGTTCATTATGATATTGTTTGCCATGATTTTGATCAGTTTATGCTCTGAAAATTAGAAAATATAAGGCTACATGGTCGGAATTAGTGTTAAAATACATGAAAACACGCGTTTTAAGGGTAAAATTGGTTTTTTTGCTATATAAATGAGAAATATGATGTCACACCAACTAAATCTGAGTTTTTGCTGTCAATGAACCTAAGGCCCACATCCCACAATCAACTTTCATTTTCAGTCATTTTTTATTTAAAAAAATAGAGAAAATACCCAAAAATGGGAAAAATGGGTTTAAAATTAGGAAAAAATAGAAAACAGGCTGAGAAAATTTAAGGAAAATTATATCTATGTTTGTGCAATGTATAACGATGGCAAATTATGAGGTTGGTCTCGGTTTGTCCCCGTTTCTATGTTTTGTGCGTATTTATCGTTCTTTTGAAATGGAGAAATGCATAAAATCCCTATCTAACCGATCAATGATACAAAATGCTAAGAGTTGGATGAAAAGGGGCTAAAATGCTGAAAGATAAAGAAAAGATTTGATTTATGCATTGCACTTGGTATACAGGAAACGGTTTAAATAAAGAGGATGGTAGTATGAGCATATGGCTCAGTGCCTCCTTTCAACGCAGCACGCGCTAGTAAAATTCATAAAAGGAATGCTTTATGCACTATGCACGATGTTGATCTTTCTTTTGTCTGAGCACATAGTCATACACGATTTGCATTAAGCATAATAATGAAAATGTATCAGAAAAACCTCATGGATGCATGGCACCTGTTTTCCTTAGGTTGTGACCCATGATGAGCGTGAGAGGATGTCCTAAGCTGTAGGTTAGTCATTGGATCCTAAGGGAAAAGTGTAGTGAGGAATGGTACATCCTGAAACGTAAAATATTGGTACCTTGAGAGGAGTTTGTGCTCGTTTGTGTTATATGTTTAGCAGCGCATCAAAGGGCCAATCCCTGCGATGTAGGAGAGCTGCAGTGGGGCTCCGACTATTAGTCGGTGGAGTGCCTCCGTATGTGTGTGATCGTGGCATTGCCAATATATAAGGGTTCTCCCTTTGAGGAGTTTTAGGGAAACGTTGGACTATAAACTATAAACGCATGAATTAAGCTTTAGGGTGGTTTGTCCTTTAGCATTAGATTGACGCTCCTGGTCCGCGAGGCCGTGACGGTGTTTGTGTGTCATGAGCATGAGGTCCAGCTAGTGCTATAGCCAGTGTCGGCCCATTTCAGGTCCCATCACCTATCGTTGTTGATCTTCGTGAGGACTATCCTTCCATTGCCGGAAGAACCTCACTATCTACAAATCCCTATCGATGACGATGACTCTCCTTGCATGTACTACTACATAGACTGAGTCTCCAAACAAGTCAATGACTTAAGCTTCAGTAGCTTTCTCTAGTGCAAGGAGAGCTTGGGCAGTCCAACGATCAGGTTGTTGCAAGCATGTTCCATCTGGAAAGTGCCTCTTGCTATTCTTAATGAGTATACCATCCATAATCTCACGCACTAACTTCTGGAATGGAGCCTTTGGTATCAAGAGGTGTGTGGTCCTCTGGTAATGGCAGATCTCACGAAGAGCCATTGTGCCTGGCTTCCGTCGACACTTGCGATGCTAATGTGGTGGTGGTGGTGGTGGTGGAGCTAGGGGAGGTGGCCTCTGCATAGGATTTCTAGGGGGATGTCTCTAGACCGCTTGCTTGGTGTGTGCCATGTCTTCTAGGGGAGAGAAAACCCAAAACTAAAAAGTGAAATGTGTAAAATGAGGTGAAACTTTAAACTTATAGCAAAACTTTTAAAAAACCCTTAAACCTAAATTAATGTATCCAGGCTTTGAAAAAATATGACCAGTGATCCGATTGACGTGAAGGAGGCTAGCATCTGGGGCCTTGAATCCCAGGCCCTAGATGCTAGCCTCCGGACAGGTGTCTCGGAGACTTTTGATGGGGCCAATTTTTTAATATCCATGAGTTTTTATGATGCTGACATGTGGGTGAAGTTTCACTAGATTTCAATTTATAAAATTGGCGGTTCAATCATTTTTTGAAAATGCATTAACTGGATTATACTCCACTGATAAACAAAAAAAATCACCATCGCACACCGAGTGTGCGCAACTGCATATTAAATGTATTGTCAACCAAACTACGTGAAATATTCAAAACTTTAAAAATCACAAAAAATAAGTCATGGGTAAAATGGTATATTCCATATCGAATATAGTGTTTCCAAATCACTAAATATAGTAAAGATATAGTGCATCAGCCCATGTACAACTATTCACTGATGTGTGTGTGATTGCGCATTGAATTTATCCTTAACAAAACTACTTTCAAAATTAGAAACTTGGAAATATGCACATTGCAAATCATGGAAAAATAGAATATCAAATATCAAATTTGGCATTACGAAACCATGAAATACACGACAGATAGTGCATTGCACTAAGTACAACTAGAGCTAGGCAAAATTTAGGTCCATTTTGTAGACCACTGCTATAATCAAATACTTGAAGGTCTACTAGAAAGATAAACCAAAACTAAGCTCCTACAATCTACAACCAAACCTGAGCTAAAAACATAGATCCAATTACAAGGTAGCTTTTCACAGCATATTGTTGACATTAAGATCAAATGCAACCTTGTTATTGCGGATCCTACAAACAAGAACCATATCTATGGGCTTAATAGTGATACGTTGAGCATGAATAGCTAAAACTTGAGAATCACCTATTAGATCAATCAAGTAACTTTGAGCTACTTGTTGGAGAGCAAGCAAGGCTTGGCTTGACCATCGCCCCACATTCCTTGCCTGGTTGCTTGAAAAGAACTTGCGATGATGCCCTAACTGCAGATCTTGTAGTATTTCATGCACCAACCTAGAGAATGGTACCTTAGGAATAATCAAGTTGGCACTCTTTTAGAATTTCATTATCTTACGTAGCGCAGCTGTGCCTAGTCTCCATCTTTGCTTCTCATGTGTTGGAGGACGTGTATTACCAGTTGGAGTAGTAGTGGAAGGTGGAGCAACTGGAGCACGTGGACCACCATTTCTGAACAATGGCGAACCATCATTATTGACCACACTAGGGCCACCATTGTTGGACACAGTAGCACCACCATTATTAGCTGCAGTAGGGCCACCATTGTCGGCCACCAAGGAATCTTTGTCACTCATAGTATGCTCACTAGATTCGGAAGAGTGTTGAGCTCTTGGTCTTATAGGCGCCTTCTTGATAGGAAGCTTGGAATGTGCCATGATTGTGATAATGAA